>NC_090944.1:11310941-11910941 GCF_040807025.1 Struthio camelus | reverse complement strand
CTGCAAAAGAAAAACTGGTCTGTGCTTCACAATAACTGTAAGACCCTGCCTTCATCTTTCCTTCCCTTCAATGCCTTTACTGTCTGTTCGAAACCTGAATGAAAACGTAATTTCTGTTGGAAAAATAGTTGTTAGAAAGATCATTTTAACTGGCCCCAAATTTCAGTTTGGCAAAAATAAGTTGTGAAAACCCAATAATAATAAACTACTTCCACAAATAAACATGCAGGAATCAAAAACTGAAATGGAAACAGCTGCCTTCTTCATATTGATACAAAAATAGCTCCTAAAGCATTATCCAATGGTTATCAAATGTTTCAATAAATGCTTAATAATAAAGTGTATAGAATAGAGCTGTTTTATAAGCTGTTTATTGCTAAGGCTGATAATCATCTTTAATACTTACTACACATCTATAAATACATCAACCCTCTATGAATCAAGCTATAACATAATGCACAACTTTTTCTTTCCAATGTTTGAAACCTACCCAAGGCAGAATCTGTGACCTGTAATGCTGTTTATGAAATTATTTTGAGAAAATACAGAAAAAGCGAAATAGATTCTATACATTTTTCATGTGGAAAGGCAAAATGTTTACATCATAGTAATCCAAAGGGTTATCAAGCACAGAGGCAGAATCACTTGTAGTGTTATGATAGATGGCTTTTGAGTTGACAGCATGTGCTATCACTTCAGTGCAAGACTGGCAGTTTGCTTCATTTGGATGCTGAAAACATTTGTGAAATTCTGTCAGTCCTCTCCCCGCAACACCAGAAAAAAATGAAATTGCTCAAAAAACAAACCTTGGATATTTGCTCCAAATCCGTAACTAGTCCTAGACTACATATCACATTTGTTACTGGATGACACTGGCTTTTGCTGACCATTCATAAGCATCTATTACTGGTCCTGACCACAAGCGATCCCCAGAAAATGTGTTGCTACCACTACATATTATTCAAATTTGTCTTTCAAGTTCAACCTTTAGCAGCCTGAGACTTTTTGCCTAATGGTTTCTAGCACCCACTGCTCAGATAAATGGCAGAGGAACATTTCTGCTATCCAGACCATACCAGAGCTCGTACCACTGTGAAGAAATGAGACAGGTTCAGCTCTGACAAAGGCATTACAAAGAGACCTGTCTGCTCAGTCTTTATAACGGGGACAGTAGAAGGGCTGCAAAGAGGTCAGCAGGTTTTGCAGATCCCTAATGAGAAAGCAACATCCCACAGATGTTGCAAAAGCTCCTCCTGATGTCAGCGGCAACTTTGCTTGGCTGAGTCTGAAGTCTACAAGGTCATCTGGAAGATTATTTTCACCGTTATTTGATTAATGAATATACTACTGGTGTAACTGGGAGAGAGAATGTGGCTTTGCAAGGTAGAGGGAACAGCTCTGCTTGCTACTTCTTTTGAGTAAATTATGCCTCACTTTCCTCTCCAAAGGATGCATCATGCATGCACTGGCTTCCTCTACATTATTTGAGGAGCTATGCAAAAGAGGCTGACACAACATACATTCACAGTCAACATTAATCACTGTTTTGTGTGACCTTACCATCCCTCTTTCTGAAAGTCATTCTATATAAAATATATTCATATATTTTCTCTCTCTCTCTCTTTCTCTCTCTCTCTCTCTTTTTCATCCCTTCTTTCTTTTTTATAATTCTTTAATTTTAAGCTTTATTTGCTTGCATCATTTTCCCCATCTTCATTTCTTCTCTACAATATCCATATTTCTTTATGCCTCTGCTCACTTCTTCTGTTCAGAAGTGTTACTTTTTTCTGACTAGTATGCCTATAGCATTCAATTTCAATTGGAAATTTACTGGAAAGTTCTCAGTAGATTTTCAGTAAGTCACTTCTGTGCATAACAGTTTTCCTCCTCATGACTGTTTTAGCATTAGGTAATTGGCTTTTTTAAAGTACAAATTATGTACATGACTGGCTTCAATTTTCTGCTTTTTACTCATAAACAAAGCAATCAGGTCATGATCCCCTATAACAAAGCTTCATGTTATTTTTTGCTATGTATTTAAGCCTTTTTCATCTTCAAAGGTGCCATCTTCTGTTGCAAAAATACGTCTAATCAAACAAGTTTGAGTTATTCTTGAAGGGGCTACTAGCTTATCTTTGGATATGGGTGGTTTCAAGGATGAAATATTGCCTAGACATTTGTAGGATCCAGTAGTCTATAATACCACACTTTTCTCCATTTTTAATTAAATTGAATACACATTGTTTTCTCAATAAAACCCACATTAACTGGATTAAGAATCGGCTAACAGACAGCTCAGGTAGCAATTACCAATAGGAAATAATTCTGGGAGCACTGAATGAGTTGCAGTACCAGTCACTATCACTGAAACGGATGCTTTTCAGTGTTTTTATCAGTGATCTGGAATTAAACCTAAAAATGATTCTAATGAAATTTGCAAGTGGCAGGAGGAATGGCAAACTGGTAGAAGGAAAAGGAGGAGGAGCTGTCCTGAGCAACCTAAAAACAAAAGATGCAGACCATATTTGCAGAGCAGGGACTCTCTTCAGGAAAACAACCAACAGTGATTTCTGGGTGATTTCTGGTGGTACAAAAGCCAAAAGGACTAATGAGATCTTTTAGTTGTAGAAGGGTAGTGAGTGATGTCAGGGAGGTGATTTTACTTTTGCAGCAGCACAAAGCAGACATCCAAACCAGATCTGAATAACGCAGAGGGCAAAGAGCCACCGGAAGGGTTCCAAGTTGCCCAAAATGGTGAGAAACTCCCAGAAATGCAACAATTTGCCTCTAGTGGACAAGCACTTTCCTGGGAAGAAGCAGCATGGCACTGAAGGGATCTTCAATGTAAGAAACGTATCCTGTAGATGAAGCCCAAACACTGGAAACTGAAGCTAGGAAATGTAAACTGGCACAGAATACAACTTTTCAGAGCTGAAGGTGACAAAGCACCAGAATAAATTGCAAACAGAAGCCATATGTTCTTCCACCTCTGGATGCCTTTCTTTTAATCATGCTTTCAAAAGTTATTTAATTCAAGAGAGAGAAAGAATTATGTGAAACTGAGATTTTTGTTACAGAGTAGGTCAGCCAAGGTAATATCTTGATCCCTTCTCGCCTGCTGTGCTACATATCTGTGCACATGGGTTTCTTCATCATCTCCATCCTCACCTATTTGTTCTGAGACAACAGCCAGGGCTCCTAGCACCATCGGACTTTGCACTGTAGAAACAGCGCAAACAGAAGCGCTCTGCCTTGCAAGACTTACTGTGATGATTAATAACAAAGACTGTGAATATTTAATTGTTTTAGAAAGGTAGGATTTCTTATGGGGGGAAGAACTATAAAGCAGAAACTAAACAAAAGGACTGTAGCTTTGATTGCCTCTCTGTCTCCAAAACCAACAGCACTTTAAATAGGGGGAAATCAAACATTAGACGTTTCCAAGTCATACGTATTAAATTCACTTAAGATATTGTTATCCTTGTTTAGATTTGAACATATCGGGGAATCTTTTTGTCTTGCAACTATTCCTAAAAGACTGTAAGTGGCTGGATTTCCTTTTTCTGACAAAAATCTTCCCATGAATTATTTACACGATGGCTCCAATCAACACTATACCTGTCAGCCTCCCCAGCCAAAATGAAAGTTCACTATGTAAAGGTGCCAAGGGAGAATGGCAGTCTCCCACTGCGAGTTTATAGACAGAACTAAGTCAGCACGCATTATGTGTCAGAGCCGACTTCAGACAGAATCAGATCCTTTGATCTCAGACCTCCACAGGAAGCTTAGATCTCAGACAAATTAGATAAAAAATGAATTTATAGCAGATATGTATCCTAAGGCACACAGCTGAACGCTGTATTTTGGAGGAGTACAGCAAATATCAAAACACATAAACTGCAGAATTTCCTCTCTCTCCTCTCTCTCTCTCTCTCTCTGCTTTTGTGATGGATGCTAATGAAAAGAAGATAAAGCTCCAACTATCTTCTTCCTGCCTCTTATGTAATCCACAGGCTTTGGGAAGGAGGAAGAAAAAGAAATTCCCAATACAGAGTAAATGGATAGTTCAGCAGGGTTATCAGAATGCCCTTAGATGTGTGCTGTTGGCTGATGAGACAAAACAAAAAAAAAAAAAAAAACCACTATAGGAGCATTTCACACTGCAGAGCGGGAAGCCAGTGCTTTATGCTGCCAGCTGCATGCCCCAGAGGCTGTCTGCTTTTCAGTGACCTCAGAAGAAGTCGTGTTTGATCAGCAGATGATGAAAAGACGAGTCTCGAGGAGGTGTGCAGAAGATGGTTTTTTTGTGAAAGTGACAGTTGAGGGTGAAGGGGGACACAAAACATGGGAGAATGGAGCCATTTTGGGGTACTGGCTCTGAATCACTGCACAGAAAGCATGGCATGAAGGTCCTTGAGAAGGAACTGCGACTGGTGGCGGTCACAGGGAGAGTGTGGAAATGAGCCTTGAGTAATTTTTCCTGCTCTCCCCACCTCTGCCACAGTAACAGACCTCGGTGCAGTCATCCACAGCCTGCAGGCTCATCCGGAGCCTTCTGAGCATTGCACAGTGGCTATCTCTGTGCTATTACAGTGGTGGAACCTGGAGATCTGGTTAAGGTAGGTCCTGTTGCTCCAGACATGCTGTGGACATAAGGGGAATGCCAGTCCCTGTCCTGCTCCAAAAACACTAGATGAAATCATGGACTCACTGAACTCAAGGGTGATTTTGCTGCTCCCTTCAGTTGAGCTAGGATTTCACATAATATATCCACAAGGAGAGAAAATACTGAGTAGACAAATACTCAGGAGGAAGTAACAAAGCAACAGACCTTCTGGCCACTGATCTTATACATACCTGTAGTTTGTAACAGACCTAAACGAACCCTTTTGATGTCAGACTATTTACAAATCTGAGTCATTCTCATTCTGCAGTCTCACCTCCTCTTGCAGAAATGCTGCTTTCATTCTCTCCTCGATTGCAGCAAGGCTGGATGACAGCTGAACGAGGCTGTGCCTGGGTCTGGGGTGCGCTGGTACTAGCCTTTGCCTGCTGTGGCACATTAGCCTGCTCAGTCCTTGTTTCTGCAATGAAGCAAACAGTTGCATCGCTCTCAGTCCACCCTTGGCTCAGCACCAACTACTGCTTTAAGCAATAATAAATTGCTGGTGAATTACCCGATAATCTAGCATGTGTTCTTTCTGCTCAAAAGGAGAGAGGCTTGTTTTATGATTATATCATCTTGTGTTTTACCACTAGGGATCCCACTTTTTCTCTCCAGTAAAATCTTTCCTTGTATTGTCACCATGTTCACTAATATTAGAGATTCAGACCTTATTGCAGCTAGTGTTCACGATGCAGTTTAGGAGAAAGGTTCTTTAGCCTAGATTTGCAGAGTTACTTGAAAGAACGAGTCCAGTGAAACTCGTGAGAAGATAGGCCTTGAGACTAGTGGGAGATTAGTGTTTAAAATACTTTATTAACTGGAATGTGCACTGGCTCCTTCAGTACGAGTTACCTGTACCCATGGCTAGGTTTGAACACATTTGGAAGATCAAGTTATTGGTGGCTTCCAACATATCTAGAAGGTTAGGGTTGCAGTTTGGGAATTAATTCACAGAGCAGTCATGACCATGTCATTTGACCCTCAGTTTTTTTCTTACACAAAAAAGTTTTACGCCTCCCATATTGGGAAAGCATCTTTTAGGTAGTTATCTTTGTTTTTAAGGTCAATATTTAAAAAAAGAACTTTAAGGTAAGCTAGAAGAGGTGTGGCTTTGTCTGCGGAAAGAGCTCCAAGGAAGCAGCAGCCTTCCAATGGCCACTTTGACATATATGATGCTGAAGATGTATTATGGGATGTCAGCATGGCTACGCAGCTGCCTCTGTTGCATTCACATTGCAGCTGTGTCTGCTTCTTGGTCAGCGCTTCAACTTTGCATTAACCTCACCACAGCAATGTATTGCTATTACCTGTTATCATGAAAATGCTGTGGCTAAATGGATAATCTTGGCGCTTGAAATCATGGTGAGCATTTCCTTTGTTTATCAGTTCCCTAACTGCCCTACAGAAATCAGATCTTCTTCATGTTTCAAACACATGTAAAACTTTTTGCAGCCAGGAATCAGGCATTTGTTACAGGTGCATACCCCTATGACCCTGAACTATGTCGCTTACTGCCAAACTCTGCAGAGCTTTCTCTGAGTGCCACAATCTACCTGAACAATTTGCAGAAGATAAATTGAGATGCCAAAAAAAAAAAAAAATGAGACAACCAGAGGAAATAAGTGAAAGAGTCATGAGAACAGCAGCATGGGGGATATATAATTATACAAACTGATTGTAAGTCTTATCCAAAGCCAACAGAAATTAGGAAAAAGGAAACAATCAGGCTATTTTTGGGTAAGACTTATGAATAGTACTGAAAACTACTCAGCTTGCTTTGCCATTGTCAGTATATTCTGTTTTGGTGATTCTGTAGATTAGTTAAATCAAAGAGATTTATCCTCTGCAAGTATAAATTTCTGTGGCCATTTCCAACTTACTGTTGCTTTTGCTTTTCTTGAGCCAGCAGACTGCAAGAAGACCAAGGATGAGTGTGGATGCTGCGGAACTCAGCATAACAACAACGATCATGCTAGACTTCTCTCCCACGGGGACAGGAAAGATGGCAAATGGTTGAGACAGCACAGTAAGTTTAGCCCCTGAGAATTCAAAGCAGTGAGAGTCTGTTAAAAAATTGAGGACACTGGTTTCATAGTGAAAACGGCAGGTTGTAGCCTTTTAACAAAGATGCTGCTGCTAAAAGTATATACTGGAAGAGCCCAAAAGTCCATCTATCCCCGTATCCAACATTAGCCAACAATATTCATCTAGGACTGAGTACCAGAACAAGGTAAATGTGTAATCAAACTTCTCCAGTTTACGTCCCAAGCCTTCAGCCCTTCCTGAGGTAGAAGTAGTCTTTCTAAATGTAATAATCCTTATCAACATTTCTTCCATGATTTTGTCCAGCTGACTACCAAATCTAGAAAATATATTCACAGAATATCTGTGTCTAAGGCCAACCAAATCAGGCCCAGATAGATGATATATATATATATCTCCAGCCTAGCAAGACAGAGAGGTTGATTGCAATGAGAAAGGTGCTAAGTCATACACAGATGTTACAGGCTATACCTCATTCATTTGAACGTAAGTTATGGAGAATCTAGAAACATTCACTGGCATTAAGCTTAAGTCCAGGATACAGAAGACTCCCAGTGAACTTGTTAGTATTCTCCATTGTGTCCTTTCCAGTACACTAGAGAGTACTGGGGTGTGGACTCTGGCATTCAAAATTGATGCAAAAACTTGAACTGTGAAAAAGCTGTCTGGTGCATTTTTAGTCTGGGCCAACAAACATTCTCCCAAGCTATGCACACAAGCAGTCAGGATTTAGCACAGGCCCTGTATCTCTTTGAAAATACCTTTTGAACGGAGATGCGCTCTGAAAGGAGAGGAGTTTAATAAAACTGGCCATTGCATGGTCTATAGACTGATTTGAAGGATATGGATGAGCTCACCAGCATATTATCTGTCTTATCACCTGACTCCTTTTCAGTCCTAACCCCATAATTCTAATGATTTCACTGGATGTGTATTTCTTTTACTTGTTTGAGTTAACACTTCTAATAAATATTTGAAAGCCTTTTTTTCACTGACTCTCAAAAATCAGGAACTCCATCAGATGGAGACTTAGAGACTAGGGTAAGTATCTGTAGGTACTTTTATCTGAAACTAATTAGATTTGTGTCAATACTGTCCACTCAAACAGAACCAAGCTTTACCAGAACAATGTGGGAAGCACGTTCCAATAGGGAAAAATTTGCCTGCAGATATACACGCATATGAACTTCAGCTGAGAGGAGATAAATAAACTCACAGATATCAAGAACTCTACACAGACAGGTGCTCAAAAGTTGCATTTCATGCTACTCTAATGGTTTGTGATTAGACTGCTGTTGGTTTAAATGGAAAGTGGATGGATCAAGCCTCCTGGGATACCTATCAGTTAAGTGAGTATTAATTCAGAATAAGGAGCAAGACCACGCAGCAATGTGATAAATAGTCTACTCTCCCCAGGAACTACCGCTGAAGAACTTGGGATCATTGTATTCAACATCAGCTGCATCTTCTGAGCTCACTCCAAATCACAAGAGAATGCCAAGGTACACACAGAAAGCTAATCATGAAAATGCATCCCAAACATCTATTATTTGATTGTTTAATTTTTGTTTATTTATCTTAAATGATAAGCAAATATCTTCTAATAGAGTCTGGCAGTATAAAAGTCTTTATACTGTCTCCAGCATGGCTCCCAATTACACACAAGAAAAAGGGATTTCTTTTTTGGTGTGCATTTTCATAATGCATACTAAAAGTACAAAATACTCTGATTTACAAAGACGATGCCTATACAGATAGATAAACTGTCTGCATGGCTATCTGTAAACATCTCTTTGCAACACTCTGACTAGCTAAATGCTTAATGAAAGGGATCTGTATTTGATTAGAGGAAAGGACATATTTTGACTCCTCTGAAATAACTTCCAAAAATCGTTTCGTTATGCTATACTTCCCAATGAAGAGTCTGATCCTCTGAGGTGCTGACTTTCCATCTGCGCTCACTGCAGTGAAGTCAATGTGGGTGTTTGGGTCAACACATACCCCTTTAAAGGCCCACCTCCTACTATATTCCCTGCACCATAATTCTCCTTTTGCAAAGCCATGGAAAATACTATGTTGATTACCACTTTTGACTTGGAGGAGAAAAGATTTCTCATTAAAAAAAAAAAAGTCTGGATCTTCGTTTAATCCTGGAATGGGAAGGGATTTCTTGGGTCATAAATCCTATCCCACGCTATTGTATGTACTATGTTATACACAATCACCCATAGGTTTATCAAGTTTCTTCCAAAAGTAGTTTGATTTTCTGCCTCCACTATTCCAATCTATTAAGATAGGTTGTTCAGAAGCATGAGACTCTAAATATTAATAGCCTTCTTTAATTTCTAGCCCAAATTATTCTTGGCCATTTTTTACCAGCACTATCATTTTAAATATTTCATCAGTCATTTCCACTTAACCACTTCCAGCTCTCAACTATTTACCTCTCTGATGTACAAGCCAAACTATCTTGGAGTTTTTCCTAAAAATGATCATTCCTCTCCCCATTTATGGGTTCTTCTCTGTGCCTACTCTAACTTGAAATGATCTCTGAACATGGGTAAACAAAATTACGTTAGTACTCCAAAGTAGTTCTCATCAGGGTTTTATGCAGTGGCACACACACATCCCTCTGGAAATATTTCTAGCCATACTCCCCTAGGCTTCTTTCCAGCTGATGGATCCCAGACTGTATACATAAATGAGAGTTAAGACCTCACACATGGTGGTACAACATCTAAATCTTAATTTGTCTTTGGAATATCTGCTGGTGCCTGTCAGATGACTTGTTCCTACTCTTCCATTGATACACCCCAGCACTCATTCTGAAACACAAAAAAACAGTGCTTTAACCTTATATACCTTTAGGGCCAGATTTGCAAAGAAATTCAGGCCCCAAAACAGTTAGGCAGGTGCTTATCTCTGAGATTTTTAAAGCCAGAGTTCCAGTGTTGCCTTGTCCCCCAAAGTCGCCATGTTCTTCTCAGCTGGTACTTTTAAGGAGGAATAAGCACACCTGCCGCTTCACCGTTAAGAGGTTGCCTCTTGCAAGCTGCATAGCTGTGGAGGTCCCAGCATCACATCAGGGATAGTCCTGCAGAGCCAGGTCCTGGTAGCACGCTCTGAATGTCTGTAAGGCTCAAAGCATGTCTCACCCAGAAAGACTGCCAGGTGCAGACAAATAATAAGTGAAAAGCAGTACAAAAGAGTACTGGGAGCACAAATGAGGGACACTTACTAAACACAGTAGAAAAAAAATAGGGAATGGTCAGATTCAATTTATAGGGAAAAAATTGCTCCGATTGCTTAGGTGCCAGAGTACCTAATTCCCAAGGGGGGCTCATAGCTGCCAAACGCAGGAAGAGAGAAGCACCTCTCTCTGGCAACACATCTCTGTTCTAACCCATCTTAATTTTTAGGATCTTGAATCAACGGTACAGGAATCACCCAGCTCACTGGCTGCCTGGGTGGTGCCAGCTTGGTCATGGAACAAAAGTCAAGCTATTTAGAGGCTTAGCATGACTCTCTTCATTCAATCAAAGTTTAACTCCCTTTATACATCCAGACCACACAATGTCTGTCTCCTGTAGGACTTTGTGTTCAGTTACCAAATAAAGCAAAATGCAGAAAATAGAACCTACCTGGAGGTGATGTGACAGTGAATATGAGGGTCCAGTTTGTGCCTGAGCTGGAGACAGCCAGATTGGTAAAGCTTGCACGTCCATCTATGACCTGTACTTCAGTGAGCCCTACAGAGTAATAATAATAGCAATAGTAATAATAGTGGCAATAGTAATAGTAACAACAACAACAACAACAACAGCAACAAAAATAATAATAATAATAATAATAATAATAATAATAATAATAATTCATTGCAGTTAACAGCTTCCAGATAAGCATGACCCTAACCACATTCCTGAACTCAACAGAGAAAATGAGCAAACCAGGAGAGTTCTTGTGACTTTAATGGGACTTGGGAAGGCCTGAGACCACTGTCCTTCCTAACTGCAAATTTTCTATCTGATCCCAGAAATTTTGCATGGGGCTGAGTCTTCAAAGGTACTTGGGTACCAAATTCTGGATGGAAGGGAGGATCTGAGTTGCTGAATCTCAGCTCCCCAAGCAATTTGTGAAATGGGGTTTATTGTACATATCCATATCACAGGAGTGTAATATGAATAAAGATGTTAAGGGGATCAGGCAGAGGTAGTGGGAGCTATACAGATGCTCTAGAAAGTTCCCAATACTCATTTTTTGATTTAGCTCATGTCTTGTGTGACTAAGAATGTCACCAGGGAAACAAAAATGCTTAGGATAGTGTTAATGAGATACTTAATATTTTCTGTACTGATGGGATGGTCTCAAAGAGCCAGCTACAGGAGCTAAAGGAAAAACAATGACTGTTTTAACCCCTTTCTGATTTGCAAATGTTTCACCTCATCCTTTGGGCATATCACCTGCTGTCCTGCTGCTAAATCATTTTGAACTTTTCTCCATCCCTGTTAGAAGCTGTAAAAGGGATCTGGCCATGAAAAATGTCTACGGTGACTACCCTGTGGTCATACAGGAGACACTTTATCTCAGCTAGAAATATGATGGGGAAGTCTCCATGGAGAGCATTAAAATGAAACCTGGGACCCAGATTCTCCATCACTTTACCTCTTGTTCTGAGCTATTAGGGAATGTGTTCTGACTCAACATTTGCCCTAAGTACTTTTTTTTTTTAGGGGGGCAGGCTCTTCTTAAAATATATAGTTGATTTTGCAACTGGATCTCTATTTAGCTGTGTATATCTTTGATCACCAGCCAAGTCTTGGTCTTTGAGTAATGCTCACCAGGTCTGTGCTTCTTTCAGGCTCTTGCAATGAAAGGGGTAAAATCCTAAAGACTGACAAACTTTCCAAGTGTTGGTTCAGGTGGGAGTAAGAAGTTAAAACTTCCCTAGGATGATGGACTCCATTCAGTGATCAAAAACACTGACTCTCTTGGTTGCTCAAAGACAACACATAATAATTATTTGCTTTATAAAGCTAATGTCTTGACAGTTAAGCAGCACACGTGAAGGTACATAAAGTTTGAGTGTGAGGAGGATATTGCTACTCTTCCATCCCCATACCCAGGATACTAACCAAACTGATGGAATAGCAAACATCTTTGTGAGACGCCTTTAATCAGTGTTTTTGCAACCACAAAAGCATAGGACCGTTCAGCAGCCCTGTGGGGACAGGGCTTTTCATAGTAGGCCAGATTGAAAGACCTTTTCCTATATCAATGCTTACCTTCGTACCTCACTTCCTAGAAGCGTCTATGGCACCCAGCTCAGGATGAGCTGGATTTGCCTTGTTATACCTTTATTAATGATTCTAGTAGCATAAATTTGTGAAGTATCAGGGATATCAGAGATGAATATTTGGAAGGCTCCTTACATGCCAGCTGCAGAGACTTGTAAGGAAAAGTACAGCATTTCTAAATTTCCCTGGGCCTCAGTGTAAAACCCTTCCCCCATTAGCCCAACACTTCAGCAACGGTCATCAAACACTGTTGGGCTGATCCAAACTTTGTGCCAGAAGGGCAGGAGAAAAACAGTGACCTGGGCCTGGGACCATAGGGCAAATGCGTGGCATTCGCTTCACTGATGCCTACAGGCTAGAGAGGCCTTCAGAGGTACCCTGCAGTCATTACCTTAGCACTATGCTCTCCCACCTTGACCCGTATACTCCTGAGTAAGCAAGAAGAATGCAAGATCTTCTGCTCCCTTTAGGCTGTTAGACATTTAATGGAGCATGAAAACATTTCTACCAGCGGCCCATAGGGTAGTTCAAGGCAAACAATTTCTACCATGCCTGCCTCAGTTCCTCTCCCACACTGTGCGCCTACACCTATAGGACAAGAACTAATCAGTGCCACAGTCTGTTCTTTGACGCTAAAGGCACTAGCATGCCCTGGCCTTAAACTCTGCTCTTAAATTTTTACAGCCTCCAAACAGCAGCGCTGCACGCAGGCTACCTATTGAGAACTGTTCATTGCTGTGCTGACTTCCGAGACATGACTAGAAATTGTTGGAGAGAAATCTAGCTATCCTGCACCAAAAGGTGCAGAACAATTTAATAACAGAGATAGTAACGTTACAGTTTCCCTGTCCATGACCTGGTATGTTTAGTTTACTAGTATCCCAGTTAGTTTTGACTACTTATATCTTTCTCCATGCGTGTACAGCATGTAGCACAACAAACTCCCAAATTCATTGCGGGTCTCCAGGAATGCATGATATGATACGATATATAATACGATATGTATATGCACAGTAATTTATACTGTGCATAAGACTTGCTGAAGACATGGGAATCTGGATTTCTCTAATTGCTCCTTTCTGATCTTGGCTCCTCTATTCATCTATTGAGCATATGACCTTCTTCACAACTATCTATCTGCCTTGACTGCCAAGAGTTTTCTTGGCTCTGATGCTCACTGTAACACCACTTTTGTGGAGGGTGTTGTCAGCTGTGTTCAAATATTTATAATTGCCATTTCTAGTCTATGATGAAGCCTGCAGTACTGTACTGTACTTCTCAACAGAGACTATCTCCGCTTTCGGGCACATATGCTTCAAATCTCAGAATATTATAGATATATATGGGAGTCTTCACAAAGATCTCTCAGGCAAGCTGGTATTTAACGCAGAAGCGAGCTAATTTGGAGCTAAACTACCTTCCATGAGGCAGTTTGGCTGCTGTCAGATGAAGCAGCCTCACTGTGCTAGACGGGACCCATTTCGATTAAATGCTGCTTTCATATGCTTCAAAAGACGAGTGCAATAAGGACATTTGTCAAAGGAAAAACTGCAGCAAACTATTACATGCAGAACATCTGTACAACGCAGTTCATTCTTTGCTGGAGTTTATTGACTATTAATTTGATGCATGTATCTTTTAAAGAATGTAAAGTGCATTTCTCTTCCGTAACTTTTCTTTCTTTCCTTCTTTCTTATTTTCTTCTTTCTCTCTTTTTCTTTCTTTATCTCTGTCCACCCTACCTCCCTCCCTGTCTTTCTCCTTCCCTCCTTCCACACTTCTTCCCTTCCTCGCTCTCTCTTTCCTTAGCACTGTATTTCATTTTTCACAGCAAAAATCACACAACAGTTAGTCTCCCCAAAGCATTGTTTTCATAAGGCATATACAATCAATAGGAAAAAAATGGGATCGAAGATTTCAAATTGCCAAATTATTGGTTTCTACCCACCAGAAATAATTGAAGTGTCACCATCAGAGCGCTCTGTTCTGTTCATGGCAGGACGTTAGTTGTGTAGTCGTAGTACAGTTACTGTTGCAGAAATGTCTGACCAGCAAAACCCTCACAAAGTATTTCTGTGGTGGGTCACTCGACTTGTGTAAATGCATTTCTCTCAAAATTTAAGTGCCAAGCTGAGGATCTGGCATGGCCTTTGAACAGATCCTAAATTCATATTGCATTTTGTGGTCACCTAAATTATCTCCTACGTGATACAGGCCACAAGATCTTCCCAGTTGATCATGATAGCTGGTCCAATAACCTGTCATTCATCTAGACCGACGTTTCTAAACTTTTGAGGCATACCTCCCTGAGAAGGCATTAAAACCAACAAAAAAGACCTGAAGGATTTTCTAACCTGTAAACATGGAACTACAGCAAGGCAGGAAGAATTCATAATTAACACAGGCATAGGCTAAAAGGGTGGGAAGTCCTAATCTAGAGCATGAGCATCACTTACCTTCCTTACATATTAACTTTTCAAGTCAAATTTAACACGGAAGTCAAATTAATACACACATAATCTTACTGCAAACAAAATGCTTTCCCTATAGTAGGAAGCCTAACTTTTCCCTGTGTGCACTGTTTGCTAATGTTGAAAGATCTTAACAAGGAAAACTGGGATGCTCTGTTTATAAGCAATTTCATTTCCACTTTACAGTTTACAAGCACATGATCATCCTCAGGTTTTCATTTCAGCATTGTACTTAAAAAATGATCTATATCTAAGCATGTGCATAGTCTCAATAACCTCAAGGGAAATACTCACATGCTTAGAGTTAATCACGAGTTCAGGTCTTTTGATAAATGAGGACCAGAAGGGAAGCATTTAAATCCCTCATGAAAAACATTTTCACATTGAAGTATGCTAATTAAAAACAATAGGCAGTTATTTCTGTCTGTACTTGGCCGGATCATTTGCTGGGACAAACAGATTGTCATTGACTCTGAGGAAATTACCCCAATTAACATGAGCTGAAAATCAGATATTAAGATTTCTAATCCTCCATTCTTTGACTTTTTGATCTAAGATGCACATTTTCCAGATGAACTGCTGAATATAGTCTGTTTGTGCTGTTAGAGCTTGGAAACACCTTGTATAAGCTTTTTCTAGCATATGGGCAGTTCACCATACTCCTCCTGATTCAACTTTCCTTTTTTCAGTCCAAGGATCACCTTCGAGCCCAACCTTTCCCAGAAAGAACTCTTAAATTCATCACCATAATTACTTGTAGCTGCTTTGCTATAACCCTTGATGTAAGAAAATATGTCCAAACCTTTTAGCACAGCCTCCGAGGAGCCCCTGAGGTGAGCTGATACAACCCAGGGCTCTGACGGCAGCCCCAGCTGGTCAACTCTCTTACCCTGGGAAAAAGAACAAAAGAGAAAATTCCTCATCAAGAGGAAGGAAATTTTTGGTGGTTTTAAACAATTATAATAATCTAGTAATGCCCAGTGGAAGGGCCTTTTGCTCACTGTAGCTCTCTGAGATGAGCTTCAACTCAGAGGAACCAATTCTGGCAACTTCATTCTGTTTCAGTGAGGTTTGGCAAGGTTTGCTGCTTCACTTAAAATAGCCGGGATCACATTCATATCACTTATGAGAAGCACCTAATTTTGACATTGTGGCATCTAAGTTCAATAAAACCGCGTAGATTTAGTCTTTTTATTTAGTTAAGCTGTAGATTTAAGTTCTTTACACATTCAGTGAAATAAATTAACTTTGGTGTTGAAATTTCGTAGCTATAATAGGTGTACAGGGTCTAGGTCCCCTAGCCCATGTGTATATGAAGATCTCTGCTTTCTTTTTTTTTTTTTTTTGAGGGAGTTGCTAGCTTTCAAGTCTAGTAGAAAAACTGGAACATATGTCTGAAGAAGGATATGAAATTCAAGGGAGGATTCAGTTGCCCAAATGAAAGTTTTGTGTGCCATTTCAGATACCCAGCAATGCTTGACACCCACCGGAGCTGGGAGATGTGACTCTTGGCTTGTAGAAAACTCTTACCTTTCTGCAGGAGCTGGAAGCCAAATAGGATATTCCACAGTCTAAAACGTAACAAGATGCCTACGTGCAGGAAACGGAATCCCACCCCAGAAGGCAAATGGAAAGAAGCAGAAAGTTTTGTGTCTCAGAATTGTAAAACCAGTCCAGCCGCTCCTCAGTTAAATAGTTCTGCTAAGGACTCTTCACACCTGGTCCACTACTTCCAGCACCTGTGCTGGTACCGCTGGCAGAGCTAAATCACGCCACATAGATGCCCAAGTTTGTGTCAAACATGGGGATCTTCACACAGAGCTACTCTGTATGGGGTGGACTTGCTTGGGCAGACCAGAATACCCCATTTTACTGCCAACCTTCATGATTATGTGGCTATTCCCACATTCCTCAGTTCTGTCCTCTAAGCCTGAACACGATACCAAAGTAAGAATCTAGCCCCCACAGATGCAGAAGAAAGCTCAAAAATGTGAACAGAGTCTATCCTAGGAGATAAGGCATGTGAAGTCAGTACTACTCACTACCTATTTGTACAGAAATCTTATGCCTTATCTAGGTCAGTTCCATGGCTTTTGGACTTCTCAGAGATGCCAAAAATGTACAGCATGAATAGAAGTGTCCATACACAGAGGGGCAAATCCTACCTTCCTATCCAGGAAAATGATTTGTGGCTGTACAGGAAGCTGTTTCTCCATTTCTCCATCTGAGGGCTGCACCCGAACAGAGATGTTATAGGGTCTCACATACAAGCAAGTTCCTGAGTTTTGTCTGCTTCCATTTGTTTCACATGCAAAGGAATGTTAAAAAAAAAAAAAAAAAAACAGAAAATTAATGCTATGAAAACACCCAATGTCAATTACTGAGATGATTCATACCTTACCTATGTCTCATAACTACACATTACTTTCTGTTCACAAGGTTTTCTGCCTTTGTAGTGCAGGTGGCAATACTCAAGTGTTTGTTGTGAGTAGGAAGGAGTGCTGTAGAAAATGACTACTAATTTACCTTATCATGATATTTTGATATACTGCATGAGATCAGTGCGTACAGAAATATGAAACAGGCATCACTCCAAGGAGATAACAATACCTAACTACTAAAAGACCCTTTTGTTCCTATCCTCAGTTTATAAATGGAAAACTGAGGAATAACTGAAAGAAGTTATTTCTCCACTATCACAACGGAAGCATGTGGCACAGACAGAGATTTTATGCATTCAGAAACGCAGAGCCTTATCCCCAGTCTTCATTCCAGTGCACTGATAACTGAAGGCTACAAATGCTTCCCGTCCAGCCAAAAGATTTCCAGTGAATATCTTCAAGCTCTTGTAAAAACAAAGTTTCAGTTCCTCTACACAAGCACAACACTTCAAGTCATAGGGTTTTACTGCATATCTTTATCTTGTTGTACCTATGATCCTGTGCTTCATTATCTGCAAAGTCCACATACTGAAATATATAGTATATAGACACCTGATAAAAAGACTTTGGCTTTTCAGGACTGAAATTTAAATTCAAGCATCCCAGGAGAGAGCTTTTGCATTTGAATAAGGAATCAACACTTTATTCTGAGCCTATATCATTTCATTTCCTCTTCCAGTGCTTTCTGTCATTTAGTATCTCTTTTATACATACATACATATGTACATATACACACTTCTAATCTACAATTGCAGTGACATGGCTAAGGGTTTGATATTGTCTTGAAATGAAAATAGGAAAGTTATTCATTCATCTCTCTAGTGTTTGCTTAAAGGTGTTTACAAACAGATTTACTGAGCACCAATTTCCTTTGGTTTAACTTCAGGTTATCTTTCAGGGTGTTACTGTGCATTACAAAACAGAACCTACGTTTACTGTGGCTTACGAGAAATATTGGCCCAATCCATGATCATAGGGAAGACTGACTAAAGGTTTTAAGGAAGCCTGTGATCTGAAAAACTGACTCAACAATTTAAACAAAAAGTCTCAGTTCTTCTCTTGGTTCTTTTTCTTTCTTGTGAGCTGGTAATTCTGAAAAGCAATGGTATATTAGAAACTTATGGCAAACGTACCAAGCCATTCTGCAGTGCTCTTTTTACCCTCCTTCCATAACTAGGCAATCAGCACTGTGACTTAAATTCACTGCAGGCACTGCTTGCCACATCACTGTTTTTATGGCAGAGATCTGCACTTTCCGTGAGCCCTCTGGAGCTAGCTGAGTTCAGACAAGTTCAGTTGAATCTTGGCATGGCTTATGCAAGCCAAAAAATCAGTTTTTTGTCTCCAACTTCTTTAAACTGTCAGCAAACAGGAAAAATTTAGCATGCAATGCCCTGACTCCACAACCCAGGCCCTACACAGTAAATGGTGCCCATCATTCATTTAAAGGAAACCTGCAGCTAAATCTGGTTGTAGGAAGTAGCAGTTCCCAATCCCTAGAGCAAGCAACAACAAACAAAATGAAAAAAAAATCCCACATGCAAGTTTAAAAATTAATGTTTGTTTGCAGGTGATTTGAATCCAGCTAGCACAGCAGAGAACACGATATTTATATTCCACACGGTCCAGCTTGCTTCTTGCTGTGAAGGAGCCCCTGCCTTAGGGTGCAACCTGCACACAGCGAGTTATGTCCCTGCATGTGAGTATCAGTGTCAGGAGGGAGGAGAGAAGAGCAGCCTGCTGCTCCCCTGTCAATTTGAGCCGGGAGGAAAACAGGCTTGCCTGGCATAATTTTGCCACTGGGAAGTGGGAAGGGGCAGGTGTGCCTGTAGCCCAGCAAGGGCCAGAGCGAGGAAACCTGCTTTTCTCCTTCTGATTGGCATCAAGAGGATGCTATTTTGCCACTGTCCTGAAGTGCCGTGCTGGGAAAGATTTGCAGTTCTCTGCTGACAGTGCTCAACGGGGAGCAGCTCAGTTGCTCAGTGCCTTGCAGCTCTGCGAAAGGTGGGCACAGTGGGCAAGCAAGTGGTATCATGGTATCCTAGTCAGCAGGGAGACCTGGGCCAGGCTCCCGGAGAGCACTGCAATCAATGCTGACACAGGTCTGCAGAACACACCGTGGCTCTGCGAGAGAGTAAAGGTCAGTTATTCAGTAGCAAGGAAGTTACGGGTCATAGAGAGTAATTAGAGGACCTACTGAGGGTATCAAGGCATGACTGAGAAACTAAGAGGAGAGATTTGGGGCAAAGGGAGGGAAGCATCACAGCAGTCAGGAAGAGGTTTTCTTTTTAATTTATATAATAGAATTTATATCATTTATAATTCATATGCTAGTAATAAATTATTATTATCCATTGGCTTCAAGGGGAAAGAACCAAACCCAAAGGTTATGTCAAGGGTCTACTAAAGTAAATTTAAACATCAGTATTAGAAAACAAAATAATACCAAAGAACAAGCCTTGGCACTGAAGCTTGATCACCTCTACTGTCAAACTGTCAATCCTCGGCAAGCTTAGGTCCAGGCAAAAGAGCAAAGTTCAGGACAGCACTGAAACAGTAGGGGAGCTAATAGAGTCAAAGACTTAGCTTGGATGAGGCCAGTCTGAACTGGTGTGTAAGAGAGTATAATATTGCTGACACAGGCCGATCAGCTGGCCTTGGTGCTAGAGAACGGTCCCTGACATATTTAACTTACTAATAAGCATAGCCAATGAAACTATTTGAACAGTTGTCTGAGTGCATCTGCAATTTTAGGGCTGCAGCACTGGCATATCCTTGGCAGAGGAAGGAGATTGGGAAAAATTTGGGGAAGCAATAACATGTCAAAATGCAGCAGATGGCCAAGCCTAGGAGTTTTTATTTTGTTCTTTTACTGAAAAGGCAGTGGTTGCTGGTGAGGAGAAGACAGGCTGTGGGGAAGAAGGTGCCCTAATGAAGACAGGAAACAGGCAAGCTGAGGACTTGCACAAGGCAGAGTAGGTGCAGATTCACCAGAAAGGCCATGGGGATTTCAGCATCCTTGGGTGAGAGGTATGCTGTCCTGTGCAGTGGTATGAGGTTAGCCAAACACCGGGTACCCATGCCCTCTTTCCTGCATTGCTCAGAGCTTTGTCTCCCTCTGCAGATCTTATCACTGAGCAGCAGAGACGGGAAAAGAGGGACTTGAGCATCCCGAAGGCTGTGTTAGGGGTCCAGGCTCATTCCTAGTGTGTGCAAAACTGCTTTCCAAAGGATTACTTTTGTTTCCACAGATCTCCAGGTTTTCCCATATTACATAGAGAAATAAAAGCTATAGGAAAGAAACTGCAGTGGAAAGCTGACAGCAAAGAAACAATAAAAAAAAATATTGGTCATGTCTCTCTATGAGGACTAGGCGAATGGACTGAATGAGACCCTTGGCATCAAACATTAATGATATGTCCCTTCTTTTGCCTATGCTGAGCCAATAAGACCGAAATTCAAGGCATTCCAGCCACGCAGGCTGCTAGCACTGACAGGGAGCTTTAAACGAAGACAGGATCATCGCAAGTCATTGCCTTGGAGGCTGGATGCTGTCATGGCAGTGAGCTTGCAGGAGTAGGTCTAATAGTGCAGAAAAGTAACAAAGGGGCCAGGACTGATGATGAACCGGGGTAATAAACAAGTAACTGAATTACCCTGTGTGGGTCAGGCTGGACAAAAGGGGTAAGCTTATTTATGTAAACATTTTGAACATTTCTTTTCAGACAGTAAAGACATTTTGACCAGAAGCTAGATATTTTGTGCCTGTTCAAAGCATCAGGTAAGGTGATTAGACCGAAAAACAGTAGTTCTTTTTTTGGAATATATGTTAATTCCAAAAAAAAAAAAAAAAAAACAGTCTTTCTGAATGATGTATTCTGACATTAACCTACCGGGGTCCTACCACCATCAGATCTCCATCTGCTGGCTGTTACACCTACACTAGAGACTATCCAAGCTCCAGGTGGCTCCCGATCTAGCTTGGGGTAAATGTTTTCCCCATTTTACAGAGTAACTCAGCATGAACACAGCCCTCTAGGAACACACTGATATGTCTCCTCCATAAGTGAAGTCTTCTCTCCCTGCTCAGATAGATAGCTTTCATGTAGCAGTTTTCATTCCCTACGGTACCCAAAACTGAAGACAAGCAGCTGCCCAGTGGAAGCAGCTGGTGGCAGTCGGCATAATCCAGATTCCCGTGGCCTGAAAAAGGCAACTAAAAAAAGAAAAAAAAAACTGGAGATTGGAGGGATGCAGTGGATCCGCTCAAGGGTGAAGTGCAATTGCCAGGTGCCTTCAGAACCAGTCCATCAGACGGGAGAGAAAAGTCCTCCAGGTTCTTTAGTGACTTTCACTAACTGCTGGACACCAGCAGAAATACCCATACTTACAATGCCACCTGCTAGCGGTGAGGGACTAAGCCAGGCCTTGTCCATAACATACTCCTGAAGTTTACTGTTGGAGGAACATCTTTTATTAAATGTAAACAGCATCATGCCAGAGGTCAGAGCCTTGCTGCTGCTGCATATCCCAAGGTAATATCACTTTAAGCTTCACATAAACTCTTAAACAGTTTCTATCCTAAAACCAGACCGTAGGTGGTACAGTTTTTTACGATATGTTATAATAGTGCAATAAATCTGTTAGCTTAAAATCGAATCTCCGTGGCCTTTTAGAGAAATCATCATTAAATGCAAGGCCCTGTTAATGATGCCATCCCAGTGAAATTGTTTAATCTGCTAGGGGGGTGAAAGGTCACCAAATGAATTTTTTATAATACATCAACTTGACACGCAATAGGGAAAACTGTAATAGATAAAAGCAAAGGAAAAGGGCACTGTCTTCTTCTGATAGGTCAATAGCAGCCAAGAGAGTCACTCATCCACTTTTCCTTCACTACCGTGCTCCTTTTCCATTTAATATGGACACCCAATTAATACCTCAGCACCATAGACAACCTCATTTTAGGTGAATTATAGCAATTTCTTCCCCCTTCTCCGAAATGAAAGTGATCACAATACATCATAGCATTGCGCGAATTAACGTTAATTGATTCGAGTTACCAAGCATTGATGGGCCACTTCTATAATCTGGCCCTTATTGGGAGCTGGAAGGGATGAAGGGAAGATTAGATTGCACCGTCCGTTGCTTTGACGACGGCAGTCACCTGACGGCTTGTTAGACAGTTGTACGGTTCTATTGCAGGCCCCAGTGGGGTCGTCAGTAAACTGGAGTGATGTCCAAACATCATTACACGCTGCTCCGATATTAAAGCAAAGGGATTAGCACCTTATTGCAAGCAACCTGGATTTGTCATTGTGCTGTCGTTATCCAATTTCCAGATGATAATGCGACTGTGGCCTGCGGGCATTTGGTCCTGCAGCCAAACTAAGGTGTATATATATATATTTATATCTATCTATCTATCTATATATATATATGTACACACACCCCCCACCAAAGACCCAGCACCCAAAGCCATTTAACCCTTTAGTCACCAGACTCCTATTAACAAAGCATGTGAAAGAATTTGTCTCCCTTTTTCATGCTATGTTCAGCAATGGTCAAGGGTGCAACACGATGGTAAAAACGGCTGACTTCAGAGCTGAAACTCCTGCCACTCGCTCTTAATTTTACACCAGCCAAGCTCTACTAATAGAAGTGACAGTGCTCGTATTTTAAAAAAAGGCTGAATGAGAAAAGGATCAGTCCCTCAGAGATGTGGCTATCAGCTCCTCTCTGCCGTCTGTGCACACCCCATGTAAATCATCAAAGGCACAGCTTTCCTTATACCACTTTTATCAGAGATCCCATTAATTGTTAAAGGGAAAACCAGATACACAAGTGACATAAAAAAAAAAAAAGCAGATCTTTTCTGGCAGCACTAAGATGCCAGCTCTGGGACTAGATCTTCTTCCAATCCCCTGGAAAGCCTGTGGGTACACTCCTGGCTCCTGCACGTTTCTGAACACCCGTAACTTCTGGGGGAATACATGGGACTTGAGAAAGGCTCCCCTTAAGCTGGTTTCCTTCATTCTGAACTAAGACATAATAACACAAAGTCCTCACTTTCAGTGAGGCACACATTGGATGGGCTGACTTTAATGGCAATATATCCCTTGTTCCCCCCATATAGATGTCCAAAGTATTTTAGCTGATAGAGTTAGCACTCCTTGTCCTGAGTCCTTCCTTCCCTGTTCACTCTCCTCCTCTGCTCTCTCCTGCTGTCCTTCCTCCTATCCTCCTTCCTTGCTCCTTTCCCTTTCTTCCTGCAGGGGAACCAGCTGGTTTTTGGAAGTCCATTGATGGAGTAAGGTGCAGTTTCATCCACAGCTACGGTGGAGGTAAGACTTTAATTCTTGTTATGAATTTTGTAATACATGGATGTCACCTCTGAGTGTGATGATTGGTGAATTTTCGTAGCTGTGAGGCACAAAATGACACTCCAGAGTAACAAGCGCTTTTTAGATAGGTTTACTATGTATGGTAGACAATAATCAAAAGGTAGCTTAAAGGAAGGCTCAGTTTAAAAAGAAGCAGGTCCACTTTAACTCAAGAACAACAGCTGTAGAGGACTGAAGGACTGATAAAGTCCAGTGCTGTCTCAACGGATTTAATCTTATTTTATTTTTGTGATTAGACACCTTCCCCAGCAGATGGGGAGAATAGAGATCTCAGTTCAATGCTCCATCATTCTTAGTGACTTTCACAGATCATTGCAACTAATTTTTCCCCTTCCTCCCCAGTACAAGGCAGTAACCTCCTACAAGAAGGCTATATAAGCTCCTGGAAGCCTAGCTGTGGGAGTCCTTGAAAGAACATTTCTCTACTGACGATAGGCAGGGGCAGCAACCTACCTCCTAAATATCACCAGCCTTAATTCAGTTTGAAGAAAAGTGTTAAAATAGCAGCCCTGCAGTCTAACATCTACATAGTGAAAGACCTTGTGCAGTGTCAACATCCCCAGTACAATTGTGTCTTTCTGACTCCACCAACGTGCTGATGGTTCAGTTTTGATGCCCACTCAGTTCCTGAGGCAATTGACAGAAGGCTCTGTGATAAGAAGACTTCTCCTCTAAGACCTGGAATGACTTCCTCAAACTCTTTTCCCACATAAGCCTCCCCTTATTACCTTCAATCATCACAGAAAGATGTATCTGAATCTCTCAGCTCATACTGAACATTTACCTCTTGTTGACAGATCCCTGAGCTATCCAGTTTACCAGTCTGAAAATAATTATAAATTGACCAAAAAAGTGAGTTTGTCTTGATTCCTAAAGCGGAGTCCCATATGATCATACTTTTTTTTTTTTTAATACGCCTTTACACATACATTAGTCTCCACTTTAATCACATTAAATTCCTTAGCCCACTGCTCCTATGAACAGCCCATTAAAGAATCTCACTCCTCTGGTTAGAAATCTTCTAAGTTTCACTGTAAATTTATTTATGTATACTTTTTTATGATTTTACTACATTGCTAAATATGAGATATTGCCAAAAACAGGGCTCAGCTAGTGCCAAAGCTATTTTCAAAAATAACAGTACAAATCAGGAAAACAGGAGTGGAATTGAATGGGAAGTGGTCCCTTTCAAGGAGGCTAGCCTTATTGGAAGACACTTCCAGTTTATTCTCTGAGGAGGAACTTTCTTCTAATTTTAAATGTAAATTTCTCTCTTAATAGTCTACACCCATTTGTTCCTGTGCCATCATTTTCCACAGTGTATAGAGTTTTTCTTCCTCTCTGGTATTTACTCTTCCAACCTATTTTCACAGATAGATAGGATTATATTCCCCCTCAGCCTTGTTTTGCCAAGCTAAATAAGCCAAGCTCTTTTACTTCTTACTTCTTAAATAAACCCTATTTCTAGGATTATCTCAAAAGTCTTTCCTTGTATCTACTTCAAATTCAGTTTGTCTTTTCTGTACATGAACAAGCCGAGCGGCTCATGGTTCTTCAGATTGTGCCTTCTGCAGTGTCCCTGTGAACGTCTGACCAAGTTCAATTAAATTATAAGCTCCTGAGTATCAACTTTTCAATGTTTTCACTACAGGTGTATGTGGCAGATAAATTTCTAGTTCGTTTCAACTACACTGGGCACATTCAAACCCAGAGATGCAGGAGCCAAATGCTACTTTTCCCACAGTTGATCCTACTGGCTATTGCCCAACACTAGAACTGATATTCTCTGCTCACATGGATGGATGCGACAGTGAGAGAAAAAAAAAAAAAAAAAGAGTGAGGCGGTGGAAAGAATATGAGTAGGAAGAACAAGAGGAAGAAATGAAGAAGAGTTGTATGAGGCCATGTTGCCTTTTGGTGTCTAGTCTCATCCTGAACAATGATCTATAAATATTCCCTTTGGCTGTGCCAGTGCCCTGGTTCCCAGGACCAGATAACACAACTTTTCTCTGGCCAAAGTCCTGGGATTTTCTCCTCAGCAGAGGACCAGGTGGGTACCCAGGGCTTTCCTTGCTACAGTGTCACGACACAGCTGTGCACATACCCACATATGAGAAATCAGGTCTACCCACTTAGATATAGCCTCAAGTGCTGCATTAGCTGCAGCTCTGAGGTCAGAATTTTGGCATCCTACCTTTGACTACAAAGAGGAGGAGAAGTTGGTTCCCTCCAAAGAATAACTTTTCATCTTCCTTTTTTAAAACTCTTCGCAATTACTTACAACAGCCTACCTGAAAAGTGCATGAAAGTTATCAAGCCCAAGCACTTCAAGGTTAGGAGGTGTCAGAATTAATCTAGTTTGGACCTTTAACTCTGCCTGCCTCTATGTATGCCTTGTGACACAGCGAATGAGTACTAACTTCTCCTTTAGTTCTCTGGAGGGGTATTGCTTTCTGAATGAGCACTTCTTTGGCAATTTGCTTCACTTTTATTGCTTGCTGTGAGTCTCAAACATTGTTATTTCCTGCACACACACTATTTTTCACAGGCTACCCCAAACCTAACTCTTAATAAAGAATGATTAATGTCTGCAAATTTCAGTTTGTAACAGGTTAAAGGTCTATCAGTGATGAGCTAGGTACCTGCTTTAGAGTGGGGAGATGGACTAAATGGTTTCTGGATGACCGTCCAGTTTTATACTTCTAATTTTATATAAAACATCCACAAAGACATACACTATGCATTTGCTGTTTTGTTTTTTTGCTCTTTTGCTTTATATTTACACTGATATTTGGCAAACTTTGCAAAACAGAGATTATTATCTGTAAACACATTGCCTATGTATTTATACACACACAAAGATACAACTATGTGATAGCTATCTCTCTGTACCTCTATTTGTGCAAAGCTATAGCTGTCATAGCAATCACCTCTTTCTTTCATTGGTAAACCAATGGGCCATGCCTGAGGTGACCCTAACAATGGAGTTAAATTAAAATAGTGTAAAAAGGCATTGCAAATCATAACAGACAAGTCATTTGTAAAGGCTTGGCAATGGCATACACAGACTTATTGCCTTGCTGCCTGACCACAGCAAGATCTCCCAGTTTACCTTCAGCCTCACTGTCTGGGGCTGCAAGGAAGAACACCCACTTTTTGCTGATCAAAGATCTTTTGCTGTTGTCTTTGAGCAAGAAGAGCTATGAGTCTTGCAGGCAGCTTGGCCCTGCAGGAGTGCAGGGTCTGTGAAAATCTGATAGCCTGACTGGATTTTGCATAACTTGAGGATGGAAATATTTCTCTGTTCCTTCCACACATACACAGGAATACTTTAGCCTAACTTGTAAACCCAACCCCATCATCCTTGCCTGTGCTAGCATGTACTGCCTAAAGAGAGACAGATAGACAGTGGGGATATTACATGTCCCGACAGGAAAACCCTGATTTCATTTCACGAGTTATCTGTGGCCTTATTGCATCACAAACGTCAGCCATGAGTAATTCCAGAAAAGCTATGACTGATGGGGAGTAATAAATAACACTGCAGAGGAGCCCAAGCAGCAAAGGTGGTTGGGCTCTGACCTGGTCCACCAACTTGGTGATTTAGTCTTCTGTTGAATATACATTCCCCATTTTCCCCTCTCTGGGCTGAACTACTAAGGTGAGGAATCTACGGCTTTAAGCTGGCACTGTTCTTGCCCCTCCAATAAAACAGCCTCCTTCCCGGAGGCCTCCCTGGTCCCGGCTGCTTGGTGGAGGTCACACCCTTGTCCACAGCTGGGCTGTGATGAGGAGGGCTGGCTTCACAGAGCTCTAACTCCTGATGCACAGAGGAGAAGGCAGGAAAAATTTCTCCCTATGCCACCCAAGAGAGCAGTGTGAGGTGCAGGGAAGATATCAGTTGTGTCTCACAAAGGGCAGCCACAAGGTGGTCCTGCACGGCGCACCGAAGAGGCAGTAACCCTTTCCTGTAGGTGATCTCTGTTTGCCTGCTGCGACATTTCACGGAAGCATTAGGGAATCCATAGATACTTAATAGGGTTCTGTCAGACTTACTCTGAAAAACTATAGCTTGTACGTTTCCCACAGTGTAGCTATCGTTGCTCCTCTTGTGCTGATCATTGGTAATCAACACAGAGAATGAGGGGTCATTTTTATCTGTCAAAGTCTGCAAGCTGCTGGGCATCTCAGAGTAGCGTAGAGAAAGGATAACATTTGCTATCAGAGGCTGCAAGACTTCCTACAACATTTTTTACTTAAAAACTGTCCCACTTATTCTGTGGAATCATCCATCAAAACACAAGCACCCCGCATTGATGTTACTGATGCTAATTATGCTCATAAACAATATTCTGTATTTTCAGGGACTGGCCCTAGCTTAAGACTTGATCTTGCACACAACAATTTCTCACTGCGCTTAATAAGAAACCACCTCAAAAAACCACCAGAGCAAATATTCCTGTGCTCCCAGTTTAGCAAACCTTAATGTAGGAGCTTCACTATCTTAAGCCTCTTTGTTCCCAGTAGAAAAGTTAGGCACACGAACAGCAGCTTGTATCACTGGCAGCCAGCAGACATCAGGATGGTACAGGGGTCAGTGGGAGAAAGAGGATACGGTATTAATTAGAGAAATAAGTCTTAGACAAATTCAATTTATTTCATTGGTTAATAAAGATAACTGCATAGATGGAATATGCTTATAGTTGGGTAAGCATAGTGTAGTGCACAACATCAAAAAATAACATTATGCAATATCAAGAGAGTACATAATAAGGTTGCCAGGCATTAAATCCCATGTCCCCTATTAAAAACAGATGGGATATTACCTTTTTCATATTTTCCATATGCTTTTAGTATGGATTCAGGATCTGAAGCTGAAATATACTGCTGTCTGCCCCCTTCCCAGTCCTGCTCCTCACAGGCAGGAGATAAGGGCTGCCATCTGGGCCGTACAAATAGTGACTACAAGAGGCTGAATAGAGCAAGATGAGGACAGAGGAAGGAAGGACAAAAAGTGGTGTTTGTTGCTGTGGAGGAAGGGAAACCTTTTTGGGGGAGCAAGGGAAAGACCTTTGAAAATTGAGCCCTCGTAGAGAACATCAATAAAAAAATCGGTACATGCAAAATTCATCAAGAACTAGTAAACAGGCAGAGCTCGAAACGTCCCTTTGGGAAATCATTATTTGGTAAAGGTGGGTCCTGTGATGTTGGGTTAGAATCAGCTGCAGGCCTGATGCTGGAGGCATCAGGATGGATATTTACCTCAACAAACAAATATAAAATCACTTCTGATGAAATATGCAGAAGGTTTCGTGGGCTGGTAAGTTTGGGGGAGCTGAGAACAGTCAAACAGGGGCACCTAGGCCATGTGGTGTGCTGGATCTAGACAAATAAATTGCGTTTTCATACAGTCAAATGCAAAGCTATATATGCAGCAAGACTTAAGTTTTAAAACACGGGCAGACACAGGTACGGAATGGAGGATTGGTTCCTGAAAAAAATAGAACTAGAGAATATAGTGAGAAAATGAATGATCAAGAGCTCTCATATTTCTGTGGAAAAATAGGCTAATGGGATCATTGAATTCTGTGAGTAGAAAATGGGATTTAGTATCACTTCTGCGTACGGCACTGACATGCAGGAAAACTGCTAGCAATTCAGACATCTTCACTTCAAAAAGGATTCAAAAACAGGGGTGGGGGGAGAGAAGGAAAGAAATCAAAAAAGGATTTAAACACCTTACACTGACCAGAGCTCAAACTCCTCAATTTATTAAAAGCAGACAGGTAAGTGATTTGATTACTACCTGCAGCATCTGCAGGATAAGGGAACAGCCAATGCCCAGCAGCTCACTGATGAAACAGAAAAGGAAGAGCAAGAAACTGTCACAGGAAGCTGGAGATGGAGGGATTCACAAGAGAAAGTAGGCAAGTATTTGTGATGCAGCAACAGGAGTGGCATTCAGCATCTAAACACATATTCAAAAGAACTACATGATGCTTCCAGCTCCATATCTTTAAGACTGGATGGTTTTCTAGAATACGTATTTTAGCCAAACACAAAAGTCAACACCGAGGTGTCAGAATAAACAGCAGTGGCGTGTGCCATATAGAAGATTAAACTGAAAGATTAGATCATCCTTTCTGGCCTTAAATTGTGAAAGTGTATGAATCAAGGTTTAGACCTGTAAGTAATTGAAAGCAACTACCTGACTTTCACACCATGTTTCTGGCACTGCATCAATTTATAGACATTCATAGGTTTACTTCAGTGTTTAAAAGTCCAGAAAGAGATACCATAGCCTGAACTCCTTTAGAAATATTGATCTTGCCCAATAGTTTACAGTTTCAAGGCTGTAAAGTTTTCTCAAATCTCTCTTCCTGGCTTAAAGCATCATGGACAGCTCTGCAGTGTTGGTGCAGAGATCCATGAGCGCCAACAGAATATCAGAGATTACATTCAGAAGTCCAGCTAAATTCTTGGGCATAGCTATGCCAGGAGATCTTTATAATGTGTTCCACTGTGGTTAGACATATTCCAGTCAATGGAGAAGTTATTCCCTATCCTAATAAGCAGATCGAATGGTTAAATTGCCTCACTCCACTTAAATCAATGTCGACATCTTTAATGATACTGCAGCAACACACTTACCTGTTATTATCTCCTCCTGGAGACAGGAAGGCAGGCTGAGTCACCATTAAAGTATCAACTGGTAAGTGCAGGCCTCTCTGAAGATCTCCAGTTTGATGAGCATTGATAATAGTTCTGGCCAAGCTTTTTAAGCTGCCACTTGTCAAGGAGCGATGAAATTCACTTCTTGCACGGCCTGGTGGATCACCAAGTTCAATGATCAGCACTCTTGATGGAACAGCTTTATCAGAGGGCTGCAGGGTTCGGGTGCTTACTGATCTTCTCCCCACTTTCCGTAAGCCAGCCCTGGTACGAGAGGCTGTGCAAAATGCCATGTTAGGGCAGTGATATCTCCTTTTGCTAGCATTGGACGAGATAACTTTTAACATGCTTTCACCTCCCAGCACGTGATAGACTATTCTGACTTGTTCATGACCAACCTGCAAGAAATCAGCTAATCGATGTATTACACTTGCCTCATCCTCTTCCCCAATGGTCTCAGGCACAGAAAAAGCAATGTGAAGGGAAAGTCCAGTGACTATTTCTACAGGTTGCTTCTCATGAAGGAGAACATGCAGAAGGTTGTCCTTAAAGTTAAAGTAATTGGCTCCTGCCCCTTCACTTAGTGAGAAAGAAGATAGGGTTGGAGAGACATACTTCCCTTGAATGAAAACACGAAGGCTGAGGGGTTCCTTGTAGAATATAGCAAGGGGCAGCCTGGTTGAGTTTTGGCCACTGAGCAGGTAAAGTCTGAAAGTCAGAGGTGGTAGGTCAGGGAAGCAAACTGTAGTGAGTTTGTTGGATGGCAAGACAGAAGAGAAAGCAGGAGGATGCTCTGCCAGATAACACGATGCATTTGAAGCCACATCACTGAAGGTATCCATAAAGCTGCCAGTCATTGCTACCACTGGAGACAGCCTCTGACTGATGGTACTGGAGTCCAAGTTTTCAAGAATGACAAGTGCATGATCTGTCTGCTTGCAGAAGTAGCCTTGTACTGAGGGCTTGAAGATACACTTGCTGTCATCTCTGTAAATTCCTGGAAGGATAGAGACAGATGGAGAGAGGAAAAAAAAGGAATTGTTTCAGGCACCATCTCAACACTTTGTGCTATAACTGCATATTTCAGTGCTCAAAGTTGTTTTTGTGGACACTAAAAATTTACATAGTTTTTAGGGAAAACTGGACACTGAGGGATATTAAACGGGTAGAAACAATATCTATCTCAAGAAGTCCTTCAGCTGAAATTGTTCAGACTGTTAGACTAAAAGACTGTTAGAGCATGAGAGAGAACCGTCATATACTGTTCTTTCTATTCTCTAGACATCCAGTTACGGGCACTGTTGAAATAGCAAGTGGGGCTAGATGGACCTTTGGTCTGACCCAGCACATTCATCCCTATGTCTTTATGTCTTATCCTGGTTCTAAGTCTGTAGCAGGATCACAAATCAGGTCATGACCGCAATTTTTTGGAAAGATAACTTAACTCTACACAAAGACCTCTCATCCCACTCATATGGATTGTGCTTCATGGAAACAGCCTAGAAAAGATGCACATCATTAATCCACTCCAGTGGTGAGAAACACCTCATCCAGCTTTAGAGCTGGGAGAAAGCTCCAGATTCAGACACCTACAATTAGGATCTATAGAAGAGACCCTGTGATCCAAGTGTCTAAGCTACCATTACAGTCAGTGGAGATAGGGAGTTTAGTTTATTTGCCCACAGATAGGCATCTGGTATCACGTGGATATCCTGAGGTATGTGAGACAGCTGCACAGCCTGGCAGATGTGACACAGGGCCTACAGAAGACAATCCTTTCTTGGGTGACAGCTGGAGGCCAGGTGGGTCCATAGCACTTGAAATTACACGAGACACCTGTTTTTGGCAACTGAAGCCCCCTCATTCCCAGCCATCACTACAGTCACAGCAGTGTAGAAATCAAGTCAGTTAACTCTAAAATAGGTACCTACGTTTTGACAGCTGAATTGCTCTCTAGACTCCCCTAACTATACTGATTAGAGTTAGGATCCTGTCACCAAAACACAGATGTATAGTGTCACTTGAATTTCTTAGGGTACCTACTGTTTCTGTTGATACTACACAGGGCGTATGGGAGTGTAAAAGACACAATAGGTAACAGAGTCCAGCTCTTTTTTCTCTTCAAAGAGCTCAGACACTTCCATCTATGTCAGAATCTGCAGCAGAATCCCATCCCAGGTGTCTACCATACAGCATCTGTATGGAGACTAACCAAGAGGAACCTTTTATAGAAGGATCCATACAGAGCATATCTAGTCCATACAGTCATTGGAGAAGGCATGATCTCTCTGACCGAATACAGGTCTTTGCTTTAAGATGAGAGAAGTTATACCTCAGGCTGCAATGATGGGATCACAACTGATTATAAAGAGAAAATAAAAGTAAATGAGTGGACACAGGGGCACCAAAAATGTAAACATTTCTCCTCAAAGCACCCTAGAGAAAGATGTGTGTTTCTATTTTTCCTCCTTCTCTTCAAAATGAAATCAAAGAAGGAATTTACTACTGTAGCCAGCTGTAGTCCTCCTCTCCTCCCCAAGCCTGCTCTTTTCTTAGTTAGCTGTGTGTATGAATGTGTTAGGCAAAGCATGGCCAATGTCTGAACTAATTCTTCATTCCTCATTCAGCAGCTCTGGGGATGCGTACACAGATCATCAATGTTTAGTATTAAGGATAAAGAGATAACATACTTGAAGGCCGCAAACTTTTGAATGTGTAAAAGGACATTTGCCTTAGTAAGCAAAAGCTAGAACTGTGAAACTCACTGCTAGAAGGAAATAACAGACTCCTGGAAAAGAGATGAATTATATATTGTCATAGAGGAATCATCCTGAGTTCACTTTATAGGTAACTATAAACATCTTTATGCCTGAATCCTGTGGACACTTAACTATGATTTATGTCAAGGGGATTCCTCATGTGCAGAAAGTCACTCAAGTCTGAGTGTTTCCCAGAACGAGCTCTCGTTGTGCGTGTCACAGAGGAGAGTAATGAAATTACATAAATGTCAAGCTCTGTTCAGGGAGGAGGTCCAAGTGAGACAACATCTGTGCAAATGCACCTATTTTTAGACAGCAGCTTACTATCTTGTCCTTTTTTCTCGCTTCTTTTACTTTTGCTTTGTGTTGCCTTTTCTTTTTTTCTGCTTTATCATTACACGCATTTTGCTCTTAGCGAGTGCTGGGGGCTGGGGAGGAGGGAGCAGCGACTGGATGCAGAAGCAGGAGGGGAAACGCTGCGCTCACAGATACTAGTGATGGTCCTCGAGCACCAGGCGCACGCACCCTGCCGACGGCAGCCAGCCCGTGAAGGCTGGCCGATCTTATCGCTTGCTCTCCCGGAAACATCCAAATCATCCCCTTTCCCCTCGGGTGACATTGCTCTCCTCTAGAAAGGGGGCTTGCTGATATTTTGTGACTCCCAGGACTTTCCTTTGCCTTGCCCGGTGGGTTTGTCAGTAGGCTTCCTACGCGCAAACGCGCTGATACGCACACACCCATCTTTGCTTGTCCCCTTCCACATGGCCTTATCTGCCAGTCACAATTTCTGTAGTGGGCAATTTCGATCACTTCTAAATGAAACCCATGCTGGCCTTGGTAATCATAATGTCATTTACAATTTACCACAAAACACGTTTATTCAGTTAGTAGCACATTGGAGAAAGAGAACTCCATATGAACTCGCCGCTGAAGGCCTAATCTGATTATTTCCTCATGAAAATCCAAGCAGGGGTGCTTGTAAGAGGGGCCTGAGAGAAGAAGGAAAAAAAGTGAGGCCTGGTCGCAGCTGACTCTCATAATCAATGCGAACAGATAAGTGACACGGCGTGTCAGGGCCAGCAGCTAATCTGCCCCGGGGCTCTCCTCTCAAAAAGGCCAGAGTGGACAGGACTTAATAAATACTGAGTGACCACTGAATATTGAGCTGACATGTGCTGTTTACATCGGCGATGGACAATAACGGTGATAAATTCCAGAAGCCCTCCTCCTAAACCGGCGATATTAGATCAAGTGGGTATTTGCCCGTGAGTGCGTGTGCACCCGCTCATATACGCGTGAGAGAGAGGAAAAAGTGGGGAAAAGAGAAAAAGGAGCACGTGAGTCAGCGAGAGTGTGGGAAGACACAAACGGGTCAAAGACGGGCATGTCCACGTCTGCGGGGACGCGTGCACGTGTGGGAGAGGCTGCCCGCGGCATCGGGAGCCGCGTGCACGGCAGGAGAGGAAGAACGAACCCTCACGCCGCGCACGTGTGTGCACGCACGTGCCCTGTGCACGGGTCTTCATCAGCGCGTGGAAGAGGGAAGAAGTCAGAGGTGGAGTGCATATGTTTGTGTCCACTTTCCCTAGTTATTTCCCTAACCTCGCATAGCAGATTTTGCTTTCTGCCGATTCCTCTATCATCAAGCCATCAAGTCAAGTTCATTATTTAATTTTTTAAAACATAGATGCAAAAAAAATATATAAATATATATATATGTATACGTATACGTATGTGTGTATGATTTAAGCACTCAGGTTGCTTCCAGGGCTCCTGACAAATATTAACTTTGTGTCAATATTTGTCCTTCCTGTCGTGAAATGAGGATTTTCCACCTCATTTCACATTTGAAAAGAAAAATGCGCCGAGGGGGTCCTCTTTGCTTAGGAAAAAAAAAAAAAACAGCAGCAGCAACAACAACAACAACATCTCATATCCTTTATTTAGAAAAATGGAGCAGGAGGGAAGGAGGGAAGAATATTTTTAAAATAGATGTTTTGACTTAAAGGCACATAGAGCCCCTTGCAAGTCTCCTGCTTTTCTACTAGTTCCCCAATGCCAAATGAATAAAGTAAAATAAAATAAATTCTACATTTAGAATTGAACGAAATACATCAACATTAATGATTTTTCCCTTCAGGTTAACACCACCATTTCCTTCAATAATTTTCACCCATTTCATGATAGATTTCACAATTCATGGTACGAGGAAAAGTATAGTCAATTTTTGACAAAAACAAAAGGCAACATCAGTTTTTTATCAGAATAAAATAAATCTCCCACAATTTTCTTTCCATCTGACTGGATTTGCCCGTCAGTTATTTCTAAGTTAACTACAATTATAGTTACAAAAATATAAAAGCGAGTAGGGGAGGAAGGGGGAGGGGAGAGATAAATGGGACACTGTTTAGAAATTGCGATTCATTGGCCTTGGGCTGGCCAGCACATATCTTTGCTGAGGGAGAAATATTCATCAGCATTAACTGTTCCTTTTGACCTGCTGACATTCAAATGTGAAATAAAAAAGGCCCAGCTACAGGACCTTAGAAATCTAGTGTTCCATGAAGGCAAATTATTCTGAGCTCAGTCATTTTTGCTATGCAAAAGGTTTGCTACGTTTCTAGAGTTCAGATGTTCCCTGTAAATAACGTAGGCCCCAGTCCTTCCATCCAGTCCCTGGACAGCGTCCCCACGTCCAGGCACTTTGACAGTGATGTCTCTGCAGACACTGATCTTGTAAATCTTTAAATACGTCAGTAAAAGCAGGCGTGTGAACTTCAGCAGATGCTGAATTTTAGAAATCCCACTGATTGTAAGCATGGGTTATCTTGCAGTTGGGTTCACCAGTTTTTTTGTTGGGGGTAAACATGCAAACATGCAATGACAAGTAACTTAGCAACGCGCGGAGGCACGTGTGATTGCATGTATATTTGTATAAGTTTGAGCATGGGAGATATATACACACAGAAATCTATATATGCTGGACACCATGTGAATAAAAATAGAGTGACTGCTTTAGGCTGTTAATTCTTTCTTTTAAAGAAAATGATTTTCTAAGGAAATGAGTCTCATAAGATCACACTGTGTGCGCTTTCATGCTCTCTTGTTTATCACGCCTCCATAAAAACCTTTGAACCCCCTGGCCAATTCTAGTCACATTTGTGGACTCAAAGATACTATGTTCTTACAAGTTCTATAAAAGTCGTTGCACAAATAGAGAAAAAAGCACTATTAATGCTCCCACTGAAGGAAAGACTGCAGCGTAAGCTCACCTTGATCAGACATCACTGATCTACGCTGGCCCTTCCATTTCATATACAAATCCATAGAAAAACAGGCATATTATATGAAATATTTGTTCTTCTGTTCATTGTCTGCATACCTATTATTACTCACTTAAATGTGGTTGTATATTTATTATGCTAGCATCAACCCTTCAGAAGTTCTCCATGCCGAAATGGCAGGTCATAAACGTTACAGATAGCAGTATATCTTTCTATCAATAAAAACTTGCAAACTTTTCCAGCTTCCAGAGCCTACAGTACTAATTCATTCTTGACCTTAAAGCATAAGTACACGAGTAAAGTCCTAACAGGTGAGACCAGAGTCCATCTAGGCTAAGTGTCTAGGCACTGTTCTCTGATAGTGGCCAGAAGGAGGTGCCTAGGAAGAGTATGGGAACAGTGCAGACATATAGTGATGTTTCTTAAAATACTCGCCAAGCTTCCAGTGATGGCATAGCACATCCATACTATCAAAGTCACTGACCCTCCAACAGATGGACCCTCCAAGCAGCCTTTTTGGACTGGCCTATGACTTTTGCTAATTCCTGGAAAGCATCTAGGAATTGTTTGGGAGAGTGCTGGGTCACCTGGGGCAAAACGGGGCTTGGAGTGATTCTCCTCATGGGGCAGGAGTGATCATGAAGCTCTGGTGTCCATACCCTAATGCTATTTAATTCACACGATGTAGACATCAAGCCCATTTCTGCTATTTTCCACGCTGGCCCAGAGCAGCTTGACCATCAGCTTATTAAACCGCAACAGAAAGTCACAATGAGAGAGGATTTTTGTCCCCATTACCCTTATTGATTAGGGAATTTGCAACAGTCATTTTAGCCATCCTGGCAACATAAAGGTCCCCATAATTCCTGTTTAGGGAATAAATCCACTACGGGGGAAAAAGAGGCATGACCTGACATTATTGCGCATGGAGCAAGAAAGGGCTAAACAGCTGAATTGCTATATGATTTTGTGCATTTTCAGAGAGTCCCAGAACGTGCTGTAAATTAAGCTTTAAAATGTAACTCTGAACTAGGAATACACAGGTGTTGCAGGAATCATTACTTTAAAACCTACAGTAATGCCATCAAATGCGTGCATGGGACCAGAGGGCAGGGGACAGAGTGGGGCAGTACGAACTCTCACAGGATAGCATGGAAGAGATTAATTTAGTCTCCACAACCTTCTTGAGGGCTTGGAGGATCCACCAGCACACAGCCCAGGGGTGGAGATCAGGTGTTTTTGTACAGCTCCTAGCAAAATTGAACCCAGGCTCTGACTAGGGCTTTTAGATGCTCTCATGAAGCAAATGATAAAATATAAACAACCTATTCCCACAACCCTCTTGAATTAACTATCCATCATTCAGAGAAGCTGATAGCTGGGGAAGGGGCCGGGGGGCGGGGGGGGGGGGGGGGCGATTCTGTCTCCTAGGAAAGACGACTAAAATGGAAAAAAAACACAGAACCGTCTTTTCGTCCAAATTATTTCACCTTTGAAAAACCACCATTTGTTTCTCTTGTCGCTACCAAAGCTTTTCCCATTACGTTCCCCCTCCAGATATTCCTGTTTTCCTTTAGCTGTGTTTAAAGCCCAGAAGGAATTTTCTCTCCTCCTGACCAATAACTCCACTGACTGAAGCTGTAGACAAACTTGATACCCACGGCTTAATTTAAAGGCAAGGGGCAGCAACCGGCATTCTCTACCGAGGCAATTCCAATGACCGGCTCTCTCGCCAACGAATGACAAAACTATCACCTCCGCCCAAGAGCAGAGCAGTAATTTCGCCGGGTGCCAGACCTAAAAAACGAATGGGGTTGTGCCATGCGCGGCTCCGAGCTGCGGATATAATGAGTTTTGAATGGGAAGTCCCGGACACAATAAATCTGTGCCATATGTGACCGTTTCCTGTGTCAGTTCCTTTCTCATAAGCAGCGGCGGCTTGCCCCTCCTCCTCGCTTTCCCTTTCATGACCCCACACCAGGGCTCTGAAATCTTTCAGGGCTGCTTATAGGGCCTCAGGCCGTTCCACAGCAGTTGCATAAATAAATGAGTTTGACAGCAAACATCATAACGGTTAGCAGTAATGTGTGCTCCACACAAGTGCCTGTACTCCTCGCTGGAGAGACGGGAGAGGAAAGAGCTTGTTTCGTTACAGCAAACAAAAGTATGTTCTCTGACAAGTGGTGAAAGAATTAGTCAAATAAACTTGAACCCTATTAGGACTATTGCTGCCAGGTTTTGTTATGGACTGGAAGGTTCTCAGCTTCTCTTTCCCTGCTTGGCTCGCTGCTACTGCAAAGACAAATCGTCATTTTCTTCTGCAAAAATAAAGTCAGGGACTAAAATGACTACCTCAAAATAAAATTTGTGTGGAACTCCATTTTACTATTATTATTATCATTTCTTCCTAATGAGAACAGTTCTTTTGTCCTGGGAACCGACTCACACGGGGACTGAAAGATTTTCCATTAGAGCCGGGCCAGAAGGAAAACATCAAATACCTGCAGACTTTGGAAACATTCAGGTTAGAATCAAGCTTAAAAATGCCAAATATTTCTATAAGATATAGGGGAAGCAGAGGACAGAACAGAGCCCAGCATTTCTCCTGAAACAGTTCCTCCCATCTTTTGTCCATTAACAGATCAAACATTTTGACTTAAACATCAAAAGTTTACAAAGTTTTCATTTTTATCTAAGAAGTGATAATGTTTCTGGATAGCGTATATCGTTTTTTCTGTAAAACTACTTTACTGAAAGCTCCTTTTTTCCCAGATGTGCTTTTTAAGCAAAAATATTCCATATATCCCAAATTCAGCCCAGAACTAAAATTTGTTTATGGATTCAAATGTGTTGACTTATTATTATTTCTTAGGCACACAATTTTCAAAAGAAAATAGCAATTCTGAATGCTTTCAGCTTTGTATTTCCAATTTCAGAGTGTTAGGAGACACCTGGTGTTCAGGGGAATAAGGTGCTAAACAGCTGTGCATTATACACTGTTTTTTTTATAAAATATAAGAAATGAAGAAGAAATTTGAGAGACTTGAAATCTCTAGGCATTCTTTAAGAGTTAGGGTGATTTGCATTTGGCGTTATTTGGAGATCCAGTCACTGAGCAGTAGCTATAATGGTTCCCCATCTGTACCTCGGAAAGCTTGCCACTGGAGGAAATGTCACCATGCTCTCCTTCATTACCAGACCTCTTAACATACCTCAGTCCCATGCTGGCCCACCAGTGAATATGATGAAATAGTATAAACTGGGCTACTATTGTGGTGTGTTCAGCCCTTCCTTCACCTCCTCCAGACCATAGGCCTGAGGGATTACACAAAGTTGACTTTCTCTTCACTTTTTCCCTAGGTACTGCCTTTAATTCCATTTCCAGCGCTGTTCCACTTGAACAAGGTAGGTAAACCTTAATGTTTGCAAACTCAGTTTGCCTCACAGAAGTGTTGGATTAACTATCAGTGGTAATGCAGTTGCAGACTCTGTTGCAGAGCTGCTATGTAATCTCATGCAGGTTGCTCTTTCTGCACCTCGGTTACTGGGAAGGGCAGTAAGACAACGGTATTTCCTCTCTCACCCGTTCCTCATCCCTCCTTGTCAGAGAGGTGAAACAAGATCATATTTTGCATCTAACTCGTAGGAGAACCTCAGCACCACCAGTAGGTAACAGGAACGGCAAACTGAAACTTCTGAAAATCTCAGACCAGGAACAAATCCATGCCACTTAAGTGTAAGGATTGAACTAACGTGCCTAATTTAGGAACCCAGTCATCCTGGGCCTCAAGGGGGCAATTCAGTCTGCCAGGATCTGGATAGCTGTTATCTTTCATTGCATGCCAAGGAAATTCAGGGCAATATTAAAAATTTGTATATGATGTCTCTAGGTCTTGGCCCCTGAAAATCACAAGAAAGACTGAAGATCATTACTTCATTAGATATTTAGTTGTATTAATATATCAATTATTCCAATTTCTAGTCGCCTTGTTTTCATCCCTGACGCACTTTCACACAATTATATGCAACTATAAAGACTCGCTACACAGTGAGATTCTCTAGGGCTGTGCCTCCCTTTTCCTAGTCTTTATGGGTTACCCCAGCTCTCTCCCGACCTACTAAGAAGTTCAAATAGTTGTTAATAGACATCTTGGGGAGGCATGGATGAGGCTCCAAAAGGTAGGAAAATGGGGGGGGAAAAGGAAAAAAAATGCATCTATCTTTAGAAAAAAAAAAAAGAAAAAAGAGAGCATTATAAACCTAGCAATTCGAATTCAATTCCCTAAAAAATACTAGAACTAATAACCTAACAAATCAGAAGTATTCAGAGGACAACAAGGAGTGGCAGACAGCATGGATACATAGAGGACAGGTCATCTATCCACCTTTACCAAAAAGGCTTTCGACAACATCACACTTGATAGTTTTAAAAGCAAATGTCGTCTAGATAAAATCAGTGCAAAGTGAATGCAAAACTGACTGGAAAATGGCACTTGCAGAGCAGTTGCTAAGACTTTGCTGGCATAACAGAAGACAACATAGAATAAGGTTTATAGACATCTGTCCTGGTTTTGGTAATAAAGAATACGTTCATTTCTTGATGATGGCATAAATAGCATGCTTTTTCAGTCTCTAGAGTACACTAAGCCGGGAGAAAGTTCAATAAGATCGGGGGACACAATTCTGAATTCAAAATAGACTTCTTAGATTGGCCAGAAACAAAGTAAGAAACCGCTGAATAAGGCCAAAGGAAAAGTTTTATACTTAATGAGGGATAATCAGATGCAGAAAGAAAAATAGTAGGGCAGGAGAAATTCTGCAGGAAAATGATTGGTGATTACAGTAGATTACAAACTGAGCATTGTTATGACACGGGTAGGGTGGGGGGCAAAATGTTATATTCATATGCGCAAAGAGAAATACCACGAAACCTTCCATTCTACTCAGCACAGACAAGGTCCCAGCTGAAGTACTATGTCTAGTCTGAGGCTTTGCATTTTAAGAACGATAAGGATCCACTGGAGAGGATCAAAAAAAGAGGTCTAAAAGCACAACTGACAGGAAAAGTTGCAGACATTTGAATTAGTCTACTAAGTAGTATAATTACTTTATAGAAGCGTAGATCAAGGAGATTAGCCTACAGCTTCAGAAAAATGATCCAGAGGGAAGATAGTTTGGTTTTCATGTCCAAAGTGGATAGAACAACAGAAACAACAACAAAAGAGATTAATATTTTAAACAGGGAGGTTTAGGACAGAAATTAGAAAAATAGCTTTAGTGAAATAAAAAAAAATGAAGCTTTGAAATTAACTGACTGGGGCAGGGTGGAACCATCATGATTGGAGAAGTGTTTTTTTAACAGATTACATTTGTTTCTCTCAGGTGCAATGTCAGTACGGATACTGCTTTGGAGCAAATGGATGGGTGAGATGATTTCCTGCAGTCTCTCCTGGTCCTGCCCAGTGTCTCTACTATCTTCTTACCAGCTGGCCTGTTTCACGGCCTTTCTTTTGTCTCTCCCTCCATCATAGGGAAATTATACAAAACGTTACACCTTTATTTGTCCCGGCCTTGGCAGAAGGCCCAGTCCTACAGCCTGTACTCATGACAGAAAGGTTCACAAGCACAAGAGTCCCCGTGACATTATTAGGATGATTTTCAGCAATATTAGTCCTGTATGTGCTACAGAGTTGAATTTTAAAGCAGAAGGATTTCTCATTACAGGTACAGACAGCTATATTATACTATGACATATTTATGACAATGAACAGCAACGGGAGGCAAGTATTTTAAGGCTAAGAAATGGAAAAGAATTTGAAAGCATAGTGCACAATTCGAACACCTATGAAAACATAGAGAAGAGCTAGAATTTGAGATACAAAGGCTAGAGCCATTATGTAAGAACATAGAATGGGATTCATCACATTAATTTTAGCTGCCTCAATGTTAAGCATCTAGTCTAAGCTAATTGTCTGGTCTAAGCTGCTCATCGAGATTATAATCATTAGAGAGACAGAGAAAGAGACTTTTATAGGATCATTCATTCCCCCTTTCCCTTGCATGGATTGAATCACTTCTGGAGATACCTGTCTCTACTGGCTGTATGGAAAACCGAGAAAACCAGTTTGGACTGAAAGCCTGTATTTTGGACAACTGAAGTTAGGTGCAATGAGTCTAACTCCTAGAAATGTAGCTAAAGAGTAAAGCTTACATAACAACGAGAGTAATAGGTGTTGGTATTCACTGAGGGTACTTCAAAACATGGGGGAGAAGCTTGTTCTGTACACACTGTTAATGTAACAGTATTCCCTAATTATGAACAAGAGAAAAGATAAGAGAGAAAGAGATGAAGACATCACCACGTTAATCTAGAAAATAATGAAGAAATTTCCCCTATCCCTGACAGATATCTTCAGCTAAGCAGGCTGCAAACACATTTTTGAGAAAGACTCTGAAAAAGCTCAAACTCCATATTTGGCTTTTGTTGCTGTGATAGTTAAGCCTGAAACGCTGGATCCAGACATTCCCACCTCTCAACAGCACTCATTAGCCTGATGCACGGTCGTTCCTCTGCTCTGGCTCCTGTGAACATGAGTGGTAAAGCTCACATAGCGAAAGGAACAAAAATACCTGAACAAAAATACACTGAACAAAATACCTTGGAAAACGCAAAAATAGCTAATTTATTGCAAAAGAAACTTCTGAGCAAACACAATGAGAGCCCGCAGAACTAACTACTAACCTCTGCAACCAAGACGTATGTTGGGCTGGAAGGTCTGAAAAGCCATTTCAAGAAAGCCCAATGAACTGTAGGCACAGCTGAAAAATACAATGCCTACACTGATTCTTGGGAAAAAACAGGTTGGAAAGGATCTCTGGAGGACATCTAGTCCAGCCTCCTGCTCAAAGCAAGGCTAGTTAAAAACTTAGATCAGGCTGCTGAGGGCTTTATCAAAAAGCATAGCATAACTATTTACGGTATAACTAGTTTTTAGGCCCTTATATGTTTACTAGGAGAGAAGGCCCAACTTAGTATAGATCCAGAGAAGCCACTAGGGTTAAAAATTATTTAAACAAGGTCTGTGATCCAACTGATATTTTCATACATGACTTTACACACGGGCAAGATGATTTGGTGTAGTTTTGAGGCTCACTTTTGCACCTGTGTGCTTGTTTTAGGTAGTCTAAAGCCTCTTCCTTGCCTCATCAAAGTCCTCTGTACATTTCCATGAGAGAAGGAGTAGATTCAAAGCTGGAGCATCTCTTGTACTTTACCATAACTAGAGTACAATACAAAGATGAATAAACTCAGATCCTGGTGCATTGATCCTGGTGGTGTGGTGTGGTGCCCATGTAAGGAGAAAAAGAATAGCTGTGCAGGCAGACCACAGCAAACCCCCGTACAGCCCTTTCTGTCCTACTCTGGCTGGTAGACATCCCTCCCTCTGCATTATTCCAGACTTACCAGGGAGCCATTTGAAATTTCACACAGCTCTCGGAGTTATTTTGGCCAGGGAGTATATTTAAAACTCATTGTGCCTAATGTTGTCTTTCCACAATTGAGAAGTAATCAGGAAAGACGTGAAAATAAATAGACAAGTGAGAGGTAAAATGAAATATGAAGTGGCTAGAAAGCAGTCTGTTCTCTAATGTATTTTTTCAGCTTATTATTGTAAAAGCCCAGAGCAAAAGAATAGCTTTGAAGAGTCTTTTGTTAATAGTGGCAAGGTTGTCTTTTCTTTCTTTCTTTTTTTTTTTTTTCTTAACATTTTATTTATTAACCATGCTGCGCAGGGTACTTCCATAAATGATGGCTGGGTTCAGGTTACAGGGACTTGTTTAGTCTGAAAACATCCCAGTCTGAAATGGGAAATAGAAAAGAGAAGTAATAGCCCATTCTGGTGCTTGAAGTAAAGCCCATTTGTCCTCTGCTTTTCCCTGGGATTTCTGGTGGTGGAGTTTGTGAAGGTTTGGATGTCTCTATTTGGATGGTTAAAATGCATTCCCAGTAGGTCACTTCCTCAGGTGGTCTATTTGATGACAACTTGATGCACAGGCCAACATCAAACAGCTGAAGTTTTGACCCTGCGTGAGAATAAAATTACGCATCTACATTCCTACACGGGACAATGGTTTCATCCTGCAAATTGCTGTAAAAATAACAGTTGTGGAGGGTGCTTAGCTTACACTTAAGCCGTAAAAAAAGAGGTCTAAGCCGTTTTACGGTTTTAAGCCGTAAAATGGGGCAGTCATTAATATTTTTGAGATTCTTCGTGTCAGGAGTATTATGTACTAATTTATCGTTGCTCTGAATATGTGGTTAATCATACAAATGCTCTATTGCTGCACAATTTAATTCAAAGCTGCCCTGTGGGAATACACTGGTTGTGCACAGGAAACCAGACAGGTGCACTAGCGCTTTATTGCAGGTGCACAAAAGAGAACCAAAATGGAGATGTTTTAAGATAAGCAGAGTAACGTAAGACTGCTGAGTCTGCTTTGCTCAGGCATCCTGCCTGTATCTATGGGATGTTCTTCATGCATGAGAGTTAATTATCTATCCTTTTATGATGAGAATTGCCACGACGGTCAATTTTGGGTCTGTTTTCAAGATATAATACCAGCATCGCCAAACAGGCTGGTAAGATGAGAAAAGGCATGATTTTTACTAATTTATTCCATGGAATCAATAATATTAGAAAAGCCTTGATTTTCTGAGCTGATCTAGCATGCTCTGAGCAGGAACCTGGATGGGTCCTTCTGCTGGTTCGGGAAGTCCGAGGGCAATCTCTGAGTTCATAGGGTGTCATACTGCAGCCAAGTTAGTTTTAAAAAATCTACAAAAAATTGCTATCTGACAGGTTTTGCTCAGTTTTCACATGTGTGGTAATCCTAGCGGACGCTGTGCTGAACCTTGTAGGTCTAGTTCATATTCCAGTAGCACAGAAAGACTCATTTCAGACCCAGTGAACACCACTACAAGGACTGATCCAGGTAGGCAGCAGAAAATGGTCTTGGCCAACCCCTTTCAAAACTGCACTGCCCTACAAGACTGTCAAGACATCTCTGAACTGTAGCCCTTCTTCTCTCCATGAAAGCTACAGGAACTCCATTTATGCATAATTTCCATGGGAAAGAGCTTTCAGCGGAGATTCCACTTTCCAACCCAACTCTGCCCAAGAGGGTGGTACGTTACACTAAGCACATGTGCCAACAATGAATTCATATTTTCTCACATATTATGTTTCCCTGAGGTCCAAGAAGAGTTAATCTTGGTAACATTGTGGTCTGCAACCTGAATATCCAACCAGGTGGATGTGCTTGGAAAGGAACTGGGTGTTTCCAAGGGACACTGACGGGAGGAAGAACATGAGAGAATCTTGCTTTTGCTCTCTGTGGCTCTCATGGAACAAGTGCTCAGACACGCAGGTCTTAGAAATAGAGATCCGAATTTAATAAAGCTGTCTGGAGGGGGAGGGAAACAGAAAAGAAGATCACAGAAATAAGAAAGGCAGAGATAGGAAGAGAAAAAAAGAAAGAAAATTAGAGCCAATTGGCGATTGCTGTGCCCTTCCAGACTGAACTGGCTAGAAGTGAAATATTTGTTTGAGAGGTGAGATACTAGCTCCTCATGGAAAGAATAACAAAGAAAAAAAAAACTCTGTTATGATTAGAAGATGCACTTTCATGCAAAACATGTGCCACTGTAATGAGGCAAGGCAAAAGACAAAGCAAAAGGCACGGAAAGACAAGGAAGAGGAAAGGTAAGGCAAGGCAAGGCAAGAAAAGGCTGCCTGTTTTCATTGTAATTTTTATAGATACTGGAGCAATACTTTAAATTCAGCACAGCTACACCTACAGTCTGCAAGCAAAACTAGGACCCTGCTTATAAAAATAGCCTCTTTCATTTTAACAATCAGTTCCACAGATTAGTAAAATGAGGTGGTCTGTATGCTTCATCATTTCTGCACAGAGAATAAAAGTTGACTGAGGGGCAATAGGGAGGTAAAGGTTCATCTTTTCCCCACTGACATCAACAACTCTGCCTGCCAAGGACTGACTTCTTACAGACAGTAGATGCACTACCGAAGATCTCCACCTTTTTTTTTTCCTTTCTTTCTTTTTTTTCCCATAAGACTTTGTTTGTTAGAAAAAACAAAAAGACACCAGAGGGAAAATGCAGATACATTTTTAATGCATACATTTCATTTGCAGAACATGGCGGGCACTTCAATGCTGTCTACTAGAACTGCAAGGGGGAATTTATCTAATCAGTCCTATGCGGCCCTGCTTCATTGACATAATGTGGTCCTGCCGATTAAAGCACTGGAATCGTAGCTCTGAAATTTCCTTCTATTTCATACCAAAATTATTGATGTGCTTTGTACAATGTGTAATTGCCATTATTGTATATGTGCCTAGAGCGTGTGCAGAGCTGAAATTGAAATAAATAAGCAAACAAAAATCATGCGATAGGAAGTCTCTGATGGTATGGTGGGGGGGGAGGTGCTACCACGGCATCACTAGCTGAAAATAGGATTTGATACTGCTGTGACTGGTTTTGATAGAGTGAGATTCGATAAGACTAGAGGAAAGGCTGTTATGATCATCTAGTCTAACCCTCCCCCCCACCTAAAGGGTGTCTACAGCACAGACCCTCATCACACACCCAGATTTGAAGTACCGGTTTTAGCATCGCGGGTCCAAGCCTCACCATCCAGACACCTGACTGGAGCAGTACTGATTTACACCTGAGGATCTTGCCCAGGATAACACATTCTCGGGTGCTCCCCCCGCCCATACACACACACAGAGTAGATTTGTTCTTTACATTTAATTTATGCAAGCGAGGCACAGAATACATTTCAGTAACGCCAATTAGATACGCACTAATTTCTTCTCTGTGAAATAGCAGTAAGTAATTAATCAGAATTTTGATCACAACTCAGTTGGCAATTCTAATTGCGCTTGCCATTTCCACAGCAAATATGGAATCATTATCTTTTTTGCCTAGTCCTCTGTTCCTAATCATGCAGGGTGCTAGAAGGAAAACATTTCCAAGAACTCGATATTGCCTCTATCAACCAGCAGTCATAATACCTTTTGGACTGAGGGTTAGTGGGTTCAGTCCATGGCTGTGTTTTATTTCAAGCTTCATCATAATTCTAAAGTGAATAGCTACTGGCAGGCTGGCTGCTTGCCTGGGGGAAGGGGGAATTCTGCCTCATAAAATTATGAGAAAGGATGAAAGCTAGCAGCGCCCTCCATTAAAAACCTTCTGGGAGAGCACTCGAGACACCTGACCTTTGCGCAAATGTCCAGCATGGATCGAAGGGGTATATGGGCATTGATCAGATCTGCACACACCGCACCTCTGAGGCACCGCAACCTCTTGGCCACCTCCACAGTACTGAATAGGATGCTCAAGGGAAACTAGTACTCCGTGTTCAGCTGCAACACTGTTGACATGATCATTTAGTCATCATTTTGCTGATCTGTGCAAATCTGCAGCACTGGGCTGGAGCAGGAATGGTAAGATTGCCTGAAAACTGTTATGACTGGGGAGGAGTCTATGGACACAGGACTTCCCTTTGCTGTGCTCTGAAAAAAGTATTCCTCCTCTTAGACAGCTTTGAGATGAAACCGAGTGGAAAGAGAAAGTGAGTTTTACCATGTAGAAACTGAGCCCTACAGAGAAATGAGGGTGTACCAACATCAACAGTTCAAAGGTACTCTTCAGGGCTGTGTCCTCCTGCCCTGTCTAGGAGCAGGATATGGCTCTTCACAGGCTCAGGGAAGATGCTCTGAGCCCAAGCTACAGAAAGCAACATGGGAAACCCGCAATGAGGCATTGTCTGCTCAAAATCTGCTGCTCAGTAAAATCTGGCTCAGCAATTTAATGAAGATAACGGCGGAAACATCTGGTGCAGGAGGCCAGGCCTTCAAACTCAGCTTGGAGCTTTACTTTCTCTCACTACTGGGAAGAAGGCTTTCCCAGGACCTGACAACTATGGTCAGGTTTAATAATCAGATCCTTCATATAACTCAAGCCCAGAGGCTAAATACTTTCCCAGGTAATCCCAAACCATACAGAATAAATTTAGGAATAAACACCAAAACTGAGATACCAATTCTATCCATTTAACAACTAAAATGAGAAGAGGTTTACTTCATTCAGGGGGTCTCTCTGCTGAGAATGTACCTTGTGAATTGCAGCAGTTTAGCTTGTTCTGATTCTACCCTTACATATAATTTGAGTAGTGAGCATTGACAGAAGCTGCTGTTTTGAAGACTGCCTTAGCATCTCCCCAAGCCTGTCTCTCGCCTGCACTGATCACCTGATGTTGTTGTAAGAATAACGGGAAAATAAGACTCAGCCCTTTCCTTTGCTTCCTCATTTCTTTTTGTTAATATTCTTGCTTTTATTCCATAGCCAAGAGATGAATAGGAAGGATTTGAAGGAAACTGTAGCCTCTCAGCGTCCTTCTCCTTCAAGGCACCAAGTCCCTACCATAGGAGGGGGACACCACTCTCAGCCTTAGTGACACCAGTGGAGATTGAACGGGTCAGAAAATTGCAAAACTTACTTAGCTATGAGCATTGCAGCTGGGAACAGCTGAAGTCAGACTTGGACTGGTTCATCCTGAAGTATGTGCAAAATCCTACTGATTATTCTTATTACAGTATGTTCTTGAATGTTTGAATTTTTGCCGGGCTGGGTTTTCTTTCATTCACAGAGGACAGAATAATACAAACAGAATAAAAATCTGAATTTCCGTGGAGATATTTCTTCATCTGGGGTTGTGCGTAAGGATGGCATGTTAGACATGCCGTCAGTGTTGAAAACACACAGAAGCCCTGGGATTAACCACACATTCTCCAAGCTCGGCCCTACCTTCTGGGACACAGAAGTTTTCTATCAGCAAGTGGGCATTTGGAAATAGGTACCCTGAGGGTATAGCTACACTTGTGAACTCAGCAATGCTATGCCTTAGGCCTTAGCACTGGTATTCAGTCACACATATATTATATTGCTAGAACAGTGGCTGGCATGGCTTTTTGTCTAGGTCATCTAACTGATATAAAAAGTGGCCAGGCGCTGTCTGAGGGTTAGTGTGGTCAGGGACCATTCCCGTTTGGATGCAGCCAAACTGTTCTGGAGCATAAGGGAATTTAATAATTATGGATGTGGCCAGACTATGCGAGTTGGCTTTGGGCCTACAGAACGGACTTTGGTACTCTGCAGTTTATTGGTGCAAAGGTAGCTGGAAGTTACATGATCTTTTTGGTGCAGCCACATTGTGCAGAGCAGAACCGCTGTGCTCCCAGCTACTGTTCATGACAAACATCCAGCTACAAGAACCCGTTCCAAGTAATTCTTAGTAGAAAAGAATAAAAAGCTGTTCAAAAAATTGAACACACAGTCTGCTAGAGAAAATATTCCTTTTAATTGACCATAATCAGAGCTGCTTAATCACCTCAGAGCAAAGAAATCAGCTCTTCGAATCTGAGCCTGTTCAAAGACTGAGTAAAGTGAAACAGCACAGATTTATGAAGACAGCAGATCACGTCCCAGATCAGCTACAGCAGCCAAAAGAAAAGTAAGAGCTTTAAAACCAGAGGCAGTGGGATACAATCAGCCTAGTACAAAAACAGTGTCTTCAACACAGATATATAAGTAATGGATGGTCCTGAAGAGACATTCTGGCTACATCTTCACTGGTAAATTAAATGTGCCCAGGAGTATTCCCAGACACCAAGGCCAACTGATATGGTCTGGCTGCATTCATCTATTAACTCCCGGCTTTCAGAACAGGATGGATTCATCCATGCGAGCAACTGGGAATGTTCCTTGGCATGCGTTAACTCCCAGATTGTACCCAAGAATCGTTTGGGAGAGTATTAATTGGCCCCAGACAAAAGCATGCCAGGGTCTGTTCTCACCATTTCATAGTGCAGTTGACTGAGTTCCAAGGTCTGTGGCCTGACACTGTTTTATTTATTTTAGGATGGGTCTTAACTGCTGCCTCTGGAGAGGGCTGCTGTGACCACAGATTTACCTGCAAAAGTACCGGCCACATCCATTAGAAGAGGTATCTCAAGCCTAAGGAAATGAATAGGGAAACCTTGCAGACAGGGAAACCTTGCAGACAGTATTAATTCTAGGCCCCTGTGAGAGAACAGGTTACATTCACTGGCAAAGATCAAACAGACATTGTGTGAAATATTTGGCCTTCTCTAGGCATTGTTGAATTTTTTCACACTTAGGCCTTTTAAATTTGTTTTGTATTTACTGCAGACAAACTATTACTGTTCGCTCAGCAGACTACAAAGCTGGAGCTGATGCTTCTGTGCACTATAGAAAATATTTTAAGTGAAGAAAAACATAGTTTGGCATCATCATTAGGAAAGCTATCAGTGAGGGAGGAAATACACAAAGTTGTGTGCCATCTCTTTGTTGCAATGGCAGACTTGAGTGGAAGAGAAGGAAGTGACAATCCATTATCTACCAGCTGGAAATGAGCAATAGATTACCAGCAGTTGGAGAGAGGCGTATTTACTCATGCGTCTGAATTGATAAGGCAATCTAGGGGTGGGAAGGGTTTGGGAGGATTGGAGTCATAACAACAGCAGACTGAGGGATAATTTTCTATCTTTACTCAGCCAGTATCTCTCTTGGATTATGCAGCTAGACCCCACTGTGGTCTAAAACAATCATTGAAGTCTTTACATTGAGTCTAGTGAGGTTTGAGCCTTTTGTAAATGTGGAAAATACTGTCTGCTGGCTCATGATCTTCAATAAGCCCCACCCTCAACATGTAATGCACAGGCATCCCTCTAATCAAGATGTTTCAGAGAAGTGGTGGGTGGGAGGTGTATGTAGAAAGACCTACAAACAACTTGGCAGCGGAAATCCTGCTTACAGACAGCCTGAGCCACCCGAACACAGGAGCGTGGGTTGGGATGGGGTGGGGAGTGGTTACAACCCCATCACTCTGTTGTCACTGGGTTTTGGCCTTTTGTCTTGGCTGAGAGCCATGAACTACAGTGAAACACAGTCTGCAGAGGGCTTACAAAGCTAGCATGTACCAGCACAGGCTACCTCTCCACTGAAGAGGGATGAGGGAGCCTGAGCTATTGGGGCTTCTTATGGAAACATGGCTGTAAGGAACAATTCACATGGAGATGTAGGAGTGAGGCAGACTTTCTTTGTGTCTCCTATCTCCTGTCTGCTTTGCTCCTTGGTGCTCATGATAACATTTGGATTTTCCATGGAAAATGGACTTGTCTTATTATTATCCTTTTCTAGATGACATGGGAGCAACATGCACACCTCCAAAGTGAGTAGAGGACCGGGTTGGTGCCTGCTGGACTGATAACTTGGGTTCGTGCAGGGGCACAGCCAGTGCTGGGCTGGGTGACTCCAGAATGCGGTGCTGTTACAAATAGCACTTTGCCTGGAGGCCCATCCAGTTGAATTAGGAAAGAAAAAAGCCATTAATTAACTTGACTTAAGCAAGGGCTGATGCAGGGCAATGTGACCTTTTCTCTATGTCACATGCCACACGAATTTCAGCCTCCCTCTGATCCTTTGTCACCACCAATCCTTGTTTTTTAAATCACTGGATTGCAGCGGGTCATGGTGACCAAGGGACAGGGGCGGTAGGAGAAAAGAGAGAGATGGCCTCACTATTTCAGTAGTGTGTACATCAGAGAGAAAAGAATCGTATAATCTATCCACCATCTATTACTTACACTGTAAATATATATATATACACATACTCTATTCCAGGTATTACATACACATGACACATCATGGATACATTCAGCTAGTACATACACATCATTTAAGTTACACTAGTTTTGGCAATACTTTACAGAAAAACTGAGAACAGTGTCAGTTCAAAAAATGGCGAATATAATTGTTTAATGCTGCTCACCTTTCATAGAGCACAATGGTAATGGAAGGAGCTTCCTGCAGTTCCTGCCAGCCAACACAGAACATTACCACAATACCTAAATGTTCTCCACAATACCTAAATGTTCTCAACATGTGTTGTTGAGCTCATGTACCCCAGTAATGGGTGGGAACCTGTAATTAACAGCCTCCGTGGAAACTACTGAGAGTAGAGAGCCGTTGGATGAATAAAATAAAGACTTACAGCAAGGCACCTCCACTCTCTCTGGCTGTTGCACATATAAACACCACCCGAGAGACTTTTTTTTTTTTTTTCTTCTTTCTGGACTAGCTGTTTGGAAGTCCTGAAGATTCAGGAAGATGCAGGTGAAACTGTATGCCTCTAACTCACCAGGAGTTTTCCCTCTGATATCTCTGAGGTCAAGGGATATATGGCTAGGTAATATGACTAGGTCTGCTGCTTTCTGTGCGGCTAGGAACAGATTGAAAACTAGGTCTTCTGCAGCTTCTTCAGCTGAGATGTCATCTAATTTAGGGGGTGCAGTCATGCCTGGGTTCCAACATAACATTTAATTCAAGTCTTGTAAAACAGGAGGAAGTAAAATGCTGCTGCGCGTGTAGGTCTAAGAATATAAGGCTTCGGACAAGCTGGCAAGTCATCCCTTCAAAAACACAGACACATTTTTAATGTAGGATATGGTGAGCTCTACTATTCTAAAATGGGTAACTTAAAGGCTTAGGATATTTTCATTTAAAATCTCTTTTTTTTTTTCTTCCTTCAGTTGAAAATTAGCCTTTTTGCTGGGTTTTTCACGGAAACAGGAGTTACGCAGTCACATCAGATATGTGTTCCTCTACTTGTGTCCTCAGATGTTCCAGAAATTTTTCAGTTGATTGATTGGTCACTTTCACGCGAAATGGACAGAGGAGATGTTTTAGAAACTTCTTTCTATAGCCAAACCCTCTTCTTCCATAAGTTCTTAAGCTGCAGGAAAAGCTTTCTTTACAGCTTTCAATTCCTTCAACATCTGAGTCAATTAGTCGTTAAAGATGAAATCATAGGAAATGACAGTTCCCTAGCAGTCATGCTCGCAGGACCATCTCTTAGTTTTGAAAACAGGGAAATTTCATGTCAACATGCAATTTTCAGATTTTTTTTTTAATCACAACAAAAAAGTTTAAAAAATCTATCAGTTGTATCTAATTTCATATAATATTTGTGGCAATGTTATCTTTGTCTTCCTTTTACTGTTGCTTTCAGTGAAAAAATAATCATAACAGAAATAGACAAAAAGGAAAGAGCAAAAAATTCGTGAATGCAATATAGATGGCCTTCTCTCTGCAAAGTTGGAAAATTTCGAATTTTTATCCCATAAGCTCAAAAAAGATGAAAAAGAAACAAACCCAAACAACTCTAAGCATCGGCAGTGGACACAAAACATAGAGGCCACATAATGATTCAGGTGAAGAATCAGAAACATTGCTATCTTGTCCGTGCATTTTATTTTTCATGTCAGTCATTAAATCAGAGATCCCTAATACAGTGAATATCTATGATATCTATGAGAGTTACCTGGTCTCAGTAAACGCCAATCAGAAAGGGGTGAATCTCTTCAACCTCATTAAAAAACCTGCCCTTGATGTCTAGTGCTCAGAAAGCACTGCTCAGAAAGCTGTAGTTTAGCATTACTGTATTTTTGTCAACCAAGTTAGGATGGAATCTTACAAAACCAGTTCAGAGAATGTCTTCCTGGATCACATGGGAAACAGTCTTCACGCCAGTAATCTTCTTTCTGAAAACCCATTAAGGCAGACTTCCTCTTCTCAAACTTCACATGTTTAGATGTTAGCAGTAAGTCTAAGCTCAGCTCCTTCACCTAAGTCTAAGCCTCCTTCAGCTGAGAGAAAGCAACACTTTCCAAGGGAAATGTATCCATCTCAGATACCTATTTAAGGGTGAGATGAATCATTTCAGTTAAGGGAGATTAATCTTTTGAGCAACATATGTACCTTGCTTTGAAAAAACAAGTAAGTCTAATCCTAGGCATGACATTCTGCCCCACAGGATACATCTAAACCTTCCCCACAAGGTCTCCCTCGAGACCTGACCTACATCCCACAATGACAATAAATCTGCAATTACAGGCCCCAGGCACGTTGGGAAACCATATTTTAAGGGCACAGAGGAGGCTGGGAGCCTCCGTATGAGAACCTGAAAGCAAGTACAATGTCAAGCAGCTGCAGCCACAGCTAGGCACACCTGGACTGGCTGCCCATAGGTGGCTGCAGGTACCTCTGTACTGCCATTGGCTGCCTGTGTGGTCTTTGTGGGAATGAAAAGTGAATGGATCTGAGAGCTCACTAAGAAGTTCTGGGTTTCTCCCCAGATCCTTCTTTAAAAGTGGTGTCAACACAGACACTGAGTTCGGAGGTGCAGGGTTTCACACTCTGAATTACAGCTTTTTCTGACCACATTGTTGAAAAAGAAAATACAAGAAAAAAAAATCACTTAAATTCCATTGGATAACACGGGCAAAGAAAGACATGTCAATGTTCTACCCACATACAGCTGACATGCAGCAAAAAACCTCAGAATGGCTTAAAAAATACTTGCCCACGTCCCTTTAAATCACTGTGGCTTAAAGTATTGAAGGCCATTTTTGAAACTTCTCTCAACGAAATCTGTGCTTCTGTCTCAGTGAAAACACTCCCTTCTAACTAAACAAACACAATGTGATCAGCAATGGACTTCAGAAAATCCTCTCACATCTCCTTATCCCACAATTTAGATAGGGCTTTTATAGCTTGACTTCATAATTAAACCACAGGATCAGCTCTGTTCCCCTCTGCTAGATCCTTTGCAGCGCTAATATATTATTTCTGTAATGTGAAGAGGGGGAAAAAAAAGGAATATAACATGTTCCTGCAGCAACTTTCCAGTGCTTGACATTCTGGGCACTAACACATAGAGTCTACACTTAGAAACACATAGAGAAACAGTGAGTAAGCGCGTAATAAACCCTTATTCAAATAAAAGCCTTCTAAAGTTGTTGGCTGCATTGTTTCTTGCAACATGAAGTGTTCCCAAGTCAGTCCTCTTGGCGAGGTAAGGTTATGCCCTTTCCATGCCAAGATATACCCGATCAGCCCTGCTCATCAGGAAACAGCTAACCTGTCAAAAAGGGTCTGAAGCTGAACTATGAGGACTGTCATCCTCACAGTACTGGAGGATGGGAAGAAAAACCCTGCGTCCAGCCACAGCAAGGCTTCTGGCTCTGCCATGCATGTGCTTTAAGCCCGCAGCTCCCTCTGTGCCTCAGTTTCCCCTCCTACCTTTTTATTTCCCCTTTAGATCTGTAAATTCCTTGCAGCAGGATAATCTCTTGTTGGATGATGGTGCCTAGGGCAAACAGTCTCCGCTTCCATTTTCTAGAGTATTATAGCTCTTAAACAACTGTACATACACAGAGATTGAGGCACTGCTGTGGCGTAAGATAATAGAGTTGCATGCTGGAGTTTTGTTCTTGCAGTTCAAGCAATCTGGTGTAAGATTGCTCAACTGGTAGCACAAGCCACTTCTATTTCTCACTTTAAAGTTTCTTGTTCTCCTAGACCATTCATCACACCACTAATAATTTCAAACTCTTGGACAAATCTAACTTGTGGCAGGAGGTTACTTTATAAAGAAAGCACTCAGACACGATGACTGCAGAAACCTCAGGGACTAAAATAGATATATTTATGTCCCTTTGAATTTAGGCCTCATCTGTTTCCTTCACAGATCCCAGACACCTTCCCCAGACACTCCAAGTTAGAGACTCCGATTTCCAGAGTGGCAGAAGGATTTAGGTGCCTGGTGTCCAATTCATAATGAAGTTTTATAAGATGTGGACATATTCTCTAACAGAGAGCACTTATATGGTCTTTTGCAAGCAGATCCAAGGACTGCCCGACCTCATTTCTAGATGATCACAAATGAAACAGCTGCAGCTAGCCTGGCACCGAGTCGTAGTGAATAAATGATACTGAGGTAAACACAGTACAGCTGATGAGATGTGGCCCCATCCTTGCCACCCACTGGGGTCACAGTCAATGGAGCACAGGCAGAGCAGCCATGTGTCTCCTTGCAAAGGGTCACACAGACAACTGTGAGGAATGGGCTGCATCGGCTTTAGATTAGAGCTCTTGCTGCTGTTGTTTTTTTTTTTTTTTTTTTTCCCCAATATCCTAGCCTACGCTACTCAAAGACAGACACCTGAAAAAAGAGAAGTTTGCTTTTCAAAAGACCTTCAGCATATCCGCCTCCCACTGAAGTTAAGGGAAAATAAATTTTATTTTCCTAGGCAGCCCCCAAACTGTGAAAATGAAAGCATACAAATTCGACACCCACAAAAATGAGGAATAAGATAATAACCCTGGACAATGAGAAAATTACACAAGTTCACTTTCCATGTCAGTATGCATTTCCCTTTAAGAATTTCCATTTCCCTTTAAGCAATTCTATTATTCACACATAGCATTTCTAATCATTCTTTCAAGTGTTTCTATGTAACTTATCAGGGTTTAATGAATGCCAGAATAAGCACTAGAGGGAAAATCCACATAACTGGACAGTAACCCAAAGGTTTTAACAAGACCTCTACATTTTTCTTTTTTAATATAATCTTTATTCAAGCATTTCCTCCTTTGATCAGAAAGATGTCTTTTTTATTGGTATTATTATTGACTTTTTCCCACCCACTTCCATAATCCACCATCGTATAACTCATGAGCCCTCCAGGGTTGCAGCGAAGAGTTATTAGCTACAAAGGGCTTCTTTGTGGAACATAATCTACAAGTAAAATCAGTCAAAGTAAACATTTTAGCTTGTATACTGCTTTCTACTGAATCAGGTCCCACACTCTATTCTGCTTGTAGAGAGAATAATAAGAAACTGCCAACCATCCAATGTAATTCATCAATATGTTGGGGAACAAGAGCGACTTGTTGAGTCTGCCATAATATGGAGGTGATTGTCTGCTATTAATAATAGTTCGTAGTATCACCATATGCCCAGAATTTGTCAGTCGTGCAATAAAATTCTGGAATGCCTTGTCACGGGAGGTTAGAGAAGTCAAAAGAGTGGATGAAAACATATATCAAGCAATAGCCCAGGAATTGGCTCTACTTTCAGACCAAACTGTCCTCGAATGGCCGATTAGGAGGGTATGTCAACGGGAAAGAAGACTCACAATGTAAATGGTGTGTTTTTAAAATTCTTGCTGAAATAAACACTACCTTTAACAAGACATGAGAAACATGCTAAATCGTGACTCTGACTTTTAATCCAGTCTTGGAATTCTGTAGGATTTGGCTCCGTTTTCCAAAAAAATTGCTGTGGGCAACACTGCACTTGTACTGAGGGACAACCCACAAGCCCCAGCCAAGTCTGGATTCTTTTCTTCTGAGCGCGATCAAGACATACACAAAGTCAGCTATTCTCCCCAGAAAGCTTCGGTCTTTCCAAGAACGAGGCATGTGTTTAACTGGGAGTTGTCTCACTGACTTTTGTGCTCCAGACACAGGTCTGAGTGACTGAGGAAGTTTGTTGCCCTAGAGAGGCAACTGAGAAAGCAGGATTCACTCGCTACGGAAGAGTCCAAGCCGGCCTCCCACAGCAGCCTGCATAGGGAGCTAGAGAAAATAGTCTCTCACCTGTGAAAGCTAGCTTAGATGCCTCACACTGGGATGCAAACAGTGAAGGAGATATCATATCATTTTCCTGCAATGAAAAAAAAAAATTTCTGCTGGCTCTACTTCCACCTCTTGTACTTTATAATAATAGCACATAGCATTTATAGTCAGAGTGACTGAAAAGCCTTCAGGAAGTAACACAGCCTATTACTCCACAGCACAGCAAGATACGCTCTACCCATTGTCATTCCTGATAGATAATTTTCTGCTACTGCTATTGGCTTGACATCTTAGTTCCCTCTCCAGCAATGGTAAGAACACGGTTTTACCCATCTCATAACGGACAGAGACCAAAGCCATCACAGGCTGGCCTTGCTCCCACATAAGGTATGTGTTTATTATGGCTGCTCCTCAGAGCAGGAAGAAGGCAGAAACTTTAAATGATTTGCCACAACTTGCAGCAAATCAATAACAGAGGTCCAAGAAGAACCAAGGACACTTCTCAGCTATTAGGAAGCTTCTTTTCTGACTGAATATTTATCCAATGGGTCTGGATACCATCCACTTCTTTACAATTTATTTTTGGTGCATCCATGAACCAGGTCGATGCCTTTGATCAGCTAATGCTATAATTTCTTATCGACCCTGCAGGGAGAAGAGTGTGCTTGTAATAAGGGCCTTACAGGGATAAAACTTCTCTTTCCATCCAGTAACTGTTTCATCCTAGTGAGCACGGGAAGCAAAAAAATGAGGCAGACTTGCTCTAATTTTGCAATGTGTTTGTTAATTTCAGAGAAAACACCGCAGGAACAAAGTTTATTAGGGAGTAGGAGGACATTTCAGGAACAGAGCTGGACTGAAAATAATCAGCTTCCTTTAATTAATTGCATACAGTTTTATAGCATAACTGATGGTTTCAAACCTTGGCCAATTAGCTTGTCAAACACAAAAGTTAAATCTTCTATTGGTCCCTCAAATAAGATCCATGCCAAAGTTTTAATTCAACTTGCTTTATCTAGGCAACCAGAAAATAAGGCCTCTTGAAACTGAAATTAGTGGGCAGTTACCCAGAACTGTAAAAAAGAATAGAAAAGACAAAGAAAGAAAACACAGAGAAATTCCAGGTGGGGGCCAATATCAGACTGAAGTGCATGACCCCTCATTCTGGGGAGCATTATAGTTGCAAGATTACCTTATCTTGGCAGCTAGTTTTCTGAGACAAGTTGAGGCACAGCTGCCAATCTAACATACTTTCAGTACAGAAGAGGAGACTACCTGAGAAGAAAAACTACTTCCAGAACAGCTAATATTGTCTTAGTGTGCTACCTGCCTACTACGTATCTCTTTATCATGAAACTGGGGAATGCAGGATGATTTCATACCCATATGTATGTATATATATACATATACAAATATGTGTAAAATTTTGTACTGTAAGTTAACATGTTTGTACCATGATCTTAGAATGCATATTCAGTGTAATTACCCAAGACGTAAACGTTTATTTTTCAAAATTTCTTAAACACACTGCCAGGGAATTGACCGCGTTTCCAAAGGACTGGTATATTTCCTTAACAAAGCATTATTAACTTCTTATTCTCTTTAACTAATTATTTTACTAATAATTATATTAATACTCATACCACATATCCTGAGCACCCTAAGGTTCTCATTGTGTCAGCCACATGTGCTTTGAACTAAGGACTTATATTTGGTAGAGTGATGACACTGTTCATGGTACCAGCTTATTGCTTCCCCAGCATTTCATAGGAGCCAAAGCTAGTTTGGGGTCCCATCACACAAGATGTTACACAGATGCTTCTTTAGGCACACCACTGAAGAGTTAAGAGCATAAAGAGCCATGAGAAACCAATGAGTGGAGAAAAAAGAAGCATTAACCTCATTTACTAGGAAAATCCATGTCACAGGTGAAGGTTTCAGCAGAGTTCTCTGGGTGAAAACAGTCTGAGTTCCTTTTCCAGCACCACCTTGTGCTCCCCTGTCACTCCTACATAAAATTTTTCATAAATCACCCCTCACACTGATGGGTGAACTTGTTGGATGCAAGTCTGCCAGCAGTGAAGCCTCTAGCATGACTTGTTGTAACCTAGGAGGACACTTAACTGCCTTTTACAGATAGACCTGAGATTGTTCTGCCCACAGTTCAAGCGAGAAGGACACACGCTTATTTTGAAGTGGAAACTGTTTAACTACATTAGCTGAGAGCTGTGTCCAGCCTAGCAAGTCCTTCCCTTCTTTGGCTCTGTGACGTGGCTGCTGGTTCAAAGCTGGCTCATGTCCTGCAGCTTGAACCACAGACAGCCCGAGTGTGAGTTTGCTTGGAAGAGGTCATGTCAACATGGCCAAGCTGAGATCTGCCCCAGGAGAAATAGTCCTTCTGTTGTGCATTTACATCACTGCCCTCCATGCAAAGAACAATACTGTCCATGCTTTTGTCATGATTCTTTTACAGCACTGAACCAGTGTGGAAAAATTAAAGATGCTTTATCTGAAACATCCGTGAAGGAAATCCTGTGTCTCTGATGAACCTGACTTCCTCAATTTCCTGTTTTCTGCACAGCTGTCTGCATTGGATGGGTCTCAGGGACTTTTTTTTTTTTTTGAAATATTTGTCTACCTCAGTTGGAAGCCAGGCTCCTTGAGTTAGAAACATAAGGGTTTATAATCTTAAAAAAAAAAAAAAAAATTACATTGAGAACAGAAAGAATGAAAAGAAAACAAACCAATAAAGAATCTATCCTGTCATAACATTTGAGGTTTTGGTATTTGCTGGCCTTGGAGTAGATTCAAAACAAATGAAGGAAATGTGTATTTCATTAAATGCTAATATCTAGAAGATAAGAGGGAAAAAATGATGAAATGCTTCCAAGCACAGTTGCAAGGGCAGTGTCTGCGTGTGTGTGTAAACATACACACATGCATACACACGCACCCACACAGTCGTGATTCTCATTTACTCATAATACTGCTACCTATGAAGACAGGCACGGGAAGGCAAAGAAGGGAATAGCTTTCCCAGGTAATTGCTCTTCACGCGCAGGGCACGTATCTTTATACTTCTCATTCGCCATCTCTTTTCAGAAGTGCAACTGAATCCTTCTGCAAGGATTCACTTCTTGTAACTGAGAGTTGGTCTTATATGCAAACAGTCAGGGAGACATGTAAGCATTTATAACAAAATTTCAGCCATGCACAAAGTAAGCTTTGGTAGATTCCTTAATAATAAGGCTGGTTAATCAAAATCTAACCAGCATATTCCCAGTTGATGCTGTTCTTGCTGGTGGCTAAAACTGAAACCTCTTTTCAGCTCCACCACAGATGACTTTGTGTAATCTCTTGGCTCTGAACCTGCCCAGTCTGTAATGTTAGGACATAACACATGTTTGTCTCCTGGGGACATAGAGCCTCGTGCAGCTACAGGGGTCATGAAGCGTCCAGAATTCCTTTGCTAATCGACAGATGCAACGCAAGGGAACCAGAGCATGGGATGTGAGGTTCCATATACTCAGGTGTTTTGGAGAATGCTGAAGGAGCAGGAGCATTTGACATCTTGCAGGACCCAAACCTCAAAGAATGCAGCACAGCAGGAACAGAAATTGTCACAAAACACAGCACATTAGGAGACAATGAATCTCTGCAGTTTATTCTTGTAGATAGTTCTGAATTGAGTTATTTACAAGGGCTGTGAATAGAAAATATTTCACTGACCTCAGCGTTGTCTACCTGCTAAACTTCAATTCCCAACCACAAACCCATCGGTTCTAGAGTTTAGAGGTTTGTTTTCTAGCATACACCAAAAAAGCTTCATTTTGTTCTTCGCAGCTCAACCATTTCTAATCAAACTCCCAGACAAAAACCGACCTCAGGCTTAAATCTAGCACAGGAAAAGGAAAGCATCAAGTGTAGTAAATAGTATAAAAGGATATAGTATTAAACAAACAAAAATCAAAATAAAACATAAAACTAGGAGCAACTGAAAAAACAGGCATGATGATGAAATATGTTAGAATACAGGATGTCAAATTGTGGCTTGCAAGAAATTCAGTGGTACCCTTGGGTAAAAGTCATAGATTCTCTGTTGCATGGTAACCTTCTCTTAGATGAGACAGCACCTGACAAGGAACTGATGAAGTGTCAAGAACTAGGTTTCAGGTGAGGCTTTATAGCAGCAAGGAGACAGTTTGGTTGTTGGTTTGGAAGTCTATGGAGGTAAGAAATTTGGAATTAAGTTCCTGGTTAGCAGAGGATGGGGTAAACTGTAGGAGAAAGGAAGAAGGCAGTGACACAGAGTTGGAGTTTTGGTTTGCAGACAGGAAGAATTTGTAGATGCAGTGACAAAGAAGGGATAAGGCGTCCTGGTTTGTGGAAGCAGAAATCTGTGTTGGGGCTGGGGGTCTTGGGTGGGTTAGACAGGATGAACAAGGAGAAATGGAGAGACGTTCAGGCTGGGGTCCTGGTTTAGGACCCTCGACTATACAAAGACATTAACCATTAACTTAGGGTGAGGAAATTTTTACCTTCTTGTGCTAGACCCTAGACCTCATCAGAGCTGCCCCTGCCCCCTTACAGATCTTACATTTGTGCAGCACGTAACACACGTCCCCACATGCAGATGCATTGGATTCAAGGAGACTTTATCAGTGTTTCGTGTGAAATAAGCATTACCAAGGCCCTTACGGAACAGATTTCTGCAGTACAACATCCCACCTAAGGCAGGTCTGCAAGCTATGCACATGACTGCATCCTTTTGAAGTACAAGGAACAGCTTCTTGGCATCCAGTTACTCAGTCCCACAGACTCAAATAAAATTCTGCAGCAGGAGAAAATAAGAAAGATCAAGTCCTGAACAGAGCAGTCACACACAAAGGTACAGGCGATTGCAAAAGCATCCAGTAATGCATTCTGCAAATATTTGGCCGCCCTTTCTGCTAACTAATGAAAGATTGCAAACTTTCAAGGACTGCAGCCGTAGAAGTGTCTTCCCTCCCATTTACTCTACGGAGTGTAAATCAATTAGTCCCACAGCTCCAGAAATACTGTCTGCCCAGTAAAAACATCTCATGCACAAAAGGAAAATGTTTTAACCCCAGTTTTATAATTCCAGATTGACTGGGGCTCTATCAGATTTCTGTCAGCATAAATGAGGGAGAATCTGGCCCGAAATATTTCTGAGTTATGCACAGTGATTACAGCTGGCTAAAAATTTACTGTGGAAGTTAGGTTTCGATGTCGTTATTGAAAGAAAACTGGGTTTTGCCTTAACCCGGGTTTTCACAAATGCACACGCACACACATAGAAGAAACAGAAAAAAAGAAGGAAATCAAAATTATTTTGGCTGAAATATTTTAAATATTTTCATAGAAAAAAAAAAAAAAACCACCTCTCTGTAAACTCTAGTAGGAAAATAGCTTCTGTTTGTTTTCATTCACCAATATTTTCCAGAAGACAAAATAAAGTTTATGTATCCTATCATTTAGATGGCTTGCTATTTTTCTCCTTTATTTTATAGCTTTGATTGACTAGGAAGGCAAAAAGAAAAAAGAAAAAAATAGATTTTGGTGATTTTCTTGATTTGGTATCATCAGATAAAATCTAAATACCTTAACTTAATGCGAACTTAATGTTCAGGTTTTACATTGCCATTTTTTTGCACTAACTCAACAATACGCTAGAGCAGAGGAGAATCAGGAGTTAAATAAACTAGTTTCCTGAGCAGTGGAACCAGTGCTTTATTACAGCTCTGTGGGTGGATTCCCTGGCATCTACCATCATGCAAGTTCCAAACAAAGCTTTTCCTTTAGTTGGGACACAGAACTGGAGTTTCTCTCTAGACTACATTTCTTAGCATCCAGCACAGAATCTGCTTACTCAGCACTCCGAGGGGGCAAGGGAGTCACTAATAGCCTCTTTTCCCTTCCCAGCTCCCTTTTTTTTAACCTGTAGGAATGTACTGTCTTTAAGAATTCCTCCCTCTACTGCTTTTGAGCGAAAACTGAAAATGAGTTAAAAATTAGCAAGTGGAAAAATGACTGCTTGGCATATGCACATACACTGCGTGATCACATACATCTCACTCTTTAAGGGTGCCAGTCTCAAAAGAAAAGGAGAGAAATGTGCTTATTCACACTAAAAAAATTTAGTGTCATACTAGCTGGTATGGTGGTCTCCTCCAAAAAATGTGATCCACAGGGTGCCAGTTTCCTCCAAAAATCCAGACAGTCTCTCTGGTGCCCCTTTGGAAATGTGGCCCCTGCCGCCTGCCCAGTGCCTTCTAAAATTGATAAGAAAGCTGTTTGGCTATCCACAGGCCCTAATCAGGCCCATAAAGAGAGAAAGAGAGAAAAAGAGAGAGATATCCCTTGGTGTTTGTGCCTGCTTCTCTTTCATATGGAATTAATGGTGGTTTAATGGGGTATGAAAGGATGTTTTACTGGAAACAATGAGGAACAATTGTCTAGCTCACGTTTCATTTCACAGGTCATTATTGCATTAAGAAGTAAATCGACCAAGTCCGGTAAATAACAGTCTGTGTTTTGCCCAGAGCTTCAAACCAACAATCTTAGCAGTCACCAACTAATATCTCTGTCATTTTTAACCCTTGCAGGGATCTGCTGGGGGCTAAACAATTACAGTCTTCACCCACCCCTGGCAGGTAAGCATTATTCATTTTATTTCTCATCCCTTCTTCCTGTACACCCCACGACGCTGGGTTTTTTGCATTGTTGTTTTGTTTATTAGCTAACCTAGCCAACTGTGTGTCTGGTGGCCTTGAAAAACAACACATATTTTAGTGACTGCTGCAGGCGTCTTTAAACAGGCTGCTTCCTCTGCAAAATTAATTGTTGCAAAATGCTGTGCTTCCCTTGTAAAGCTCTGCAAGCTAAAGCTCAGCAGTTTGGTTGGATTGTAGATAAGCTTCTAGGATCTAAGGAAAAGAATATAGTTATACTTGCAGGATGCAATTCACATTTCTTTTTTAATTGCATGAACACAGGCATGTAGCCTCCTTAAAGGTAACGGCTGTCAAGCTTGGACAGGTTGCATGATGTAGAATAATGTCCTAAACTCTGTTCTCAACTTGCTCAGGAGCAGCTCTCTTCCGCTACACTTTTCTCTGTTTCTTCTGCAGTCTTCTGGGTTGACTTTTAATATCAGAAACTTTTTCCAGAAGGTACTTGAAAGGTTTCTGGCCAGTACCTGCTAGTAATAAAGCCCAGGTACTGGGTCAGATCTGCAGGCGTCACCGATACGGAAATGAAATAGGAGAAGGAAGCAGTGAGGAAAGGCATGATGTTTAAGCTACTGAGATTTAAGAAGAGGTCCCAGGTTAGGAACTTGCCTCAGTTTTGATTCCCTGGTGCTCAGGCCTAGTAAGGTCCCATTTTCCATGGGACAAATCTCTACACTTAAATACATTTCACAGCCTTTCCAATGCATTAGCATTCCACAAGAAAAGGTAGATTGGCTGGTAGGGAGCAAGCACACGGATTGTGAGAGACTTCCTCTGCACTAATTACCCACCTACTAGTATCTCTCTATCTTCATCACCAGTGTTTAGAAAGTCCTAATTACCAGAACTTCTCATTACAAGACCCTGGCTTTTTGGACCGATAAATCACTGTCAGATCTCAAAAGGTTCCTGCAGATCACTAAATATCCTTACAGAATTTTGAAAATAGGGCCATAAAGGGCCTTCCATGGTTGTTTAATCGATTCTTCCCTGCTCAAGGTAGGATTGGCTCTACGCGGGTCATCTAAAGATGTTTGTATAACCTCTATTGATATGGACCCTACAATTCACTTAGCAATCCATTCCTGTGCTCCACCATCTTACTTATGACACTACCTCCTCAGCATCTAAAATTATCTTTTCTGAAATTTCAGCCCATTATTTCTGATCTTACGGACAAGAGGAACAATTTATTCCTTTCTATTTTGCAGCAGTCTTCTATATTTTTGAAGGCAGTTCTCAAATCTCTCATTCATTTCTTCTCTCCTAGACTAAGCTACCCAGTTTTGTCAGTCATTCCTCAAAGCTTCTGTGTTCTAGATGCCTAATGATTCTTGTCACTGATGATAGGTTTTCCTAAATTAATCCATGGTTGAGGTGTGCATCAGTTACTCAGGCTTCACAGACCACTGGGGTTTATAAATGACATCCTAAGAACCACTGCCCAGCAATAGTAGCGTCATAATATCAAGAATAAAAAAGCTTATGGATAGGCTTACGACCACATTTGTAAACAAGGGAATAGACAGGTGGATATTAAATGCATAACTAGACTCCTAATTGGAGGTAATCTGGTGGTTTTTGGCATTGAGCTATTTTTCAGCTCACAGGGAAACAAATGGACTCTCCAAGATTTCATTAACTCTAAAACTAGGTCATTTTTCTAAATACCTCCTTAAACACAGGACTTCAGTTTTGGAAACACCAAACCCAGTGTTTTGTCCACAGTGGTGAGGCTAAAAGGAGGAGCCAGGAACTTCTGATTGAAAGTGTGGGCTCAAACTATTAGCTGCCACCTTTCTGAAATCAACTGCCATCCTAAGGGCCAATATTATCATTATTTTGTCCATTGTCAGGGACCTGACCTTGAATTCACTTCTTCACAATTTCATCATTCTTAATACATTTGTATACATATTTTATATTTTATGTTGGTGTGTGTCTGTTTGAAAGTACCTGAAGAATTTAGGAAACAAGAAGTAGAAATGACAATACAAAATGGTAAACTCCATTTGCAGCAATAAACATGCAAGATGCACGAATTTGGCCCCAGGTTTTTTTGGATTCATCATAAGAAAGGCATTTAACTCTCTCCATGGGAACAAAGAAGATAATGTTTAACAGGCTTATGCATTTGTGCAGCTGTAGGCAGAGACTAGAGACTCTAGTACATACATATGAAGTAATGGAAAAAAGGCCACCTCAAAGCAAGAGTCCATCTTCCTTATTACCCTATTCAGCATATCTGAATTTCAGTATGAGTTTAACATTAGGATTGAGCTGAACACAGGCTAGTTTGAAGTAAACTACTGGAATGTTGAGCCAGTTCTAGAAATACATATATGTTTCTCTATACCTTACTGCTGACCACACTGACAATGAATGATGCCATTCATCGCATGTTCTGGCTTCAGAATTAAGGAAATAACTTCCTTGAAAACAGCAAAATGATATTTACTTAGAGGCTGAGACACTCTAACGCGTTACCCAAAGTTAGCAGAGCTGACCCTCTGGCTCAGTAGATTCTGCTGTCTCATACCTCATGAGCCACCGAATAGTTATGATACGTAGAAGGGTGATTTGTCTCCCCTTGGCTTACTTCAGCCAAACACAAACTTGTTCTCACAGGAGGATCAAATGTACCTCCCAACTTTGTTCTCAACTTAAGATCTGCTAAGATCTTCATCAGGGATGTGTTTTCAGGGAAATTAAGTGTAAATCACAGGCATTTTCTGATTATATTAGGTTGGCTTTTTTAATAAAACAATATCTTGGTAATAGCTCTTTTAATTCCCTCCATTGCCACTTTAAACCTATTTTGCAGGGGCCATTTATCGCAGAAAAATGAAATTTCTATCTGTGAACAACAAGAACAAAAAATCTTAAGTGAAAAATCTATAAATATTTTAGGTCAATATTGCAGCTCCTTGTGAATCTAGCAATCCTGAATTCTCTTCTCAAACACACTACAGGATGAACTATACAGTTATGCATAGCATATATAGTATAGCAGGAATAGCTAATCATGATCCTTGGAATATTAAATATATCTATCTATACATACATACACATACACACATATATATGCATATATATATGCATATATATATATATATATATATACATATATATATATATACACATACATACATGCAAAATTTTCACACAGCTTTTCCTTTAAGTTATATTGTCAGCCTGTGTGCCAAAATCATACACTGCCTCTACTGTTATTTAAGAATTGTATTCAATATCAAAAACTACAAGAAGAAAAAGGGTTCTATCAAAATGCTTGATCCACATCCCCTGGAATTTTAGGCTGCTTACATCTAATCTGAGACTGACATTGTGTCTTATTTGTAATGAAACCTAGCAAACCTCTATATATTCAGACATTTAATCTCAATCTTATGCAATCTTTCAGAGATTTTTTTACATAAATAATAAACAGGACTGTGTATTTAAAAGTCTGTCCCAACTTAGTTTCAGATAAGTATTTAAATATCAGCTACCCACTTTTTGATCTAGAAAACATGCTTCTCATTGCTTGAAAGCCAGGAAGACTTTTGTAGAAATTTCACAGTTTTGACTTTGTCTGGATTGAAAATACCATGCAAAAATGTAGTTTTAGTTTTCTGTTGTTCAGATTAAGAGATCAATTACCCACAAAGCCCTAATCCTCTTATCAATAGATTCCCACTAAAGCTGATTCTTTTTTTTTTCAATCAAACACTTGTTCAGCTTTTTAAATAATAAAAAAAATGATTGGGAAAGTTTTGATTTAAAATAAAAGCCAGCTTTTTAAGTATTCCATAAAATCCTGAAAAATATTCCAGATATGTTTTTAATAAAAAAGTAGTAAATAAAATACATTTTTAGCTGATTCTAGTTAATCCAACCATACTTTTCACCCTGCTTAAGCACGTTGAAGCACTTTTAGATTAAGAGTCTGGCTGCTAAGGTTTGTGAAGGGTGTGCTTTAATTCAGTGACCAACGCTGGGCAAGTCACAAATTCTGTCCTCAGCCTGTGAAATCACTGTCAGAATATATGTCCATCCCACAACGATAGTACAGATCTAAACCTCATTGATGCTTCCACTGCATTTGGAGAACTTACAACATAGTGCTGGGTTTTACTAGTGTGAGAAGGGCAAATATTCACAGGAAATAGAGGGAGCGCTTATGAACAACAAGAAGAAAAAGTTGCATAATGTCCAAATCCTACAGCCCTGATCCTGCTAATCCTTCAATAAATCATCATTACTCCAATGAGTAAGAATGTGTAGAACAGAGACTCAATCAGTTAAACCATCATATAATAGGAAATGAAAAGAAATTGCTCTCATGCAACCCTAAGGATCTTTCCACATCTCTTTACAGACCCAGCACAGAGGTATTTGGGGACCTCTGAATTATAAATAATAAATAATAATTTCGTGAGCCATTGGAAGATTACTCTTCTGGCTAAATTCGCAGCCGTGCTGAAGGGGAAGAATAAGAACAAGAAGGACAGACTTTTGGATTTATATGAGATCACTGGGGGCTGGATCCCCCACTGGATGAATGAGAACAGTCAAAGGCACATATCCTCAAGAATGCAATAATTTCTAGGGTGCCAAGCTGCCTGTGTGCTTTAATACCACCTGGAATCCTCAGAGTCTAATGCCTGACTATAAACGTCTACTGAGATTAAAGGCCCATGTAGCAAGTTGCAATCTTTTGAGCCAATAATTACTTGGACAGAGAGAATATTTTCCCCTTCAGCTAGGAGGAAAGCCAAGCAAATGTCTACTCATTTTCTGCTTTACTTTGCTACCTTACCACTGAGTCAGGTCACTTACACAGGTAACATCATAATATTCAGATTATCTTATTCAACCAACATTGCTTTAAAAATATCTAGAATGTGTCTGCCTGCAGGAGGAAAATACAGCTGTCCACAGTCAACAGTTCTAGACTAAGACTAGATGTTGGATGTGCTACTCAGTCCTGGGTGCCTGCCACAGGCTGCAGGAGCACAGGGGCTGAAATGCCTCTGTGAACCCTGGGGCCAGGTATTTCTTTCCTCTCTTTGCCTTCCCTGCTTGCTCAGCAATTCTGTACCCAACTCAGTATGTAAAGTTGCCTTACAGAGGATGCATCAGTCCACTAACATCTGCCCTTCATGTTTCTCTTTGTTCACCAGGGAGGACACTGGAGGTAACGAAAGTGGGCTCAGATGAGTCCTCCATCAGTCTCTGGTCCTCAGTCACGTTTCCACCATGGGAAGATGACAAGTTTCAACATTCCTAGGAGCTGTTGTTAGGTTACAGACACATAAGGCACTTGTACAGTTTTGATAAGAGTACATGTAAATATTGTGGATAGCCAGAAAATGATTAGAAATGTAATTATGGCATGATGGTTGTATCAGCTCTCTGTGGCATGGTAGGGGATATAACCTGGACAGAGAAATCAGTTGAGCACATAATCTCTTCACTTATCCATCATTCCTCAACTACACCCACTCATATTTATAGCTAATTCCTCTGTACTGCTTGGGATGCTGGTATTTCTTGTAGTATTGTACCATGTAGTGCTCCAGGCCTGGCCCTAAGCTCTTTCGTAAGAGGTTTGGTATAGACACGAGCAAGAGTTTTGTGAGAAAAGCAGTTTCTCACCCAAAAATGGCAGCTCAAAGAGATTAAAATAATTGCAAATTGATGTCAAACTCATTCAATTGTTTTGGGCAATGTGAAAAACGACACTGTGAAAGTTCCTTATAAATTATTTAGGGAGTTTTGTTGGAAAACATTTAATTCTAAACTTTTTCAGCATTATTTAAAAGAAAGGGGGAAAAGCAGCAAAATGTACCCTTAGATAAAAAATAATTATGCTTTGTTTGACTCATAAACACTTTTTGTTGTTGTTCCTGACGGTTTTAGCATAAATAGCAGTAATAAAAATTTTGGATCTGTTCCTCCCCTCCTTTTTTTTTCCCCCCTGAATTCTGTAGTTTATCCAGAAAACTAAAAATTCATCTTTACATGCACAACTCTACTTCTACGGAAAGCCACAGTAAAAAGATTCGGTCCCTGACCCAAAGAGCTAACATAGAAGGTAAAAGAACAGAAATATAGAGAGGAAAAAAAAAAAAAGATACATGATTAAATACATATAATATGGCTGTTTGCAACTGCAGAAGGCAAGACACAGGAAGTCAAGTCATCCCACCTTGGTCTGTAATACAAAGACACACACACACACACACACACACACACACACACATGCACACGCACACACAGAAACACACATATATGTATACAACATGTAGTCTACATACTCTACATCAATTGCATCTTGAAGTAAAGACATCTTATGGATTCAAGAACGTTAATCTTGTGCAGAGTGACCCACTGTGCCCCAGTCATGGTGAGCTCAGCCTACCTACCCCATAGGGCTACTCTGGGAAAACATCTGGCTGAAGGATATAGAGTGTGTTTTTGCTTTTATTCTCCTTGTGGAAAGCAGGATATCTAGCAATGGCTGAGGGCCAACAATTTCAAGCTGATTGTCCAAACTGGAAGCTTAAAGGGAATATGTGTATGTATATGGATGAAGGTACAATTATGAGGATGAGAAAAGCCAGAGCCACTGAGATAGGGGGAAACTAATCTCCCTAAACTCTGGATGTTGCGTAGCTACCTGAAAAACTCTCTCTTCTTTTTGGGCTTAATAAAGCTAGCAGAGCACTAAGCACTGCATTGCAGTACGCTGCCGAAGCTCTCATGAAGGAGGTTGGACTCGAGTTTAACAAGGCACCAGGTGGCTATGCAGATGAGAGGTTCAGAGGGTAGGTGGCAACCACCCAGATAACATAAGCATCAAACTCTCATCTGGATTCAGACAAGACAGATTTCCAGGGGCCAGATTCTGCTCATCGGCATCATTTGGAAGTAGTGCTACACCAAGGGAGAATTCGGCCCCACAGAAGTCCTGTGAGAGCAGGAAAGGTCAGTATTTTCTCCTGTCTGCATTGCACTGCACAAAATATTCAGCGCTACAGCTTTCAAGAGGATGAAGGAGAGGGACAGAGAAAGAAGACGGCGACCATGAATTCACCTTAGCATCAAGCTGCGCTTTTCCAAATGTCAACCTCGAGATAAAAGGAACCGCAGGTCAGAATGCGAAATACGTGGGAATTAAACACAGGAATGGGAAGAGAGGCGGGGGAAAAATCCCCGTTCATATTTGGGCAGTAAGAAGAAAACACTGCAATTTTGTTATAGCCTCGGAGGCAGGCAGCATTTACCATATGCTGTCGCCTACATTACACGAGGAGATAAACCCTGTGGGGTGCAGGATGCACCGTCAGTGCAGTTTGGTGGGGATTCCTGGCATTCATTATGAGTATGTGCCAGGGTGTGCTAAAAAACATATGAACCTAAATAAAGTCCATATTCTGCATGCACAAGTATGCATGCATTAATATGCAAGTGCTAAGTGGTAATAGTACCAGGATATTAGTACTGACATGAGACTCATAATCAGGGCAGAAAAGGTAGACTGAAAAATAATGTGTTTGTGTCCAGACAACATTATTAATCAGCCCTCTGAGCAGCCAGTTAGAGAGGGATTCTTAGAGGAAAAGCCTTCACTGGGTATACATTAGACATTTTATTTAAAGATTAAAGTTCTTCTAGTGTTTAATCAGTTTTAGAGCAGGATGGAAAGCGGGATTAATTACAGTCCCTTCCATCAGTCTCCCATACTGCTGGAGTCACAAATGACGCTCCTGTTTGGCAAAATGGCCACTGTCAGCAGCAGGCTCAGGAAATGCTGATTGTAATTAAAGAGTTTATTTGGAATCACAGAGCAGAGTTTTAATCAGGATGAGAAGGGAGCCTTGCTGTGTGAACTTTCAGAACATGGTTATAGAGCGGAATGGATCTTTTTAAGCGGGAGGAAGGGTTCTTTAGATTTCTGGAGTGGGTTTTCAGCTTGCTTACCTCCTCGGTGGGATATGAATAAAAATCCTCGCTGGGCCAATGATTGTTATTATATTGCACTTACCTGACAGTTACATGGCACATCTTACTCAGTGCTCTCAGAGCACTTTGCAAAGGGCTGGCAAGTTCTAATTTGGTCTTAAAACAAATAAATTAAGCCATAAAGGGCATAAGGATAGCCAAGTGATATGATTCTGCAAAAAAGCAGAGAGGCACTGCTGGAAACAGAACTGTGCAATCAGGTCTCAAACTTCTGCAGTGCATCTCACTACCTCTGTCCTGGAAAAGCATCGCACAATCTAGCACCGCAACCATCCCAAACTCAGAGGTAGGTCTCAGCCAAAGCCTGGGGATGCAGCCAGGTCTCATGGGTCAGGTACATCAAGCTGAGCTTTGCAAGCACTCTAGACAGTGCAGGGACTTACCAGCTTGCGAGTAGAACTGCGTCCATTCAAATTCTGACTTTGGGAAAACAGAAACAGGTGGTTCTAGGTCTAGGACACCTCCATCCAAATCCTTGAAAAGGGCCTTTCTCGAACTTTTGCATCTCTTCTCAGGGAGTGTGATGTCCTCAGATGAAGGCACACTGATAGGCAGGAGAGGTAATGTTATTATGAGGAAGGCAGCAAATGAAATTGTGCTGTTCTTTGAAAGTTATTTGCACTAGCAGCAAACGCTTTTGCATATACAAGCAAGGTTTTGAGATTTTTAGGTGAATTTGCATGCCCATTTAAAGAATGAAAATGGAAAATAAGGGAAAATGAATGAAAACAAAGCAGGTCTGGCATACTCTATAAAGATATCCAGTGTAAAATTTATATGTTGGCGTGTTTGTATACAAATTACAAAAAAAAAAAAAAAGAAGAAAGGATGCATCTGCATGCTAGCTTTTCAAATTGTGGCTGGGTTTGGACAGAGTAAACAATCTTTCCAGGGTAACTCCTCTTCACAAATCCCATCCTCCCTGGGATTTTTTTGAGCTGTTGTGGACCATCGTGGCCCTTGGACCCAGCTGTACAGTTGCATTTTGAATACCTCTGTTTCCCTCTTGGATTTCCTGAGTCAATGAATTTCAGTGAGGCAACTGTCAATATCCACGTGCTATTAATTCTTGACCTATGATGAAGGAAGCCAGGTAGTTACTGGGCAAAGCAGAAATGTGCGCTAGTTGCTACCATGCTATGTGGCCAGGAACGTCTCTGCTGCAGTAGTCAGTGCTAATAGGGGACCATGGTTGCCCAGGTGTAGTTCTTCACACTCACTGAGTGATGAATTGTTTATTTTTTGTTTGCAGATTGCTATGTGTTATTCATAATATTCTTTTAAAAAGCACTGGCTGCCCAGCAGAGAGGAAAGTACCTGTTTTTCTTGTCCTTAACCTGGGTTCTCCCATCCACTCTGGAATGGGGGAACCCTCTGAAGGGTCAGAAAATTGCACCTTCACATGAGCAGGAGAAAGCATGAAGCAGGGTGAAATAGCAGAAAGCGTGAGAGGGAGCCAGCAGGCAGCACATCATAAATAGCTTGGAGATTCCTGGGACAAGGAAGCAGCAGATACACAGCTGAGCCACAGAGCATACATCTATACAATTAAACTAAATAGTTTCAGAGCCCATCCTTTCCCTAGGAGGCCAGCTGGCACAGTCCATGTGCATAGTATTAAACTCTCTTAGTGTCCACAACAGGATGGTAACTTCCAAACTATCAACCCGGAATAGCCCTGGGCCAGCTCTCAAACTATGTCTAAGAGTTCTCTGGGTCAATGCTAAGTGGCCCAAGCCAAAGCCACACCAAGGGCCCTCATAAAAGTGGAACAGTAATGATATTCAAGTTCTGATGCCCAATTCCCTGTCTATATTTAATTTACTAGTATAATTTATATATTTAATTTGCTAATATAGCCAAACGAATTTGAAAAAGGAGACTTCTGCTAGGGATTCAGAAAAGTTTGCTGCAGCTCAAGGAGCCACTTAATGTTTCTAGAGAGAAAGTAAACTTGAAAGAGAAAAGCCACCCTAAGAGGACACAGTAGATAAGGGCTTATATGTTTATAAACTCTGTTTTGTTTGTTTGTTTGTTTTCTCTTGCATATAGTAGCTTACAAGTAGCTCTGAAAAGATCATTGTCCAAATTTATGTTCTAATAAAAAACTGTTTTTGGAGATTCAATGTCATTTTGGTGGTTTTGATGAGCTTAAAGTGAAATGCAGATGTATCTCACCTCAAAGCTACGCTTGAGAGAGGGTTTCATCACCCAGTCACAAAGATCGGATAATAAGTGATTAATCCACCTAGTATTCTCTCCTAACCAATGAATAGCTATTTCTCTCTTTCTAATGGTAGATTCAGCATCTAAGAATAGCAATAAACCATACTTCGAAAACAAGGACAGCAAGTTAAAAGAATGTTATAGCATTAGTCCAAACCTAAAAGCAGGACAAAAGGAAAGGGAAGGGAAGGGAAAGGAAGGGAAAGGAAGGGAAAGGAAGGGAAAGGAAGGGAAAGGAAGGAAAAGGAAGGGAAAGGAAGGGAAAGGAAGGGAAAGGAAGGGAAAGGAAGGGAAAGGAAGGGAAGGACTCTTCATTAAAGCTGATATTTCTATATTAAACTATAAATCTGACCTATATCTCCTATTACAAAATGTGATGAGATACAATGATTTGTATTCCAGCACAGGCCCTGCAAACATCTTCAAATTGCTACATGGATACTCTCTAAGTCTTGAAGAAAACTTAGAATTACTTGAACTCAAGTTGGAGAAAATAATTATTGACATTTTGAATGGGTTCAACAGATACAGGCAGAGATCAGCAGTCAGGGCAGAGAAGCAAGTGGGCCACTGCATCCAGTTAACACAATTCAAAAGACGTGGAGAGCAAAGATGGTTCCTCTGATTCTGAGAGCTCGTTCAATTCTTGAGGATATCAAAAGATCCATCATTTCAGCCAGTTAGGTCTATCAGTGGGACAAGCAAAGTGCTTCAAGCTCTTGCCCTATTCCCTGATGTTTTTGTTTCACCTTCTGCACCAAGGCAATCCCCACTTTCTTCTTGACAGGCGATATCCATTAAGATATCCTTTCAGGATGCTGAAGCAGAACAATGAGGCCAGAGCGTGGTTCAACCACAGTAGTTACAAAGGTGGGTTAAATAAATACATGCAGATAATGCATGAGGAGCACTAAAAGACCTAATCTCCCTCAGAGGTCTACCAGACTACTAAGAACTCAGTAATCCCTGTTCGTTCAACATGTTTGAAAATCACTAGCTCTTGTAGTGGACTGCGTTTTCAGCAGCTCACTAATAGCATAATATCATGGGATGGATACAAGAATGAAACATAATGGGAGCTGACAAGCTGGACAGGTTTCAGAAATCTACACGCAAACTAATGCTTAGAGCAAAAAAGCAAAAATGTAGAATAACATAAAAGTTCTGGCAGAAGGCTGGAGGGTCTTCAAACATAGCAGTGTGGGACACCTCCAATTATTTTTGACTGGCAAGTGGAGTACATGCTGGAATCTTTTGCTACTTCAAGGCTTTCCTGACATAGCCGCTATATTGTGCTCACCAGCTGTAATAAATAAATTGGCATGTGGTTTCCAATGTTTGAACTGCTGCAACCAAGAGTGACTGAAGGTTGCGGATGAAGCTCTCTCCCTCCCTGCTCCGTGTTCCTCCACATGCAGCCAATATTCTCCCTGGGCATGAGCAGTCCTGGCACTCATTTGACATCTCACAGCCTGCCTGGTACTGATCAACATTCCTGATGTGATCTTGCAGGCAGAAATCAAGCTCTGCTTCCCAGACCAAAAGGACACTCTCTATCTCAGGGTTTTCTGCTGCAGGTCCTGACATTTTTGTGAAGCCTGAGGCTGAGAAGTCAGAGATGCTCACGAGAGAGTCTTAAGAAATGGGATATGTGAAACTTGTTTTGCTATACAAATGCAAGTAAAAGGGGAACTCCAAGAGGACTGGTCTGGAGAGGCACCTTGACTAAATTCTTTGAACCTCAACTCTTCAAAAATTGCCCTCAACTAACAGAGGTTTAGAGTGTTTTGTTTGTTTGTTTGTTTTGGAATCAGGCTTTTTTACTTGCTTATATGTTGGATGTTTCATCGTGTTCATTTTTACCAGACAGTAGTACAAGAGCAGAGATAGAGACAAAAGTGGGACTGCTCTGTAGCTAGACTAAACTAATTGTTTATACTCTCCGTCCAACAATAGAGAAAGAGAGATGATTCAAACAGATGCGAGGATAGTCCCAACATTGAAAGTACTTATTTAGCAAAAAATAATTGAAAATAATACTTTAAAATGGAGCATATTACCTTGTGGGTGGCTGATGAAAGTAGAATTTATTCTTATCGTTGACTTGTAACATCCTCGATCTCACTGCTGTGATAAGAGGCATGATGCCTAACTGGTCAGCGTTGGACATGATGCAGACATCTCTGTCTTCACTATAGCAGCTTTTTGTAAAACCAGTGAAGGTAACCTCTGGTAAAGATTAAATACCAAGCAAGGAAAAGTGATTCAAAGAGTGAAAGAAATAGTGTGAGAAAGGCTCTGTTTTATGCCCCGTCTATATTAAACTGCTATCATATACATGTATAAATCATTTTTAATCACACTTATTGCATTGGTCATAGACCTTCAGTTTTCTTTAGAATGTTCCGTAGCAGAAATTATATCTTAAGTTGGCATAAACTAACTCATGCCCATAGGAAATGCAATCAAAGGACATGTTAATAAGTGAGAAGGAAACACAAGCAAGAGGAACGAATGGATTTTCATTGGAATCAGTCAGAACCAGTTTAAAGACAAGCTGCCATTGATGGTATTTTCACCTGTCATGTGTTAACACAAGATGAGGTGTGTCCGGGGACACGTACTTAGCTCTGGCACGGCTTGCGCAGTGCCAATATATATATATGCAGCAAGACTATTTTTTCCTTGGGACTTTGTCTCTGAAATTTAGCAAAGGTTTGTATGTAATAGGCTGGCTGCTATAACTGAATCTTCAGAATTTCAGATTAGGACTTTGTAAAAGATTTGATTCATTTCTGGGAGGTCTGCAAGTATTAAATTTACTACTTCTGTATTTCATGGATATATATTTCCTTATGAATCATTCGTATTGCCTTGCCTGTACTCTTTTACTGTATTATGTTTTGAATAGTCATCACAATTCAATCTATTCCAGAAACTGGTTTCTCTGGACAGGCCTCTGAATTCCCTTTATTCCTAGATTATCTTGAAGATCAGCAGAGTTGTTAGTGTCTGTGAGGAACCAGATTTCAAAAATCTAAGTTTGTTTAGAGGAATGGGTATGCATGAAAAGCATTTCCTGGCTCTCTTGCTGGATTTGAGTAGGATGCACAGATTTTAAAATATTGCTCAGCATGTTGGATAATCACAATGCCTCTCATATTGCAACAGAGTGGTTATTCCACAAGGGCACGTTAACTGACATATTAAATGAAGGATCTATTTTTACATGGACACCTAGGGCAGGAACAGAGAGAATGACTGCCTATTCCCAAATATCTTTGGCATGGAATCAGATCTGAGGGACGTGCAAACTGTGGCAAATAGTCCCTGTTTACAGAGCCCTATGCTATTTCTCTGTGCTGCGTGGTATGGAGAGGAACTGCAGTAACTCATCAGAGCATGAATTCTGAGGAGATTTGGGGTGTGCTCTGTAGGAAATTCCAAACTCTTTCAGATCAAGGAGTTAAAGTTATCCAGCCCAAGGGATTCTGTACAGATTTATTGTTTACAGGCTTCAACGCTTTGATAAAAAAGGTAAAATATAAAGTTCATGCATTAGAATATTGCTAAAGAGAAATGCCAGTACTTGAAAGGGAAGGATAATGATTTAAATATGAATGTACGAATGACTGCAGGAATGGAGGCACTGAACAAATTCAGGCCTTAAGGCATAGCCTGAGAGGAGATGACGCTGACAGGTGTCATGCTCTGCAGACAGAAACGTACGTTAACAATAAAGAAGTTTCTTTTGGAACCGTGTGAACTACCAAAGCCATTTCAACTCTGAATCACATTATTTTGGGATACAACTTGGATTCCCTTGCAGATCAGACTGGAGGAGACTAATGCATTATCTTCTCCTCCTCCTCCAGCTTCTTGTTAAACTACCTTTAGCTAGACAGTGTCATCTCTTCAGTGAAGATGCCATACTTGATTATATGAGCATTACTTCTTTCTCAGCATTTCATAGTTTTTGCTTGCTTGCTTATTTGTTTGTTTGTTTGTTTTTTCAAGAGTTAAAGTGAGCCTGCTGACTGCACTGGAACAAGCTGAGATTGTTCATGTGATCCAACATCCAGAGAGTAGCAAGCAGCTTCTCACTTCCCCCATCATAGTTAGAGTTTACCAGTCCTACAGCTCCAATGCCATCTTGTACCATTTTACCTTCCCAAATGGATCCAGATAGATATGTAATTGCACATTTACCCAGTCCATTTAGATGCAAGGGCGGGTAGCTCTGGGAGCACGCAAATAACAATTGTATTACATTTATTTTTCTTTGTTCATCTCTTCCTTTCAAAGGAATTTCAAAGGATGTGCAAAACTATGTTGGGCAAACGTCAGAAGAGGTAAGGGATGTTTTTCAGAGTTGAGAGGCCTAAATTCAAATCCATGCCTTGCCACGAGTTTTCCATGACACCTTGGGCTAGTTTATCTGTTTTCTCTGTCTCCTTTATTCTTCAGTAGAAAGGGTATTACACAGTTTTTCACAGCAGTGGGCCACAGTGAAGTATAAAGACATGAAAAACTATGAGGTATTTAGAGCCTACCATGGGAACCATCAATCTAGGTTCTACTTTTAAGCAAATATTGTTCTGTGAACTGTAAATTTCATTTGAACTAAAGACTCAGGATACGGAACTTACTTGTGCCCTTCTTTTACAGTCTTAAAGTTACCACATTAAAATAATAAAAGTCGTGACTGTCTGCTTCTATGCAGCTGTAGGCATTACGCCCTGTCCAAATTCTATACAAAGTCTGCTAACTCACTTCTCAAACTTGGTACATTTATTTAGTTAGCGAGAGAAGTACCTGAGAAAAATGAACCAAATATAGAAAAAAAAAAAAAAAAGTAGTAAAGAAAATGAGATGTATTTGAGGGAAAAGGTACAAAATAGCACGTGACAGAATTATACTGCAGTCAGTCCAGCAAGAAAAAAATACCAAGTAATAACTTTTTAAACCATATTGAACTGAAGAAGAATTCTGTTATTGATTTTATTGGTGCTGGGATTCCCCCACCATATCCATATGTGGAAAGGGAAAGCTTCAGGTTTAACTGGAAAGATGTGGAAACATCACCAGAATAGCTAGACTAATGAAAGCAAAAGACCAACCTTTTAGCTTCATGAGTCCCAGTACCTTCAGACAACGCCCAACTTTGTGCCATGGGTTATCCGGCCTTTGGCCGAATGTGGTGGTAAAGGTAGGCCAAAGAATCCCAACACGGCCTCTGCGGGGGTAGTACGGTGGTCGATCCCTGGAAGTTAAGTCAGCTGAGATAGGTTTGATCCTGTCCTTGATGCAGTCGAAAGTTGAGCTTGTTGCGACAATGACAGAGTTTCTAAGTTCTATGTATCTTTTCCCTGTGTGGCACTGCTCAGCATATAGACAATACACCACTGGCATGAGACCAACGGTGTTGTCCACCAGCACTATGTTGTCCATGATAACACTGCTTCCAAGGTGGAACATGATACCATAGTCATAATTCTTGTAGGAGAGAAATCCTGTGATTTTAGTGCAGGTCTGAAATCCGTCTCCTCTGTAGAGATGAATACCATGGAGACTTGAATGGGCCACATTTTCACTGCAACAATCTCCATCAAGAGAGCACTCCTGACCCCTGATATGGAAGGCAATCCGCTCAGATCCTGCCACAACATTGCCGTGGAGGGAGACACTGATGACAAGGTTCACCTTGATGCCAGCAACCCAGTTTAATAACCCTTCTGGCTGCCTGCTAAGAATGATAAGGTTTCTGATGAGAGAATGATTTTGCCCTTCCAGATCAATGCCAGGTCCAACTGTGTTGAACACCACATTCTCATGCAACAAGATCCAGTTGCTAGTGATGGCTTTAATGCCACCTCCACAGCTACCATGAATGCTCGATGAGACCACCAATGACCCTTGGGTTATATTTCTGAATTCAATGGCAGAAAGCTGAGGAGGCCCAAAGTTCAAAAATTCAACATTTAAGAGTTGAAGGACACCTGCAATGAAATAACTGTAATGAGACAGAAGCTTATACCAGAGAGCTGGTCAAAAGTGACACCCATTTAGATGCGGCACAGGCAGGCAGCAGTAGATAATCTTTATCAGTGCATTGCCAGTATGGTTAAAAAAAGCACAAAACTGCCAGCCATTAGACAACCATCCCTAAATATATTCCAATGTTATTTATGGAATGTTATCAGTATTTCATACATGTTGCACAGTTTTAGTTCAGTGTGCTGAGAATCATATAGCACATGCAGATGGATACATCTGCTGTTGGGAGGGTCCTGTCTTGGCAGAATTGGACTGGCTGTATGAGGACAGGTGAGTCTCAAATACCTTCAAATTCTGTTCCACTGGAGTCTCTAAAATGTCCCACCAGCATCCTCCCACCACAAGCCACATCAGACTTGATCTGTATGTTGCGTGTTAGGAGCCCAACCTCCGCAGCCAAAGGGATGTGTCTACCATCTTCTGTGTCATGGGAACGCCCTGGGGAATTTCAAGGGAGAAAAAGTGATAAATGTCTATCATATCTATAAAGCAGTGCTTCTGGGGACATCAAGCCTGACAGCTGGTGCACGGTGTCTCTACAGAATCTGCACTGACATTCAGGTATGTTTTTCCTCCAGCACAGTCTACATGCATCAACACAAAAACATAAAGGCCACCTGTCCATCAAATATTCACCAGGAGCTAATATTTTACCAACATATTTTGTTCTTCACAAAGAAAGGTGCTAAATCTATTCCCTACAGTGTGCAGATGCCAAATCAATGAATAGATTCACATTTCATTTTCCTAAGCTGTATGTGCAGGAGATATTCGTTGATACATACATACTACAGAGCTGATCTCCATGAGTTCTTGTTACAATCAGGCTAATGACAGTGCTGAAAAATAATTTGCTACAGAGACTTGGTTGCATGTATTTTCTAACACAAAGTCTTGCTAAATGAGACTTTTGAGAGTGTCTATGCAGTGTCTTTGCAGCTTCGAATTCATCTCAGGTAACTTCAGACATCTACAGATTCGATCTAGTTACCCAAACTGTTTTTTACGTGTAATGGAGAGCAATACACAATTCTCAAGAGCAATTCATCATCTATTTTACACATTTGCTTTAGGATGAGATGAAATATAAGTGAGCAGTATGTAGTTTTGTGAATCCAAGTATTTAAGTAGCTTTTAATTCTTCCATCAGTCCCCTTTTCTTCTCAGCTATGCCTAACAACTGCTGCACCATTTCATCTCAGGATATACTGACCACATCTATGATAGTTAACAAAATAGGCCCAGAAGTGTTCTGGGTCCGAGGCCAACTGGCAGGTTTCTTTGCTCCCTTCCAAAAGAAAAGGAGGGCTGTGCCCTAACTACAGGAAACGGGGCCTAGCCCATGCTATCCTTTGAGCTACGCTGTTTGGAAAAATGCTAGTTGGCATATCAAAACTGTGCTAGGGAGGATGCTGCTAATTTAACACTATGGATGACTGCAGAACAGGACTCAGTCCCAAGAGATGTTGTTTAGTAGTATAGATACAGCAATTGAAAACACTCATAGTATTTCTGAGCCTATTCATTTGTCGTACTAACTTTTGTGGCTATTGAAGGCTGAGAGAAAAAAAAAAAACTTACATAAGAAAAATCCTACTGCGTTTAGAGCCTTGGAATTTGATTTACTGATAGTAATTATTTTTTCTTGCTACAGAAATGGTAATAGATTTCTCTTATTTGCAATAATAAAATTAAATAAATTATCAATAGTGGATCTCTTACACTTAACTACAGATCTCATATAATCTGTATGGGAAATAGAGCTATAGTAGATTAAGAGGTAGAGGTATCTCTCTATGTGCATTGTATACCTATTTTCATTTATGCATTATATTACAAATACATCAGTTTCATGCTACAGAGTTGATCACAATTTTTCCTCTGAAATTTCATGGACGTTTCATTTTCTGCAATTTGAAAAAATAAAGTTTTGTGAAATTTCCACTGGTTTTGACACACTGCAGAAATTGCATAAACGACCTAAAAGTCTGCATTTAAACCTTACATTACCATTTCAGTTATTTTCTCTCTATGATAACCAGTTATAATTACATATATGAAAAACTATGAAATTTTCCAACAAATCTCATCACTGAATTAATTTTACGCTCTGAAAGTAATGTTAGAATCACCTATTTCTAAAATTTTGAACATCACATTGCAGTATCAAAATATCAAGAAAAAGCATACAGAGAGAGAATCAAAGATATATCAACAAAGTAGAATTAATCTTGGGGAGATACGAAACGGAAGGTCAATGCAAAACAATATAGATTGGGTGATCTGAAGAAGAAAGAATGCAGAAGAATATGCTCTTAAATGGCGAGATATTTCTTACCAATATGCCTGTGGAGAAGGCGTTCATGAATCCTAATGCTATGACCATTTAGTTCTTTAAGTGTAACTACTTCAGCTTGGTGGGCTTCATAAGAGGACGAGCTGATCACAATATGCCCACCATGATTCCAATCCACTTCATCCTCCACCAAAATCCTGCAATGCCCAGATATTAAATTTGATGTCGTTACATTATGAGAGATTTATGCTCATAGGTTTCCTAAAAAGACAAGTATAATCTTGCCAAGGCAGATCTCAAAAAGAAGCTGCAGGTTATGCTCTAGGGAAAATCCCTTAGGGCTTACTGCATCTAAAAACAGATATCTAAAATAGATAGGATGAAATTCATCCTGAAATGCCCATTTCACTCCACCAATAACAGTAAAACAAGGTATCTGGTTCCAGTGTAGAGCTGTAGAGCTCAAGCAAGTTGCCTAACAAGGACATGTCATACCATTTTAGAAGCTGGGAATATCCTATTTGGCCTCCAGCTACTGGTCTGAAAAGCCCATGTTTCTGTACGTGTTGTATCATATTTGCCAGTGTATCACAAATGACTCAGTTACTCAAAATCGCTCAACACTAGATCCCTATATCTATAACACTGAATTGATCCCCTGCCTTTACACAGATGGCTTGTTTCCTGCGGAGTGAAAGTCAGCTCCGGACTTAGACTCGAAATGTCAGTGTCTATGTGTAGATGCTCACTTTGCGTTTAAGCTTCCACTATAGCTAATGAAGGTCTAATCAATATAGTCAGTAGAGGGCAAAGGCAGTTCAGGTTCATTGAATTAGGCACATAGGGCAGGATTTGATTGCCTAAACATGGGCATGTATTGCTTTTGAGATGAACCAGGACAGCCAAGATATGGACTGACAGATATGACAGGATTTGTAGGAGACCCATGTGTTTCTGGAGAGACATGTGGAGGCCATGGAGGCCATGGCATATCAGATGAGCCCAGAAGCAGTTTGGGTACCTGACTTCTTCCTTTAGCAGCTGAATTTCCCTCCAGGCTCCAGTGACTTGAACTCCAGTGACTCAGATGGGAGCTCAGACACCTCTTGAAACACTTCACACAGACACCTAAGTTTATGTGTTTTAATCTTGGATGGAATCCCTGCCTTTGTATTCGAAGCTCAAAGTTTTTGGCTTCATACAGAGAAAATAAAAGCACTTAGTGAAAGCAAAATGGATAACAATTAGTACTTATATAAACCCAGTAAATACCTAAAGGGTACTGTTACAAGGTGACTGGTGCTTGCCAGGTAATGACCTGCGCAGCTAATTGCTGAGGTAATAGACCACTGAATGAATTCGGAGAATGAGTCAGCTTGCGGCGTGTGTTTGGGACTTTAACACTTTACATGTAACCACATTAGGAGTTAAATCTTAAGTCTAGACTCAGGCATACAATCCAATAATAATTCACCTCTTGTGAACACATCATACTTACCTCCCTTAACTCCTGCACTTCAAAGTCTAGTAAGAGGAATCAGAAAGCATGGTTTCTATGAGACACCATCTAAGTTGCTAATCTGCTGAAATACTAATTCAGATTTTCACTATCTATCCCCTTACATAAATAAGTAATTCCTTTCGAAAGACTCATTCCTTCTCTGACTCATTTGCTGATTCATGCCGGAAAATTGAAGTGCATCTCAGAACCCTTAGAAAGATACAACAGCTTCTCTCAGTCAACACAAAAAGTCACTTCCTTTAGCTTTCATATTCTAGCACTGGCATCCATATTTCCTGTGGCTAACCACGTTAAATCCTAGCTGGTTATTGGTAGATCTGGAAAAAAAATCTGTGGCCAAGACTTTTCATGGTAACTTCTTTTTCTTTCTCTCTCTCTCTCTCTCTCTCTCTCTCTTTTTTTTTTTTTTTTTTTTTTTACAATGGAAACAACTGTTGTTGCTTTATTTAATGTAGATGAATGAACTCCAAATACTTGTATCTTAACACCTCATATTATTTCATATAAAACATCTGGGCAGCAGGCCAGTAGTTGCCTGGATCTGTTTCATCCAAGCATTTAGCTGGCATGCTTTAGTCAAGAATCTACTTACCCTAGACTCCCATCCTAATCAAGGGAAAGGGAAGAATTTCCAGGGGGTGATTTTGATGTTGCATCATTTGAATCACCATCTGGATGTATCTGGCTCTCCACTGACTACACAGGAATCCTAAACAATTTATTTACACTGGACGCTCAACTCTGTGAGAGCTAACAACAAATAAATCCTGCTTGTGAGGTCTTTGTGCCTCCATTCCCCATCTCTCCAATGGGTTTATAAATACTTCCTCACCTAAACACTGACATTGCACCTCTACCTATAAGGGAACTCTTCCAATGAGTTTTTGTTAGGCATGCCTGGTTATTTTTTTTTTCCTTTGAATACATGCCTTTCTGTTGAAAATGAAGAATTTGGCAGAATTACAGCAAAGAGAAATGAAAATTTCAAATAAGACAGAATCAAGAATAAGAGCTCTAGAGACATAGGTACCAAAACCAGCTAATGGTGGCCAGGGCACTTTCAGGAGAGACCCGCATGGAGAGACCTTCTCCGATTCAGATGAACGGCTTGAACAGCAGGTCATAAAAATGTATTCATTTAACAAGCAGCTGTGGCAGCCTAACTTAACCTGCCTTAAGACGTGGTTTAGGCTGAGCCTAGACAGAGGTTGTTGATAGGCGCTCATGCCGTTGTGTCGCTGCAGGGGCTGCAGTGGCTTACGGAGAGGCAGCACCAGGGGAGAGGAAGGTATTGTTTTAAGATATTTTGGGCGCTTGTTAAATGAAATTGTGTGTTTATCTTGAAAGCCTCATATCTCAAACAAATACCTTACCCTTCCGGTTATAAAGTCAGCCTTACTTTATTTGAGCCAATTAATATTTAATTATTTATATATATACATACATGCTATATATGTATGTATGTATGTATATATGTGTGTGTGTGTATATGCATATAAAAAGAAGACTCTAACAGGAGAGATTAAGCTGTTCACTCCAGACATCACTTCTTAAAGGACTGTTCATCCCAGTTCTGCTTAATTCAGAGGTGACATTTGAATGTAGGTCTCTTAAACCAAAATGAATATCCTCACCACCAAGATGCCAGCCATTCTGGAATGCATCTTTTCCTTTAAAAGTGAATGGGAGAGGGAGAGGGAGGAAGGCAGGGAGGGGGGAAGGAAGAACAGAATGAAGGCAGAAAATTTTAAGTTCATTAACTTGAGAAATAAAATGAATCTAAAAATGGTATAATTTTCTTGCAAGATGTAACATGCTAAACTACCACTACTACTAGCTCTAGTTTAAACAGTGCCTATCACAAAGGAAAATGGCAATATTAAAATCAATCATAAGCACAGGAGACCAAACTTAGTATCTGGAGGCATATTTTGGGCAAAATCCCACCTTTCATTGCCAGGTGCAATGTTAGTTCCCAGATGTGTCCAAGACCTCCCAGGATAAGCACTGTGAATTTGCACCTTTCCATAAACCCCTGGAAAAAAGAGAAACAGGACATTAAAGGCTAGGAAAGAGAAAGACTTCAGCTGAACCGAACTCATAACTAAATGTTACAAAAACTTATGCATGTTAAAACATATTTCTGTTTTATGAAACATGAAAAAACACCACATAGCTTCCATCTGAAATGGAAAGTGAACTAGAAAAAAGTTATTAATAAAGTAGAATGGCTATCACATGTAAAGCCAAGAAAGGGGATTGAGCCATAGAAGTCTCATTAACTGAAATAGGAATTGCAGACAAAGTTTCCTAACTTTGTGAAAAATGCCAGTAGTTCAATATTTATAATATTTTCTTGGCAAAAAGTAAACAAAAAGTTGATTGAAATGGAATTGCTCATTGAATATATTTATTTTGATAGTAGCTGCCTTCTACCTGTGGAAAATTTTTCAACTTGTTCTCACAATACTTCCTTGAAATGGTTCATTCAAAATAATTTCTCTTCTATGTCTCATATTGGACACAGTCATACATGTCAATAAGAAATATTTTGCAACGTAATATTAGACTAGAAGCATAATTTAACATCTCCTCATGCAGCAGCTCAGCATAGCACCTATCAGAGCATATCCTTGTATTCCGTGGCCAGTATGGGTAATTTGACTTAGACTATCCCATAAAGAAAGAGGTTTAAAATAAACTGAATGATCTTGCATTTGCTGCAGTTTAAGAGGATGACGCGGACAATTGTGAAGTCTCATTTCACTCATGATATCATGCTAAACTGCAGCAACTCATCTATCTGCTTTTCTAGCCCCTAAAATCTTAAGAAACCAAATTGCTAGTTACAGTTATTCTTGATCTCCTAAATAAATTAAAAAAAAAAAAAAAACCTTCAGAATCCATTTGCTTTGTCAGTTAACTTCTCTTTTGTCTTCCCAAGCATCCATTTGGCTATTTGCTAGAATTTCCTGATCAGTGTGTGAAACAATTTCTTAATGTTGCTATCAGAAACAATTTCTTAATTTCAGGTTCTTTCTCAGAATTGCTCTAATATTCTACAAATCTAGATCTTGGCAATGTCTCTTGATAACAGTTTGAATTTCCACAATGTCTTTATAAAAGTCCACCAACGACCAAGTCTCGCAATGCCCAAGTATTGTTTTAAATGTTTTATTGTTTTAAACCATGAAAAATGAAGCACACAAAACTTAAATTATCCTTTTGACCATGATCATATGAGGAGATGTAAGAGTTAAATTTTCTGCTATCCAAATGTTTGGAAGTATTTAAATTTGGTTATTTGGATCCAGCCAGTAGCTCCTGGATATAAGTTGTCTAACTTAAGTCAGGCATTTAAAAAGAGCCATATAAGTTTAAGCTCATCATCCTAGGCTGGAAACTTTGAGGGACATTTGCCTCATCCTGAGAGAGAGATCAAAGATAAGTGAGATGAAATACCCTCTTGAAGTTTGTATTTCTCTCTACTCAATAAAGTGATTTTAGTTTGAATACCTTTGCTTTGATAACTACCTTTTACAAATCTAAATCCTAGAACCTAACCACTGACAGGTCAAGATCAAACCCATGTACATATATTTGAGTCCTTTCAAGCCCTCTCCCCTTTTCTCATATAAGAACCTCAAGATCTGACATCTAGCTGTTAATTCAGGAGAACCTTTATTCACTTGTGTAAAATTTTTCCTGAAAAAATCTTCACAAAATCTCCAGGATCTGATCTGGTAAAACTGAGACAGTAAAAGTACTTAACAGCTTTATCTCAAAAAGTGTGTGTGCCTTTGTTAGACGTTTTCCTATATGACCTAGTAACAAGCTCAACAGCAGTTGATTTGGCATAAGATTGGTTTCCTATAAAAACGTGAATTCTTATTTCATACCGATAGTTCCTGGGTGGATGTTTATTTCCTCCAGGCGATCACAGTAAATTCCCTCAGATGCCCGAAGAAGGATCAGTAGCCTTAAACCCCTTTCTAGCGGATGCTGAAAAGAGCCTGCAATAAAGAAAAAAAAAAAAAAAACAGCAACAACCCACCACTGAGGTGTTAACTCAAATATTTCAAGTGCCTAAATTAAGAGGGAGGGGTGAGTGAATCCAAATTTAGATCCCCGAAAGGGAAGTCTAAAGGAGTTTGTCCAAGGTTACACAAGGAATCCGTGAAGACAGCTGGTTCCCTTTCGGCTCCCCAACCTCTGAACTACTGTTTCCCTCTTCAGTCCATTTTTGCCCTTCTACTCTCTGCTCATATATAATTGCACCAGTACCCAGATAACCATGAGTTCTACAGCCAGGATAAGTAAAATGGTCCCTCAGATCAACAGAAAGATGTTAATAGAGCAGAGGAACAGAAAAGTCGAAAAAGCTTTGGTGTGTGCAACGCTGCTCTTATCTTGTGGTGATAAGTCTGTACAGTAAACTGTATTCCAACTGTGACTTCATTTATTTCACCAAGGGTAGTTTACAGTTGCAGAAGAAAACGGCCCAGCACTAAACAGATAGTAGGGAGGAAAAAGTAGGACAGTTTTTGCCCTGGAGAAATGTATGTGGAGTCCAGTGAAAGAGTTCAGCGTTCTTTTAAAATTAGAGATTAAATCAATTATGCAACAGAAAACTGCAGCAGATGTAGAACTAAAAAACATATACATATCTGTACAAAATTAGCTGGCCTGTCATGATCTTTTAATATTGAAAAATTACTAGTTTGGAAAAGAGAGATGATTTTGTATCCTAAAGAAATATTCCTCTTTAAGAGCATTTTTAAATGAAGGGCAATCAATAATAAATGCATTGCTCCTCATCAGTGCCTAACTGTTATCTGTGGCTATTTAAATTCTCCGTAAAGCTTTTAAAGGGATATAAGACAAACAACAGTACAAGACTTGCAGCTCCCCATCTAATATATCTCACACCAGTGAGTTTTGGCATCTTCTCTGGGGACATGAATGGAATTTAGTCTTTCACCTCCTGTTTTCCACTCAACCCATCTTTGACCTTCTTGTTTAAACTCTCATAACTGTGCTTTGCACGGAAGATCGTCAGGAATTGGACCATGACCAAATACTAGTTTCAGATCAGAAAACTAGTGGTAAGCACTTTCACCACCAGTGGACAAAGTTAAATAAATATCTAGAAAGAGCAGCAGAAAACTTCTGTAAAGAGTCATGTCTAGTTTTGCATGCAGAATGAGTGTATCAGCTACACTGAAGACCCAAGAAAGACTCAGCAAAACGCTCTGAAGAATTTTGTATTGATATTACAGTGTAATTCACAAATACCTTTTCCTAATCATAATGATATCCCTTTAAGGTGGAGGATTATAACGAACTATTGTTACGAATTATTATTGGTATTATTATTGTACTGGTAGATAGAAAGTGTATACTATTTCTTCCTGTTAAGTCAGTAAAAAATAGCCTTGTGATATATCCAACTTTTCAGCCTCCATTTTAAGATAATTTTTAAAGTAGGTTTCTAGGCTTCATGCTCAGAGAGAAACGCTTGGAAATGTGAATCCTAAAAGCTTGAATTGGAACTTATCACTTCTTAAAAAGAAATATGTCTACATTTACCTAAAATTTGTGATTTTTAAACCCTAAAAAACATAAGAATAGGTTAGGGAATGTTATCCTTGTTAAAAAAAATAAAAATAAAAACATATACACACATACATGCAAAACCAAAAGATAAATAGAGCGAGAAAGAAGGTAGCTGTAATAAAACTACTCTTAATACCTCACAGACAGATTAAGCCCATAGAAAAATCTAAAAAGGGGAAGATAATGGCCACAGAAACGCTTCAGTGGCTGCAAACTGTAAATAGCATATGATACAAGAATACAGGAGATATCTGTGACTAGAAAAATTAAATTTGCTTTAAGTAAATTTAGAAGAAAAATAATCCTAATAATTACTTATTTACAACAATAGTACAGTATTTTTATATCAATATATTTAAATAATTTGAATGCAAGTGCTACTAAAGAGTTGGCCCAGAAACTCGTTGAACTATTAAGGTGGACTTTTCAGCAAATTTTGGATCACTCATAATGTGTCAGAACACTTGAAGAAAGCTGATATTGTGCCAATATTTCAAACAAACATAAAAGTAAGAGCCCCAGCTAATTACAGGCCTGTCAGCTTGACATTGATTCTAGGGGGAAAAAAAAAAGGAATGTCCAACCCGAAACACAATTAATAAATCATTAAAGGTGGAGGATATAATTAATGCCAATCAACATGGCTTTACAGAAAATAGGTCCTGTGAAACTTCCTTGTTAGCATCTTTTGATGAGATTACAGGTTTAGTTGATAAAGATAATAGCTTTGATATAATTGGCTTCTCCAAGGTATTTGACTTAGTAGCACAAAACTTTCTAATTAACCAACTATACTGGCACAACATGAATACGGTACGCTTTAAATCACAGGAGGACCAACCGAAATGGGGTTTTTACTCAAGCAGGTACATTTCTCATTTGGTCTTGAAAGTCCTGTGGTACATAATGCTTTATCAGTGACCTGAAGGACTCTGAAGTTACTGAAATTAAGTGGATAAGCGGCTACAAATGGGAAAAGGCCAGTAAAAGTAGACACAATTTAGGAGTGAGGAACTGGAGGGGAGAAAGTGGAGAATGGTCAAAATCCAGTAAGATAGGTCTTGCAAAGGAAATGCAGTCTGTATAAATAAATGGAGAACAAAGGAAAAATAAGAAAAACGAGGTGAAAGGAACAAGCTAGATAAGGGATCTGAGCTATGTATTTTGGCTTAGTCAAAATACAGCCCAAGACAGCAACTCATGAAAATGAAGACACAGAAATGGAAGCTACCTCAGCTTACTCAAAGTAAAATCCAAAGTAGTTAACACAGTGACATCGGGTAACTTTCAACACCATATGAAATAACTGGCATATGAAATCACAGCTCATTAATAAGCTGTTTTGATAAAACTATCAAGTTGCCCTAAAGCAGCAATCATAATCTCTGCAGCACATACGTGAAGTATCTGGGCTTTAAACACCTATGTTTGAACTCTGAATATGAAAACTTTAGGTGACTTGCCTCACTTTCACGTGGTCAACCAGTCTTACAGGCCTATCAACCCGTCAAATCAGCTGTCCTGTGTGTGAGAGGCACAGAAATAGTCCCCACTTCATATTTCTACTATTAGTTGAAGGCTCATCAATTAGACCTAGGCGGCCTGATGGATCAGGTGAGATGATAAATCACCACTGTCAGAGAACTAGGAAAAAGGTAAATGTGATCAGAAGTCGCCAGAAGTATCTGGTGAGATGTGCAGGAAAGTTCAGGAGGGACTAATGCCAGTGTACACAGAAAGAAAGTAGAGCTTTCTCAAACACATCCTCTGTTCCAACCAGAAAGCGTATCTGGAATTTGAAGGGTTTGCTCCTCTCTTTCAATTTGCCACATATCTACCAGTCTAGGCAGAGATTCTGAGTAGCAGTTTGACCGGTCTGGAAATCTCAGGCATTTCTGAGGTGCATGCACAGGTTGACTTATTGGTAGGCTGACAGGTAGGAAGAATGCAACTTTCTAAGAGCTAGACTTTAAGTACAGCCATTGCTCAGTCATTTAGTGCCTTCACTGTCTGTCTGACGTTTGACTTCATGTCAAATGGCCTCACTACATGTATGAATTTCTGTGAGGGGCAGCTTGAGCTGAGTTCTTCCAGGGAGTGCTGGCATCATAATGTAATCACTTCGAAGTGCTTGGAAACCAGTTTTCCTATGGATAAGAAATAACCTGCAATGCTGATCAAGCCACTGCTGATTACATATTTTCCTGAAAAAGTGTGAGGTCCAAGTGCCTCGACTGACACATAGTTCTGTTAGTGCAGTGGTTTAAGCTGATTCATAAAACTTCACCAGGTCCAGACACTAGAGAGAATAAAACCTCATCATCTTGAAATAAAAATAAACAAACAAACAAACAAACAAAAACAAGGGAGAACAGGCAGAGAGGTGTATTTTTTCTACATGGATTTCCACTTATTCTAGACTGCAACCTGGATCTAGTTTGCTTTTGGATTTCAAAAGCATTTTCCATTGTTTTCACATTTCAGTTTGATCCCAGATGTTCTTCCTGATAGTTTTTGATGCATTTTTTTCTTCTTTTTCCTTAGCAAATTACATTCAATTCTTTCCTAGAGCAGTGGGCGTTTCCTCCCTTCTAGCCTTTCCTTTCTTCACAACATAACACCATGCAACAGCTGTTGTATATAAGAGCAAGGAAATCGCTGAGATAAGATCCCCACCTTCCACTGGCAAATAGACTTTGCTAAATATGTTGCAGCAGTCACGTCCAATATCAGTTTTGTGTTTTATTTCTCTAGTTTTGTGTTTTATTTCTCTAAACTTTCTTGGTTTCTACCTGCCCAACTATTTTCAAAATTGTAGTTTGTCACTAGAAAGTCTGAAGAATTTTTACTTATGGTCATTGCATTGCTGGATAGTCACCTAGAGTTGGCTTCTCCTTTCCCAGCTGTTCCATCAGGCATCCAGGCTACATTCTGCAAAGATGTAGCCTGTAAAAGTAGTTGTAAACAAGGAGGCATCACATGAGTGGAAGATGGGTGAACTGGCAGATGATGCTGCCAAACAAATGGAAGAGATAAGACAGACATACAGCTGTACAGTTGGAGTCAGCAACTGGGAATGAGATGAACGTCCAAGGAATAAGAAGACGCGTAGGATAGGATTCAGCTAACTAATTATGGATGTCTAATACCATTTGAGAGCCCTAGGGCATCCAGATTCACCATATGTTTTGGCTGATACGAGACTGGGATCAGTGGGAGAACAGTGCCTTTTTCAGCAGAATCTGTAGGCCAGGTGGGGCACCTGAGTGTGCCCAAAATGATACAAGAGCCCTATATTTAGGCAACTGAAGCCTGTTCCCAGGGAGATTCACATACCTACATACAAGCGTCTTCATCCAAGCCAACACAGAACAGTCAGTGTGGTCAGCGGAGCCTAGAAAGTAATTTGCACTAAAGTATCTATATTAGCCAGTCCCACTGACTCCCCTAACTGTATTGACTAGATCTACATTGATATAGTGAGGACTGAAATATCCAGCTCACTTGCTGTCTCTACATGAAACACCTAGTTTGGGAATCTTAAACATGCGGGTCGAAACCATTCTCTAGATGATATGATCAGCTAAAAGAAATCAAGTGGCTGAGAAAGGGCAAAGACCAAACGGAGGCCGAGAGATGAATTGAAAGGGATGCAGATGGTACAATGAACTTTTCAAACCACTTATTCTATTACCAGGGATGAAAAAATAGGCTCAATACATCCATAGTACTCCAGCTCCATACACGGAAGTTGTGCAGTTGAACCAGAATGTTACATGACTGCAAGTAGGACGGGACTGAGCCCACAGTGAAACACGGGACCCACACAATAGAGGTATGAAATGAGAAACAAGACTGACAAGCCACCATCACTTAGATGCAAAAATAAAAAAAAAAGGAAAGTGGCGAGTTGAAACTAAAAAGAAAAATCTTATCTGGATAATTACTTAGCATAAAAAGCATAAATAGCTCACTAGCAAAGAACAGCTGAGTACAATGGAATTCAAGATGAGTCCAATAGACCAATTTGTGAAAAAAGAACTTCAGCATTTGCTGCAGCCTTATCAGGAGTTGAGGGTTTTGTTCAGCAATGGAACAGGGCACTTTCAATGCATGCTATCTGCACTTTAATGCTGACTTATGGGTTAAAATGAAAGAACTACTCTAGCATGGAACTGAAAAGAAACCTCTGAGACATCAAGCTCAGCATTTCCTTTCTTCTTCTGATATTGGTGTGCTAATGATATTTAGCTAATCACTTAACCTCTCTGAACCTCAATCACTCTTGCTATAAACTGGAGGAAAAAAAAAAGAACTAATTGTTTTAAAGCATAGAAATTCAGAAAGGTAAAAATAAATGGTGTTTCTAAAATATTATTGCAAATACTACCATCAAAAAAGAGACTTTCAAAGTTTAAATCACAGAGAAAAGCTCCATACCTGGGAGCTAGGAATACTACACGGGAGGTAACCAAAAAGCTTCGTGGGTCCAACAACAATGAAGGGCTTGGAGCACCTAGAAAAACTGGGGGTGTGGGTAGACCCACATATTTTACTTCTGTTGTCCCAGGACTCTGACAGAGCTCTTTGCTGTCCTTTTCAGAGCTTTAACCATCTCACATCTCCTGGTGATCACAATCCACCTTGATGATGGATTATACCACACACAGAAGAGCAAAGTGATGGTAGACCCTCCAGGATCACAGATGCCCCAGGAATTCTAATCTGTCAGCTCTCACTGCATTTCTAAAAGCAGTGGCGCCTTTCAGCCTGCTAACTCATCCTAGTTTTAGTGCAAGTTATCATTTTACCAAAAAGTAATCAGGATCTGGTTGATGTTTCATAAGCTCTACTTTTACATTGATTTTTTTTTCATTTCTTTTCAATTTCTCATCTCACTGAGTTCCTGTGTGCTTATGGCCATGTTTTAACCATCTGACTTTTTTTCTTTTCCCCTGCAAATAAGATGCCAGGTGCTCTTAAGGGCAGCAAAGTCCAAATAAGATTTGTTTCCACAACTAATCATTGTTCTCTAGTAGTTTATTAAGCAAAGCAGTAAACAAAATGTCCAGGCTCTGCCAGAGAGTCTTTGTTTGGCCCAGGCCAGTCAATTAGAGGCAGTGATACGTGGCCAAGGATTGCTACACCAGGAAAGGTCCAGAGAAGTTACACAAGAGGGAGGATCTGGGGATTTGGATCACATGATATGAACCTCAGATCCCGCTCAGGCAATGCTGAATGCTGACGTCCACATCTATTAAATCTGTTTACTAAACTGTCTCGTTATCTGTGTTGTGTCAGGATTTCTTTAGGGTGTGGTGGAATTGCACAGATGGGCTTCCAAACCTTCCTTCAGGCATGGAACAGCCAGGATTGGACAGATGGGCTCCAAGAAGTTACCTTTAGGCCTCGAACACATGGGAAAAGAAAGAGGAAGGGAAAGAAATGTTCACTCCCAGTTTTACAAACAAGCATAGAAGCCAGGATAAGATGCAGGAAACTTGGAGACTTTCTACCTACCTATCATCTTCACAGCTGAAACTAAAGTAAGAATATCTCTCCAGAAGATAGCGGACTAAGATTCAATAGCTGCAAATACCTGTTTGGCTTTTAGTATCATTAGTACTCACAGATATGCTGGAGGGGAGTTCATACAGCAAAAAGTGCCTCAATGTTTCTTAAGTGTTTTTAGCAATGAAAACATGCTTTTTCATAAAACTAATAAGAAATCACATTTAAACTACAGAAGACTGTAAGTAAGAAATGACTGAGTTTCTTTTGAGTATATATACATTGACCTCCCAGATTAGGCTTTCAAACCTTTTGGGTTTTTTTCCAAAGGAAAACACAGGGCAGTGAAATAACTCTTTTTGCCATAACTCTTTTGTATTAACTAAACAGTCCCTTGAGATGAGCAACAAACAAATATTGGAGCAGACTTCCTCAGGAGGTGATTACACAAACAAATTCTCGTTTTAAAGTTCATAAAACCAATCTTGAGAAAGGTCAGGCAGTTATCGACAATGCGATCCCAGCATCCTAAGGATTCCTCTAAATAAATATAATGCCTGGCTTTAGGAATCCTGATATTTAAAGGGAATTATGCAAGTAATTACTTTTATGGGGAAAAAACCCTGATCCTGTTTGTTACAAACAATGTGAAAGAGCCCCAGTGACATTGGAGACTCTGAGAGCACTAGAGGTAGTACCCCTGCAAGGCAGCACTTCCATGAAGTCCTGGTACTCACCCCTGCAAAGGGAGGAGAAGAACAAATGCTATGAATCCATTTGTGCCAGCTTTATGCCATAGCAGGATTTCCAGACACGCTGGCGATTCTTGGGCATTTTGTTTGTGTTGGTTTTAAATACCTTTACGCCACTTAGCAAGTCCCTTTCTAATGCCCACAGATACCAGACACTGCCTGAACACAGAATAAGGGAGAATCTGCCCTGAGGAGCTACAGCCTCATAAAGCAGCCCCACATGAAGTTGAGGCGCTTTTATATACCAGGTAAAATCTGAGCCACGATGAAATCAAGGGCAGTTTTGTCATTGGCTTCAGTGAGGTGAGGATGGCACCAGTTATAACGTGTTGCTATTAAATGAACTGGTAATTAGCTGCAGTGGATTATCACTGTTCTTAATATGGACCTTCTCAGTGTCCACAGAACAGACACTCCAATAGCTTTGTGACATTAGGATGGCCACTATGTTTACACTAACACAACACAATTTCTTCCCACTTTTTGCTGTTTATCAAGAGTAGAAACAAACCCCAGGCACCCAGAAGACGAGCTGCTCACTTACCCACTTTCAGTGTGCCCCCCACCACCACGATACAGGCAGCGCTCAGGAAGTTGCTGGAATTGCTAGGGAACTCGAGGGTCCCCAGGATGTAGAGACCCCTCAGAGGGGGAAGAGCCGTATCCACCAGGATGGTCCGGTCTAAGAAATAAAGCAGAGGGTTATTCAGGCAAAGTGGCAGGGAGGTGGAAAAGCTCAGACTAGCTCTGCCTGAGTTTAGCTTTACTTAAAACTTTTTTGCTTAGAAAAAGGCAGCTAGTGGTTATGCGTTTGTACAGCATCTGCTAGAGCTTCAGCTACAGCTGAGGCTCCATGGTGTGACTGCAATCTGATAATAAATAATAACATAATATTTATAATGATATCGTTGCATGATTAGGTTTCATCAAATGCCCCTTGAAGCTTTAGGAGCGCATGGAAAGTGCAGCAAGTTGGAGACGTGCTAGCCTCCCTGGATGAATCTGGCTCTACTTTGTAAAGTGAATGTTGAGCACCCAGTGCAATGAAGCAAGAGTAAACTAATCCACGTCCAGACAGCATTTTTCCTTCATGGCACGGAAGAGAACAAGAATGAATGAAGTGAAAAAGATACAACAGGGTCAAATAATCAGGATTACATTGGTGCAACGTGAAGTCACATAGTACAACCCACGTCCAACAACTCCCTGCCGCTGCTCTTCCCCCTCTGCAGTTTGGCTTTGCTCTTGGGTTTGCAAGAAAAAAGCTTTGCTAGAATCAACACAGCCTAAAGGAAGCCAAACTTCTCTGGTTCTTTATTCACAGAACTAGTCATTCCCTATTAATAACTTAGGTAACAGCAGCCAGGGGAAGCACCATTTCCTCAGCTCTGTAAGGATAAAGTAAGGAGCGTAAGTCACTTCTGACTCCATTTCCAGGCTCCTTGATCCCTGCTTTGACCAGAGGACACTAGAAGTATTCTACAGCACTGGATATTGCCAGAAATGAATTTACGACTTCTTATGCTAGCTCATCTCTGAAGTACAATTTAGAGAACCTTTACAGTTGAGAGCACAGGGCTGAGACACAAAGGCACAAACTTCATTGCAGGCTACCTCTCTTGCCATATTCCTCCACATCCTTCCTTCCTATCAAGCACCATGTCAGGCTGGGACTGCCTCTTACTGTATATTTTTATGTTGCAGAACAGAGTAAGACTTCTGATGACTGAGCACAACAGCAATGTCACTGGTGCCTCCTAAAGTTGACAGCCCACAGCCTGTGAACTATTTAAATGCCACCTAAGCTTTCAAGATAGGACATGAATAAGTGCTGAAATGGTGCCTCCTTTAAGGTAGCCCACAGAAGTGAAATCCACCCTCAGGGCCCATCTAATGGTCTTTAATGTCAGTGGGAGCTTTTTAGTTGATTGCAGTGGAAACCGGTTCAGGTCTTTTAATTGTGGTTTCCAGCTCTTTTCACTACAACAAGAGTAACAGCTTCCTGGTATAGCATCTCTCTGAGTCACTGGATGCTCCTGGAAGAACAAGAACAAGAAACAAAAACTGAACAAATAGTTCAACAAGATGCTGTTATTTAGGGACTTTCTGCACAGAAGCCTTGTTCAGGATCTAATTGTGACTTCCACAGAAATAGTTTGCAGAAAATGAGATTGTTCAACATAATGACAGCTGTCAACTCCTGCCCAGAGATTTGCTGTGGCTTTCCTTGATCTCATATTCTTTACTTCAAGGCATAGATTCACAAAACAGGACAAATTAAGGAAAAAGCAGATTTTACAATGGACTTTGACAAAGCAGTGAGAACAAGGCACTTGAAACAGTTTTGGTCTGGAAAACTGGAAGAGCCATGCAATGTCTTGAGAAGTGGAGCAGCTACTGAGCAGTTTTGCTTCTCCCTACAACCATCAGCAGCTGCTTGGAGGAAGAGACAAATAACCATACAATAGACAGCGCAGGGAAAGTCTTTTCCCTTAAAATAAATAATTAAAACTTGACTCAAACCATTTAACATAAAAGTTTATCAACTCTCCCAGCTGCTTGTTTTTAAAAAGCGAAAGATTAGGCGGTTAGGGTTTTCTTAGCCCTGAGCCCAGTGAACCTTGTAGCAGTGAGTTTATCAAGTTAATTGTGAGTCAGGTGAAAGCAGGGCTAAAAGTTAGGATGTTTTTCCTTGCTTGGTCTGGTGTCTTTCACAGTAAGAGACAAAATGTTCTTTATAATTTGAAGGGGAAGTTACAAGGCTTTTCATTATATCTGAAGAATATCCAGAAATTCTGCCTTATTAAGGACAATTTCACACTCTGTCCTTGTTTAAGCAAAGCTCCTGCCGACTTCAATGGCAAATTAATCTGCGCATGGGATGAAGGCCTGATGTTGTTCCCATCAGGTGAGATAGCTGCAGCTGTCAAAGCATGCAACAGTAGTAATAATTTAGGGCAAGAAGTGAAAAATTCTGTATTTATGTAACTAGAACTAAGGATAACAAATGCAGTCATCCAGGCTGATGTACCAAGGGGGCACAGTCCTTGGGCAACAGGATTTATGATTTCTGGGGTGTCATTGCAATCAGGGCCTAATTTTTACACTATTGTCATTACAACAGGTGCAAGGTTTAAGATGTATCATGAGGTCTTCAAAGATCTTCTCTTGCACGCACACTGTCCTAAATCATGCATGCCTGTGGGTCCTCAGGGAATCACAGTGCAAAAACTGTGATGGTCCTTGCTGGTCCTGTTGTGATGTGTCATAACGTAATAAAAGGCTGCACAAAGTACACTGAGGAATGGACTGAATAAAAGGTGAGTAGACAGCCTTCATATTAGCATTTCCTAGCTTTTGACTCTTTCATTTAGCAGCCTTAAAAATTTAACAGCTGTTTGGGGAGAGCAAAGCACTGCATACTCAGGAGTCCCAGTTCTGCTTACTGGTTTGTTTCTTCTGCACCCACCTCTTGCTTTCCTATTGTTGTTTTCTTTTTACTCACTAAACATCTGCAAGGGACACACTGAGAGGCCAGGAGATGTCATATCTCTTTTCAAGGACTACAGCAAGCACCACAAGAACCTACAGTTACTCAGAAGACCCCAACTGAAAAGAAACACCCTGCATCCTTGGGCTGAAGCATCCTTCAGGCACGCAAGTTTTTCACAGCATTCAGATATAATAAGTCTCTATAGAGCATGTGCAATCTACATTTTTTTTTCTAAATCTCATAATATGAAAATAACATTTTCATAGGCATGAAGAAACTCTTGTGTATAATCTCTTTACAGGACAGGCATAGTCCTATGCCCTGCAGAACTGAGAAGGGAAAGCACAGTATGTGAGGATAGGAAACAGAAAGAAGAGAATAAGGGGGAAGATGTTGTTAAAATGATATCTCAGGCAGAAGACGAATCTAGTTTGTGAAATCACAGCTCAAGAATGTGGCAAAAAGCTGCAGCTGACAAAGGCCATAAGTACATTCATCAAACACAGACTGAAACATTTTTACAAGGGGGGGAAAAAAGTGCTCCTAGGCATTTATATGTCAAGTTTCAGTCTAGAACAGATATTTTTGCTGAGTTGCATATCTTTCTAAAGAAGGTTTTATAAAGGAAGCGCTGACTGCTTTGTAGCTGTAGCATCGTGTATGTGAGCCCTGAAACACAGGAGGAGATAGAAATTCTCCCATCCAGAGATATCTGTGCAAATCTGTGATTTCATCACTGTAAAAGAACAATACTTTGGTGTAGAACACTTAGTGTGTGAAGTCCTGAGAGAGTGAAATGTTGCTCTTCATAAACAACAGAAGCTCATTGGCAGGGAAAAAAAAAAAAAAAGGTCCTTCCACGCTTGAGAAGAAAAACAAATAGATTCAAAGGAGACTTTTCAGGATTAACAAGGTCCTTACAGAATACTCTCATTATATAATAGAGGGAGATGGCTACTGAGGGGTTAAAACTGTAAACGTTAGGTCACTAGGCTCAAGTGATTTACCTTCAGAGAAAGACAAAATTGAGGTTTTTTTTTCTCCCATGAAAACATTCACATAATAATAAGCGGTTTCAGAAAACAGTAGTTCAAGCCCGAAAACAGGGTTACATTTCATTATACATATGCTTTCTCTAGACAAAAGCTCACAGGTATGCCACAGTCTTAATGTTCAAACGTACAACACTGAGAACTCACTAATGACTCCAGCAATGACACAAATGCCTTTGATCAATTGCATTGCTATATAAAACACCATAACATGCCATTGAATGGAAATCAGGCACAACAGAAGAGCTATTATATGAGATACAGTACTCCAGCATTCATCTCTTCAAACAGAAAAAGTTCAAAGAAAATCAAAATCCGAAAATGAATAACAGAGTGAATTCCACCACTGAAAAAAAAAAAAAAAAAAAAAGGAGAGAGAAAGAGAGAAAAGAAATTGCCAGAGGCTACATGATATCATATCAATACCCTTCAAAACAACATTCCATCGCCCGGAATTATAACACGTTCTCCTTCCACCCAGAGCGCGCTGTGTCAGGAGTGTGTCATACTGAAAACCATGAACCAAAGCTCTGAAAATCCGAGGGCTTGAGAAGCTAATGCCACTGCTGACTGCCGGAATGGCATGACTAAACTCACCCAGTTTGTTTTTCAAGGTGGTGGAATTGCCGAAAACTCTTGCACATGAAAGGTCCCTGTGTGATGACTGCAACAAGTTGTTCCAGTTTGAGCTAAAGCTTTCTAGCTGGGGCTGGAACAGATTTACATCTGCTAGGGAGTCAGACACTGAGGAGACAAACACTGAAAGTTACCTTAACATGACAGACCCACCTCCACTGCATGCATACTCCAGTGAGAGGAGCTAAGGGGGACTGTTACTGCTGTTACCAGAAAGACAGTCAAAGAGTATGGCTAAGAGACACACATGCTTCACCAAACCTAGCAGGAAATGTATTTTCACATGTCACATGCCTTTTTCCATCCCAGTCACGAAATATTTTGCTGTGGTTTAGTCATATAATAAGGCTCTTCTCTAGAGCACAGGTAGTTTTATTTCACACTTTGAAGCATGCTATACACGGCAGCTGAACACTGGGATTCAGGACCAGGAAACTGAAGCATCTAATCCTGCTCAGGCATCAACTTGCATTTTGGTATTGAGTAAACTTTATTGTCTTGGCCCCTCGACTCCTCATAAGCAGAAAATATTCCTAACCAAGGAACAACACAGATCGTGTCAAATAGTGCAATTCCTACCCTGTGGCCTACAAACCAGTAGGCACCAATATGCTAAGGAGAATCCCCTATACCGTACCATTGCAACATAATGCAAGGACTCTTCAGTTAAGCTGACCAGAACTGCTCTAAATTCTGGGGATGTCTGAGCTGACCCAAAGGCTGTGCAGTCATGCTAGCACAGCAGCAGGCCTAAGCTAATGAGCTTTGCATCTCAGGAGAGCTAATTATTATATCAGCATGCTGATGCAGCTATGCTGTTTCCAGTTCTAGAACGAGATTGGTTGGGCTGGGCTGTAGGCATCTCGCTGCAATGCTGCACGCACAGCTTAATCATGAAGGGTCTTGTATTATCTGACTAAGGCTATTGTCAATACCTTGCATGGCAGCTGAAATGAGATACTCTACTGAGAGGATAAAGCCTTTGCAAGAAACACAGTGGAGTTTGATTCACAGGTGAATTCGCAATGCAGTAAAGGATCATCACAACCTCAACATTCATTTTCCATTTTCTAACCTAATCTAAATAACACTTTTTTTTTAATGTTGTGCTTCATTGCAGGTTGTGTTTACCACCTACGATCATCACAGCGCATCCTATGTAATCAATTTGTGCTCTGTATAGAGGCCTCAGCTACCAGTGGCACCTTTCTGTCTCTTCATAGCTGCCTTTCACTCTCACTTACAGCTTTTGAAGACTGAAATGTTTTGGTCTTTTAAGAATCATGGGCTCAAACTAGGGGTATTTGGTAAACCGGGTATAACGTGATGCACAAGAAGTTGAAACAGATGATCTGGCGTTGCCTTCTGGCCATGTTCTCTGGGAGTTATGAAGAACAAAGTACACATAATCCAACCGTGGCAAGGGGATCAGAGAGACAGCAAACCACATGGGAAATGGTCCATTGCTTAATGCCTGCAAAAGGTAGCAGATGTAATGGAGGTCAGCATGGAGTAGGAACCAGCGAGCATAGATATGGACCTTTATAACATGGTTTAGAGGACATATACTGACTGCAAGTTAAGCTCTTCTCTCATGTGCTCCTGAGCATGGTCTGGAGGAATGAGATTCAGGTCTCAACTTAAAAAAAAACTGAAATGAGCTGTCTAATGAGAACTAAGTGTTTAAGCCCCAAACACACTTGACTCATTTAGGCATTTAGTGTTATCTAAAATGTCCTTGGCTTTTTGAGACCCTCCAAACAGCACTGGCAAATATGACATAGGAGAGACCTATGCCCATCTAGGGAGACACCTAGATAACAGGCAGGTTGGTCCTAGGGTATCTCAAATGACACAAGATATCTTCATAAAACCAGCTAACTTGACCCCTGGAGCTCTACTTAATACCATCAATGAATCCTAAAAAGCAACTCAATTCACGCTACAGTAGATACCCACATTTGGTCCACTCAGTAACTCTTCAGACTATGCTGACCAGTAACAGATTGAGATGCCTAAACATAGGATCCTCCTATCATCTTGGATGTGGCAATCAAATGGGGCTGGCAGATAGGATACAGGACCTACAGGTGATCAGCAAACCTCTGGAAGGACATCTCTTGCTTTTCTGGGCTGTGATTTTACAAATGCTTAACCACATTTATTCATTAGTGATAGTGAGATAATAGAATTGAAAAAAAAAAAAAAAAAGAATTGTCCTGGTTTGACAGGAGATAGAAAACTAATCAGAAAAGTGGAAATTATCTATTTTTCAATTCAGTGTAAGATCTCCCCAAAAGCAAGGGACTTTAAGCATTACTTTAAGATGATCCAAAATGAACACATTTTTTAACATTTGTCAGAAGACTGAAGATTAAACTAAATATTCATTGAAGGTTGTATATATTTCTTTATTTAACGTGAAATTATATATTAGATCCTAAGAAAGTTTGGGTTTGTTTGGTTTTCTTTTTAATTTTAAAAATTTAACTGTAAGTATACTTCCAAATGAAATAATATTTCAAATTTAAAACTTTAAAATCATCCCTCTTTGAAAATAAAAAGAAAATATCCTCATTTTATTAATGCTTAAGCATTTTTGGTCTTTCTTTGACAGAAAAAATTTGCTGAAATTAGAATAATTTCACAAAATATTTCAGTAAGCTTACAATTCAGGCAAATTAAAAAGAAAATGGTGGAACAGGAATGTCTCTGCTAAAAATCTTTCACCCAACTTGAATATAGATTGGCTCTGTGACAGAAGCTAGGGGAGCGCTGAGAAGCAAGGTGATAGCAACAAAATTCTACAACAATAATAATTCTTTAAGAATTTACATTCCTTTTTGCTATATGCATAGGGTTTTTGCCAGTTATTTTTGTTTAGATTTGGTGCCTAGGACGCATTCTGGAAGCACAATAAGGAAAATAAAATATGACCTAACTCAATAGTAACAATGTCAATATGCTTCAGACCTGGAGAAAGCACCAAAAAGAACTTCCAAATCCCCAAAATATTGCATAAAGCAAAACCTAGCTGGTCGGAGAAGTTCTGAATAAACATATAGACCTTGAAACATAGAAAAAGATCAACAGAATTACATACCATCTGAACAAGTGAGAAGACAAATTCCAAGTTGAGTCCACTTCCCTGAGACCCTTTCTCTTCCCTCCCTGTTCTCCCTGTGCTTAGCTCCTAGCTAGACAAGCCTAAAGTCTATCAGTCTGATGGGTTTTAGTATGTAGATGACACATTATTTTTAATGACATAGCACACTGAAGTCTTAACTATGGGATAGCACTGAAGTCTTAACTATGGGATAGAGGCAGACAGATTTACATGGTTTCACACAAAAATTCTGAGGAAGTGCCAGCGTATGTCAGACACATACTACACAGTATTCACAGTGGAATGGAAGGGACTTCAAGAAGTCATCAAGTCCAACTTTAGGAGATCATCCAGTCCAAACTCCTGCTCAGAGCCGGGTCAGCTATGAGGTGCAGTGGTTATAGCAAATTTTCTCCTCCAGATTTCACTGCAGGTTGCCTGATATCTTTGCTAGAATACAAATAACTTTCACATAATAAGGTTTTAAACGAAGTTGAGTTTTAAATGCAACTCAGGTCTGAGGCTGAAATACAGACATAGGCTAAAACTTCTAGAAGGCATCCACTGCAAACACACTGAGAGACAATCATTGATAATCTGGAAAATGCAGTGGGAAAATAAAACGGAAATTGGTACAATTGTGGGAATGTGAAGTATGCACAAAAACCCAGAGAGGTAGGTCAAGAAATGATCTCTTTGTGAGCTGTGATTCTGAGTCTAGCAGATTCTCTGCTCCAGAAATAAAGCCCTTGCTCAAAATCAAGCTTGAATATCAGTGTGGGTAAGTAAGGGTTTGTGTGTGCTTGTGTAAATGGAAAAGAATGAGTATTCTGTTCCAAAATCATACTTCTGTGCTGTAGCTTAGAGTAAATGTGACTAGGAACAAATGTGGTGGCCTGCACATACTAGAATGGACATCAGTGCCAATGAGCACACATTGCAACACAGCTACTCATCCTACAGTAGACAGGTCCCAGCATCACCAGAGAAATTGAAGACTGTTCCTTCCTTACTTACTAGGTAAGATGATGACATCTTCCCCAGGGCCAGGGATGCTGCTGTTGGATCCACCCCAGCCTTTTCCCACATCATTCCATGTCTCGGGGTGCGACCATTTCAAGACAGCATCAGAAGGAACTACAAAACAGCATATACAAAGAGAGAATTACTGTTTTCACTAGCTAGAAGAAATACCATTTCTTTGATAGTCAAGCACTTGTGGCATTAACATCTCCTTTTGTCACTGATGAAGAAACACTAATTGCTCTTTGGGATGTTTCATGCTTTAAGGAAGCCCTATGGAAAAAAGTCAGCTCTTCCAGGACCATCTTTTCAGCAGTAAAGAGCAGCGAGATAACTGAAAAACAGATTCAAACTCTTTGGGACTCACCAAAAGCAAAGTAAATCTTGAGGTATGCCATCATACTTACTTTATGTTCTACCTTGTGAATATGCTTCGCAAACAATTGCTTCGTTTATTTTTATTTACACCATCCAAAGTTAATTTGAACACAAAGCTAAAATGCACAAATGAAAAAGAAAACTAGTCCCCCATGCTTGCTAGCAAAACCAGACAATCAAAATAACAACTAACCCCACCAAAAAGTGCCAGCTCTTCTCACACATTTTTTCCCTTCCAGTGCTCTAGAAAACAGATTGAATTCCCAGGGTGGGCAAAGTCTTGAAAGACTTTCAAGACTTTCATACAATGTTGAAAGTCCACAAAAAAGTAGAAGTCTTCACATTTCCTGGGGTAATGAAGACCTGGCTTGGGACACATAGCAATTGCTGCTGATTCCATAAAGATTTATTTCTCAGCTTGATCCAACATGAAACTTCCTGGCACTAGCATCTTGAAATACTGGGAGAAATCAAGTTCAAAAAATTTAGTTCCTTAACTTGAACTTCAATTTTAGACAGCTAATGAGCCAGTCTTCATAAATGAATTGCCAAAATCAGCTTAGTTTGCAGTCAACACAGGAAAATCCTGCACAAAAAGTTTAGTAATCCCTAAACAAAGGCAGTCAGGGCCTCCCTCTGGAGGCCTCCATAAGCACGTACCTCTATCCTATAAAGGACTGTAAAGGAAATTCTGGCATTTTTACTTGAGGAGGGATTCATCATGTGTTGAAAACATAGGGAAAAGCTCATACATAAGTGAGATGGACTAGAACTCACTGAATAACTCTGTACAGCTGATAGGCGCCACACAGGCAAGCATGGGACTCAGGATGGTGCAGCCCGTAGAAGAGGGGTTCACTCTGGGGTGCTCCCCAAGAGTTTAGGAACCCCGGGTGCACCACGGCCAGAGCCACCACACTGTGGGGTTGCCGTAGCCTCATGAGTGCAGAGCAAACCTAGTCAGCAAAGGAGAATTGACACCGCAGACTCAAACTGTAAGCATCTAGGTACCTTGGAATTGCGTACTGATAGCTGTTGAATGTGCGTACTGATAGCTGCTGACTGTGCGCACTGATAGCTGTTAAACGTGCAACTGTTGAACATGCGCACTGATAGCTGCTGAATGTACTGATAAGCATCCTGTTGACCATCCTGTCGGCATCCATACTGTTATCACCTAAGACCATCTGTTCCGTTGTCCAGCTATGGTCTGGCATTGATTAATGAACTAAGCCCGGGAAGGATAAAAGACAGTAAGCCACATACCTCTGTGTGGACTCGGACTCACCGTCAGCTGGCCTGCGGACCCGACAACCCACTCATCAGCGGGGACGCCCCTGATGCCAGCTGCCAGAGAGAACCTGAATCCTCTTGGCGCAGCTCGAGCGTGGTGAGAACAAGCCAGGGAAAACTACACCGGAGGGGTGGCCCATAAGGACAAGGAAAGGGCGAGAGCGGTCATTATACCGTGCATCCGAGAGCGGTCATTGTACTGGGCTTCCGTGGCTTAACCATAGAGCTCTGATATGTGTGGGTTTTTAATTCTTTACTATGCTTCTTAGCTTTGTTATACTTGTAGATTGTCTGCTGTTAATGGTTTAGTGTTGTCCAGTGTCCGTCATATGTGTAGAACCGCTTAGATCTAATAAATTCTTACATCTGACAAAGAATGATCTCTCGAGTTCAGTGCAACTAATCCCAGCACACGAAAGAATCCCGGACGCCCCTCTAGTGGCGCGTCACAACAGTAGAAAAACATCGCAAGCTTTCTGCCACCAGCGTAGGGAAATGCAGAGCAATTAAACCAAGGCAGAGCTCTTCACGGCAGGGCCTGCCTTTCCATTATTTGTCTATTTGAGGGGAAATGCTCCAAAAAATGATCTCTAAGGCTGACTGCTCCACCAATGATTACTGTTGTTAATACACAGCAAGGCAACTATGCACCTAAAACTAAATTTTGGACATCTCCCCTCTCTCTGGTCTATTATGCTGTCTGACTCAATGTATAACGGGGCAATATTGTCAGACTATTACATTAAGATCACTCTGAAGCACTAAAATACATTGTAGTCTTACATTCTCCGTGACCTTTCTGATCTGCTATGGTATTTCTTAACAAAAGTTTATAGTCTTTTATCATGTGGATTCACACATTTATCACGTGCAATGGTAGATATGGCTCAATGAAACGCTTAAATGAATGCCAAGAACCCCTGTTGGGTTGATAGATGTACAAAATATTGAAGTGAATTATAACAACGTATTTCTGAAAAAGTAGTAAAAAGGAAATTGTGTGACTCAGACCAAACCTTTCAGCCAGAGACGGTCACGCACCTGATGTAGGTAAAGCAACACTCTCTTTTTCTTCCAGTGTGACCTGAATTAAGTCAGCTCCTGTGACTAAACACAGAGAATTGCAGAGAGTTACAGAAAAGCCTTACAAATTAACAAAAAAATGATAGTAAATCAGTTGCTACACGTTTTTCTGATAACATTATACCTTTCTAATAACAGTTTTTTTTAAGAACTACCCATGTTTTCTAAGCATTTTTTTTTCTTTTTGTATTTTGTGAAAGGATTAAATAAATAAATATATTTTAATTTACAGATACTGGGGAATCTCCTGACAACTTAGAAACAGCTAAAAGAAAACATTCAAAAATCAGAAATTCTAGGTTGGAACATGAATCTCATTTATCCCACTATATATCCACAGCAGCTTCACGAGCGCAAGTGTTGTTGCATCAGTGAATGCGCGATGTACTAACTGGCTCAAATAGTAAATTCCAGCTTTTTTTCCTTGTAGCTTGGTTTTGAATATTTTTTTCAAAACTAGTACCTAAAAGAGATGCTTTAATTAGTCAGACTTAGACAGAAGACAGAGACCCTGTGTTCTGCGCTGTGAAAGGAGGTCAGAAGCAATTATCACAGTTGTAACCTTTCTGCAGCAGAAGGGCCAGGATAATGCAAATCAAACTAGGAGTGGCAGAAGAAAACTCTGCATCAGACCTAGCTAAAAGGCTACCTTTTCTTCATCTCCAGTGGCATATAAAGGCACTTCCTTTCAGTCACCAGACTGGAACAATCAGAGGCTAAAATAGAAACACTCTGACAAACAAATAAATCTCCTGTCCACTGTGCAACCCATTAGGTAGACTCTAACATGTCATTGGAAGATTTTGGGGGTAAAAGATTTGTATAAATAAGCTATTGTCAGAACTTCCCTCAGGTCCAGAACACACCAGGAACTTTCCTTCAGTCCACCAATGGGATTTCACGCCATATTGTAATTTACTTATTTTATCTTTAAACAAGTCTCTGTATTTTTAAATTGTGAGAACCCTCCTTCTCTACCTCCCTCCTTTTCTCCCAGTGCAACTGAGCAAATTTAAAATAACTGAGGTTCATTAATTTTAAGTGTTCAATAAATTAGTATGAATAATCAAAAAACTTGATTCTTTCTGATAATTACTATTTGATGTCAGTTGAAAGCACTCGATTGAGTTAGCAGCATATGCTCCTATGCCAAATGAGGCTTCCATAATTAAATAGAAACCGATTCCATAAGGTTTTTCTCGTGTCTGATTAATTAGTAATCAGGTGCCTCAGCCCTGTTCTTCAGTGACACCTTCTCTCCCAGGGGTAGCTCCGGTCTGATCCATATTCACTTAAGCCAGTCTGCCCCAAATCTTCATATAGAGCTCAAATTGAACAACATCATATTGTTGGGTGGTCATAATGCGAACCTTAGAGGAGAAAGAATGATATCAGGCAGCTAATTTAAAATGTTTAGCCCAGAGTTCATGTGGCTTTAAGATGATACTCTTACATGGGTATTTATCTCCCCTAACAACAACCCTTGCAGATAGCATTCCTCTCACCTAACATTAAATGGCTGCAAGCTGGTCAGCCTGGATTCCAGTAATGTCACTGAAGGCTTCTCAAGAGAACTGTTCATCTATCTTATGATAAACATCAAGGATGAGATGTGTTATCAGTGAGGTTGCTTTCTCTCTTCTAACTCATAACAGGGCAAATCATAAGTCAAAGGTGGTACATCAAGAGACAGCAGTGTTAAGGGGAGGGAGAGAACCAAGCCCTGACACTATCCTTTTTTTGATAAATATATTTTGTCATTTTTTGCTTGATTTTGCAGGAACGGTAGTGTAATTCTCTAATTAAGGGTGTTTATATTGTTCAAGGAAAAGCTCTCCTCCTGTCTGACACAAAATTTGACTGATATACTACATAGACCTCATAAAGGGGTTCAGTCTGCCTAGTAAAGAAAGGAACTGTTATGATGTAACAGTCGTGTTCTGAGTCAGGGCAAGGATAAAAGTTTCTCATATTTTAAGTGTCATCCAACCACATGGGATGACAATTCAATCCATTATAAGCCAACTATACCCTACACATGCATAAAAGAATGTGGGTCTGAACTCCCCACAGTCTGGAACTTGCACAATTATTTATGTCAATCGAATCAGTAGCATTTTGAATCACTAGTATTTTATTGCCTTTTTCCACAAGCACTCCAAAAAACTGATCAAAGCTGGAGAGAGACAAGCCTTGAGAATAATCAAGACTACAGTGACATAGTTCTTTTGGTTGTTTTGCTTGGCTATTGAGTATGTTATCATTGGTTTTGTACCAGACAGGAAGAGATGTAGGCAATACAGATGAAGGACGTCATTAGTAAACATTGAATTAAGGTGATTCTTTACAAAATGTAGTTGTAAGGCTCCGGGGTTTAGCTGTATAAAACCTTTATAAGGTTCATCAATTTTCTGTCTTATTACAGCTCTTCCTGGATGTTTGGCCTGTGAATCATAAATATAGGCTTGCTTGACTATATTCCTGGTAACTTTCTTCTGGTTTAAGGCTCCTTGAGTGAACATGAAGGAGGAGCAACCTAGTCTTTTATCAGCTTTGCAGTGACAGGGAATTTTGCCTCTGGATATTAGGAAAGGCTGAAACTAGGATAAATGGCTCCAATAGCCCAACTTACAAATAACAAGCAACTCAGTGCTATTTAACATCAATTGGGCTAACATACATCACACAGAAATCAAAACTTTTAGACACTACAATCAACAACACAGCAAGACAGGCTTCCGGAAACTGGAGAACCTGGACCAGGATATTTTGCCACACTCTGCCAGGGACTCTTATAGGACATACCCAGGAATATAGTACTGTAGAGATACTGCAGTGAGGAGCAGAGATATAAAAACATAAGATTTCAACTAATGGAGACTGATTCCAGCTTACAGTCGATTAATATTGGGAATGACAGAGGTGAAGGCATGAAATTCCTCCTGCAGACATCGCATAGTCCAAAGACTGTCCCTGAGAGGTTAACTGAGGCATTTCATTATCTTATTTCTGTAATTTCTTGATTCTCTGGTCTCTCTGCTGACATGCCAGAAGGACAGCAGCTTGTCTTCCAGGGGAAAGTAGATTTTTCTCTTTGTGTCAGTTACTGAGGGCATTATTACCTAAGAACTGAGGTGAACGCATGCATTTCGGCTCACATAAGCCAGTGAGCAGCCTGCATCTGGTCCATGGCCCTCCTGAAACAACTGATATAGCGTGAATTTTAACTAACTGGAAGAAAAGACTCGTGCCTATACAACCAGTTCCCTCACAGAGATTAACTCCATTCTTCAGGACTTTCACTTAAGATCCTCCTTTATCCTTGAGCAATAAGGATGAGGAAAATATCCTGTTTATTTATTTTCTATATTTTAATATTAGAAACAAACGTTCTTAAGGGTCTGCTTTTCTCCTACACAAAGTAACTGCAGAAACCCACTGAGCAAAATGGAAGTGAGATCATTCTTTTGGAATTTATAGAGACAATAAGTGTAATCAAATTATTTTTTTGAAGAACTATGGAAACTGCAGACCTGCTTCTGACACAGCAGTAATACAAGGTTAGGCCTCGGGCCTTCTTAACAACTCACACATGAGCAGCCTGAGCAAAGTCAGCAGGATGACCTACCTCCTTAAAAGTTGTGTCTACTGAAAAATGTATTGGGGGTAAATGAAAAGTTTGATAATCCTTTCAGTGATGTTTTCAATAATGTTGTGACAAGCACTTCAACTTCAGAAAAAGGCCAAGAGAAATCTGCAGATGGAGCAAGCCAACACTCTGTTTCGTTCCAACAGAAAATAATTTAAACATTTCAAAAGTGAACAGAAAAGAAACAAAATTTCTCTGTTTTTCAGCCAGTTCCAGTATTGCCCAGAGACCTTAACCAGGGAGCAGCACCATGCTGTGGTACCATATGCTCATATTCGTAACAGATTTAAAAAGATCATCATGTTATTATTGTAATTCACACAAGATATTTCTCCTAAAATATCTCTGTTGTCCCAGAGCGATATTTCTTTTCTCCTCCTTGTTGCAGTAAGATTTTTTGACTGGGTACAGTTATATCACATTAAGACCACTCTCCTGATATATGGTTGAGCTATAACCATAGGGTCCTTCATAGAGCCACACACTTATTTCAGGGCCCATCAGTGACCTTTAAGAAATCCTTCTTAAAGGAAGGGTACCCCAGATAAAATAAGGATGGCGCTATAGAGACTGATTAATGTAAGAGCAAAGCTGCAGATCTAGAAATTACTTGAGTCCCCAGATTGCCTCGGCACAGGGTGCTCCAAGCATCCTCATCTCCCTTTCACCCAGCATCCGCAGTGAAGGGGTGTTATCTGTCCTTGATACCAACTATTTTGAATGGTCTGAAAAGGTAATTTTCAAAGGGGTTCAGTTAACAGGGTTGATGTGTGTAGGTAGCAGTAAGCAGCTTTTATAACAGGATTATTGCATAGGTACTCCACATAGCCGAAACACTGGATCCCAGATTCCCCTTACTGTACATTACAACTATTTCTCCACATTCAGGTTCCTTTGCATTGTCCCATGGCAAGGTCTAATTTACAAAAGTGCAAGCACACAAAGGATTAGGGCAACTTAACTCCTTTAATCCCCTCCAAACTGTACATTTTCTTGCCTTTTGTACCAGGCACACATTTCTTCTCCCCCAAAGATGAACATGTGCACGACGCTGGGCGTTTTCCCCGCCTGATCAGATGACGGGGGCATGCCGAACGACTGAGACGGACACAAACCGCGGGCCAAGGTGGCTTCATTCAGCTGCCTGCTTCGTTTGAATAACAATATCTTCTCAGTCGCTCTGTCTTCCCTCCCCTTCTTCCCCCTCTCCCCTCCATGCGGTCCTGAGCAAAAGGCTGTGTGAATTTAGGAGCCTGCTCATGAATGAGCCGGCATCTGATATGTATTTACTGACATTAATTTTGGATTTAATGCACCCCTGCCACTTCCCAACAGTTTGCCCTAAAAGGCTTTTTAAGCGGCACAAAGGGAGCGGGTCAAAAGTAAGTTGACCCCTGACAGAATGTACAATTATTGGAAAGCGGCGGTACACAAGCAGCTGTTGAAACCCCACTGGCACGGCAAAGTGCTTCCCAAAAGTCAGGAAGATGAATAATACACCCAAGTTCTCCCTTCAGCCCTACGAGGGCCTGCTACTTTCCGCGGGAAGAATTATGGCCCTCCCCAGCAGCTGCAATAATTGTGTTCCTATTGTCCTGCCGCCCTCCCCGGGCCACCCCCTACAAGTGTCCATTGTCAACGCGGAGTCAAGTGATTATATGCTCCGGCCGATGGTGTTTGGGCCCAGCTGCCTAACCGCTGACACACGAGCACCGGGAGAGGGGACTCGCGTCTGCGAGACGGGACTCCAACATACCAGACCTTTTACATAAGTCAACCGGGAACAAATGACTCTTTATCAGCCCCCTTCTTCCTTTGAAGTGGCGGCTGCTTATAGGCCCTTACAGCTTTTCCTCCTCAGCCCAAGCAAACATCCTCCTTTTGATATGCTACATGCTCATTATCTCTGCCCCATTTAATGATTTTTGATTGAAGGGTGGCAGCGCAGTTGCCAAGAGGGTAGTTAAAGAGGCTCCACGCAGTCAGGCCCTACAAGAAAGGCTTTCCTTGTGCCGCAGCCTAAATTTGGAATTTCTTAACAGTGTGTTCTTGTTCTTAGCAGCAGATAAGGGCTGAGCGTGAAATTCTTAATTAAGCAGTAAATAGAGAGTGGGGTGTCAGCAGATGCAGCCTGTAGCCATGGAGACCAAGTCACATGAAGGAGAGAGCGGAGACTAAATGCCAGCCCGGGGCTTGGGCATGACTGACAGCTGAAGAATCCGACAAAGCTTGTAAACGGGATTAATTAGTTGACTAATTATTTCATATAGTTAAATGTAACTAAAAAATAAAAACAGCTTGCGGAGTTAGGCAGCAAAGCATTCTGAAGGCGAGACCTTACAGCGTTGTCCTCTCTGGTTGGGTGCGTGGATTCATAGGTTTTTAAGGCCAGAAGGGACTATTGTGACAGCTTTCTCTGACCTCCTACAGAGCGTGAACCTCACCCCATGATTTTTCTAATAGCTTCTCATAGAACTAAAGCATATATCTCTAAAAAGACACCCCAACTTCATTTAAGGATCCTGAGCGATGGAAAGTCCACCACATGCCACGACAGTTTGCCCTGATGGCTAATTACCCTCACCCTGCACAGCAGAGATTAGGATAGAGATTAAATCACATACCATGGCTAGGAATCTATCCACTTTATTTCAGACTTTTACCCTACCAACAGTAGGTAGTGATATTAACTGTAACAGTAGATATTGGGACCCAACACTGAATTATTGATCTTGCTGCTATAAAAGTCTGTGCTGAAAATGTTCACAGCATGAATTATACATGTTAGGTGTTTTCATAAATTTCCCCTCATGTACTCTGTGTGATCGTTTCTCTCTGTATTAAAACAAGAAACAACAACCAGCTCTTCATATAATAAAATCAAAATGAAAAGAAGGTAAAAGAAGGGCAAGAATGTGCCAATGATTCTGTAAGAGCAACGCATGCTGACCAGATTGCTATGTCGCAGTCTTCCCAAGACCATCATCTCCTCTGTTTTCAACAGCAGTAACAGATCAAGAAATAGGGTTGTATTCTGAGTTTTTCCATGCTTCCCCATGTCTGAAAATGCAATTCAGTATATCTAAACTCAGCAATAATTAGCATCCATATCTGAAAGAATGATTCTGCACTATTAGAAAATTGCAATAACTTCTATATTTTCTTCTTCAGTAGATATCTAGCATGACCTTGGGCCAAACTCAGACTCAGCAGCTATATCTGTATTCGTAGACTAAACAGGGCCAGGGCCTGGGTCTAAATGTTGGCTCCCAATCATCTCTGTAGTTACATTGTTGGCCCAGTTCCTGGCATAGTTTTAGCCTGGACCAATGCACTCTCCCAGCTGGTGACTATTATAGATTGAGTTTTCACATGACAGGGATCATTCCTAATTTGAAGCTGGGGTGCATCTAGCCTATTCTGAGAGATATAAGCTGTATGGACACAGGATGTGCAATGACAGCTGGCCTCGGGACAAGAGACGGATGTAGCCAGTGTGACTCAGACTGGCGTTAAGGTATGGAGTTCCCTGTCTCTCCTCACGTGTGCACTGAATGACTTTCATTGCTGTAAAACTTAGCTTCATGGGTTGCTTGCCCTCACTCCAGCCATCTCTTCCTCCTCACTAGCCTGCTATTACTCCAATTGCTCATCCCTAAACAGATCCTACACAAGAGGACTGTGCTCCACGATCTGGTGCAAAAAGCCAGCATACTCAGATCTAAAGACCAATGAAACCTCTGAGAGTTTATAATCACAGGAGGAATCCTTGCTCAGTAATCCTATTGCCTTCAATAGGTTCGGCCTATATAGATTTCACATGGCTTATTGATGATACATGTGATGGGGGACCTGCTGACGTCAGAGATCATTAACGGAATTTAATGTCTTTTTCTTTCCAAAGCACCAATTCAAATTCCGCCGACGCCACATCATCCACCATTTATGATACCTTCCTCCTGTTGATAGATTAGGCGTCAGATAGAGCAGATAGATAGAGATGTACCTGATGTGAATGCATTTACTTATTTGAGTGGTCTTATTGAAAGACCGCTCACTTATTAAAAAGCCTTTGAAAGACAGCCTTGTGTTTAAGGCGTTACAAAGTTTGAGGACCTTGATTAAAAAGACATCAGCTCTGTCACTGCTCTCACACAAAAAGGTACATTACATTCCTTCTATTGCACTTACCCAAATAGGTTAACTTCCTCAATCTGCTATCGAGATACCAGTCACAGCTCCGATGATGACTGTAGGAGGGGAGTGACTGGAGTGGCCGTCCAGTCCTTGTCCCACAGGATACCGTGACCTCAGTATAGGCAGGAAGATTCTTGTGTTCCACCAGAAGGTAATTCCCCGTCTTGAAGTTGCTAAATGTCACTGAATACTGGAGCAAAGGGAAGCAAAACAAGCACGCACGTGTCTGTGACTAGAGCTCCACACTGCAGTGGAGTGCAGTATAACAGCAGGGATAAAGACGATGGTGCTACTCACTTTTAACATATTTTCCTGTAAAATGGTTATAGGAAACATGGAAGACAGTATGGAAAATTAAGCAGGAGGTGACAGTGAATGCAGACAAAGCCATCTCTCCTAGCTACTTTAAAATGTTCATAGGAATAATGTCCTCTGAAAACCATGCTTCAGTATGTCTTAACATAGCATAAATTTTGTTCTAATCTCTAATCACTAAAGTGAACTTTCATTTACAATAACCAAAGTCTTCTTCCTACTCCAAGTTACTTCTGAGAGCCTCAGGTACTAGGTTGTCATATTAGAGCCCTGCCTATAAATATGGAAAGATTTTCTGAGTGCGCTTAACTTTTTTTTTCCTCTCTCTGCCCACCCAGAAAGATGAAAGCATCTCTTTCAAATGCAATCTACAAATTAAAAAAATGTATGTGTTACCTGAAGCTGCTTGCTGACCAAAGGATTGTCAAATGTCAGAGCGTAAGTCTCTTTATCCAAGAGAAGAACCACCCAGCCATACAGGTCTGATAAAGTATCAGGGACATAATTGACTGTGGTTGTCTTATTCCTACTGTCAGTCACAGTTAAATTATAAGGGATGTCTGGAGCCTCTTTTCTGGAAGAAAAAAAAAACATAATCACATTTTTTCACTCAAATCCATTATTTTGCAACCTTTACATTTCTATTTTTATTTGAATTACAGCAGTATATACTGGCTCTCTCTCAGAATGTGATTTCATTTGTAGCTCTTTAAAAACACAGTAAGAAACAACCTCTGCCTGAAAAGCCATAAAAAAAAAAAAAAGAGAGGGAGACAAAGGGTGAAGGAATAAAGGCACAGATGAGTGAGGCTGTGCCAAAATGCAGCAATGGCAGTAGAGGGTACAACTCCTGGACTGCCAGAGTATTTCCTTATCCAACAGCCCCGTCATCTTCCGGGTCAACTTTTAAGATCTTCAAGCTCATGAAAAGGTTTGACAGAGTTTTCTGATTACTCACTCACATTTGGACTCGAGCTGTCAAAGCTGTCATCTAGGCTGAGAGTGCTAAAATCCTGTGTAACTCAAAATGCTATGCTGTGCCCAACTCGGCACGCCATACAGAGCTGGCGCTGCTGAAGATGGATGAAAGTCATCACGAAGCGGGTGAACATTTAGTACAGCAGTGTGTTTGATCACCCAAATGAGAACCCAAACCCCTTTTTCAGTAGCACTTTCCACTCTTAATTCTGTCCAACCCAGTCAGTGAAAAAACTTACTAAACACACTAACAGAAGTAATTATAATATGAATGCATACAAGCCCTTTAGATTAAAGTATCTGGAGGCTTTTCTCTGTTAAGAGTGTGAATTATTAACAAGGTGAGGCTAGAACGGCTATAGATACCCACCCTGACTATGGCAAAACCTTTAAACTGCTTCCTCTCCATAGGCAGACTCCCTCTCTGTCTTGCACCTAGCGTTTTCAAATTATGATCAACTGATCTTGATTATTTGGGCTTCTGGGTAGAATAATATCTTGCTGGTATGACTGCCAGTTTCCCCAAGGTGGAAGGCATTCCTATGTAAGGTAATGAATAAAAATACAGAATACTCCGCTTTTTGGAATTACTTGTTTTGAGGCAGCAACCTACATGAAGGAAAGGATAAAGTTGGAACTCAGGTACCTTTTCTGATGTTCAAATATTGAACATCCATTATCTCTTCAGTGTCCGAGTGATCACAGCCACCTGACTTTGATTTTTCTTTCACAAGCTGCTTCTTCAGAACAAAGGTTTAACTTCCAGTCCTGAGCATATTGCGCTCCAGCAACAGCTCTTGAAACTTATGGTTGAAATTATGTTCTGGTTAGCTACCCTGTGTTACTTCTTCACATCTGGAATTAGGCTGGAAATGTCTCTGGGCAACCTCTTCCTATAGATGCCATAGAAACAGCAGGTGACTTGTAAAGCAATCCAGACAGCCTTATTCTGTAACTGAATCACACCAATCCCATGAAAGGTCAGTGGAGAATTACCATTTAGCATCTTCAAGGCAGAAGATGCCAAAATACTATTTCACTAAAATTTCTGTGCTGCACTAAGACCTGTGTGGTATATAACTTTCCCTCTAGAGGCAACAAGGTACACCAGGCTCCTCCAGAGGATGGGTCAGATGTTAGGTGGTCTGAGGTGTCCTCTGGAGCTACTGTTTCTCCATGATCCAAATGAATTTGAGTGTTGAGACTTCCCCATTAGGAACCTCACTTCAATACCAAAAACTAGGAATAATAATTCCTAGCCTAAGAACATCCTCCCTGCTCCCTCACCACACACACATGCATGGACTGCCTACATTTGTCTGATAATTTGATGAATCTTTTTATGGCACTCTTTGTAGCAAACGGGAGAGATTATTCATCACTCCATGCATGACTCAGTGTGGTTAACACAGTGTGGTCTACACCACTGAAGGTGCATGTGGAGCTCTGATAGAAGCGTACAAAATTTCTGCTGCAGACTCCCCATTCCAGCAAGCATCCCACCCCATCCCCTCATCCCCACTCCTTGCCAGCACTAGCCGCTTGTAAAAAAAATCAGGGTGGCAGCTGCATAAATGCAGTTTACGTTTTTCCCCACTTCTTGTATTCTTCATACCATACACAGGGAATTGCTAGGGATACATGTCCCAGGATTGCAGGTCTCATTCTCAGCCGAGGACGAACCTTGCTAGCTGGCCCTGGTACACCGGGGCCATGATTCTGCCTTGAAAGTGAATGCAGCAGATTTATACATGAATCAAGAACAGCTGCAGGATTAAGGCAAGTTGGCAATTTCACCTTTAGTCCACTTAGTCACTTTTGGCATTTGAGTTGACATTGAGCTTAAAAAAATCTCCTTTTAACATATGTGAAATGATATTTCTAAATACCAGAGTATTATTCCTCAGCTAGACATCTCAGCATGTTACCCAGCACTCCAGCCTGCATATGGCCCGCTTACACAAGAGAGACAACACTGAAACTCATGTCATCTAGGGAGTTGCCTTTTTGTGTCTGCAATTGTTGGCTGTTTTTCCCCTTACTGCCTAGAAGAGGATATACAATAGCAATCATCCTGGGGGAGGGTTGCCTGTACATTTTTATTTCCCTTTTTAAATCAGTTCCTATTTTTTGCCGTTCTGGTGGCTGTCACTTAAGCAGAGGATGCTCGGATTACCCAGAAACATTCAGAAGAGAAACAGCAGTCGGAAACAGGGGAAGTGTGAATCAGCAAAGAATTACTCAACCAGAAGATATTGGCAGACCAATGAAACTGATTGGAAGGAGTTTATAAGGTTTAAACGGCTTTCGTACTACTAATAAACCTCCTCTCATAGGCATTAGCTGGACCAGGATATTAGGCTGCTAATTAAGCAAGTAAATGACAACAAACGGGCTATTGCCACAGTTATCAGCACCTGCACAGGTATTCAGGAAAACATTTCTAGCCGCAGTAGCACACCACATACAAGGTTAAATTCTTCTGCAAATCAGAAATCACTTTACTGAGTTACAAAAGTATACAATACCATAGCAAGTGACAGAGGCTCAGACCCATCTTCTGTGCAGCTTGAATCCTTGCATTTTTACAGCAGTCTTCATCCCTAGAACACTCTGATAAGATTGCTCGGACCACTTTTCCCAGGGACCTCTCCCCAGTACTCTGGAGAAGTTATAAAGGCAGAGAAGAAAACCAGCAAGGGGCAATCCCAGGGTCCTGGGCAACCTGCTCAACGTGACCCTCCTGGAACAGGGGGGTTGGACTAGGTGATCGCCAGAGGTCCTCCCCACTTCAGCTGTTCTGTGATTCTGTGAATTCTGCTTGGATTCGAGGAGGGACACAAGTCACCTGCTTTAACTGTCAGAAAGTTAGGTGGCAATTCCACACTAGCTCTGTAGGCTCCCTGGATAGTGTATGAGGTGATTGACTCTGACTCTGGTGGACACCAGTCGTAACAGGAGATTATAAAAGGACCCCCAAAAAACTATATCTTTAACTGGACAACTAACTTCTAGATGGCTAAAGCTAAGTGAAATGCATCCTTCCCAGTACGTCCACCTATAACAAGTTCTCTCTCCAAAGGGTTAAAAGTTAGGCTATGGTTTTGCTTGAATCAGATACTACCAACTTTCCTCCTCCGTGAATTGTTCTTTTTCTTTGGGACAGAAAGACAGGCAGTTTTGACAGTAAAATTTGGGGTGAAAATGCCATTTTTTAATGCTGAAAAGGCCTTTTTGAGGAAGAAGGCTTTGCATGGTTTCTTTATAAGATATTCTGGATTCCCTGGCCTACATGTGGAAGTTTGTTCATGACCTAAGAAGGAAAGAGAGTAGGACAGAAAGCCTGCCTGACCTCTTAGGGCCTTAAGTCTCTATGATGCCGGGGTTTCCTCAGCCTGGAATATTGTGTCCCTGACTTTCGCCTGCCTTGCTTGAAGTGTTGCCACCGACAAACACACGCCCTGCGTATAGTGCTAGTGCACAGAAACAAATATTTTAGGAGCATAAAAAACTTTGCAGCTGTGTGCAAAAGTTAACTTCTACTAGGCAACAATGAGCCTCAGACTATATTCCCTTGAAAGGATGCCAGAGTGCTTGTTTTTTTCACCTATGTGCCAAACAGACACCAAAATGGAAGTACTCTGCTAATGGAATTACCAGCCACAATTAGCACCATTTCCATTTGCCCTAAATAGCCAGCGTTTTCACTGTGCCCTAAATAGCCACCAATCTACCTCTCTTTAATGTTAATGAAGCAGAGTAGCACTCACACACACCAGTATTTCTAATTCAGAGGATCCAAGGGAGCCTGCATGCATCATTAGCGTGGAGAGCTTCATTATCAAAGGAAAGAGCCTTCCCCTGAACTTCCCCTGGCTTTATTTGAAAGAAACTAGGAGGCAATGGTCTTAATGCAAAATTAACCCTCGCTTTAAACTGCTGGAAGCCTTTACAAACCGTAAGGAAGAAAAAATGGATGACTCATTGAAAAGGCTGTATTTTTATATTGAAGCAGGTTTCAATTAAGGAGCAATTTGCTTTAGAAATATGGCAGGATTACTAGATAGGACTTTACAGTCTGAGTAACAATTTACCGATTGTGATCATATAAACTGTTATGTAATTTAGCTCAACTGCGTTGTGCAGAATTGCTCAACACAGATAGCCCACAAAGGATTTGTTAAACCAATCAACAACATCAAGTAGAACAAATATTAACTCTCCTGTTTATGTTTACCATTAACTTACTTATCCTAAGGGTTCATATCTGTGTGTATGAAGGCAGACACTCTGTTTGGCTCTAAATGCTTTCTGTTTGATACGTTTGTGTAATAATCCATTAGGATTATCCCTCTCCCAAAACAGGAAACAATACGGCATCTAACTTCAAATGGGACAGCAAGTGTTTATATCAACAGTCCAATTTATTGTTAGACAAATGGAGGCTAATTCCGAATTATGACCATAGCAAACACTTTACAGCTTTGATGCTAGGCCTAAGAACAGTTCGTTTGATTTCAATTGCCAAGAATCAGAATTTTCAGTTGTTTTCAGTAAATGTGTGTGTCTATGTTGAGAGACCAAGGACAGGATTCATATCTGCCTTGTATTATGAACCCTTATCACCAGTGAGGTTTTGCAGGGCCTTTTTGAAAATAACTAGGTCTATGTCCCTGATGCCGGGTAGCCATTATGGGATAGGCCTTCCAAATGTGAAGCAAAAGAAGAATTGAGATGATCTCCCAAAAGCAGAGGGTAGTGACTGACAAGTTAAGATGACTTCACTTAAAGTAGCTTTTGAGTTTGCTAGCAATACCTTCCCACCTCATCCCTCTTCCTCAATCAGTTCCCCAGCTCCTGTAGGTTTCAGGCTGGTATTTTAAGGAAAATCAGAATTAGATAAAAACTCTGAGCTGGAAACTGGCTGGTAAGCAACCAGTTCAGACACATTGCATGCAGTTTAAGCATAGAAAAGACCTGCAGATGACAACTTTGCATCCCACCTGCTCCACATCAGGCAGAGGCCTGAGGCATTCAGCATGGATCTGAAAACGTGGATGCAGTCCTCCACAAATTAACACATTAGGGCTAATAACCCATTGGTGTGTCCCAAGTGGCAGACCTGGCTCAGATCTATCCAGACGATAACAAATATCTAACTAGCTTGCCAGCCTTTTCCTTGCAAGCAAGGAAAAGTGTTGAGTTCTCAATGCTAAAAATCCCTCCCTGCACCCAGGCACATCCTAGCCAACGATCCAGCTGAGCAGTAGATTTGGGGACACATCTCATCCTGCATATTCCTAAGCCCATGCTAGATCTGCATCTGCTGCCAATACTGTAGACTGCAAGAGTAAAGGAAAGGGATCCTACACTGGGAACCAGCTTTCTCTTGTCTGATTTGGCTGGATGAACCAGATGTTAGAAATATAGCACAGTGAAAGACCTGAAATTTATCTGCTGTGCTGGTTAACTAAGAGCCAATAGCTAATGATTAAATATTTGCCTCTCATATTACATCACAGGAGCCCTGAGAGGGCTGTCTTGTGAGGCCAAGTGAGCGTGCAAGCCACCCGTGCATGAGCATGGTCACGTATGCAGGGAGGATACATGACCAGAGAGCAACTGAGCACGTACATGCTGAGTGAAAAAGTGTGCTTCTAAGGGTGTTTCACAGCAGGTGGGCCTTCATCTGAAGGCACCACAGTAAGTAAATATCAAAGGAAAAGCAAAACTAGAGTACCCATTTGAACTCTCTTCAAGACTCAAAGACATGGAGGCAGGGGGTATGCTATTCTTTTTACACTAACCCATCAAGGGCGGCTGGGTTTGCAGCAACTGAATGCACGCACTACGGGAGAGGATATTAGACCAGATTTAAGAATTAAGGCTATAAAGAAGAAAGTTAATCTTTTCCTCTGCAGCAGGCTATGAAGAGAGAAGCAATAAAAGGTTTGAACTACAAGACTGTTGCTGAGCAAGAAGTCCCAGGTCTCCAGACAGAGAAGGGGGAAGCAAATGAAAGGGAACAAGAGAAGACGTTCCTTCTTGCGCACGGGGTCGCAAAGGGTTTGGAATCCCCTTCGCCGCAAGGTGCTGCCTGGCCGCCGATTATTCTAACGCTCCCTTCTTGTAAAAATTATGCATAATGTGAGGAAACTTTTCAAGTCACTTAATCATGTTATGACAATTTTTTAATGAAAATTTGTTTTAATATTAATAGAGACTCGTATTTTCATGATAATATGGGTAGCGGTGGCATTTGGAGCAGCGGTATCTAGCCTGCAGCCACGCTGTGCTGTGCCATGGCATAAGCTGTTCTTCATAGTACTCAATAACTTTTCCACATATAAATTTATAAAGACTTTTATAAGCTTCAATTACATTTTTAAAAGACATAAAAATCCTCTTTAAAGGGTGCTTAAGTGACACATTAGTTTAACTTTCAACTGGACTTGATGAAGGCTTTTGTTACAGCAATGAAAGCTTAGAAATGGATCCCCATTGCCCTTGAAGTTGTTGGGCAAAGCAGTTCAGGAAAGAGAGTCAATAAATGCTCTGTACACTTGTTTTTCTCTAACAAAGAAACAGCTCCTAAAAGCAAACATACTTTTTTGGAAAAAAAAAAAAAAAAAAAAAAAGACCAATAGCTTGCATCGACACTGGTAAATGAAACAGCACCTAGACAAAGACTTGGGCACTATATTGTTATTATGAAATTATTAGAACGGTCCTGGATATGCTTTTGGCTTGTGCCAGCCAGCCCTTTCCCAGACAATTACCAGGCAGGTGGAGTTTCCCAAAAAGTAGTGCAGAGGAAACTTCTCCATTCTCTTGGAGGTTAAGAAGGTTACTAATATGGTTATGTCAGACCCTGTCAATTGCCCTCAAGGCTGGGGAATGACCTGGAGGTTCCTGGGCAAGAGGTAGCCACAAGGTACCAAGCTCTTCTGCAAGTGAATGCTCATTTCTTTATCTACCCTTTGCCTACCCTCCTCGCCATACATGAGTATTCCTCTCAAAACCCATTACGTGTCCCAGCCTTTAAGATTTTTGGAGCTGGAATCAAGTCCTAAAATTCAGGCCCCTAAGCACCACAGAAACAATAAAAACACCAACTCAAGCCCCTCACAATTTTATTTAGGGTCACAGAGAATGTGCCACTATAGACCAAAAGACAGATACAGAACATGGGAGATGATACTGTTTTGCTGCTATTGCCTGAAACTTCCTCTTTGCATAGCGTGTCCTCCTGCCAAAGGGAGGATGCTCCTGCGCTTACACTTCAGTCTGTGGATCAGTAAATGTGGGTACAGTGCCTAAAGCTACGGCTCGGAGGCTTTTCATTCATGGTTTTGACAGTACCCCTGTCTTTTGCATTACAGGGCCATAACGAATCCTCAGGGGCCGCTAGCGAAAACTAGAATTAGGAACAAGTAAGTTGCAGATATGACAGGTCATGTACTCCAGGGCCTGGCAGGGCTGCACAAAATGCTTTCTTCTAGAGCCATTTTTAAATCTTTGCCCCTGACAGCCTGAAGAGATCCAAGCAGCAGTACTTTCATCTTTCTGCTGAGATTAGAGGAGTCCAAGCGACTGCACTGTTAGGAAATTCTTCCTGTCACCCAGCATATCTTTCTTTTTCTCTGCTCAATTTTTGCCAATTGCTCCCCATCATTTTTATCTTGTATTAATCCTAAACTATTCCCCTTTTATTGTGAATATTCTTCAGATACATCCAGGCAAAATTCACCCTTCTGTCCTCTTCCTCCACTCCTCATCCTGTGGTCATGCTGTGGATATTTTATTAGTTGACTCACATCCTTCATTCCCTCCATCTCCTTTCACTCCTTGCCCTACAGCTGCTCAGGAGAGGATCTGGAGGTAGCACAGAGAGGCTATTCCTGGTCTCTCAGGTTACTCTGTTCAGCAGATAGTCCTCAAAAGGACAAGCTAGCAGTCAGCCTTGCTACTCAAACTACCAAGTGACATAAATCAACTCCCAGGTCATGTAGATGAATAATAATGAATAATAACAAAGCGGTAGAAGGGGGACCTGCTCAAAATGAAGAGGTTGACTGAGAAGTGCCAGGTCGTCTTGCTATGACTATTTAAAACTCTCAAGCAATTTACCGGGAAGGTGGCGTTTAGGTCAGGGCTCGAACATTTCCAGGGTTTGACAGCAATGGCACAGATGCACTCACTCCTTTACCACCTTTTGATGACAGGAGGAATAAAGTGTATTGCATGCATTACCTGTCAAGAACAATTAACATTTTCATTGTGGCAGTGCCCAAAAGGAGTCAGTCCACCTCAAGGCAATATTGTGAGAAGCTTCATATACCCGCACAGCACTGACCCACAGAGTCGTCAGTATGTGTAAGCAAAGTAAACGCAGGCTAGAAAGGGAAGTGATTTGCCTAAGACTGTGAAGTAGTTAAGTGGTCCAGAAAAATGTAGCACAGTCGCATTTTGTCCTCTACCCAGCACCCTTTCTCCTAGGCCCGAATGCTTCCTAACTCCTAATCTATTGCAGAATTTTGTTTTAGCTAGGAGAAACAGTAATCACAAGCGAAGCCTGCAGGTAGCTGATAGTTTCACATTTTTCCCCCATTTAATGCAACGTTGATTCCCCTGCCCTCTCCCCTGTTTAGGAGGGATGATCTTCCTTTTTCTAAAACATGAATTATAAGACAGCCATGAATTATTCACAGCCATCTGACAGAGCATTTCAGCATTGCTGCCTGTGTAATACTAACCTGAAACAGCAAAAATGGTTCAGATTTGTAGTTTAAGAAAAAAAAAAAAAAAGAATGTTGAGCAGGGCACTGGGAAGAGAAGTGCAGGGAGAAAAGAAGGAATGTTTTGATCATTAAAATTTTTTTTCCTACCTCTTTTTTTTTTTTTTTTTGGCCAGAAATTCACAGCTATCCTCCCTGTGTAACAGGAGTGCTGGTAGTATTCGAGTATTCGGCTGAGCAGCATTTCTCCACTGGATCCTTTTAGTGGCCAGCTGCTCCAAAGCAGGAACAGTCCAGCTTGTGGAGGTAAGTGTGGAAATAGAAGTGTTCTTGGGTTGGCACTCCGGAGCTGTACAGCCATCAGAGCTGATGGTAAACACCTGGATGTACGCCAGGACTGGGTTATTATAAAGGTGTGATATGAGACACTGCTGGTAGGAAGCTGAACTCTCCAAGCTTTGCATTTAGGACATTTTCTATCTCTCTGGAAATGAAAAAAGGGCTCAAAAGTAGCTTATAGCAGATTGGATTTACTGGGAGTGCGAAGAGATACCAGCAAGGAGCACATATACCCTACAAGAAAGCAGTGGCTCACCCACCCGTAGAGTGTGTAAGCGCTCACATACAGACCTGCAGCTACACTTCTACTGCTCCACTCGCTGGTGCTGCAGGCTGTCCTCTGGCCCTAAGGTCAGCTGGCATCATCTGGCCACATCCAGACTATCCAACTCTTTCAGCCCCATATCCAAACTGCCCTACTGGAAATGGTCCCTGGGTCATGTTGACCCCTAACTCATACCCAGGAATTGCTTGGGATCTGGATAGTTATCTTGGATCAAAACCATGCCAAAGGTCATCCGTGAGCCTTCAACAATACAAATAGCTGAAACTGGAATGGGTTCAAAATGAATCGCGAGGAAAAAAGGTAAATGGACAGCACTTACACACATACACACATGGATACACACAAACACTCCCAAGCCTGGTGTAATTTTTAGTTATTCTTCATAATTTTTACCAAACAGTCATTTTTAATCTGGAGGGAAGGCAGCTGTTTTTTTTTTTTTTTTTTTTTTGGGGGGGGGGGGAGAGGGTGTTTTTTTTTTTTTTGGCTCTGTTAGTTGTTATTATTCACAGTTTCTGGATAGCTTTTGCTGTCAAATGAAACAGAACAACCATCATCAGAATGAAGCCAAATAGGCTGCCTCTTCTCTAATCATATCACAGTGAGAATGAATAGCTTCCAGCCATGGAAGAACATCTCAGAATTGCGTACGGAACCAAGGCAGACAAAATATCACTCTTCTCTGCCCCTAAGGAAGCTGGGTTTAATCCTTCTAGTCAAGTAAAGTAAGCTAAGGCCCGTTACCAAGTTTCTGTTACCTCCCTGTTTAATTCGGATAATGTCACTTGCACTGTCACAGTAGCATTTGTAGTAGAGAGCATCAGATGCTAAAACACTGAGAAGCAATATTCACGTAGTCACATCAAAGCATTCAATTTAGCATCAAGACACCTAAATGCCTGCCAATGTTTATATATGCACTGGGTGACTAAGTGCCCTTTACAGTCACTAGCGATGTGGTGTAGTAAGTACAGTCAATAGAAGCCCAAAAGCCAATGCAGCTGACCAGCCCCCAGGGGAAGGATCAGATAAACAGGGGCATCTAGTGCCATTTAAAATGCCCCAAGGAATCCAAACAATTGTCTGAGATGGCAGATCTGGCACAGCATCTCCAGGAGATCTTTCCCTTCTGCCACCAAGCAACAGGCCCAGCAGGATATTTTAGGACACTTTAAATGGTACTGGACTCCTCCGTATGGACAACTGAATCAAGCATGCAGATTTCCGTCAATTGTAATGGGATGCGTTGTCAGTGCCTACCTGGTAACCACACATGTCCTTCAGAACAACATGCAAGCTTTTAGGTCTTCACTACAGTTTGAATTCCACTCAAATCTCAGTTTTTGGACCACCTACCATATCATTCCAGTAACATTTGAGCACTGAATAGGCTCTGAGATTTATATTACAGATTTATTGAAGTCCCTTTCATCCATGAAGTGATCTGTTCATTTATGCTTTGGGTGCTTCTGTCATGATTAAGACAAATAAATGAGTTTTTCATTTCAACCTATAAATCGTGAGAATCTCACAAGTATCCACTGAGATCAAGTGAAAATTTGTATCTATCTACTTCAGAAGAGCAACTACCCAATTGTCAAGAAAGCTCTGCCTCTTGCAATAAGAAAAGGTCACTCCTGAGGTTGATATATCCCTTGTACTATTGTCTGAAACCATAATGATGATGGAATATAATCTATATAGACTTGAATATAATCTATATAGTCTGTAATCATATAAACTGAAACAGATTGCTTAGGCAAGTAGGCCTGGGTCAATCTTAATATGGTCTGATGACCTGAATTAACTAAAATCACCTCACAACAAGCAAAGGACAACAAGATGAAAGATTAGAAAGTCCTGACGATGTAGGCAGGAAACACACGGCTTCTGCAGAATTGCAGAAACCTATATAATAAAAAGTTTTTTTTTTTTTTCAATACCTCATGAACCTGCTACATCTTCTAGATAATATGGCTGTTCACTACATGAGAACTGGGCCCACGAAATCATAAAATGCCAAATCCAGTATAAGTAGGAAACATAATACATGAATCTGGTAGCTTATGAAATTAACATAGAAAGAAAAGTACATGGCAGAGATTTTCTACTGAAGATAAGAAAAACTACTTTACCATGACCACTTATTCTTTAGGAGGTTTGGGGGAAAACCCTCACAGTGAGTATAGACAAAAACACTCTCAGAGCTTGAGTTCAAATCTAATTAAATTCTTTTTTTTTTTTTTAAAAGATTGAATCTTATCAACAACTGAGATGCTTTTCTAATGATCAGAGAATCACAAAATGGCCGAGGTTGGAAGGGGTCTCTGAAAATCATCTAGTCCATCCCCTGCTCTGGGAGCATTTTCTACTTCAGCGGTAAGAAAATCTTGGCAAAGTTCCCAATCATCTCAGTAAATTCTCTGGCTATTGGGGTTTGCCCACTAATCTCATTTTAAACATCTGAGTTTCAGTGCCCACCTTGAGCTGGATTCTTACTTTAACAGAGGCCCATCTATATCACTCTGCTAATGCAAAGACTGACAAAATAACAATATACCACAACCTTCTCTTATAGGCCCTCTTAACACTACCAGAATTGTGTCTGGAGGAGAACAGGTTTATAGGTAGGAGATCAAGATAACAAAGTAGCTTTCTGATGACCTCAAAAAAAAAAAAAAACACTTTGGGCAGGCCATATATAAATTAGTAAACAAAATAAGGCAGAGATTGTCTCCTAGCCTAAAGGGCAACTGGTAAATATAATTCTTATAGCTGTCCATACAGCTAAGTTCTCCTCCCCTAAAACAAGATGAGTACATCCAAATTGCTGCTTGGGAATGGTCCCTGTGCTATCTCTCAAACTATGCAAGAGAAGTGTCTGGCCAAGAACAAGTAGCCAGGCCAAACACAGCGCTAGAGATCAAATGGACAAAAGCACGGACTATTGTACGCCACTGCTTAGCCTTTTGCCCTGACCTAGTTTAGTTCACCAGTAGAGAGGCAGTTTCAGAGGATTCCTGGGACTGTGTTCAGACCTGGTGCTTCTCTAAGAATAAAGCACAGAAAGAGACATCCATGCCAATTTTTCAAAAGTGGAATGGTTACTTACAGATATATAGACATACGGTGAAAAACAAGGTCTCTCCCACAAACACTGCCCCTGGAAGCTTGACTGAAGTTGGCACTGGCTGCACAAGACTTCGCAAGGATGGCCGTGGAAGGGAGGAGATGACTTCCTTCATGCCCCGTGACAGAGCCATCAAGATCCTCAAGGACAGCACAGTGAGGAAAGGGGAAGGACGCTTGGTAAGGTGAGTTGAGGAAGGTCAGCCGCTCAGCTCTCACTGTGAACCCACCTGGGGAACAAGCAGCAGTTCAGAAACAGGGATTGACCTCTTCAACTAACAGGCACAAGGACTCTAGAGAACAAGGAGTTAGCTTCACTTCACCCTCCCTTTGGAGAAATGTCTGCTGAATCAGAACAAGGGGGGTTCAGGGTTTCAAAAAAAAAAAGGGGGGGGGGGGGCCGGGAGCGAGAACTAGCTATAGGAACTGCCAAATCTAAGGTCCCATCTGTCCAGCACCTTGTTGTCACAGGACTTGTGGTTACAGTCTCCTCTGATCTACCATCTATTCCTGTCTTTACCTTCAACTCCTGAATGACTCCAAACATTTCTTCATAAACCTCTTTGCCAAAATTTACGATCCCCAAAACAGTGATCCTCACAGTTCCTTCTTACTTCGTTTATAAGATAAATTCTTTGGAGGTAAGGTCTATATATCTATGTGTTAAATATACATGTGCGCACATATACAGCACCTGGCACAATAAAGCCTTGGCTGAAAAGTTTGTCTGAAGACGTCTTCACTACTGTAACACGGACAATAATGGAAAGGAGAAATGTTCATCAGGATTACAGCTCAGAAAGTTTAAAAATACATTAATATTTCCAGAAATGTCAGAAAACCACTGCCCAAAAACAATTCCAAGTCAGCTTTGGCGTGAGTGGCATGAGCCACATTTGATTAGTGTTTGACAATCATATTGTCAGTTGTAGCCTCTCTGAGTCAGATTTTACTATTCCTGCTGTCCTTTGATCTCACCTCCTGAAGTCTTTTTCTCTATTACGTTGTTGTAGGACAGTATACATTTATATATAAATATATTTAACAAGTAATTGCAGTTGGAACAGTCTTCAAAGAGCCTTTGGGTACCCCATCAAAGCTCAAAAGGATCCTTAGTTTACATATGTTATCTCAGGCAAATTTACCTAGGGTTTAGGCTGGCCCGAGGTAGGAGCTTGGTGGAGTTCTGCGAGGATGTGTCATAGCTATTAAAGAAATCATCACTCTTGAAACGTTACCTCCCAAAATGAAGGAGCAATAACAAGTCAGTGTATTAAAGCCCATTCGTAAATCTCACTGAGGCTTTTGAAGCGCTATCCCAAGCCCAGAGAACTGAGAAAAATGAAATCAGTGCAGCCTCAAAAATGAGTGATATGTGACTTCCACTAAACGATGAAGCTATTTCAGAGGGAGGTTGTCTCGAGAGAACTGCCAACCTGAATCTCAGCCCATGCGGAGCACAGTAGCTAAAGGGTAGCTAAAGTTCAGCACCCCAGCAATATCAGCAAAATGGGTACAATGAAGAGAGCGAGTACTGTTAAGGAATGGTTGTTACACATATCTCTGTTATCCCAGCTCAGGGATTTTCTCAATTAATCTGAGCTGCACAGCATGCATGTTATAACTGTCAGGTATACACATCATCATCTTATATTCCACCTCCCTGGAAATGGGGAAGGGCTATTATCCTTGTGTTGCAATTAGGGTAGTGAAACAGAGCAAGTGGTGCTATTTTAAAAGTTATTTAGTGCACCGAAACCTATGGGAAGCAGTTATACAACTACCTCATAACCTAGCTTTTGATAACTCACCTATAGCAAACATAATAGTGAGAGTACAGAAGCAAAACTGGAGTTAATACCCTTCATCATTGCAGAAGTCTTTCTCCAGGATACAGCTGAAATATCTATCAGCAATTCTCTGTGGAAGCCATGAACTTATTGCATGCGACTATGAAAAGGATAGAAACCAGGGACTTTGTAAACCCTTTTAAATAGGTGTAAATCCAACTCACCTTGCCCTTGGTAACAGCCAGAACAGGTCTGGATTGCTGTGCAAGTACTCACATCAAAGTTCCTGAAAGTTGTGTTAGATATCAACAACTGGTATCTTTTGGGAGTTTTTAGCCCTGCTGACATACAGGTCCTACCCTGCAATGCAGAAGTGAAGAGTGTCATGAAGTATATCAGCATTTGAGACACAAAGCACAATGAGTCCAGGATCCAGCAGCTGGGACACAACAGTGTGATTCCACTCAAGACCATGGTTCTGGGACAACTTGCACTATTTGAAGTACAGATTGCCTTACTACTTCTGATGAGCAGCATCTGTTTCATTTACCATTTGCAATATGTTATAATATTATATTCTTTATAAAGGGTAGTGACTGCCTTGTTTGCTGTGTCCTCACTGTTGCATGCTAGGTCAGACTGAACTTTTAAAGGGAGAGGAAACTGCCAATTCCCTGAGATAACTGCACCTGTTCATCTCAGGAGACTTCCAGGATCAGAGGATGACAGAGAAGTAGAATGGAGACCTGACCAGCCTGCAGCAGGAGAGATAGGCAGACAGAAGAGAGAAGGGACAGGACAGACATGCAGCTGGGACTCAGCAGGGACAAAAAGACAGAGAGACACATCTTGGGATCCAGAAGCATTGTGTAGCTTGGTGCAATCAAAAAGCTGCTGGACTGAGACTAAACCTGGAGGAAAGGACTAAGGTGTAAGGCACGGTGAACAGACTTATTTACAGTGCCTTTCACTTTGCTTTGTCTTGTCTAGCAGATCTGAGTTTTATGTATTTGAAAATGCTAATTATTCTAATTTACATTCTAAGAAAGACCTGATTGTTGAGATTTAAAGTTCTTCTGTGTGGTTGGGGGAAGCACTTGAGCCAGACTCTCTTCAAAGCTCTGGTTGACTTCGGGGTCCAATCAGAATAACAAAAAGCTAAGTACATCATATGGAGATAGGAGAAAACATAACGTGTGAAAAAGAAGAGCAAAACCCACAAGTTTTTGGAAATATATGGGAATTCTAGACCGTGACACAGGGGCTGTATACCCTGTAAGGATCGCAAAAGGATGGACACAGAGATAATGGGTAGCCTAGAGGAGAAAAAACTGGCAGGAACTTATCTCATGATGCTGTTTCTGAAACCAATAAACACTTTTGCAGCCCAAATCTCTAAAGTCATAGCAGAGAACCAAGAAATCCCACCTCTGTGAAGACATCCTCTTTAATTTAAAATGTAGACTGAAATGGACTTTCATAAATAGTATAACACTTTAAAGGGCCAGTGCCATCTTTAATCTCATTTAGAGTCAGCAGCTCCATTACCTCTACTGTCCTCAGGCCAAGACACCTGAGGTGATGAACCTTGGGTCAGCTTCCTCCAAGTGACTGCTGAGCAGAAACCCCAGCCTCTCGGTAACAAATCATTAAAGACACCACTGTTTTCCCTACTTACATTTGCTTTTTTTCCACCCTCCCCCCCCCCCCCATTACCATTTCTATCAGGAAAATGACTTAAGGAAGCATTTTCTTTGGCTTTTTTGGGCACTGGAGCTCGCCATGACACTGATGTCTTAATTGATCAAAGCCCCATTTTTTCAATGCCCTGATATTTCCAGATAACAATCCTGTTTTAAAGCAACTCTTTCAAAAACTGGAAGGGCTAGCAGAGTGGAATATCCAATGTTCCTGTTAAATTAATGTCATAAAGTTTTAATTGATATTAAAGAGGCATCATTATTAAAGGCAGAATTACATAAATTAAGATGTAAATTATGACAAGGAGGCTCTTATCATGAGATAATCAAAGATAATCACCCCCCTGGGGTGCTGCAAGAAACAAGACACAGCTGAGCGCCTCTAAATCTCTTAACAAGTACAACATCAGAGTTCTTCCATGGATCCTGCAAAGCAAAAACAAAGACACCCATCCTTTTCTGTCTGAGAGAAATTTGTCGTGTAGTTGAGCCACTGTAGAGATTGGACCGGTGAGACCAGGAGTTTACCTGAGATATATACTCTAGGTAGATCAACCTGCTACAAAGATTTCTGTCTGCTAGCTTCTAAAGGAAACTCATTTAAACCGCTTCCTCAGCCAGTCAGAGGGGAAATGAATTTCACAAATAGCAAGAGAAACTAGAGCAGGACAAAAAACCCCTCAAACCCATGAACAAGCAGCTGTGCTTGTTACTAAAACCCTGTTGTAATCGATGTTATTAATCTGTTAACAACCTAGGAGCACCCAAAGGACTTTATCCAGCCACATAAAAAAATAATGAAAGAAGATCAGGCTTACTGCATAATAAAAATGTTGCAATTAGGTAGCATTTTTCATATCTAAAGCAGATATGTAGTACTCTGTGTTCTAGGTAGACCAATGATGATCAGAGAAAAACAAAATGCTAACCAGGATAGGAACCAAATCCTTTGTTCCCCCTCATTCTCAAATCACTAAACTAAATTTCTCAGTTGTATTTAGTTAAACGGTGTTGGAATGTTAGTGCAAAAGATTTATAGGAATGGCTGTTAGAAGAGGTTGTTCTCAAAATCATGATTTTTCTTAAAAATTCAATTTCTGTGAAATTTCAAACGTTTTCTGAGACCATGACAATCTTGGGAAAAGGAAGAGTAGGCAAAAAAAAAACAAAAAAAAAAACCACTTTTCTTGCTAAAATCCTTCAGATCAGCAAGAAGTTTCATTTTTGTTTTGACTTTTCAATGCTATGTTTTATAAAGAATATATATGAATATACATCATATTGCATTCCAATAGTTCCAAATTAAAATTAAAAAGTCAGAGTCCTTGTTTCAGGGCTACTTAAAAATTCAAATTCAAAATTCAAAACTTTCGTACTGAAGTAAGAAGAGTTTTGCCAAAAAATGCTGAATTTTTCTGCAGAATGCAAACTCTGGTTTCTGAACGGCTGATGCTTATTCAGCTATATTATCAGCTGGTTTGAATGGAGTGCCTGAAAAATGATGTAGAGTCCAGCTGATCAAATGTCATTTTTCTTCTTCTACTGCCAGCAGAAACAGCAAAATTCCTGGTTCTAGCAGGCTGAGAGAGCAGCACTGATGCTTGAGTTCCCTCTGCTTTATCACCAGGTCAATGTTCCTTGCAGGTTCTCCTTGCTGAAGGCACCATCTTCCAAGGGATGGAAGGCAGCTAGAAGACTAAGCAAATAGCCCAAAGCTCATCAGTCCTCTGGGTCTAAGTCCTTACAGCTCCTTACATGGCATCTATTTAAAGACCAAGCTTCACCAAAGCTGTCACAGAGCGCGGGCTGTTCTTGAAGTTGCGTTCTTACTTTCCAAAATCCCTGTTTGAAGGGCTGTGGTACAGTTGAAGAGACACTGAACCAATTCCCAGAGTGCTTACCTTTTGCCCAAAGTGTCCAATTAAGAAGCTATTAGCTACAGAAGTGTTTCCCAGGCTTTCTACGATGTCAATGCCGAAGTCTTTGCAAGCATAAATCCGGAAACTTTGGAGTTCAAGGTTGCTGCTGCTAAAAATCTATTTAAAAGCATAATAAAGGAAGAAAAAGGTCTGTGGTTTATGGCCGGGCTTTCCTCACTATGCAATAAAAAGGGTAGAGCGTTAAAAATACACAAAAGTGTTGAATGTGTACATATTATTTGAAAATCTCCCCCTAATTCCTTATTTCTGCTTTCAATTAATCATATAAACCCTTTTACATTCTGATAACTTATTTTTACTTTGAAAGAAAAAAATAGTATGAAAAAAGAGAACTGGCGATCAGTAACAGTCAGGATCAAAAATCTTCTAAATATTGTGAGTTTTACTTTTGGAAAGAACAGTAAAGTACAAGAAGTAAAAGTTTATGGAAGAAAGATGCTTTGAACATAATCAGGAATACTATTTGCAGTCACCTAAATGCAAGAATACTCTTCCTAGTGGTAGCCCATTGAGAGAAAGCTGAATAAACTTGGTTACTAACATATGTTGGGCCAGAAACACATAATAAAATTACAAGTCAGGCGGAGAAAAGTCAACAAAAATACCAAATGTCCTTTAGTTTAATTTCTTTTCATACAAATAAGCTTTTCCAGAAGGAGAACATGCCATCTAACTTTCTGAAAAATTGGATACCTTCAAAGGAAGAGCCATCAGAAGGGTCAGAGACTAAAAAATACATTTTACAGAGAAGCACACACAATCTTTTTAGCTCATCAGCTAGAGGGGTAAGAGGAGACTTGATTGCATCCTGTAAGTATGTATATGGGAAGAGATTATCAGTTAATAAAGGCCTTTTTAGCAGTTAGAGGCAGAGTGAGCTACAATAAGCTGGAAAGTGAAGCTAGCCAAATTCAAATTTAAAATGGCACATTTTTAACAAGGGGAAAAATTCCCATGGAAACTATTAACCCAGTGAAAATAAGTTCTCCACCAGCTGGAATCTTTACAAACAGCTCAGATCCACTGGGAGGACTTCTTTGTCTGTATTATATTGGTAGCCATACACTAGACGATTGCAGAGGTCATTTCAGTTATTTATGAAAGCAAGACTGATTCTGCACGGAAGCACTAAGGTAAGCTCGCATGAACAAATGTTTTTCTACCTTTATCAGTAAAGCAGGAACCTCCAGCTGAGGGTCATGGACATACTGGTACAGGAGTTTTTATAGTAACTGTGGCATCTCTGCTGCCTCAAAAGATGGAGACACTATAGAGACGATATGCTCTTAAAGATCAAATGGTATTTCCTGAGCACCATAAGGAACAGTGAGAACAAACATACCTGAGCTCCACCTTGATTGCTCCACGCTGTGAAGCCATGGAACTGCACGGGGCTGTCCGGGCTCACTGGCAAATATTTTGGGTAAACTAGCAAACCGCACCTGTTCAGGGGAGAAAGCAAAGAAGGCTGTTTCATAGCAGTGCACGTATTTGCGGCTAAATTTTCCTGCTCATCCTTTCGCTCTCTAAAGTCTTAAATCTGCAACAGCTCCCTGCATGATACTTTACTGTTTACTCAAAAATTAAAGGCTTGGGGATAGAAGTGTTTATTTTAGGCATCTAATAATACCTAAGAGCTCTTTTAAAAAAAAAACCTTCTCAAGCATTTTCAGAATTAGTCATGCCAGGGCTAACACCCACCATGTGGTGCCACAGACAAGTACTTGCTGCAAAACATACCCAGCACCTCCATGACCCTTTAACCAACGTTGGCTTTAGCTAAACGGTAGGTGAGTCTGGATGGGTGAGTCTGTTCTAGTTCTCGGATTCACCCAGTTTGTACTCCAGATGTACATGTTCCTGGATGCAGTATTTGGTCTGACCTTCTCAGAGATTTTAAATCCAGATGGTAATCCAGATTTTCTCATAATTCTAGTGACTTCATCCACTGACTTTTAAAATAGTGTTACTTTTTGCTGTGATCCTGTTTTAGGGAAGCATTCGCAAAAGCTCTAGTGAATAGCTACTCTTGGATACTACAAGAACAACAGTTATATGAAATATCTGATACGCATATAGCGCCCTTTATCCTGTTAGTCTGCAAAGTGCTATCAACTGAACTCTAAAATTTGAGCAATCGTGCTGCTATTATAGAAGCATCAGGAGATAAGAAATGCTATTCCAGGTCTTCGTATCATGTTTCTAATGGTAATCTGTAATAGATGCTAACAGAGGGGCCTAAGAAAGAAATCTTGCATATGTTCTCTTGCTTGCTACCCTCTTCTGCTCAGAACTCCTAGTATACCTAAGAATGAGCTCTAAATTCAACACAAGAGCACATGCTTAAGTGCTTAGGTGTTAAAGAGTTAACAAGAAAATGTGCTAATGTTGCACCTTAACCTATATCAAGATCATTTTACCCTATAATTAAATAAGGGGATAAACTATGGCTGCTGTTAACAGCACAAGGCAATGATGCAAGGTAACAAACTGGGCTTGTGAATGAAGAAAAATGGGCTGAATCAAAACCACTAAGAAAATGATTTACAAGTAAGCCATGAAAAACAGTCCCAAGCACATCACTGTCAAACACTGATTCTGTTACAGAATCACAGAATCACAGGATGGTTGAGGTTGGAAGGGACCTCTGGAGATCATCTAGTCCAACCTCCCTGCTCAAGCAGGGTCCTCTAGAGCATATAATGAAAGCATATATAATTCTGCTTAACAAGAGGGAAAGCATCTAAAAGAGAGCAAAAGTGGTGGTGGTGGGGGGGGGGAGGGGAAGACAGAGAGAGAGAGAGAGGAAGGGCAAAGCCTTTTCCACTGCCATTATATCTGTCATTGCCATGACGGAAGGGAAATCTCTTTAACCAAAAATCCCCAAGTACCTTGTGCAGGAATGGGCTAAGTTCCCACTGAAGGAGAGAAGAGGTATCTGGGATGGTCCCTCAGGCAAGAGATGAAACAGATACCCATACCCAGCAGCACACACCGTGTTACCCTGCAGAGAAACATTATGCAATTGTTAGAAAAAATACCCTAGATTTCTGGAAATTAAACAAATTTAGGAAGAAAACGTACACAATAAAACCCTGGCTGTGGACCCTAGTCCATGGCTGGATGGCAACAGCTGATTCCTTTTTTTCTGTGTCCAAAATGACACCCTGTTCTCACCTTGTCCTTGGGCCACTCTCATAAAACCTCACTCTTAAGCCAGGCAATAAGGGTTGGCCAAACAATAGAAACATGTTACAGCAGAAAGGGATTTCTATAACACAAGAAGCAAGTAAGAAAAAAAAGAGAAAGTGGAAAATTTCTTGCCCACTGTAAAATCTTTTCTAACTAGGAAAGTGATGCCATGAAAGAGAGGTAAATCATAACCACTCAGTTTATTGATCTATTTTTCAATCTGAAAATTTAATTTGAATTTCAATCTAAAAATTTCAATCTTTTTCTATGTCTCCCTAAATAAATATAGCAAAACGGAAAGAACATCAGCACCAAAAATATGAGACCCCTAAAAGTTAAGATAAAGTAGACAGTCACATCTTCCGGATATGTCAGCAGCTAGAAGTGAAAATGAAATTCATTCAGATCTGTGATAAGTTACTGGTTTTGTGTTATTTTAACAGGACAAGTGATTAATTATGGGAAGATGTGCTCTAGGTTACCATCGCTTAATATCTCATGATGCAGAAATTACTGAGTTGAACTTTTTGTATTCTTTGTATTTCTACGTATTTGCAAGCTGTGAAACAGAATCGCTCGTAAGTTCTCCCTGGCCTTGAAATTAGGAGTTTAATGCTTACAGAGTCAGTAGCAAGCGAGTTGTGCAGGGGGATAAACAGCGGTAAAGGAGCTTTTCTACTCTAGAGCGAAAAATAGCTCTTACATGCACCATTTGGACAGTGGCCAATTGTTTTTGGATGATGTCCATCACAGGGATGCTTTCATGAACACGTCTTGGCATGATCCCTCTTGCCTATCTTAGAAGCTTAAAAATTTGATGCTAAAGTCCAGGCTGGTAAACCTAGGCTTCCTTTGCAGGACAAGGTAAGGTATAGGTATATCCAGAGGGCAGATCCACCCTTAGATAAGATGGATTGCTCTCTGGAGATACTCAGTTCTCTAAGGAAAGCCTAAGATGAGCTTTCTTGCAACTGTAAGGAGAGCTTGTTCGCCAAGATCAGGACTGACACCCACCAACTACCATTTCATAGGTCACCGGACAGTGTTAAAACAGTAATGGCTTTTTGGTCCCTGATGACCCAAATCAAAGTGAAACTTTGTGACCTGGAGGTGAAAGCCTCCATATTCCAATTATTTTCTCCTGATCCATCCAAGCGAGTTCCCTGCAGTCATGATCTCTGACATCTGTCAAGCAACAAAGAGATATCAATAACCAAAGCACAGCTCGCTCTATCCCCTGGTAAAGCTGCTGCCTTTTTTTCAAAAGTGCAGCCACAGAGCCTTTTCCTTTAACAAAATACTTCTGTAGTCCAGTCACATTATTTCCAAGATCTTGTACTTGGTACTCCAATTGTGCATTCTACAGATGATTCATAAGGAAAAACTGCATATTTATTCAGCCAGCTAGTGCCTGGAGGGCAGGGGTTTTAGGCAAGCAGGGAATTTTGTGTGGAAATCAATTCTTTGTGGAAGTCAGTACATTACGAATGTCCGTGCAACCAAAGTTCCAGAGAGAAATTACCTCCCTGAGCATGCCAAATACCTGGAGGTATGCATTGCAAGTCAGTATAATAAAGTGGCTGACGTTTTAAGTGTCTCTTAACTGTACAACAGGGCTAATGTAAATATTTCATGAATTCCTTTAGATGACCAAGGCTCAAAGTGCTGACCCTTAAGATGACATTAAAGCTCTCTTTCTCCCCACCGTGCAGAGCGTACCCTAGTTTCAGAACCTACAAGGATGCAAGGAATTTCCCCAGTGGGCCAAACTTAACGTGCACTCACTTTGAAAAAGATTTTAGAAAAGATCGTGATGGGAATTAAATGGTGAGAAAAAAATGGATGCTAAACAGATGCATCCTCCCCTCGTCAGTGCTGTGGGGAGTGGATGGGCTAAGTGACACTGGGAAAGCAAAAAGGATTCACTTACCAACAGCATAACCATCAGTTACTCCTCTGACATGGAAACATGGGTCAGTCTCCACCTTGTTCACTCTATTTAGCTGTTCCCCAGTCCTCAGACCCACAGCAGGATGGTGAGGCTGCCAGCTGGATTTCATAAGCCCAGTTCATATGTCATTATGAATGATGAGTGTTGCATGCTGGCACCGGGATTTAAGGGCATTGGATCTTTTTGAATAAGAATTTATTGCAAAAAGTCCATTGCCCTTGGGGTTCAAGAGAACCAAGAGGAGAAGATGGAAAACTATGGCTTTTTTTGCCGGAAGATAAAAGTAGAAGCAGAGACCCAGGGCATGCTCTTCAGTGACAAAACCGCCAGTGTCAAAGAGTGACATCTTCAATTCCTCATGCTGATTGTTCCCATTTGAAAGGGAAGAAACCATATTTCTGATGAAATTGTCTTATGACACCAAGTGACAGAAGTGACAACCAGGGTTAGAGATCTTTTGTCCAAACTTGACATCCATAAATCCATGGGCCCCGATGGGCTACATCCACAAGTGCTGAGGGAGCTGGCGGATGTTATTGCTAGGCCACTCTCCATCATCTTGGAAAGGTCCTGGAGATCAGGAGAGGTGCCTGAGGACTGGAAGAAAGCCAGTGTCACGCCAGTCTTCCAAAAGGGCAAGAAGGAGGAGCCAGGGAACTACAGGCCTGTCAGCCTCACTTCCATCCCTGGAAAGGTGATGGAACAGCTCCTCCTGGAGGTCATCACTAAGCATCTGGAGGACAAGCAGGTGATCAGGAGTAGTCAGCATGGATACACCAAAGGGAAATCATGCTTGACCAATCTGATAGCCTTCTATGATGGAATGACTGGCTGGGTAGAGGAGGGGAGAGCAGTGGATGTTGTCTCCCTGGACTTCAGCAAGGCTTTTGACACTGTCTCCCATCACATCCTCCTAGGTAAGCTCAGGAAGTGTGGGTTGGATGAGTGGACAGTGAGGTGGATTGAGAACTGGCTGTCTGGCAGAGCTCAGAGGGCTGTGGTCAGTGGTGCAGAGTCTAGTTGGAGGCCTGTAGCTAGTGGTGTCCCCCAGGCGTCAGTCCTGGGTCCAGTCTTGTTCAATGTATTCATCAGTGACCTGGATGGAGGGAGAGAGTGCACCCTCAGCAAGGCTGCTGCTGATATTAAACTGGGGGGAGTGGCTGACACACCAGAAGACTGTGCTGCCATTCAGAGCAGAGTATTCAGACCTGGACAGGCTGGAGAGCTGGGTGAAGAGGAACCTCCTGAAGTTCAACAAAGGCAAGTGCAAGGTCCTGCACCTAGGCAGGAATAACCCCACGCAGCAGTACAGGCTAGAGGTTGACCTGCTGGAAAGTAGCTCTGCAGAGAAGGACCTGGGAGTCCTGGTGGGCAAGTTAAGCATGAGCCAGCAGTGTGCCCTTGTGGCCAAGAAGGCCCATGGTCTCCTGGGGTGCATTAGGCAGAGCGTTGCCAGCAGGTCGAGGGAGGTGATCCTGCCCCTCTACTCAGCCCTGGGGAGGCCTCACCTATGTCCAGTTCTGGGCTGCGCAGTACAAGAGAGACATGGCACTACTGGAGAGAGTCCAGCGGAGAGCTACAAAGACTATCAGGGGACTGGAGCATCTCTCCTATGAAGAAAGACTGCAAGAGCTGGGCCTGTCCAGCCTGGAGAAGAGAAGACTGAGAGGTGATCTCATCAATGTGTACAAGTATCTGAAGGGGGAGTGTCAAGAGGATGGGGCCAGCCTCTTCTCCGTGGTGCCCAGCAACAGGACGAGAGGCAATGGGCACAAACTGAACCACAGGAAGTTCCATCTGAACCTGAGAAAAAACTTCTTGACTGTGAGGGTGACAGAGCACTGGACCAGGTTGCCCAGAGAGGTGGTGGAGTCTCCTTCCCTGGAGATATTCAAAACCCGTCTGGATGTGATCCTGGACAATATGCTCTAGGTGACCCTGCTTGAGCAGGGAGGTTGGACTAGATGATCTCCAGAGGTCCCTTCCAACCTGTTGCTTCACCATTCTGTGATTCTGTGATTCTCTTACAGCCAACTCTCCTGCTGCTGCAGTGCCTCAGGTAGCCCACTGTGAGAGGCTGCTGACAATGAGGTTTATTAGCAACCCTTCAAGGACCATCTGCTACTCTGCCTTGAGTAACGCATCTTTGGAGAGCAGACTTAACCCCAATGTTCAGGTACATTGCCACAGATGCAGCTTTGGGCATATCTACGATGACACATGAACTGTGAGAGCTAAACAAATGTGCTGAAAATCAACCGCAGTCAGTTCACACGTACCCACACAAATAATTGCAACAACCCTTTTAAAAAGCCGAGCCACGGGCAATTTACTAGACAGCTCCAGGGTAAGTCAGTGTATGACACTGCAAAACTTTGTGTTCAGTGGAGCTGAAATTCATGTGACTCTGCCTAGTTGTTGTATTTCTTAGCCATATTTGATGGTCTTAAAAATGATAAATAGGCCCTTCGGGGAATTACAGAAAAGTCCTCTCCTTCTTCCTAAGCATTGCTGTCTTCAGAATAACATAGGAAATGTGTAGGTCTCTTTTTCACCTTCAAATTCAGGTGCAATTCTTTCCTCATGGAATAGAAAAGCCCAGGGGGTGATTAGGTCTTCACATACACTTAGTAATTCGTTTGGTTTCTGTGCGTTAGCAATAGAACATGTTAGGTTTTTTTTTTATTATTTTGTTGATGAAAATGTGTATTTGTCACAACTGAAAGTGTAGTAAGAAAGGTCAGTTTCAATGAATTTCCGGACTTGAAAAAGTTAGGAAGGAAATATGGTTTGAAATAGCTGAAAATGATATTTTTTCCAATAAAACATTTAAAAGTGACTCTTTATTCTGAAATGTAAGTGACTTGACTAAAAGAAGAGAGAAAATATATGAACTGAAAGAAAGCATCACAGAATTAGTGAATGAAAAGATTTTTCACTGAGCTTAACTTTTTGATGGGAGGGTTGTTACTTTGCAAGCTTTTTAAGATTTCGATATTTTATCACTGTTTAGAATAGAGAAGCTTGCTTTCTTTGAAAAATCAAAGATGTTTTCATTGGACAGGGAAAGAATTATTCTTTTTCTGACCTGGAATGCAAATCTTGGACTGTGCATAACTCGTCATTTCAAATTCAGACAGAGGTGCATTTGATATTGCGAATCTTCCCGTGTTTATCATCTTCCAACTGTTTATCATCAGTTGTCATTTCAAATTCAGAGAGAGATGCATTTGATATTGCCGAATCTTCCTGTATTTATCATCAGGCCATTAGAAATTGTGATTTTTTTTTAAATATTATAATGATAGAAGAAGAAAATAATCTAGAAAAGTCAAACTTAAACCTTTTTCCAAATTTTTGTAAGAGTCCATGAGTATTAAAAAAAAAAAAAAAACACTTTTAAAAAGTGTCCCAGGATCAAGGATCTCACAGCAAATATTTCACGTCACTCCAGTAAAGTACAATTTCCAGTAACAATGAATTTGCCTATAAATATTATTTATTTTGTAACGCGTGATTGTTTTAATATGCCATCAAAAACAGTTTTTGATAGCTCAGCCAAGAAGCAAATGTTGTGCATATAAGCTCCAAGGGAAATGAAGGTCCATATCTTTCTGATGTCTTTCATTAGAAAGGATATCTTACGTTTACACCTGAACTGCTTACCTCTATGTGGTTGGCAGGAGCCCTGATGTAGATCCCTGCTGGCGACAGTGTTTCACTGTTGGATAAACCCTCTGTTCCAGAAAGGCCAATCACTATATTGTTACTGACTCTGTTTCCCTTTTCCAGCCCCTCTCCTTAAAAAAATAAACAAACAAACAAGAAGTTGGAAACTTTCTATTATGCAAACTGCCCAACTTGCCAGGTTTTACCCTGCTCACTGTGCCGGCTTGTTCCACCAGAGAAGCAAGTTTGCTTCACTGTCCTTACATATGTCATTGTTTGAAAAAGGCTCAGGAACCTGTGTTTAACACAAGGCAGAAGACCACTGTGGCATGGTCAAAGACTACCATAGCTGAATGTAGTGATGAGTAACATGGAAAGAGAGATACTATTACGCTCCAGAAATGTCAGAAGGCTACTAGCAAGATCTGAACAATATTGAAAAAATAAGGCAAAAAAAAAAAAACAGTCTCTGCCATAAGGAATTTGCAATCTAAGTAGAATTAAATAAATGAGTAGAATTAAATAAAACAGTCAGGAAAATGAATGCTATAATATATATTCTACAAAGGGGCAATAGACACCATGATTCTGCAATTCAACATGCACAAGGCTCTTATGGTCTTACATATAAATATAGCAGCAGACACACTGTACTCCAGGTTTATGGAGAAAATGAATAAAGGAGATGATTTGTAGAAAGCACATTTTACAGCTGGAAAAAAGAGATTCAGTGTAAGGAAGTGGCTTACCTATGGACACATAGGCATGCTTCTGGCAATGCTAGGGTTCAACATCTTACCCTGGTGTCTCCATCTACTGCCCCACTCATATGTAAAAGAGGTCCAAACAGACTTTAAAACACCTGGTGAAACTCGGCACCAAGGTGTTTCCCCCACACACCCTGAGCAATGAAGCACGAGAAGAAAAAGGAAAACATCCTCTGACCTAGTGATCACAATACAGTCACTGGGTCGCCCAGATCTAGTCATAGTAGTAAATTAGAAAATGAAAAAAGATCATTTGAAGCTCTACCCTAAAGAAAGGTGCCACCCAAGAGCAAGAACTGGCCAGTCCTTCAGACAAGACAAGCCCTGACAAGGGACAGGCCGTAGTGTAGGCCCCCGCTCTGGCATTCTGCGTGCAGTTCACAAAGCAGGTCATCTCTCTTTGGCCCACACCCGTTGCAAACAAAATCTATTTAATTGTTCTTATTAAACATAAATGATTACCTTCAACTATAGCGGTTCCAGTTCTATCCCAGATATAGATCCCTTTCCCAGTCATGACTACCCCAAATATAAGTCAAGTGGAAACAGGCTTGTGAAAATGTGCATATTTTGGGTTTGGGAAGAGTAGTAACTATTTTTAGCCTTCCCCGCAATCTTTTCAGGTTTTCTCCATTTTTGGAACAAAATCCATTTAGGAAATATTTCCTTTCCAGACTGTATTTACCACAAACAATGCAACTATCAGAGCATAAGTAGGGTCCTACAGCAGTCTTTTCGATTGTCATATAGGTTTGAGAGGAGGCATAAAAAGTCTTGGCTTCCAAGCTGAGACCTTGTGTGTCAATTAATTTTGAGCCCAGAGCGACTTTTTATGACTGTCTTGCAAAACCCCTGAAAATAAGGGTTTTAGATGAAATCACTAAGGGAGTCCAACTCTGGAGCCACAAACAGCCAGCTATAATAAATATGCCTTCACAGGTAACAAAATGATATATAAAATCATCTATCAGACCCTCTGGAGCTGCTGACAGTGAAGCCATTAAAAAGATTTTGAGGACAAGGTGTATGCAGGCTGAAATCTCAGAGGAAACATTTAGCTCAGCCCAGAATCCTTTAAGTCAGACACATGTCCTAGCATGAGTGAGCAAAGGAATCCTGGGAGGATGGAGATCTTGTTCTGCTTCCTCACTGGCACAGGGGCCCCGTGCGTCACCTTGGGCAAGAGGTTGTATCTCTCTGGACCATCTCTCTTCATCTGCAAGATGTGTACAGTCACTCCCCTTTTATAGGTCCCCTCTGTTTAAATTTTAATCTATCACATGTTACTATGCTTCTATACAGGACCCAGTATAGGCCCTCTCTGTGTGTGTCGAACTGCAGGATCAGCGCTGAAGGCTTTTTTTTTTTCCTTAATTTTAAAATTGGTCATTTTCATCCCATCTCTGATGGAGAACAAAAATCGAGCAATATCTTTAGGTATTCACAGAATCACAGAATCGTTTAGGTTGGAAGGGACCTCTGGAGATCATCTAGTCCAACCTCCCTGCTCAAGCAGGGTCACCTAGAGCATATTGCCCAGGATCACATCCAGATGGGTTTTGAATATCTCCAGTGAAGGAGACTCCACCACCTCTCTGGGCAACCTGCTCCAATGCTCTGTCACCCTCACAGGAAAGAAATTTTTTCTCAGGTTCAGATGGAACTTCCTGTGGTTCAGTTTCAGGCAATGCGAGATCCCAGCAGAAGATGCTGCAAGTCAGTCTCCTGATGTTTAGTTAGAAGAAATATTTTGGTTTTTTAACACTTTATTGCTCCAAGCTCCAATTTACTTAAGTGCTAAATCCTCTGCTTAACTTTTAACATATGCTTTTGCTCCATTATCTTCAATGTCAAATGACTGAAGTTAAAGGTAAGTATGTTCTTAAATGCCTCATTGAACCGGATACTTAAATACTACTTACTGGTGCTCTTCTAAAGACAGGTAAATCAATTCCTTAAAAAAACCCAACCAAACAAAAAACCCACTCCTTTTAGCTGTAAGCTGTGAAAAAAAAGGAAACTAAATCAAGTGAAAACTGCCCAGAAGAAACAAACAGTGTAAGGGTAAATGGAGTTAGCTGCTAGGTGTTGCATGAGGAAGCCAAGGAGCTTTATTGTAGATTCACTAATACCAAAAAACGTGGAAGATGTGATTTAAGCCATCAGGGTACACCTACCATTCTTTCTTCCAGACACATTTGCATGCAAACAGCAATCAGTATATTTTATTGTACATGGTAGACAAATATTTTCCTGCCTCACTTACCCAGTAGAAGCCCATGGCCTGAAATGTTACAGAAAACATTACTGTCCACTGTAAGGTTTGAGATCCCAGTCAGACGGAGTCCTTGACTGAAGGAGTCCAAAATAGAGCAGCCACGTACGTAAGAGTCTGCAAAGCAGTGAGTAGTATGAGCAAAAAGCAAACTGCATCTTGAAGTATGGGTCTATTTCACATTAGCTCCTCACCCTCTGATGCTGTGTAGTTAGTCTATTTTGCTCCTACGAGACTGCTTGGTTCCAGCTGCCCATTCCTATTCGTCTTTGAAGACCTTTGCCAATGGATGGGCATTGGCAAAAGGGAAGGTATAGGTGTGGGTTAGCCAGAGGAAAAAGTCCCGTCCGGTATCCATAAAACATTGCTCTAGCCCATCTAACCTTCCCCAATCACCACCACTCCTCAGAGTCCTCATTGCCACTTCCACAGAGATGATTTTTGCATTTACCAGTGACAAAGTCAGAACAAGTTAATGTATTCCTTCACTTTCAGATGACAGAATTAAATTTTGGCATATGCTGCCGAATAGCCCTGAGCCTTGAGCCCAGCTCTGGGCCCTCTCACAATATTTTAGTACTTCATTTCCGGAGCTAGAAGTAACAAACTAACTCAAGAGGTGTGGCATAAAAATGAAAAATTATTTTAGAAAGAAGCTGGCCAGAGATATAAAGGGACTAAAGAAAGTTAAAGCACTTTTTCAAAGTTTCACTTGGGTTCAGACTCCAGTGAGGATTTCTTATTCTTACCAACCCAATTTTTCAATGGTGCCCTGAACTTGGAGCTGAGCAGGCTGCCAAGAAGGTCGGCTCCAGCTTTGGGTAGGAGAAGGTGGACACGTGAGATCATTTGGGCCCAGCGCAGCGCTCTCACCGGCCATCTGCATGTTGCCAGCAATGGTCAGGGCGCTGCAGTGCTGCTGAAACGCTTGGCCCACATGCCGGAATTGGACTCCCTCCACCCAGAGGTGATTCTCCTCTCCCTGGAAGGCCTCCACAACCACGACAGCCCCCAGATCTCGAGACCCCAGCTTCCTCTCGCTTCTCTGGTACAGACACCCGGAGCCTCCTGGAATACAACCCGGAGAGAGCTGTCAGTATTACTTGTCCAGAAAGACCATGGTACATGCAAAGACCCCCCAGACCATGTCACAAGAGCTGCCACACTGAGCCAGTTCCTCTCATCCAGTACTCCAGTTTCCAGCAACGATCATAAACACATGCCTAAACGCAGATAGCCACAGGCAAGCATATTTGATACTCCCTCTAAGTACCCTCACAGTTTCTTCCCTAAGAGTCAGCTGGACTTTTTTAGAACAACATATATTAAAACCAGCAGGAAGCCACGGTAGTTTCATGCTTCGGAAAGTTTCTTGTGTTCAATTTTAAATAGACCAATGCATGGATAAGATGGATTTGACATTGATTTACCTTGGGTGAGGTTCTTGAAAAGGTGATTGGGCATGGATTTACTGAATGAAGCTAAAATGAGAGCATTTTGAAAATAACCTACAAACTCTAGCTTTTCCTACCGCCACTGCAGACGGATAAAAAATCATTACTACCCACAATCTGAAGACAGGGAGAGTGAACCATAGGGCTGTGGAAGGAATTGACGTTCCTGAAGAATGCCCTTCCATGGGTCCGTGATTAGGATATTTTGGCACAAGGAGAATCAGACTACAAATGTGCAGCTTTGGCCTGTTCTTTGGACATACAAAGAGAATTTCAAATTCTAACGTTGGCTGTTAGTCTCAATAACATTCATTTTTCTTTTAAAGAAAGTAAATTAACAACAAAAATACTACCCACTCATCTTCTGGTGATTTCTCTGAGAAATTCTCCTATACTATAATGCAAATAAAACCCTGAAACAGTTAGCTCATTTCAGAGACTATATTTATGACTTCCACACAAAATGGACTATAAATTCATGGGTAATATAAGCATCTGGCTGCTGGATATCAAATGAAGTCTCGGGTCACAGTCTTAAAGCCCAAGGCATTTTGTTTTTAAAGGAAACCATAATACCTGGGTAGCCAGAAAGCCTTACTCCCCTCAAATTATAGTCACTGCATCTGATTCCACTTCCTCATCAGCTGGCGTAAATCAGGAATCCCTCCACCAAACTTCGTAGCGGAGGGATAAAGGTAAAAGCAAAGGAGGACTGAGATGTCTGTTATTGTTTCACCAGTGTTACTGAATGCTACAAGAAGCCATCACCTGTGGTATTTTTTTTTTTCAGTTGGGATTGCTGAACACTAAACAACATCTCAATATTTTACACTCAAGAGTACAAAAAGCATTCAGGCTGTTTTGTTTTTCTTTCTTCTTAAAGTGACTAAATAGTAAACACAATTAAAAATTTAATATAATATGTACAATGAAAACTGTTTTCAGAAGATACTTTCTTTTCCACACCCTTAGGCTCATGCAAAACTAAAGGGTCTGTCCCAAGATGGCTTGAAACAACCGTGTGAAAATAATACATCTGAGATATTACGAGGAAATTCAGTTCAGCTCCTGAGACTTCATACTTCAATGTCAAACAATGTCTGGAAAGATAAATTCGCTTTCCTGGTGCTGTTACGTCTCAAAGTTATCCTATTAAGAAAAATTTCTAACATACGGTGATACCATAATGTGATTTTAATGAAGCAATAACGTCTGTATTCTTTTCCTTCTCGATATGTTTCTGTCAGAAAAGACCTCCTCACCTCCTGAAACACCTGCTTTTGCACACTGTCTGAGGTGGGACATTCTCGCCTTCGTGATGCTTCCTTGAACTACGACTCTTCTGCTGAGCAGTGCCACCACAGCACTCAAAGGTGGGCCTTGGCCATTCACCCAGTCCTCTCCAACGTTGTGTGAGTACCTAGGAAAGGACACCAAAAAAAAGGCAAAAAAGCATCTGTACCTGACAAAAGACAGGAATGCTCAGCTTAGATATGACCTTAGCCACCCGCATTCAGAGCTACTTCCAAAATGACCCATGATGTTGTGGGGAAGTTGCAGGGGGTTTGATCATCTCTGTTAGCTTCAAACTTCTGCGGTGGCTGGGGACGGGAAGAGACTGGGTGAGAAGTTTTCCAATTAGTTCAGCATGAGCAGTTCCAGCACAAAGCTTGAATTTATCTGTTTTCCCAGCGAGACTAAAATTCACATCTGGTTCTCAGAAGACCCCAGCAGGTTACACAAATCTTCTAACAAATGCAGACAAGTTCCAGGGTAACCTAGGGCATAATGTGCGCTTTCTGTCTTTGAGTTTTAGACTGCTGTGGCCTGGAGCCAGGCCTCTTCTTACCTTCTACGGTGGCATACCCAATATGTCTGTGTATGTGAGCTAGATAAATTTGTCCCTGGCTGCAGTTTGTTTTCATCTTTTTGCCTCAACAGTCCACAAAGCCTCTTATACGTATGTTTTTAACATATTTCAATATTTGAATTTTCTTCATCTTCCTACAACATATTTCAGTGAAAAAATGTCAATATTTTCTTCCTCAAGCAAAAAATATTTCTATCTGAAAATGACACTATTGTTGTTCATCAGCATTTTAGTTAGTTTACCTTCTCTCCAGACTTCCCAAATATTGCAACAATGGGACTCCTGGTTATGGTGATAAGAGGAATAGTTTGACACAATCTTAATGGACAGGAGATAATGAGAACATAAAGCAGGCAAACTGTTGTTCACTGGAAGCAGGGAAGTCATATCTGGACTAGATGATCCCCAGAGGTCCCTTCCATCCTCAACCATTCTGTGATATTTCCAAACTGAAGTAATTCACTTTGAGTATTTTGTTAATCAACCCCCAAAAATCAATCAAGAATGGAAGGAAAGATTTTTTACACAGATCAGACACTTTGTGAAAAAATTTCACTTTCACTTTGTGAAAAAAATGTGCTCAGTCAAGAAATAACCTCAAGAAATAACTCAAAAAAGACTCAAGAAATAACTCAAAAAAGACTCAAGAAATAACCATGCAGAAAAATTTTTAGTCAACCCTATGCTAAAGCCATTGGACTGTACCGGCCACTAGTGTTTTCTGCTTCAAAAATTTGCAAGTTCATGGTTAGGATATGGGATTTAAACATAGTCAGAGGTATTCAGGATTGAACATCCACTGATTTAGGGAAACCAGCATGAAGACACTAAATAACTCTGAGCATAAAGAAATTTATGTAGTCATTTCTTCCCACAGGGAATTTCAAATCCTAACCTTCACTCAAAGGTTCAACTGATTTAGCTCTCTGCTGTGGAAATCCCCTTGGCCCTGAAAGGGTACCTGAGCGGAAACGTAAGGTAGAGTTCAGTGTCGTTCACAGATTCAATAACAGCCCTTTCCTCTTGCCATGGTGAATCACCAAGGCCTGTCCCTCCCACGATGATTTCATCGCCAGGTTGCCAGTCAACAGGTTCCCGTAGCACTAATCGAGTGTCATTAACATGAGCTGATGATTCCAAGTGTGTGAAAGCTACTTTTGGCATCTCGCCTAAAAAATAATAACAATAAAATAAAAAAATTGCACATCAATCAACAAAAAAACCAGGAGCTACATGATTAGAAAACACTACTTCACTATCCCACACTCATTCATTTCTTGCTGATACTGGATAGGAGAGATGGAAATAATGCTACAAAAGAGGATCTGTGCTCATCTACCTGGACTAGAAATAAGTGCTTTCCATGTAACATCTTTATTTCATACCTCTTGTCTTCATTTGTCCCAAAGATCTCAAAAAAGACAGGCTGGAAAGAAGTTTGTCCAAAAGGCTGTGGAAGCTGAGCTTCAGTTTCAGTCCACCCAACGGACTTCTCCATGTGAGAAATTAAGCACTCTCCACTCCTTAAGCACCCTCTGCAACCAGTGTAGAAGACCACACTCTGCAGGAACCATCATTCTCCAATGAGAGCAAAAGGCTTTTGTAATCATTGGAGTCCCCAGTCAAGTACCCAAAACAAGGTGGGATAAGTCTAGGCCTACCAGTATCTTGCATTCATAAAAATTTCCTTTTCTATCAATAATATTTCAATAATATTTCAATAATTGTAGGAAAGGACAGATATCACCAGTTTCAAAAATTTTCAAGATTGATCACAGATTGCTCAGCAAGGAAAAGGAGATCCTTTAAACACTGTCTTAAGTGGAAGACCCAAAAAGAGGGATCATTTCCTAAAATCTTGGCTTAAGTGGCCTACCTGGTCATGCGACACAACCAATGGGCTACAAAATCAAACAGAAGACTAAAATGGCCAGTGTGCAAGTGGTCTGATTTCAAATAATTGACCAGGAAAAAAAAAATCCTGAAATGAATACGAGTACAGTTCAGGACAAAAATGAATTTAGCGAGCAAATGAAACACTCTCATCAGTCTAGCACAAAGTTGTCAGATAGATACCAGATATCAGACGTGTTTGGTGCAGACTGGACATCTGATTGGGTCAGCCAGAGATTATGTGATGATGGAAAGAGGATTCTGCAGATGCCTAGAAGGGCATCTCAATTTGTTTCCAGAGCTGGGTACACAGGTCTCTGTAGACCTGCATGGAAGAAGCCTCTTCCATGGGTGATGTTTCTCAAGGAGTCTCCCTCAGGTGCTGCTGAGTAGAGGAGAGCAAAATCTGGAGGTCTCGAGTAAGTGTATGATAATACTTAACAAAAAAATAGCTAAACTTCATTTCTTTTCAGATAAAAGGATTTCTTGTTGTTGAAAAGTGAATTTCAGCTATGAAGAATATTTTGTCACTCATAAAATCTTAAAAATTGTTCAACTCATTATTTTAAAAAATCATTTGTGAGGCAGTTAAAAAAAAAAACTCGTGCAAATTTTTCATTTTTTCCTCATCAATATTCCTTCTAAAATTAATGCAAGGACAAATACCAAAAATCCAATATCATTTTTTTTAATAAAGTAAATGTTTCATTTGAAAGGAGTTCAGTTCTGCCTTTTTCATCTAAAAGCTGAAATAGCATCATATATAGCTTTAAGTATTGTAACTTTGGGGATTTTTTGTAGAAAAATTGAATCTCAGCAAGCACTGTTGAAACACATTCTTGGGGAGACCTTAGTCTGGCTGCCTCGGAGAGAACTGAAAATGCATTTTCAACTTCTAAGTTCAGTTGAGGTGAAGGCCACGTTACATCCTTGAGGATGGGGACGGTTTACAGGTTCAGCAAGCAGTGGGAACGCATGGCTCGCCATGCACTGCTCTTCTTGAAATCCAGCTAGCTTGGACTGTGAGGGAGTTGTACACACCATTAGTAACACTGCAGCATTGTCCTATGGGTTGCATTCCATGGAAAAGTTCCTAGGGTGCTGTGCATTCTCAGCATCTCGATGCTTCCCATGAGCAGTGAACAGAAGAAGAGGTCATTCGAGGCTATCTGTGAACACGTCAGTCATGGAGAGTGGTGCCACCCAGGAGAACGGACAGGAAGGTTTTAAAGTGCCCAGAACTAAGTCATGACCTATTTTCCTCTTTTCCAGAAGAACAAGGTGAAGAGGAGCTGCTCTGTAGCATCTGTAGCCTTAGCCCACACTGGAAGGCAATACAAAGGCAACAGCCACAGTTCCCAAATCCCCTCCTCTTCAGTGGACACACTACCAAGTCTGCATGCAGTAAGCCCTCGCATTGAAAAATTTTGCCATTTCCCCCTCCCTTCTTTGCATAATGAAGTTTGCAAAGTTTTGAAGCTTCCTTTTCCCTAGCAGGCTTTGGAACGCATTGGTCCAGTGAGATCCGACACACTGAACCCCATCAGGGGAGAGCATGCGCCTTATACACCCTCCTTCAGTATATTTTTCCTTCACTCCTTTGCAATAGATCATAATTTACCCTTAGCCCACAGCTAGTTACTGTCCTCCCCGGCTGTACTACAGAAAAGTAATAATACCAGAAATCACTAAAGGTAGAGGCTGCATCCAATAAATCATTTTCAAATTATTTTAAGCAAGCTTCTCTCCCCATCTGCTGTTTCATTTTCTGGGTTCTTATAGTCCAGTGTCCCATTTCTTCCCTCCTTAACGCAGATATGAATAAGGAATAGCGCCTCCAAGTCAATGGATTCCCATAAGAATGAGAGAGCGAAGAATCAAATCTTTGTACCTTGTCATCTAAAAGCATTTTTTTTACTGGAATAATCCTTTATACTAACATCCCAAGAACATAGGAGGAATGGACTCTTAGGACCTTGGCCAACTTTTCTGGTACAACTTTGGTGATACAAAGGGAATGCAAGTTGCCAAAAAACAGAGTAACACATTTTGTCCTCTCTGCACAAAAGGCAGCTCTTCTCACTCTCCCTCTTCAACGACCTGCTCAAAACAAATCTCTTGATATCTCTCTATGCACATTCTTCTACTAGCAGCAATCTCGTTGTTGTTATTCATGTTGTTAACCCACTTCTACTGAGTTAACCTTGTGAATTTTTAGTACTCACATAAAAGCAAAAGACTGACAGCAGCCAACTGCATGTTGAACAGCCTACAAGTTTTTTCCAGCACCAGCCTTTAGCTAGTAGCTCTGTGTGTGTGTGTGTGTGTGTGTGCACCCACATCTTGAGTGGGAGACACACAACTGCCTCCTATTATGCATATGTCACATACATACTACAGCAACCATTATAAAAACACTGCTAGATAACAACTGTTGCCTGTAAGAGGTGCAGATCACAGTTCTACATTCAAAATATGCTCAAATTGAAATAGCTTGGGATTTTTTTCCACTTCCAAGCTCAGAAATAAACATTGTTACAGAAAACCTTCCCAAGTTTTCTTCTTCTAAAGGAAGCTTATCCAAGATATTCAAACTTCTCTTTTTTTTCTTTTTTTTCTTTTTTGACTTTTTACTGTGCTCTTCCAGCTCTCTGACTCCCATTCCCTGTTTTTTTTCCTCTCATTTTTTCCTGGTGATTAAGTTGGGCTGTGGCATTTCTTTGTATGTGTAAGATCTCCTATTTCCACCTTCCAATACTTTACAATATATTTTTGTTAGAACAAACAAACAAACAAAAAGATTTAGTAGACTCCTCTTTCCTTGATTCTTTACTATACTTCCACACACAACCAAACCTACAGGTTAGATTCTCCTCTGCCTTAAGCAACATGGTGTCACTCAGTGATGCTGATAGGGCTTGGTCAGTGATATCTTTCTGACGAATTCATTCAGGAAAAGACCAGGGATCTCCAGAGAGAAAAGCAGGAAGCACCGCAACCTGAGCTGAAGAACTGAGACTTTCTTGCTGTAGCTGTAATATATTACTAGCCAATGTACTACTGGTAACCCTAAAAAACAAGTTTTCTTTTCAGAAAGCGGGTATAACCTTGCTATCTATTTCCCACATAACTCCAGCCATAGGAAAACATGCAGCCCCCATGTTCTCCAACTTCTGCATCCAACAAGCTTAAACAAAGATAGCTTGAAAAAGAGCACAACACCCAGCAAGCCCCTTAGTCACTGCCACCACTGCTGTCTGTAGTTGACTTGACTTAGGTCGGACGCTGTGAGTGGGTTTCGGGTGCCTAAACACATTGTTTTTAGATGTCTGATTGGCCTCTAGTTGTTCTTCCAGAAATACATGGGCCTGACACGTCCCGTGTCTTAACTGCCAGACATATATAGATACCTTGGATACCCTAGGGTGTCTGAAATTGCACTTTATAGTAACACTTACATAACTAAATCAGGCACTGATTGTGCTTGGTACCCATTGATTTTCTCACTTCTTAGCCAAAAGCTAGGCTAAGGGTGTCATCTTCTGGTCTCCAGGATTTTTAGCAATAGGTCTTCAACAACGTGCCAATGTGAACACTTTGAATACATCAAGGAATTCAGGAATCTACCTAAGTCCAAATGGTAACTATGGGTCTATTTCAATAGGGACATCTAGTTCAACCCTGGTGTGAGCAGGACTGTCCCCATCTGCATCTGGTCCCCCATACTTTACACAGCTCCTTAAACTCACAGGGATCTTGAAAACACACAGTAGTCACTAGTCACTGCAGACAGCCAGACCAAATTGCTCTGCTTCTTGAAAATTCCTAGCCCCCTGCTCACCTTCCAGAGCTGGGCTGACTGGCTTGGGTTCACTACTTTTCAAAGGTATCCCTACAGCCAGATTTTAAATGCAGAAATGAGAAGTACTGATGCACATCACAGGAGCACGGAGACAACCCTCATTTCCCAAAGATCTTCTGCAGCTCCTCTCTTTCAAAGAACCAATGAGGCTCTCCTTAAAGATTATGAATGGCTAAAGCGGAGTTCCCGAGAGCTGATGAACACGCTTGTCTCTGCAGTCGGTCTGCAGGGCCACCCTGTAGGAGGTCAGAGCCCTCCTTCATGTTTCACTTTGAAAACAAACCCTACTTCAGATAAAACCTACAAGGTTCAGAAAATAACCTTCAGTGACTGGGGCTGGGCTGTGCAACAGGCAAATAAACGACTTGTTTGAGAGTAGAAGGTTTAAAAGACCAACAGCTGCAGTATATTTAAATTATTTCTTCCCCCAAAAAGTACTGCAAGCAGAAACACTCAAAAGTGCTGAAAAATAGATGAATCTGTATAACTCGTCAATTATTGAACTCATTTTTAATAATTAACTGAGCTCAGATTGGAAAAACACATCCTGAGATCTAAAGCAGAAGTGCCTTCATGTTAAAAGGGACAGGACAGACCCTTCAGACTCAAAATGCAATTGCAAGCAAAGCGGTAATGGAACATTTTATTAAGTGACTTGACAGAAACACACTTAAATACTGAATAGAGCAGAACTGATTTATCAAATGGCAATCCAGAAAAAAAGTATGACTTGAAAGCAGATTCTGAAGTGAATTAATCACAGACCATAGCATAACGAACAGCTTGGCCCCAGGACTGGCTCTATACCATATTTCTGCTTTTGGTAAGTCACTTCACTGCATCAAAACTTCTTTCTTCCACCTACATGAAAGGAATAAATTCATTTTACCTTCCTACTTCATTAGGGAGGGCTAGATCCTGTGAGTGCTAATGAGTACTGAATTCAGTGCCAGCTTATGAATGAGCCCTGTTGGAAGTATGACGCGAACATGAAGTCTAGTACTTTATGAATAAGGTAATTCTGATGTGCACAAGGTCATTCTCTTTTTCTATGTCAACTACAGAGGAAGAAAAACAGTATAATTCATTGTCTTACAGCCCCTACCTCAAAGCATTTTATAAATCCATGTAGGACACCACATCACATCACCAGCTGATTTCACCTAGTCCAAAGTGGTTAAGCCAGACAGAAGGATTTGACCTTTACAGAAATGTCTCAAAATTACATCAAAACTCAAGTAAATCAGCAAAGCATGCCCAGGCATACTTATTTCTAGGCTTACAAGTAAGTCTGTCTACAGTGGGCAAAGCGCTTAAGTACTCACTTACCATTTGAACGGTCCAGATGAGTGAGGTACAAGTTTAACTAACTGACTTGCTGAATTTGGCATAGTCCTAAATTCACCATGTTCAACACAGAATTTCCACAACAATCTGATGAATTTGATGCTATTCTACCCAAAGCAAGGGGATTGCCCCCAAAGTGACCCAGAAGCACATCAGTCAGCCAAAGAGCTCTGCGCACCCAGATCACCAGCCACATCTCCTTTCTAACTCTAAGCGTATGCCCAGCCTTTCTGCCAGTCTCTCAGCATGCCAGAACAGAAAGGAGGAGAGAGAGAGGGGAAAAAGCAAATGGTATTGATCTCAGTTGAGAAAGGCCATTCGAGATCACACTTCTCATCTCAGTAAGAAATATTGCTTCAAACAAAGGAACTCCTTCAACGTGTCTGTTTGTCACATAGGGAGAGTCAGGAAGTGTTCATTTTTACCCATTCCTTATTCGTTTATGACAAGAATCACCTCTTGCCCAGTTCCTTCAAATGTCTTCCAACTCCTGCCAGCAGTTAAAAGAAACTTGGATTGACACTGGTCAGTAAAGGAGGGACAGGGTTTGCTGTCTGCGATTTAGAGTATGGCCTAAAGGTACCACCTCAGCTAGGTACTCTCTACATGCACATAACAAGGGCTGCACTTACTGGGAGTCACTCCCCTGAATTACAGGAACTTCAGACTAGCCCTACTACAGCACTCACTGCCTTGAGGAGCCTACAACTCTGCGCTTCCCTTCCTACAAACAGGTGTGACGCCACCACAAGACGAAGCTAGTAATCTTCTTGTACCCAAAGGAAGGTGAGGAGGAGATCTAGAACAGCTAAGTTACTTGCCCGGGATTATGCAGGTATCAGGGATAAAGCTGGGACATGACTTTCCTCTAGCTATTGCAGTTTCTTGAGCATAAAACCTCCTATTCCAGTTAGGAATAACCAAACACATTTAAAAAGTGACACTTTGACTCCTGTTAGCTTTTTCACTTACTGCTCGCCGTTCAGATGGTAGCTCCAGAGGCAGGTGACTAAATTGCCTTTGTAGGAATGCCTTGTATTACTGTACAAAAAGGGCAAATTGAGTCAGTTCAAAGAGGGAAACAACAAAGCAACTATTCTACTCAAGTCCAAGCAGCAGATCAAGACCAGACAAGGAGCTCAGAGTCCCCTGATGCATGCACTCCCAGCTCTCTGCCAGGAAACCGTGAGATGTTATTACTGCAGCTGTATTGTGTCGTCTTCTTCAGCTTTGCATTGGTTCTGTCCTTTACCTCTCCCACTCTCTCCTCAAAAAGTGATTCCGGTCTTTAGTTAACAGATAAACTTCTCGGCCTTGCAAGGCTGTCATTCCTCTTTAAGACTATCCTCCTTTCTCTATCTCCATTTGATACCACATCTCCCAGAGTACTTCACGTTCTCCTGTCACAGCTTCAGGATACATGGGGCATGGGCAGAGAAAATTGGCTGGTTGCTCTCCAGTTAATTCATGAAGGCTTGTGGACAGCCAGACTTAGACAGAGTGATCTTTTCAGTCCATTCTGCCCAAACTTTCAGTTCTTTCTCTCAGAGACTGAGCCTCCATCTCTCTTTCAATGCTTCCGGGTCACCCTCAGGTTCTGCTGCACAGCTCCCACCTCACTGTCTGCCCACTTCTTAGCCTTCTTTCAATTTAGTGGTTTCAGTCTATGATTTTCCTCCTGGGGAATGCTCCTTTGGACTCCTGACTCCTCCTTGTCTTCCACTTCAGCCAAGGCTGCTGGTACCTCTTCTTCCTTTCAGCCAAGCTGTATTTTGAGTGCTGTATATGAAGTATAAAGCTCAGTCATCTGGTTATATACATCTCAGTGGGAGTCTCCTTCATGTTTCTTCCTATCCTTTTTTTTTTTCAATTTACACCTCTGCTTTTCTCCTTTGTCTCCAACTCTCTTCCCAACCTTCAGGCGGTCTTGAGCTTAGTCTTGAATAAAACATATGCTCATCTCTTCTAAGCATTTACAGTCGACACCTTCTCACACATCTGCTCTAAACGTTAATGCAGTGGTAATACATTTAGATTTTTTACCTTCTCATTCTACAACTCAGCTTTTTCCCTAAGGATGTGGTGTGGTGCTGCTGGTTCTTTGAGCACTTTTATAGTTACTGGCCTTAATCTTTTAAATTTTTCTTTTTTTTTCCTCATCAGAACATGCTACTTTAAGATACATCTGTCCTTCCCTGGCATATATTCAACACAGTCACTCTTCTATGCCTGATTTGTCCTTTTGCAATCTGCATCCACAGACTTCTTCATGTTCTTACTCAAGTGGCAACCTGAAGGAGTTTGAACCTCCAGACGTCACCTCCCAATAATTTCCCTAATCATGAGTTCACTGTTGAAGGAACTCCTGCCTTTCACATATTTATGTTCGGTTAGATGAATCCCACCTCAAATTTCTGGCATGCTCTAGAGATCTAAGGAGAATTTAGGTGTCTAGATCACAAGGAACTTAGATGGAAAGTGGATTCTTCTGTTGTGAAAATAAGGCTCTTTGGAACATGTGCGGTCACATAACTTTAGACATGCAGGGAACTTTCAAACTAAGCTTCACAGCAATCAGCTTGCTAGGCACATCCAGAGTTAGGCAAAGGTGGAGAGTCTGGATTATGTGCTGGAGTACTGGTTGAAACTAGACTTTAGTTCTGAGTTAAATAGGTTTTTAGGAAGACTGGTTCTGGCCCTAAGCTTTCCATGGGACTGTTGGCCTTTCTCTCAAAAGCTGTTTAACTGTTTCAAACAATCTTCCTCTTCTGGACATATGGAATGAAATAGTGGGCTTTGAAGCCTTTCCCTCTGACGACACAGGGACAGTATCCTATTACTTCTTGCCTTCACTCTTATTTATCATAAATTAATTAAGTGGGGTTAAGAACACTCAGTTTGTCTGTAGTGTTGACAAACTATAAAACTCTTGCACCTTTTAATAGTTTATTGGGGCTTTAAAATTGAGGTAGTGAGGTCTCTCCATTGGAACAGGTTGCCCAGAGAGGTGGTGGAGTCTCCTTCCCTGGAGATATTCAAAAGCCGTCTGGATGTGATCCTGGGCAATATGCTCTAGGTGACCCTGCTTGAACAGGGAGGTTGGACTAGATGATCTCCAGAGGTCCCTTCCAACCTAAACGATTCTGTGATTCTGTGATTCTGTGATTCTCTTTATACCATAGAAAGAATTTGCAAGAACTGCAGGGCTGAGACACAATCTGCTTCCCTTGACAACATAACCTATACTGCAGATAATCTGTCAATCTGTTACAGCTATAGTTTAAATTTTTAGTGTAAATGAAAATAAAATCTTCCAATTCACACGAACAAAAAGAAAAAATACAGTGTATATTACCCAAAAAACCAAAAGAATGTTGCTAGAGACAGCTAAGAAAGTAATATAATGGTTTCTTAGTTAAGATGAAAAAGAAAATAAAAAGTATAATATAGTCTCCTGTTATAAAAGACAACTTTACAATTTACTGCAGCATTTCAGGTATCAGACTGCCTAAGGAATCCAACTTATTCTTCACTATCATAATCCTTTATTACTCACTTTTCCCCATGCAATTTGCACTGCCCATCCAAACTAAGCTTGGCCTTTCCTAACGTTTCCAAATGTCAAAATAGCAAATGGCAACACAACCACTAGAAATGGGTGCGTGGGAAACGAGACAGGGATTTTCAGCTTTTTAGATCCAGGTCGCAGACTTGCTGCTTCACAGTTAATAAAGTAAACCATAAAACAATAACGTAAAAAGTTTCTTAAGATTAAAAAGAACAGAACGTGTCTGAAAATATTCTCCAGAAAGCCTTCCAGGTCAGGGTAGTGCTCAGTTGTATTGTTGACCCTCTAAGGTCAAACAGATCTTAAAGTTCTCGATCCTTAAGAACATGGGGAAATTGTCATGAACTTGGACCTGATGAAGACATTTTTTTTTTAAATGTTCCTGTTGCCTCATCTCTAGTAGTGACTATTCAAGTGATTGGCCCAAAAAGGGAAGGGAATCAGAAAATAAAGAACAAAAGCCGCTTCCTTTCATTTTCGTGTAAGTTTAAAAACAGCCACCTGACCAGCGAGCCCTCAGCACGTGCTGACACATTCACTAACACACCGCACAGGGATATTTCCAGCTCCCTGCTAATCCCAGTCCTCAGTATAATCCCTAGGCATTTGCACAAAGTTTCTAGCTTGTTTTGCAATGAGAGGAGTCTGTTTTTTTTTCCTGCTACACAGCTCCTAAAGACAGGGATCGTCTCGGCTCAGGAAGTGGGAGATCTCTTTCCACCCCCATATAGCCTTGTGAGCCAAATTGTCGTGTGTGGGCTGCTCCTGGGGAAATGCAGACAGCTTTTCTGCTACTTCCCTGCCACCTCCAGCACAGAAAGCTTCTCGTTCATGTCCTCAGGTAAAATAGGAGGCCCTTTCTTGTTTATATCTGCTCATTAACCCTTAGGATTCTCAATTTTGTAACTGTGGCACAAGCAAACCTGCAGTAGCCTCGGTGCTGCACACTCAGGATCGGACTGGGTACCTTACACTGGATTTTTGGCAAAAATTTTTGGCTCAAACCATAGGTTATATTACATCCCTAATGTGTGGGTCCAAATCTGGTATCAAACACAAGCTTTATGCAAGCAATGAGGCAGACTGTGCTAGGAAGCTGGGACCCACACCGTCACTCACGTGAACCTGAGTAGGTCCCTCCGCCCCAACCCGTCACATATGGTCACCCTTATGGCACTATCATGTGCTTGGCTCCGGGCAGAGAAACACAGGTCCTGCGTGAGGAGCTCCAATGTGATGTAAAGGGCAGGGGGTTTGGGATGCAGCTCTGGGCTCAGGCTGTCACTGCAACATGAGGACATACCACATTACCCAACAGGTCTTGCTGTCCAAGCAGCATGTCAGTGCACAGAGCTGGGTCAAGGCTGAGCTTTGTAATGCTGGCTTTTAACTTGCTCCGATGCCCACCCATCTATGGCCCAATGTGGACACAACGTTAGCTCTCTCTGGCTTAGTCCTCTCCTGTAAAACAGGGATGATGCTTTCCTGGACATAAGTGGTTCTTGAGGGTGAAATCTAAGCCTACAGATAGCCAGAAGATGTGATTTCACTCCAAATTTACATGAAAGTCAAACCTTCAATGTTTTCAACAAAACAGAATTTCTTCAAAAACCCTTATTTTTGAACCGTTAAAACTTCCCCCCCGCCCTTTATCCTAATGTCACTCTGAGAGGTTTGATTTTCCTTCTGTAAAGACATTGCATTTCACTAATGTTGATATTTTGCTATGAAACAGATAGAAGATTAAAAATAATACCATGAAAGCCCAAATGAAATCATATGATAGAATTAAACGTTTTTGCCTTCTCCCAGTGCGGGGGAAAGAAAGAAAAAAAAACCCAGATATTATAAAAATGAGAGGACAGAGTGAAACATTTTGATTTGCTACAATAGGAAATATCCTTGAGATTGAGCTATTCCTGCTGATTGTTTTCACTTTTGTGAAACTACATTTTTCAGCTTAAAGCTGTTCTACCTAAATGTTTTTGAACAGCACTCTCAAGTAAGTGAAGAGTAGCTTACTGATGATGCAAGGGCTATTTGATTAAACAGGACAACACAAACTCCTCTTGTTGCTCTTTCCCACTACAAAACACCATTAGAAAGTACATTTCCTGTGTACCGTCCCGTAAGTGCAAGCATTTCCAAACAGTTCCTTTAATCCAAACTTATGTAGCTATTTTATTAAGACAAAGCACTTCAGAAAGGACGGGGAAAGATCTCTCAGCTCTTCGCATAAATGAATGAGCCAGCAAGCTTGACACAAAAAACCATGCTACGTGCTTAAAAATAGCTCACAACCAAAGGTGCCAAGGAGGAAAACCTCTTTAAATCGACACCAGGAACAAACGGCTTCGAACACGGCAGCTAACTACTGTACGTTCTCAACAAGAGTCGCACACAGCTGTTAACATTTTGCATTACTGCTAGTTAATCTACTGCGCGGCTGCTGAACGAGACAGGGAATATCTGCCTGCAGGAACAGGTACGCCGGGCGGCACGATCGTTTAAATGCTAAGATGGGTTCACTGCATCCTCAGCACGCAATGAAAGAGAATTAGCCACGCGGGCTCTGTCGTTGTCAAGGGAGCGGGGGAGACTCCCACGAAGGAAACGATTTGGAGAGAAGGAGAAGTGAAGATGAGCCCAAACGGAGAGCCCTGCCTGGCTCAGCCTGGAGCGCTGCGATGGCTCAGATCCGGGCCCCGGGCTTCTCTGCTTTGCAAACTTTCTCCCTTCTTCCCTCTGGGGGAGAAATTAATGCTGAATTTTTCTGTTGTTCGTTTCTCTTCCTCCACCCATTTTCCTAGCTGTACTTGGAGCCAGAATGGGAAGGCATATTTCAGTGTTATATTTGAAGGTTTAAAGGAAGCAACTATTTCATTACATAGTAATCCACAGACCCTGCTGTCAAGAAACACGACCTCATATATTAGCAATATTCAGACAGTGCCTACCTCTCAATGCTCTTTATATCACAGGCAAATCATGTTGTTTTCCCGTGTTCCTCATTAAGATCAGCACCAAAATATGGGGCAACTGGTTTAAGTTTAAATCAAACACAATAGAATTAAACACCTTTGCTTCTCCCAGTGGGAGGAAAAGAAAACTGACATTATCAGAACGAGAGGACAAAGCGAATCATTTTGATTTCCTTCAATAGGAAATATCCTTGAGATTGAGCTGGTCCTGCCGAACGTTTTCACTTTCGCAGAACTACATTTTTCAGCTTAAAGCTGTTCCACCTAAATGTTTTTGAACAGTACCCTCAAGTAAGTGAGGACTATCTCACTGAGGATGGGAAGGGCTGTGTGATTAAACAGGTCTATAGAAACTCTCCTTGTTGCTCTTTCCCACTACAAAGCACCATGGAAGAAGAACATTCCCTATGTGCTGTCGCAGAAAAATTTCTGTTAGAAAGAAGACGTAGAAAATCTATGTCTATGAAAGACAGAGCAGCTTTTCCTGAACCCAGCTTTAATATAAGCCCTTTTCCCCCCCATCTTCTAGGGATCTATAATCCAATGGTCATCTTATATTCGTCAATAAGAAATACATAGTGAAGGAATAAGTAATTCTACATTAGTTGCCCCATGGAAAGTGGGGAAGTTTCTTATCCCCAGTGAATATGAGAGGTTTCAAGGCAGCTTAGCTGTCTGCTCAGGAGCCATCTGCCTTAATGTATCGTGTATAAGGCAAGGTTTTGAAAGAAAAAATGCCATCACAGAAGGCAAAAAGCCTCCTGCAACCACCACACAAAATAACTAGCATCTAACAAAAACTAACTGATGGAAGTGGCCACAGAAAGTGAAACGGAGTTGAACTCATGGTGTTACGGGGTGAACAAATCAGTGATTTCAATTAGCGGGAAATAATATTTGTATTGGATATATGAACATTTCAATAAGGTAAAAGAGAACATCTTATCCATAGCAGATCTCTGCACCCTATCTAAAAACCTTCTGCTATGGATTTTCTTTTCCCTGGCAAGTTTTTCTTTTTAAACTGTGAGTAAAGCAGAACAAATTCTCTCATGTTGTCTGTGATCTCAATCTCAGACTCAGCACAGATACATAACACTGCCTAATGAAGGAGAAACAAGGAGCATTTGATTAAATGTTTGATCTCTTGAGGAATGTGCAGGCTCTGTGGAGTACAGTGCACCGCTCACAAATGTTTTATGTTTCATTATTGATTGAAAGTGATTAAAATGAATAATTGGTTCCATTGATTAAAAATATTTTCTTCTGAGCCAACTCTGGAAATAATATTAGATCATTTCAGTTTCAGGGAAGTTTAGGATTTGCTAAATGCAGGATTGCCTCTATAATGTCATCTTCCTCCATCAGCATCCACTCTCAAGTATTGCAAGTGCAGGGGCGGAACATGCTTTGCAGCAGGGCTATCCCCGACTTCAGGGGCCTGAAATGACCACCACACTGTCAGCTTTGATTATACTAATAATAAATAGGCATGGCATTAAACTGAAACTCTGAGGACATTGTGTTTCTTTACTCCACAGCTTTCAGAGTCAGGACAAAGTGAACGATGTAGCATGTTTTTAGATCTGAAGTGCAGCATCTTCCACTCATATATTATTAGCCAAAATGCAGGGAATATGCTCATGCTATGGTATCATCAGAGTGCTGGCACTGACAAGGTTTCAACTAAATAAGTAGCAAAAGTGCCAGACTTTGTTTCAGATGAGGGATAGTCTGCTTTAACGAAACCAAATGGAATAATGACCGCATGGATACAAGACTGATAAAAAATAGAATAGAATGGAAAAGACCTTTAATATTTTTCCATCTGTATTAATGAGAGCATTGGGATGATGCAATCAAGTTGTGAATACCTTCCGCAAAGAAAGGGTAGGTGGCCTCCAGCGACTCCACTTAGACTGCTCCTGCACCCAGTCCCTTCACCCCTTCTCGGCATGAGTGAAACGCTGAGACTTCACTCAACATCCTCAGGGCGCTTCCAATTCGATTTCCCTGGAAAGGACAAAGGCGCAAGAACGGCCAAGGCCACCACACTAAACTTTTCTCAAGAAACTTGTCAGGAGAGTTTCTCGGGGAATAAAGTGTGAGCGGAGCTGGAGACAGTGATAAATTTCCCTTCTGCACAATCAATAAAATCCTCTCAGTCCTGCTCAGGCCCCTACTGCGGATGCAAGGGCCATAATTACATTGTCAAAAATTCGAGTTGCCCCAGCTGACTGAAACCCCCTTTAAAACTGACATGTGATTGACAGGCAGTTTATGGGTGGCACGCTCTGACTGGCAGGGGAGTTGGCTAAAGCCAAAGGCAACAGTGAAATTTCCCAGTTTGCTACAACCATGGGAGCAAAGGACTGCTACTCATGAGGGAATTGTGGGAAATCCTTAGTCATATTAACATATCAAAGTGAGGAGCTGACAGCACTCACTAAACAATTTGAACTCAACCATAGCTGCAGAACATTCCCCAAACTTCTCAGTTTGAAAGAGAAAAGAAATTAAAATGTACTTGATCCTGTGCTCACCAAGACAGCTAAGAATTTGAAAGCATGTTTATTTAATGATTTTGATCTGTGATAACGTTTGTATCTGTGTGTGTGTGTATTTATGTGTGTGTGTGTGTGTGTGTGTGTGTGTGTGTGTGTATAATAAATATATATATATATGAAAGAGGCTGACATGCTCAACAATTTGTTCTATATCACAGGCCAGACTGGTGCTAAATTGGAAACAGAACAACATATTTCTGTTTGATGTGAACAATATGAATCCAGCAAAAGAACACACTCCTTCCGATCTTATTTTCTAGAGGGCTTCTACTGCTTCAGTGCTTAATTGCAGATTACATGGTTTGAATAAATCTTAATTGCAGCCATGCACTGGGACTGCATGTTGTGATGAGCTTAAAAGTGACTTCACAGCAAAACTGAATTTTTTGTATGAGTTATAAGAAATTGAAGCCGAGAGATGTCTCCACTAACGCACCAACCCACCTATGGCTTCACATTCTGCTGTTCAGCTAATGCGTCAAAGCCTTTGAGCTCCTCACTTCTGGATACACTAGGGTTATAAAAATTGACTGGAAATGGTAAATCCAACCCATAACAGCACCATTTTCACAGACTTTTGCCACATTCTTTCTGCCTCTGCACAGCAGGTACTTGCTTCAGACCAGCTGGGTTTGCAGCAGAGTCTGACAATATCAGTAAAAGCTTGAGTTTATTAGGTTTAGTCATTGGATTTCAAACTCATTGAAACACAGACCTCACCTTCTCGCATTTTTCAGGAAAGAGAGATCACTGGAAATTACAGCCCTGAACAAAATGTAAAGAATATCATCAAGAATCCTCTTGAGGGTACTAGCATGGACACTTGGGTTTATTTCCCTCTCTTGTACTTCCAAAGTGACCCCATGAACCTCTACCCTGTTTTGTGTGTAATTTCATGGGTTGTCTGCAAGGGCTGAGACAGCAAGCCCAGCACTCATGACACAGGCTTGGAAAGGAAGTGAGAAGCAGCACAGCACACCTGGATACAAGGAGATGCTATTGTATTTTCCCATATGACTAAAAAATCAAAACACTATGAAGAAGTCAAGGCTCTTGCTCTAAAGCGCTGACAGTGTAAGGAAAATATTCTGACTTCTTTATAGCAGTGAAACTGGGAAGAGAAGGATCTTTACCGTAGTGGGAGAGGACATAGAAAGAGAAATAATGAGAGCTGGTATCAGTTAAACTCAAATCAGACATTTTAATACTTTCCATTTACCAAAAAAAAAGTGGTTTATTAACAAAATTAATCCTTTGGAACAAGTCTTTAAAGAAAAGACTGTCTTCTGTGTCCCCTGATGTCTTCAAACCAAGACCAAGCCTTTCTGGAAGGCATGCTTTAGTCTAATGCAAGTTACTGAACTCAAGACTGGGATAACTGTGTGAAACTCAATGGCCAGTAACAGACAGTCAGTTCAGTCTAGATGATCTAATACCATCTTTTTCACAGAGCTCCTCTAGGAAGCGGGATAGAAACACTCTGCCTTTCTACAAAGCCAGTTTATTGAAATTATTAAAGCCGCTTGCGAGCACTAAATAATTTAGCCTCACTGCATCTTGACAAAGTGGTCAAGAACACGTCACTTGCTTTTCGGCACGTGCCTCGGAGCAGGACCACACTTCCCTGCACTGCAAAGAGCATCTTCCCCAGCCTCCTCCAACCTCCCTCCTGCTTCAGCAAAGCATCTGTTTATGGACTCCCCTCCAACAACTGACCTCACCTGACCTTGCTGAGCATGTGCGCGCTAACGGGATTACTGCACAGCAGTACAGCTTGCTGCCTGTGTGCACTCAGATTGTACCCTTTGGTGTCCTACATTGTTTTTGACTGAGAGCCATACGTGTCAGTAACGCTCAAGTAGTAAAATTTCTGCCTGTAGGCCAGGAGGTTATAAGTTCAAGTCCTGCTGGAGGGTACAAATGCCTACCAATATGACATGCAAGAACATATGGGAGGGAGATGAGGGGTTCAGATATGTGTTGGCTTTTATTTTCTCCTAAGACACATACTGCATTTAGAAAAAAGCCCATTAGTTAAGAGCTTGACATGGGTGCCTTTTACTCATATTCTAATTCATGTTGAGCTTGGACTTGAATCCCACATCCAATCTTCTGCAACAAGGGAAGGCCATTTCATGCCTATATTTCACAGCTATCCAAAAAGCTCCATATACAGATTCCGCTGGCCCCTAAAGCAGGGTGAAATGTGTATTCATGTGCGAACCCATAGCCAATTTCTCTCCTTTTTCTCCCTTGTCTCTTCCACACTCTAGGAACCTACAGCTCTAGCGCCGCAGGGCTTCCTTTGAGCGAAAAGCCTTCTGGTTAGAGCAGAGGACTGGGCATCTCAGACTAAAATTATTGGCATTGCCACAGTCTTCCTGCATAGCCCTGAGCTTGTCACTTATGGCAAGGACGTATGCTAAGCAGGTGTGTCTGTGTGGACCGCCAGAAAATCAGAGATGCCAGCTGTGCTACTAACGCTATAGAGGGACTGCTGGCACAGGGGAGTCCAGCTCAGCATGGAGAGACGGAGGAGAAAGGGAAAATACAGTGCCAGGAACACTTTCCTGACCCTTTTAAGAGAAGTAGCATCACACTCCAGCTGGCACAAGCTGCTGACTGCAGCATTGGCCTGGCCATGGGACCTACGTGACAGACCAGCCTCTCTTGGAAACATCAGAAACCGTCCACCTCTCCAAACAATTTAACTGGCTGGGAAGGAAATGTGCCAGTTGTTATAGGGAGAAATGAGGGCACAAGGATACCACGTTTCAGTAGCAGAGCAAACCCACATGGTACAACAGAAATCTAAGGTCCAGTTTCGGAAGGATGAAGACTTTAATTTGCGGACAGACTTGCACAAACCCAACCATCCTCTAGGTAATTAAATGAATGCCAGGGTTTTATAACTACTGGATCTCATCTAGTTTCTTCTTACAGATCAAATTTTCAAAATGACTCAGCCCCCAGTATAGGAGCTCTTATGGGGATAGAGCATTGAGCATTTGTGCATAAGATACTGTGACAATAGGAGTTTGATTGTGAATGTAAAAATACGAGAATTCTGGCCCAAAAGAATAATGTCAATGTACGTCAACATAATGTCAACTATTTTTAGAAAAGCAATTTCATGGCCAAAACTGTTTTTTTCTCTGAATAGTTCTGGAGTGTTTTTGTTTGTTTGTTTTACCTTTTTTAATTGTGCTTTGCTTTTAAAGGACAAGGAAAAAAGGTACTCACCATGCATGGAAAGGGTCCCATTCCTCACTGCCAGGAACTTGGTCCCATATGGAAATACTGGTGGAGAATGGAGGCTTCCATGCAGATAGATGTGTGCTTTGTGATGGAAAGGGGCCTTGGAGGACCCCACCCAGAGCTCTCCTCCATCAGATATCAGGATATAATGAGCATGCAGTTCTACAGGTCCGGGACCAGTAAACACGAGTTTACCACCTGAAGACAACAGAAAAGCAAAATGCAAGTGTTTGGTCTCATAGCCAGTTATCTCATGGTTAAAGGAGCTTAAGAGCTCGGTGAAACAAATGGTCTTGTAAAGAAGTTAAGGGATTAAGGGTAAGATCGTGTTGTTTCCTGCAGAAATCCAAGCTGTACTTCTCCCTGTAGACTTACCAGCTTTTAACAGCGTGCTCCTTTTCACAGTAAAGACCTTATTAATTCAGCTCATTTTTCAACTCTATCACAGACTGTTTTTCTAGACTTAAGCAAGTCCATTCAGCTTGGGCAGACATCTAACTCTCTCCAATTTTAGTGTAAGGGAGCTGTGTTTGGAAAATCCTAGTCTTAATCTATTCTCTCTCTAACTGTTAGAAAGGGATACTCCTACTACTTACTTTATATGTACAACTTTTCAGATTATAAACCATTTGTGACACGGAAAAGGAAGGGAGAAGAGCTCCGGAACATAGGAACTGGCAACTTGTTTAGATCAGTGGTTGATTTAATCCTGCATACTGCTTCCAACTGTTGTTCAAAACCAGATGCTTGAAAATACAGTACAAGAAAGTTTTCCTTGTTAGTTGCGTGTGAGATGATCTCCCATCCCACGAAAGCCTCATTTTAATCCTTAATTAGAGGTTAGCTTTACCCCAAAGCACAATATTTCATCTCCCTGCCAACACTTTCCTTCCACCATCTATTAGTTTATAACCAGAGAGGCTTTGTTAATAATATAGATCTGATCCTTCTTCAAATCTTTCTAATACTTAGTCTCAATGACTTCTTGAGGCATTGAATTCTGTGGTCTAACTATGCATAGTGTATAAAACAGGCATTTCCATTCCTTGGTTTTGACTCAGTCTCTGTCGAATGCCGCCTTTGTTCTTCGCCAGTAATCCCGTGCTATCATCTCAGGATAGTTCGCTCCTTTAGCTCCCTAGATATTTTCCCTTTTCTCTCCTATGAAGGAAACTGTCACTGTTTTTATGGTGTATTTTCACAGAATGGATTGTCACACATCTAATCATTCTGTATTTGGGATATGCCTTTCTAGGTCAAGCCATGCTTCCCCGGAGCTAGCCAGAAAATCCAGGTAACCTCAGAACTCCTTGTGAAGGGACCATCACCCTCCCAGTGTTTTCCTTTATCTAAAGTGGCTAATAACTGAGACATTTCATACCATGATCAGCTTCTTGCCGGTGTTAGCAGTTTTTAATCGTGACCTACTATTCACACCTACTGACCAGCTGGCTTTCCTTCTCCACAAGATACTACCAAATAAGTTGGCGTAAGACATCAGGGAGCCCAGACCTCTCCTTTAATTTCAATATTGAGGCAATGAATGAGGGTACATGTTTTAGTACAAAAGTCAGATAAAAATATCCCTTTATCATTGCTCCCTGACATCAGGTCCCACTGTTCATAATGATGTGGGAGCGGCATAGCACTTGCATGCCTTTCCTACCCAGTTGCATCCGGTCCTGCTGAACACATTTTGCCTTGCCAGATCTCCTTACTTATTCTTGCATTGAGGGGCTTTCATTGGCAGCATAGGCTGAACCTTGTTATCTACTTGAAATTAAAAAGAAAAAATAAATAAATTAAATTCAATAACACATCATTGTTAGACTTTGAACCCTGGAAGGCTCAGCTCTGAGAAGCTGGCTTGGTTGTCCTAATTTTTAAGTATCCCAGGAAAGCCAGTATTTGAATAAGGGCAACCAATTAAATATTTTCTTCCTACACTTAAGGATGTTCTACATAAGTTTATATTGAGTATGCTTAACAGAAGGAATGGGCTAATCCCACGTTTTCTTGCTTATAACAGTTGTCAGCCAGCGGATTGCTCCCACAAATACCAAGTCCCCTATGTATAAGCTATCTCTTTCCCTATGTATTTCTGCTAAGCTACTGAATACAGACTTGTAAAGCAGAATAAATTTCAGCTTGTTTCATTCAAAATTTCAGACTTATTCTGAGATACGTTTGAAGCTTCTAGAAACAGCAAAACAGGTATAAGATTCAAGATGGTATTAATTTACGGACTGAAGGAACGATTAGATCATATCACCTCAAGGTCTGTGCACATCATACTATTGAGCAACTGGAAGAGTCAAGTCATCAGTGTTTGCTACTGTGTACCCTCCAGAAAGGCAGAGAGTCAATTAAGTGACTTGGGGACATCACTCAACCATTTTCTATAATTCATTTTTCCAACAGCTCATCTTCCTCACTGTTCATGATCTCTGCTTTCTTTCCAATTGCAACTTGTCAGGGATTAACTTGCAGAGAGTGGTTCTCTTTGTACCCTTCTCTATTGCACTGCAGAGAGGTTTACAAACAGCATTTTCTCCTGAGAAGGTATTTACCTGTGCTCTAAGTTCTAACTCCTGACTCTCTCCAAGACTACGACTTTTCTCAATTAAGTCACTTACTGTGTAACCTCAGCTTTCATTCCTTGCTGCTAACTGCTCTGCTCTCCATTCAGCTGTGAAAATCTGCATTTGGTTTGAATGGCACTCACAAACACAGTCAGTGATGGTTCTCCATTTACTTCCAGATCATCAGTGATGGGCAATAGCATCCAGATAGACATGAAAAAGATTGCCCACTAACAAACTACTTTTTGAGTTAGTGTATTTCATGTCTGCTAGCTGGCACGAGATCTTGCTTCGCTAATGTTGCACACAGCTATGGTTTCGCAATGTGCAGTCATCCGCAATCAATCATCACATTATCATATACTTCATAGAATTAACTTTTGGAAGTTAACTTTTACATAATTAAGTACAGAATCAAGCTTGCAATTTTCTTAGCAAATGAACTAGAATTGGTGTTGGTTTATTTATTTATCTATTTATTTTTTACAAAACCTCTTCTCCATAAAACATCTTGCCTATTATCCACTGTATCCCTGTATGATTTAGTTATTTATGGATTCAATCAACTGTAACATTTAACTTCATCTAGTTTTCGATTTCAGCCTGTGGTTGACATCAGACTAACCAGACAATAGTTTGATCTTTACCTATCTAGATACTGGCCCAGGATCAGGACTTCTGCAGCCTTCTGTAATTTCCCATGTATTCTGAAATGTGCTGAAAATTAATATTTATGGACAATTGAACTCATCTACCAACAGTTTTAAGGCTTTCGGATGAAATTTGACCTGTTGATTTAAGAATGTGTATTTCTGAAAGATATTATTTAACATCATCTTCAGCAATAAATGGACTGCTGGTCCATCTTCCTCTCGTGATATAATTTACCATCCTGCTCCTTCCCACACAGAGACCAGAAATATTTATTAAATATATTTGCCTTATAGCAGTAATATTAATAATTTTATCACTGCAATCTAGGAATGGAACTATAAATCACTGCGATTTATTTTACCCTTAACATAAAAAACCAATCTTCCTCACAGTCTTTATTGACTTCCTATGCTTTATTCCCACTGAAATGCAGTCATTGCTGTTTCCACTTCTCCTCACGTGATTTTTAATGAATATTCTAATTGCAGCCATTCTGCACCACTGAACCAGGAGGACCAGTAGCAAAAGTTGCCCTTTCTTTTAACTGAAAAATCATAAATCTTGGCTGCCTCCAACACGTTCCCCAAAAGATTACCCAAATTTCCGTTACATTTTGGCCACTCAAAACATTCAATTTGTCTACAAGTTAGCTTAGAAATACTAAACTCCTCCCATAAACTCTTGTATCCCCTCCCTGTGGGATGACAGGGATGGGGGCACTTCTCACACAAGACTCTCCACTCTTTCTCTCTTTGCAGCCTTCGCATGCATTTCAAGACAGCCATGGGAAGAAGTCTTTTTCCCATCAGGCTCTAGGATTTACCTCTTTCTGCCCTGCCTCTGGAGGGTCTCTTCTAAAGGAGTAGTGCCCTTTCATTCCGCTTGCAGGCACAAACCGTGCCATGCTCAGGCTGCAGGTTTGACCCTTCCTGAGGGAAATCCTACACAAAAGCAGGGTTTACCCTCCCTGAATGTGAAGACTTGGATATGCTGGGGCAACAAGAACTAGCTTCTCTGTCCCTAAGTGCAATGACAACCCTAAGCACACTTTACAAAGGTGTGAAGACTTGCAAGTCTTCCACCAGAAGGAATTTGCTATATGTGATGCTTTGGCTTTCCCTTAAAAGCAGCAGCCAGACCCAGCGTGGAAGCACTGGGAACACACCCTCCATAAGAATCAGATATATCAGCTACATACATGGTCACAACATAATGTCATTGTACCTTGACTATTTGCAAAGTTTCTGAATTCTTTCCAGAACAAAGTCAAAAGGCACTTGGTCCTCAGAAATAAAGCACAAGCAGAAAAGTCCAACTGCTGAAAGCTGAAGAACAACAGCATCTTAGAAGAGAAAAGTAAGCACTAATGGTTATTCATTTAGTCATTTAACAAATCCAAGTATTACACAAAAAAAAAAAAAACTCCAGCCAAACGTACAAATACTTATGCCTAAAATTCATATAGGGTCCTTCTAACCATCAGCTCTTTGTATTTCTGTTGTTTTCATTGGATCAGAATAAATATACAGCTGCTGCTTTACAAGACTGTCTTCCCCTTTTTTAAAAAGAAAATAAAAGTTTTGCTTCCCTCCTTTATTGCACTTGACCCCTTCTCTGAAGGCAGAAAGCAAGAATATTGCTCAACTGAGCCTTTGGCTGTGACCCTCAAATTGTTTGTTATGGCTACGCAGGAAAGCAAAGTCCTACATATGACCTTGAGGGTGATTTTATAAAAATCAATCAATTACTGTTATGATGGCCTCCCCATCAACCAAAATAAATACAATTAAACTCATAATCACTTCTGTACAGTAATGTGCTAATTCAATGGGTCTCTTTAGGTGGAGTGAGGGAGAGGGGGGAGAAAAATGTTGAAGCTATTTGATACTTTGTGAGAACATCAGAAGCACCATTCTTCTCAATTAACCCAGCAATTAGCCTCCACCTCTCCTCCAGGAAAAGAAATCTTTCTTTATCTGTCTTTACTTAAAAAAAAAAAAAAAGGCGGGGGGGGGGGGGGAAGAAAGAGAGAAAAATCAATCTATAGGCAACTCCATCTTTCCCAGAGGAGGGGAGAAACAGAGACCAAAAAAAAATGTGAGGGAATATTGAAGAAACCAAAGCTGATAATAAAGTGGGGGCTGTAATCTTCTATGAAAATAACTACTGCCCCAGCATGCCAATAGTAGAACTGGTTCTGTGTAGAGACATTCCTCTTCCTAGATCCTTGGGAAATGATGGAGAAAACACTCAAAAGGAAAGGTAGTGGAAAGATTACCACTTCATTCTGTCAGGAGCCCTTGAGTGGCTCATAGACAGTGCCAAATTGGATAAAACACACAGCCTACGTACCCAGAGTCTTTACCCTCCAAAAAGGCTGCGTCATGCACTTCTGAAAGAAAAGAGCAAACATCCATGGAGTCAGGGCTTGTGAAGATTACTGTGGAAAGTTTCTCCTTGCCTCTGTGATATCGAGATTGATTCACATTTTCGCATATAAGGACATCCCTTCTCAAAAACCTCAATTTTTTTTTTAAATGCTTCTAATATAGACATTCTTGGAACGTATAAAAGGGCTGCTGATTTTCTCATTATTATTTAGGTTGTGATTTAGAATGCTCCAGGGATTTCCTGAACTCAGAAGGAAGCAAAATACCCATTCCAAAGAGCACCTTTTACTTTGAGGGCTTTTTTTATTATTATCTTTTGAGGCAACACTTTAGCATTCACCATCAATATAAGTCCATCCTGAGAAATAACCTAATTTTTCTAATGAACAGCTCATTAGAGAGCTAGGATAAAAGTGACTGTCACCAAATTTAATTCCACTTCTTTATGCAAAGCTAAGTGAAGCTTTAAAGCAAGCAAACTTCAAGAAAGGTGCTGGATAGTCTTGGGAGATCTTTTTTTTTTTTTTTTTTGATCAATAATTGAAGTTGTTAGGAGAGTACTAACAGAAGAATTGTCTTACATATCATTGTGTCACAGCCCTTTAACTAGAAGAAAATCTCCTGTCTGTGGAAGAGGATTTGCTGATAGAAAGATCATCTCAACTGGACTAGTCCATTCCATCACCGTGAGGTTGGCTGTGCAAGGAAGACCTGCTCTGGCTGTGCTGTGGGCACGCTATGGCCATATATAACTAATATTTCCACCGCCTTCAGTTTACTGTTCCCAATTTCTCTTGCTTGGTGTTTCACATGACGAATCTACAGAATCCTGCATGAGCCAGAGGCTCAGTCTCTCAAGTTATATTGCTGGCAAGTACCCTTGAGTGGCAAACAGCAAGAGGCAACTGCTGGAGCTGGAACATCTTTACGAAACAACTGATTCTGCGCAACAAGGCTGCAGTATGCTGGCAGCCCTCTTATCACTTGTTCCCTGGCTCCCAGGCTGTGCCTGGTGGGGTTTCCTAGCAGGAAAAAAACAAAGATCCTCCTGTGCACGTAAAGAGGAGTGTAGAGTCTATGAGCCTTAAATAAGAACAACCGATTATTTCGTGGACCTGTACCCTGTTGACATGCTCACTTGATGTTAGGATGAGCCATAAAAGTTCATTGCAGGTTGGACCATTGCTGAGCAAGATACAAAGGAGAAAAATAAGTTTGTTATATTGCGTCTATTCCAGAGGCTGCATGAACCAAGAGTCCAAAACTCTCTATCCTGCTGTATTTGTTCCTCCACCCTCCTTGTAATATACAGGTACAGATCCCAAACTAGCCATGAACTGAAGTACCTGAGCATTTCCACCAGGAAGTCACAAACACACTAAAAAGTTAAGCTTGCATTCCAATGATTTTTGGACTGAGGCTTTAATCTGTCTCTGAGCTAGGAACCAGCAGCTGCTTGAGCACTTCTCCCAAGCCTGCCAAGGCTGTGTTTTCTGGCTCCATGTGCTCACAGCCATCTGTTCAGATGGCACATGCACCTGTGTAGGCTGGTTGGGCTCTTCCCTTACAGCACAGGAGCCAAGCAAAGGCAGTTCAGATTGGCAACCCAGAGGACACTGCAACAGGCATCTCTTCCAAAGAAGTCCTTCTATTTCTTCATCTCAGAGGTAGCAGCCAAAACTTAGTAACACCTTCGATGTGTCTGCAAGAGGAGAGCTAGCCTGGTGGGGAAGAGGTGTAGACACTCCTTGATGCAATTTGACAGCATGTTATCAGAGCCAATCATCTGGGATCTACTGAATATCATACATATGCAAATGTCAGGATATGTCCTACCTAAATATACAGTTTGGCTATGCAAGGTGAATGCCAGGGATACAGCAGGTGAAAGCAGACGCTTTGCTGTTAATCAGTGCCAGGAAATCCCAAGACCTGAGTTCCAGCAGCGAGAGAAATTTTGCTCCAGAATTGGGAGGATTTTTCCAGGGGACCCTCACAAATGCATCAGGGTAAAAATCATGCAAATGAGTCTGATGAAAAAATAGGTCCTTGGGCTATTTAAAATCTAGAGGGGATAGGCACCTATTATATGCTTCACAGTCATCAAGGGAGGAGGACGCTGGGGGCGGCAAAGGAGCATGGTATGTCGAGGGAGTGGCATTATCTTCCTGCTCGCCTAGAGCTTGCCTAGGTGACCATTAGATCAGCGTGTCTGCATTTGCTATGCTTCTCTACTCATTCTCCTGTGGTTTTCGACATTTGAATTTAAAGATATTACAGATAGGGTTTGTCTCTCGATATCTAGCACAGTGGGTTGGACTTTGGTCTTAATGAAAGCCTATTCCACAGCAAGACTGCACCATAATGCATGCTCTTTCAAACCATCAGAGGAAGAGGGTTCAGTGCAATACTTCAAACCTTAAGAAACTCACATTCAGCTCCTTGTTATACAGTATGCTTTCTCTGTAACTCTGGGCTCCTAATGTAGACTTAAGTGTAGTTATTTTTTTTTTTTTTTTTAAGATCTAGATCTTAGTTTCCAGTCTGTACAGATAGCAACAGCCATATTCCTGTACCACATACATAAAGGTGTGTGAGGTACTAACAACGTGAAGCTCCTACTGTAATCAGGGACTGATTAGTATCTAGGATAGATGTAGCCGGACTCAGTAGATCTCTCTATCACATGGTCAGAAGCAGCATCTGCTTCTCAGAAACAGGCACGTTCCCTTGTTTCATGCCAGCACGCAGAGGAGGGAGACTGCGCTGCCTCGGATTTCAGCCCGGTCTCTGCGGGAGCAGCATGCGGTTCCCGTTGTTAGCACAGCCTGGATTAGCTTCCACTAATCTGCTCATCCTAGGAAGCCTCAGAGGAGCCTCGAGAACTACAGAAGATGCAGAAAATCAATTTCATTGGCAAGCAAGAGCCCTAGGAATCTAATGTACATGTTGTAATCCTGTCCTACACAGAGCTGGGAAGAGATACCTGCGCACCATACCCAAACACAAACTGGGATTTATAGCTAGGGGAAGAAGTGAAAAAAACATCTAATTGCTACAGATTTGGGACCTTTAAACGCTACCTCTGGGAATGTCCAGCCCTGAGAGCTGAACCCTACTGAAAAATATTGAGTTCATGCGAAAAAAAATGCTAAAAAATTTTAAAAGAGATTCCTTTAATTTTCCCTCAACACAGCTGGGATTTTAAGGCTCTGTGGCTGTAATTATTGCAGACTTGATACACCTCATTGTAGCAGTGTAGGAAAATATCACATAGTGACAGGGAAAAATAGAGCTGACTTTTCTTCCTTTTAAATCTCAATTAAAAAATACATTGGATGAAATTTCCCATTAGCTGGTACTATTTGTACATCCCATGTTCTTTCTTTAATTAAAAAACATGCTTATTGCAATACTGCCAGAATCGCTTTTACGGTATTTTAATTGTAATGTCTCTGCCTGATTAAAAAAAGAAAATATGAACAGAAAACTGCCTGAAAAAAGTAACACAATGCACGTCCCAAATGGATTGAGCAAAATGGCATAGCAAACACCGCAGTACAAAGCGTTTCTAGCTCTGGCTACTGACAAGGGTTTCTGAAACGAGTGTAAGGACTGGCTGACACGAGAGACAGGAAAGCAGAGGAAAAAGCGTCTTCCTTCTTCCAGCCAATTCAAGCCCAGTTGTTATCGGCAGTGATCGAAATGCTAGTAATTTGATAAGTACTTATGCAGGTGTATCAGCTAATATTCAATGCTATTTGCTAATAGAATCAAAGCCTAGGAAAAGTCAAATAAAATTGATATGTAAGTTTATCTCCTCCCTAGGTCTACCTGTAGGACCTGTTCTAGCCATATCCTCGTGTGAGTATCTGAGTGTGGATTCTGGGGGATTCAAAATACTCAGAGATAAGCATCGCTCTTGGGACAGAGTTTGAAGATCTGACACTGTCATGGATGTCTTTGGGATCTGCTAGTTGTCTAATCTTTCTAGGGGATCTGGTAGTTTGAAAAAAGCCTAGATTACCTGTGGTGCCATGGAGGCTGGGTTAGTTTAAGTATGTATCACAAGTTTTCAGAGGCAGAGACCACAGAAGATATGGGTGAGACATTTCGCAAAGCCTCAGCCTGGAGTCTGACCATGGAATTAGCTTTGCTGGTCCCAGCAGGGCGGATAAGATGCAGCGAGGGCTACCAGTCATGGGGGATAAACAGATCTGTGAGAAGTGACATTATGGCTTTTCCAGAGAAGGGCCTAAGCAATCTTCTCCCTTATGCCTGCAAGAACGGTCGCCTCAAGGTTGCCATTGCAAAGGCAGTTAGATGGTTGAAGACCTGGGACCTTCAGCTCCAGCAGTATCACCCCAAAAGTGAGCCCTGACACTTTCCAGTAAGGAGAACAAGTGGCTTTTTCAGTCTGTGTAAAGCAAATTTCTCTGTCCTGAGTTATCATAAATATTTCCATACTCGAGATGCTGGAATCACAAAAATAAGTTGCAGTCTGCTGAATTAGCAGGGACATGTGCAATCTACCTGTCTTGTATCTCTTCCTTCATCTGTACCTTCTGAGCATTTTCTCAGCCTGGCTATTAAACTTTCCCCTGCCAATAGCCAAGCGCTCACATTCCACTCATCACGGAGGAAGCGGAAGCTCCTGAACCTTCGTCACAGCAGGCAGAGGCAGTCTGTATGACCCAGATGCCTAATCCTATTTCACTATTGCTCTTGGCCTCCAGATCTTCCGTCCAGATAGGCTGGTCACTACCAGAGCCTGCAACTTCCCACTTGACACACAGCCAGAGCAGGGCCACCTTAATGATGTAGATGTAGGTGACATCCTTGTTATAAAAACCTTAAAACAATTTCTGCAATGTTAAAGTTATCAAGAGGACAGGAGCACCCCTCAGAGCTAGTGTTCAGAATCCTCACGGTCTCTTAAGAACAGGGAATTTTGAGAAATTAGCCCATAAAAGCATGCTGGGTTTGCTGGATAAAGCACCAGGAAAAGGACAATTGGGTATAACAGTGCCTTGGCAGACAAGCAGATTCAGTGGCCTCACAGGTTTTTTCCATCTGTAATGTTTGTTATATCTTAAGCTTGTGAGTGCGCAGACAGTCCGCTCCTGAACCATTAAAGACAAAGAGAGCAGAGCTACAGTCTAATCCGATTCTCTGGGCCCCAACTAAGAAAAACACTTCATCTTATTCTTCAGTCGAAGCATGTAGCTACACCCGCCTGCAGGTTAGGGTTTATCATCATGCCCATCTTGCAGCTGGGGAAACCTGGCAATTACTTGATGCGTTCACAGACTCAGTAGTTGCTATTCTAAGGGGATCACCTAACTGTGATTCATCTTAAGATTGGTATCTATAATACCTCAGATGAACAGGTCTTTGGTGGTGTGTGTTTCACTCTATCCGTACAGGAGCGTAAACATCTCCTCTGGGCTAGATAACTTAAAGAAAGGTAGGGCTAGAGAAGATGAATCCCACCCACTCTCAAAACAGAGTAGATCTCAGCATGTCTTACCTTCAAATCACGCCAAGGCAAAACAACTAGCCGCACTCGTGTTAGTGGGGGTGGATGCAACAAGAAAACTCCAGGAAAAAATCAACTCAGAAAAATAATTACCCTGTAGGTTTCTGCTCCTAAAATGGAACCACCTATATTTGGTATGTAGCTATGCTGAAAATAATAGCATGTAGGATATTTTAATGCTGCTTTAATAACTGAATCTACACTATAAAACAAGCTTCTTGGAAAATGTGATAAAAAGGAGAAATGATTTGAATGCAAGATGAGCTAAAGTCATAAAGATACCGCTCCAGACCTCATTAAATTCAACAAGACCTCCATTCACTTTATAAGTCTTCGCTCACAGATCAGATATGCGTTTGAGTTGGCCCAAAGGGCTTCTGCTACAATGGTGTGCCCTACTTCTTCACAAAGACAGAGGCTGAGCCCTAAAATCCTCATCCAGACTGGCAACCAAAAGTCTCAGAGGTCTGGAGCTCTCACCTGTCTCCTCTACTATATGCGATAATCACACTGGGGTTTAGAAGAATCTTGCATCATCTAGATTTAGGATTTTCAACTAGGGGAGAGTGGGAAGAAAATCAGACTAAAATGTTTCAAATTTTTAATCTGAAATTCTTATTTGATTTTTTAAGTGAGAAAATTGCCCAGTGTAGCAGTTCTGAAAAGCTCTGAGCCTAGTTTGACCAAATGCAAAGGTAGAAATATTTGCACAATAAGGATAAACTATCAAAGTTTTATCTTTACAGACTGATCATTCATAGCTATATCAATATATAGCTATATAGCTATATATAGCTATATAAAATACATAGCTATATAAAATATATAGCTATATCAAAATATGATTGTCAAATACATGCTTTTCATAATGTCTCTCAATGAAAACCTGTTACTTTTCATGTTATTTTAATGTAAAATCACTTTTGCCAGTAAGGTAAGTCTAAGTCCTTAAGCCACTACAAAATTGTCTTTTAACTTTTTAAGCTCCAATCCAGCAGAAACTTACACAGAGGCTTAACTTCAAGCAGAACAACTCATGCACTTGACATGGAGCACCTGTACAACAGTTTGCAAAATCAGGGCCTAATTTCCAGTGAAGACTAATTTCCAGGCACCGTGTAGCAAGTTATTCTAAATTTTACTTTAACACCCACAGAGTTACTGTTACTTTCTGACTCTGACGCTGAGTCTACCCCAGGGTACGTGAACCCTGAAAACCCATGTTGTCCACATAGCTGTGCTCGTTTATTTACACTCTACCAGCCCTGCTCTAGGATCTTGGATTATTTATTACATGCTATAGCTGTGGCCTGTAATTCTGCAACATCGTTAATTTTGTAAAGGCTTTTGCAATACGCTTGCCTCAAAGATGCCAAAGAAAACAGTGTTGATTATTGTTATCAGCACTGCCATTATCGCTGAATACCACTCAGGACAGCAGTGCTTTCAGTAGCTGGGGAAAAAATAAAATGATAATAATAATAATAAAAAAGCCTTCCTGCTCATATTTTCATTATGCCTCAAACAGCAAAAACGATGCCATTCGCATACATAATAATTAAATGTTTCCCCCTTCCCCCATCACCATCCTGACGTATCTAAAGCAGGCAGACTCAGCCTGGCCAGGTGTTTCCTTCACTGCAGGAGCTGGGGGAAGGGGAGACCATGGCAGTGACAAACTCCAGGCCTGGGAAGAATAAGAGCCCTGAAAACCCCTTCTCCAGACCTTTGAGATGTAGCAGGTTGAGGTTGTTGGTGGTGGTCCCCAGCAGCAGTGTCCGGCCTCCTTCTATCGTGACGTTATCGCCATCTCGCGGCTGGTGGCCAGCAGGCCAGCTCCAGTCCTCGGCCCACCGGCCGCAAAACTGAAGGGGAAGCTGGAAAAAAAGACCCAGAGAGGATTAAAATTCATCCCTTCCCACCCTTCAGGAAGGGAGCTTGCAGAAAAGCTGCAGCAAAGGAGACGCTGCACAATGCCGGCTACTTTCCTGGCAGGACCCGGCACAGAGCAAAGAAGTGGTGGGTGTTTGAGGTAGTGAGGTTCTTGCCTTTGGAAATGCCTCTTACAATTTGGGGATTGCGCCATATGGTGTTGTTCTCGGGTAAATAAGGGGCTTGTTGTGGGTCTCTCTCTGCCTCCCGAAAAGCAGAACTGCACATAAAGTCCTGATAAAGTCATAAAAACAGCCTGAAGTGTTTTGAATTAAAATATTCTGCTTAGAAGGGCAATATTTTCTTTTACAGACTTTTTCAAAAGTTTTCCTGCCACTCATTCCCATTTATAGACATTCTTCCTTTCAAATACCTTTTCTCCTCTGTCAGTTTATCCAGTATTATTAGCACCTCTCTTTTAAAAGCTCGCACATCAGTTCCAAATGAAGCATAGCGCTGATTGACTTCAAAACAGCAGACAAATAGCCTGGCTCATGACAAGCAATGGTGAAACAACAGTTGCCTGTCACCAGTGATGGTTCCTCCTCACCTCTGAATTTTCAGCACCCATTTTGCAGTGAAGGTTTGACTGATTTCTTGAGGAATGTGTGTGTATTTGTGTGAGAAGACGGGTACACCAGAGTGGACATATATATTCATAAAATATTCCTGTGGAATCACATACGAACTAGCAAGAACAGCCTCAGCTGATCTAGGAGGAAAACCAGACATGGAAATTTTTGTGGTCCTCACTGGGTTTGCTAATCCAAAACAGCAGTGGGAAGAATAACCTCCATACAAAAGAAAAGTATAGTTAATTCATTTTCAATCACAGCACATCATGTTCATTACAGCTTTTACTTGGGAGCTGTACTTAAGGTGAATCAACATTGGTGGTGTTGCAATAGTTATTTTTTTTCAGCTGTGCTATTGTCTTGCCTTGGAGAACTGCAACTTGAAAAACAAGAGCTCTGATAAATATCACATGGTGGCTACTGTCTTAATTATTTGCATCAGGGAATAAATGTTGGTCCCCAGACTAAAAGATACAACTGGCTTCTATCTGTCCTGTCTGCAAGGTGTGGATCCTGGTATTTTCTCTCCTCCATTCAGTGACTTCCTTGCGAAGGGAATTACTTAGTTCAATCTAGAATGAAGCCTGGGACTGAATTAACACGCATGCAGGGAGAACATCTGGGGAGCTACGTCCCTGACGTCAGAGGGAGTCAGATAAGCCTTCACATCTGTACACAACTGTTACAGAGAGGACAAGAAACAGCTTGTTTTTTTCCACGGCTGCTAAGTATAATAGGACAAGTACCATCTTCTAAAAAAAAAAAAGGAAAAAAAAAGCAATTTAGGACAAACTTACTAGCTGAGAGGATAGATATCTTGGAAAAATGTCTTTCTAGAGAGGCTGTGAATTATCCTTCACTGGTAGTGCACTGAAACAGGTTATATACAATATACACAGGCTATAAGCAATAGATCCACTGAAAAAGATCAAGACAAACTTTTTTTTTTTGTCAGAGCAGGGGATAGAAGAGGGCACAGTTAATGTCAAGGCACATGTTTCTCCAATATACTGCTTAGTAAGCCACTCATAGCACGAAATTGCAAATTCCCTAAGTTCCTGCCTGGCACAACTTTAGTCAGTCTCTGTAACGCTGCTAGGACAACACTGGATGATGCAGTTGTTGTGAAATGGTCGAGTTCATCAGAACATTTCTCTAAGGTTTTTTTAACTGGCTTCATCTAAGGCCCAATGAAGTCACTAGGAGTCCCCCAATTAACTCTAATGGGAAAATAAGGATATAAGGAATATTCTAGGCTGTTCTTCTTGTTAGCACGAAAAACTTAGAAACGGTTGGGTAGAAGTTTTACAAAATTAAGTCTTAAAAAAAATGAGAAAAATAAACCCCTCTTCTGACTTTGACTTTTATTAAGACAGATCCCAGTTCTAACTAGAAAACACCCAAGCTCTTTGTTTAAGGTCCTCTCTGTAGAACACTTCTATTTAAGCTATTTTTACCAGGCCTCTGTTGTCGCCCCTTAGAAGATGGTACACCCCCCCCTCAGTTCTACCAGTTACAGAGAGCAATACCATCTGGCATAAAACCAACAGCTTGTATGAGCAAATGATCTCAAGGCACTAGAGAATGGTTGAAACCCTCTGCGAAACTAAGAACTATCAACTACCTTAAAACTGTAACTCAGAAAAGATATAAATATGCTGGAACCAAATGCTCCATTATTTAGATGACACATATGTTCACAGTAGGAGGCAGTCCCTACATCATCAACCTAAACAAAGATAGAGAAACTAAATTTTAACTACTCAAAAAAAAAAATTAATGTCCAAGAATGATTACATAGAGGGATAAAATGATTTTGCCAAGATCATGAGAGCTCTCTGTGGTGGCACCCAATCTATAACCAAAGGATTACTTTTGCCTTCAGGGAACATGGTGCTTTTTACCTTACTTTTTGTTCCCGAGGCTGATTCCAGTGATTCCAGAGGACCTACCTCAAGCCTACAAGTCATAAAGAAGAAAATAAATGTTCACATCAGCTGGATGTTTAGCCCAGGGAAGAAAAGGGACGTTTGCCGTGAGAAGATGCCTGGTTTAGTCTGCTGCCACCTGCACCACCTGAGTGTGCATCTTTCAAATGATTTCTAATTTTTTTTTCTTTTAAGCAAAGAAATGAACATCAAATAATAGCACAGGACAAAGTGCAATTTATAATCACTTGTGCCATCCTTGTGTCATCATGGCAAGAATAGGTCTAAAGAATGTATTCGCCTGAAAGGAGAAAAGGAGGTTTGTTCAAGGAATGCACTGCAGGTTGCCACAGTATGGAAGAAAGTATAGGGGAACTAGAGGGAAAGTTGTTCCTTAGTAATTGAAGAAAGATATCTCACTGATGGAGGGAAATATATAAACTGAGATAGCACAAGGTTTCATCTGACAACCTTCTTTTCCAGGCCTATGCCCTTTCCTCAGTGGCATGCCCAGACCAGTACTCCTGAGTAGACAGACTCCTTGCAAGCCTAGGAAGTCAGAAAAGATTCAGGAGAAGACAGCAGACCATTAGAGGGAAGAGCACCTCCATAGGATCGTTAACCAAAAAAAGAAGTATAGTATAGTGCAAGGCTAGTGCAAAGACCAACTGCCCTACACCACAAGTACAGTTTGCCTGGACCTTGTGAATCCTGTATGAGTTCCCTCTGCCTCTTTTCTTGAGGAACAGTACAGTGCTACCTCCAATTATAACGGACTCGTTAAGTCCTTGGCTGAGCGGTGGTGAAGCTGATGTTCAATTCCTGCTCAGCAGCCCATGGTAAAATGACGTAGACTAACACACACAAACTAACAGCACATCCCACATCTGCCAGGGTGGCTGACACTCACAGCTCTAGAAATCCCAGCTCTCTCCTGGCCCTGCTAATCTCCTGCCATGTGATCTTGGGAAACCTCCTCGGTTATCATGTCTTATCTTCTTTAGCTGCTCTGCAGCCAGCTTGGGGCAGGCCATAACCCACATTGCTTGACCCTGCAGACATGAATACTGCTGTCTCTACACCCTAAGGGTGGCATGGGGACTTCTCTGGTCCATGCAGGCTGAGGACGTTCTCACAGCCGCTGGGACAGACTGATTCCCTTGGGACCCCTCCAAAAAAAACAGTGAGGCAGGCCACCTTCTCCCTCAAAGGGTTACGTGGCCATGTTGCAAATATCTTCATCAAGCAGAGTCCCCAGACCCTTTCCTTCTGCCCACAGCCAACTGGGACAAGAACATTCCCCTCCCCACAGGGGATTATTCACAGAATCAAGACTTTTTCCCTTTTCTATTTTTTTCCCCACTTGGCATCCAGCATTTGCCCTATGGTGTTATTTAAACACTTCTTAGCAACACCGAGGAGCAGCAGCAGCTGCAAGCACCGGGGTCATGGCTGAGCGCCTTTCCCGTGCTTGCTTGTTGAATGAACCGCGAGGAACCCGCAGAGCCGGGGAAAGCCATGTGTCTGGGGCTGGCAGAGGCTGGAAGTTTTCCTTCTGTGCTTTTATCAGCTTTAGCACAGGACTGCTCCCCTAGGAGCGGGGGCACAGCAAATGGCAGGGAGCTTGAAAATCAGGACGGAGGAAATAGGAACTGGCGTAAAACGACTGCTGAATGATGAGGCTGAAGCTAGCTGGCTGCGTCCACTGCTGCAAGGTCTTGCTCTAGCATGGCAGCGCTGACAAATATATCTTCAACACTATCTCTGACACCTCTTTTGCACACACAGAGGTGGTCTGGACAAATCCTAATATGAAAACAACCAGGTCTCCATTCTGCTCTGAATATCAGCCCTCTGCTAACCGTAGCAGTAGAAGAAGGATGGAGGTTTTAAAATACTGTGCTGAAAACCATTTCCTCATTTCTCTGCCAGTTCTTCAGTTACAGCTTCCCTCTCTGCTGCTGCTGTCTTTGTGCTACAGCAATGGTAATATTGCGTGTCAGAAGCGGAAGCCCCTATGATGGGCCATAAATCAGGCATACAGAGGCCAACGGGAGTGATACCATAGCCGAGTGCACAGGGGTAAAGTAACTGTGCACAGCTCTTGCTGTGCTTTTAGAGGTAAATATTTATTTTGGGATGAATTAGAATGCTTTAAAGAAGTTCTCAGTTCATGATAAGGGCTGTGCTGAGTTCCAGGCTCCATGCTGCTTCTCGACTCTAGCTAACTAGAAGTTCAAATTAATTTAGGCTGAGGGTCAGCAGTCACAATTTCTACTGAAGATGTTCAAGTATAGGAGACACTGGGAAAAGCAGCTGAGAACCAGTTTCACACCCAAATTAAGTCTATGTGCATATACCCTGCCAGATAGCTGGAAAGATGATTTGGAGGAAATGGGACTTATGAGACTGTAACATCTTTGCATCCAGCTGTCTCTCTGCTAGTGCTCTTGAACCTGGCCAGCTTCAACTAGATTTGACAAGGGGAGTGAAATCCCAGAGATGCAGCTTTATTGTAAGATTTGTGAAACTTAGTAGCTAGATAGAAGAAAGACATTCATCTGGTGCTTTCCTCAAAGACAGATATTTAGCATGAACTGAACGTTTACTGGACGCTAAAGCATTTGCAAGCTGTGCCCTCACGTCACACATCCATAGAAAACCTATTCTGGCAACACTCTGCATTTCAAATCCAATACAAGAACTGACATTAGCTCAGGTGGGAACCGAGAATGCAAAATAAGAGCAGAAACCCAAACGGGTGGAAAAATCACACCGCTAGGAATCCTTAAGCAACCAGTTGTACTTCTGGTGGTACCAAAGAGCACTACGATCTGGGAAGGGAGCTGACATGAAAACATGGTGAGCAGGGCCCTGCAACCTCTTCCCACCTCTGACCCTGCTTGCTCCATAACAGGCACAAGCCATTTCAAGCCCACACCTTGTGTACAAAGTAGGTGAGTCAGCTCCCCATTAGAGCTCCAAAACCACGGATGAATTGATATTTTAATGGCATACAATAGAAGATGCACAAGCCCCTTGCAATGCAGCAGATTATCCCCTGCCTCCCTCCTGCACCTTCTTTTTTCATTTTTGGGAATTTTTTTTTCCATTTTATGTTTTTAGTACTGTCATTGTCAGCCAGCCTGGGGTTGCCTTTATGTCTGCGTTGGAGAAATGATTTCTTGGTGCCAGTGTCTCAGCTTGTGTCTGTGAATACCGTGGCCCAGATACAGCAGCAGGAACTGCAGTGAATGAATACATAACAGCAATACACTTGCATGCCAACACAAGCTGGCAAACAAGCCAAAATGGGACAGGATTATAAATCGTCTACAACTAGCCCTTCAATTTTTGTTTTGACTTTCATAAATAAAATTCTTTCTGCTAGCATAAATTTTTATCTGGTGATTTTCTTATTCTTCCACATGAAATTTAAAGTAATCTTTGGGTTTTAAAGGGTTGAGAGACTCTTCTTTAGAGATAATATAGCTCATTTGATCTCATACTTTGTGGTGATGCTCTAATTTGTCGTTTTTTGGTTTTTTTAGCATATAGTCCCAATAGAAGGACATTAGCAGTCATTAGAGACACAAAGACAACAGCCTTCATCTGCTGATCAGCAAAAAGACAGAAATTTTAAACCGAGAAATAATGGTGGAGTTAACAAGCCAGGACTTTGCTCACTGCTGTGCTCAACCCTATCTCTTTCTCCGGGCTGTGGGTTTCAGCTCCGGGTTATCCAAGACGTGGTCATGGAGTAAAATCTGAAGGCAGCCGGGTGTCCTCGTTAACCACCAGCAGCAGCTAGCTTAATTCTTCCCCCAGTCATATCTGCCAAGGTGCGAAGCACAGTAGTGCTCCTACACCTCAATAATCCTCTCACCACTCTCCTTTCGTGGGCAGGAAACCGTTCCCATCACCTCCTACGATGATCTGCAGCAGGAGGAACGCGCAGCGTTAAGCAACGCCACCGTCACCCCTCCCGGCTCGCGTGGCAGTGAGCGAGTGAAGGTTTTGAGCGCTGCGGAGCGACTGACGTGTACGGGGTAGCCTTTTCCCCGTCGCTGACAGATTGCCATTTAACCAGCAACTACAGGGAGCAAGCGTTGCTGCTCGCCGTCACCACGGAGAGACAAGGTTAACATTTTAAGTGATGAAGTACGGCATGTATTTCCCCATGCCATAGACCCGAGACTCCATGCCATGTTCGAAAACACTTTAATTTCAGTGATGGATACATGGAGCTCACTTTCCGGGCTGTGAACTCGTGACAGCTCCTCAGTTTAATACATCAGGAAAAGATTTACACTCCCACCCAACTCCCTTCCACCTGAAGGAAAGAAAAATATATATTTAGAAGAGACAAAGGAGGAGGGGAGGTATTTTATTACCCTGGATGTCTTTTATAAGGGAAGTATTTTCAGCCATCTGCTCTAGTTATTCCTCCTGTATTGGCCACCATCTTCATGCAACAATAGAAATAATTATCTCCTCAAGCGCAAAAAATATATATATATTTACAGGAACAAACAAAAGCTGATTATTTTTACCTTCTAGGGGGAAAAAGAAACAACAAGCTACTTCCTAATGAAGGAGCAATTAGGAAGGTGGGTAGAACATCTATAATTAGAAAAGACAAATTGGTGCAGGCTCCTCCTTTCTCTACAGAGCTGAAAAAGACACAAAATCTTATTATTTGTTGCAGTTAGTGAGGTTACTGTACAAGATGTTGCCCAGTGCCCAAATTAGCTTAATCTGTCTCTTGGCACCATCCCCTGCCACTCCAGATTTTAAGACCTCCAACCCAAGATGCACCTGTGCCAAATTAACTGAGAAGCACTCATCACAACTGTAAAGTCACAAAATTTCCACTGTCATGGATAAAAGTTCCTCTGCACAACCTATATCCCTGAGACAAGTGCTCATAGGACACTCTTTCGTCCTGCTCTTATAAGAACAGACTCCTGTATATACACCATTCAAAGAACATAGGAAGTATCCTTTTTGGATTCAAGCCAAAAGCAAAAAAAAAAAAAGAAGAAGGAATTTTTCAGTCTTACTTTCATTCCTGGCAACATAAGTTTTCTAAAATAATAAAAAAAAAAAAAAAAACATGTATACATAACAGCATAATGGGCAACAGGCACAGGGATTTCCCGAGAAGGACCACAAATATCGTGATTCTACAAAACCAATACAGACAGCAACGCAGTGCAACACCTTTCTGTATACCCACACATATTTAGACACTCAGTGGTCTGTGAGAGAAAGGGAAAGCTCCCACAAATTAGTATAATTTAGTCAACTGTGCTATGAAACCAAAGAACGATCAAATCAAAGATACTCTTAATTAATAATGAATGCAAATATTCCCAAAGCTCCTCCAAAGACTCCCAAGATGAGGGTAGTGCCATATAATGCCCATTACAGGAGTTCAAAAACAGAAAAAAAAAAGATAAGGAGGAGCTGCAGACCTGCAAACCTGCAAGCTGCAAACCATTCTCTACATTAGGTGATTTCCCCTTCCACAAAGGCCCATTTTCACTAAGAAAAAGCAAACAAGGATGAAATTAGCCATTACCAATCTTTGTGGGGTGTCTTTTGCCCAGGGAAGGATTTCAGAGAAGCTGTCACCACACATTAGTTTCTTTGGGAGCAAGAGAGCCTAAAACCATCAAGTGGATCTTACAAAATGATCAGCAATCTATTAAAGGAATTTCATTCACATGCACTTCATTACAGTCCTTCAGCTTTGCCATCGCACAAGGCATTTCCGAGAAGGTTTCTAGGCTGGATCTGAGGGACTAGAAGGAAAGGACAGGAGAACTTCCGGAAAAGCTTGCAATGGATAGTCTATTTCCATCCTAACGAGGATGTTGGTACTAACTGCCTTGACAAAGTAATGAAGATTTTTACTAACAAATCAGAGGCATGAATGGAAGTTCAACCTCCACCATATGTAATGGCAGAGACCACCTATGACCCACTATATGGGTTAACCCATATGAGCAGACACTGGAGACCAAACTGGGAAGCAAAGATAAAGAGAATGAGAACATCTTCTGGTAACTCTGGAAGAAAATGATACATAATATTGTAGGCACGATCGCACTCGAGTCACAGGTGATCATGTGTGCTAAGGAAGTAGCCATACATAAATTAAAGACCAGAGGGAAGGAAAGACATCTAGAGAACTATACAGTGCGGAAAAAAAAAAGAATCATTTATGCGAAAAGACAATAGTATTCTCAAGTAGAATGGGAATAGTACTGTACCTATTAATCAATGAAGGCTGGAAATTATCAGAATATTTCTAACTATCATGGCAGTGAGAATCTATAGAAATTTTCCAAATGCAGCAGGAAACCAAACTGAATTTAAGTGGAGCTCATTCCTTTATTAATTGGTACACTTGTCATAATTGCCTGTGATAGAACAGGCCTGGACCATGGTCCAACAGACATTTTCTAAGGCTATGAAGTGATGTTTGTATGACTATCTGCATCATCTGTTGCTGCCTAACTTCTCTTTACCTTAGATCTCCACTTCTAAAATATAGGTGATGCTATCTTACCTCAGGGGGCCACATAGTAATTCCTTCATTAATGACTCCCAAAAGCGTTGGCACAACATGGATCAGAGCTGAGCAGCTGGCTGGACATGAGGTCCAGTTATATGTATTCTCCAATACCTTTCCTTCTAGCTGAGATTCCTGTTTTACTGACTGTACCCTGAATTAAAAATAAAGAATTATTTTTCTTTTTTTTGGTTTTAATTTTAACTGTCCTGCAGGAATCTTTCTGACTTGTGCTAGGTTGCATAAGCACAAGAAGGGAGGAATCTGGTTGGGCATATTCTCTATGGGACTGATGAATGACCCTAGTCTCTCTCCAACTATTACAGGATAAATCTGTTTACACACAAAAAATTGACCTGGGCCAGCGAGGTGGGACTAGAACCAGGAAACTGGCACGTCCCAAAGGTAAAAATACATTTGCAGCCAACAGCATTAGTAACTCAAGACCATAAACAAGCCAGGCTGTCATTAATTACTCAGACAGGGGCAGCCGCAAAAGCAGTGAGAAGACCCAAAAGCCAACTGTAAATAGTTCGACTAGCTGATTAGTTTGGAAAAAAAATGAGTGGGCAGTTTCGGAGGTCAGAGCCCATGGCACAAGTCAATCTCAGGCCAATTTGCAACTGGACAATGGCATGAGAAAAAACTTAATTCCTGTTCAAAATAATCCCAGCAAAATCACTCAAAAAACCACCACCAAGAAAAGGCTTTTCCAGCAGGGGAGTAATCACTGCAATTTCCAAGCACAGAAGGTAAGGCTCTTTGCACCAGAGGTATTTAATTAAGGGCACGGAATATTAGTTTGATCTAATGGTGCTTTCACAGGGAGGGCACTGAAAAGACATCGCAGTGGGGGGGGGGGGTGTATGTCCCAGATACAGCTTGAGTCAACTTCCTATATGGCCACCCAGCCAACAAAGCTCACCTGAATACAGGTAGGTTACAGAGTAATGCTGGGATATGAGCAGTATTAAAGCACTCCGCAATGAAACAAACCACGAGAACCAAAGGAAGTCCCAGGGCTATTTACCATACTCCTGTGATTCCCAAAAATCATTCTCAGGTCTCTCGGGGTTTTTTGAAGGTTATGCTAGGAGGTTGATCGTAGAATGAGAAATCTCAGTTTCAGATAGAACAAAACCCCCTTGGAAGCAGAGGAAATGTCTTGCAGCACAGGACAGTTTTTCTGCTGCAGCAAAATCTCCCCATGGCTGCTGGCAAAGGAAACGACAACTCTGGGCTACACTGGAAGGGAAGGGCACCAAGGGGCCAACGCAGAGGCAGCCACTGGTGCCCAGATGTCTCAGCCAGCTCCTGGAGAAAAAGGTTGAGATCTGTGAGAAGAGGTAGGAAAATCGGGACTGGATAGGCTCATACTGGGAAAATTTTTGAAAGGCACTGAATTAGAGACAGAGATACAACAGTAGAGGCAGTCATGTTAGACTCTTCCACACTTTTAGTGAGCATGAACAGCTGATGGAAAACACTGTCCCTGGTGAAATGAACAGCAAAATTCCCATTTGCCTCAAAAAAAAAAAAAAAGGGGGGGATCTTATCGTTTAGTGCCTTATTTCAGTATCTTACAGAAAGCGATAGAGGAGCTCCGTTTCACAGAAGACAATTTACCCTTAAGTAACTGATTGCTAATTCGCAAGAATCTTCCTAATGCTCATTTATGGTCTGATATTCAGAGATAGTTTATTTCCATGAAAACTTCCACAGTGCATTCTTTTAATCACAAACCTCACTCTCATGAAAACGCTGTGCATATATCAAGTAATTTAATGTGATATTCCAGTTTAGGTACAACTTGACTGATTTTCCCTTTCCAGAGCGCAGTTAAAGGACAAATGGAGTTTACACATTGCTTTAAATCAGTGAGCGTTCAAAGGACGAAGGCTTCTGAGACAAACCAACAACAGTAATTTGATGGTAATGAGCAAATTGCAAGACCAAATTGTTTACACAAGTGAAATAACCCAAGCCTGGTGGCTATGCTGGACTTTGCAGAATGTACTATGCAAACACTGTCGCACAGTTGACTGATCCTGACAAACTAACCTGAGAGTAAATATTGCAAATGCAAATATTAACATAAACACTTTCCAGTCACTTGCAAGAAGAGAAATCAAATCATATGTCTGTGTGTTAGCAAGGAGGATTTCTGAATGAACTCTACAGTAAAGAGGTGGGCCATGAGTCTAATCCACCTGACCAGGGTTGGTGGAGACCTGCTGATGACAAGGCTTTTTTGGATCATGCAGACCCAAAACAGCTGCAAGGAGATGAGTGGTTGGAGCACTGGTATGGATCCAGGACTTGCCAGCCCCTGAGTTTCATATAGCTCCTATGGAGACACAGGTAACACAAGTGAGCTGATGCACATCCCTTTCCTCTGCAAAACCTGATTTGCAATGGCATTGCAGTGATTTACCAGGCTTAGGCAGAAAAGTGCTTTTAGGATGAAAAGTGCTGCATGAAGTGTTGCTATGGCTTGGTATGTCCTGTGCAGAAGATAAACCAAACAAACAGCCAAACTATACAGCCCAAGGACGAAAATCCAGTATTGTCACATACACATCCACGCCCCTCCAGCCAGAACAGTGGGGCCATATAAGTGGCTGTAACTCTACATCATCCTCCTGCCCTTCTACCATGATTTCTTTTGTACTATCGCATTATGGGCTTAGGCACTCCTCTGAACAGTACTTCATTATGGACACGATATTGCTCCACTGAAGCATCTATTACCACTAGGAACATTTTATGCAGCATCTAACTGAAATCTATTAGGATTTATAGGTGTGACTATTGTCTTGTCTCCTGTATATCTTCTCTTTCTCAAACAAAGAGGAATGGTGCTTTGTCCAGCTGTAGCACCTTCCATCCATAGGCCCCCAAAACATGATAGAAGGAGCAACCGACTAGCAGAACTGTGGGCTGCAACCCCTGTTTTGCTGAACGGAAAACTGAGTTGCTTGCTTATGACCAGATAGCAGGAGAACATTGCTTTATTATCTTACAGGGAAAATGCATGGCTGACTGCACCATGTTTAGTTTCTGCTGAGTCACTGCCACAGCTTCATCAAAATATGCTGCCTGTTCATTTCCACCTGCTTAAAATGCATTTTTAAAGTAGATTCCAGGTCTGAGTGGGAGACCTGGATGGCACTACCTATCCTGGGCTAGGGTCTAATGCAGATCAGCAGTGCTGAGTTATTACTCTCTGACATCTGCACCCCTGCTCCAGTGCAGTGCCCTGTGTAGATATAGAGAAGTTACTAAAATCTTTTCTTTATCTGTCGGAAGTCCTAAAAGAGGTTAGAGATCTAACTGTCCTGGCACGCTTTGATAACAACAATCCCCTTCCGCATGTGGAGCCAGGATCTGCCATGCAGCTACTGAGCACCACTAAAACCACCCCTATTAACTTAATCTAAATATTATAGTAGTATTTGCATGTCAAATTGCAAGTCAGCAGATCAAAATCTGGCCCTTAAAGCTGTCTCTGCATTGCAGGGATAAGAGCAAGCCTAAGCAGGAAAGGCCCTGGGACCTCTCCGGCAGTGAGCCTGCCTGAGCTTTAGCTCGGAGCATCCACCTTGCTCCTTGGACAAGCTGCATTCAGGACATCTGCACTTGGACAGGCAGATCCAGTTCACCTTAGAGAGTGCTCAGCCTGGGGCTGTCTCAAAACCCGGGTTTGCAAGGAGAGATCACAGGCAATAGGCCAGTGTGGACATGAGAAGGGACGTGAACAGCAAATTCACGTCCAATTTTCAGAGCCAATTTTCTGAGCTGCATCCTTGCTCCTCACTTCTACTTCTCCTTCCCATTCTATAGGGGGACTCAGTACTCGGGACTTCCCAATGTCAGTGAGACCTTCCTGCTCCTGCAGGGCTGAATGACAGCCAACAGCAGTCCCGGTGGCAGATGTCTGAGATCAAGGCTGAAGGGCAGTATTGGGGAAGCCTGCACTGCCCTTTCAATCCTGCACCTGCCCAGCAGGGAGAAGGTTTCACTCTGCAAGGCTGTTATTTCAGTAATGTAAGGGTTTTAAAGTGACTTGGCCTAATCTGCGAGCTTTCAGAGTCCGCTTTCAAATGCAAGGTCCTGTTTAGTTTTAGCACATCAACAACATGCTTTCTTAGCCTATCTGTATGCATTATCTACTGCTGTAATGTATCATGTACTGAACTACAGCATCATTACAGGTAAGTGCTCAGGTTTAAATGCAAACATAATTGCATAATGTGGTACAGCCGGGAAGAATAATGCAGGAAATAGAGCCAGCTCCATCTGATAGTGCAATCTGACTGGAACGCTGACCGTTCGGATCAAACACGCAGCCCAGATGGGGCAACCAAGAATAAAAGTGCTTTGTGGTATCTTTATTGTCATCATCAAAAACACTTATCTACCAGAAAGGTAAAAAGGTGAAGATGAGACTCTTACAGAAAAGGTCACATAAACAATAGGATAACACAGGGTTATGATAGTGGGGAAGATGTCACGCCTTAGCAAAGGCTGCAATAGCACTTCCACTTCAAGCTGAATTTTCCAAGCCCTAATGAGAACTTGAGTGTTAAATGGCATTTAAAAGGATGGGGACACCCATAGTATTTCCCTGCAGTCAAGGGTATCTCTTTAGTTACGATAAGTCCAGCTGAAGCCTAGGATGCTACTTTGCGAGTATCTGTACAAACAGTATAGGAGACAGCTCCTGACCCAAAAGGCCTACCAAACAAGGGCATAGCTACAGCAGAAATATGCACTAGTTTAACGAACTGATTGTATATAGATCTAGTTAAAATTAGAATTGATTCCTAATGTACTTCTCTCTCTTTAATCCTTTTTTTTCAATTGATTGAGTTCACAGTGGCATATGATCAGCAATTTCAGCAGGGGCGCAGTCAGCACCATAACACAAGACAGGATAGAGCTGAAGTTAATTTACTGCACTGTGTACTGAACCGCTATGCCATGAACAACCGTGCCTCAGTCAAAGAGCAGTATCACACAGCTATGGGACAGTAACTTCTTAGACCGCTCCTGCCATTTCAAGGGATTTTAGCCCCAATTAATTTCAATGAGGCAGCATGATAAAGAGAGTTGCGTGAGACGGAGCTTCTTGACCAACATGCCGCATGCTGAACTGAGAGATCTTTGAGGAAAAAGCACAAACTGCTGCTATTTGAGCTATAAAGCCATCCTTCTGCCATTTGGGGCCGTAACAGCTCGTCTTTGTTGGGAACGCAGATCCCCTGAAATAACATACGCCCCATGGCTTTCACTGTCTGCCCTCCCACACACGCATTCATCTGGCTGTTAATTGTCTGCCAAGACACAAAATCCAGGGTCCCTTTCCCAAGGCCTCTTGCTGGCACAGCCTTATTCTAATGCCTGAATGCTTTCAAGTGCTTAAGGATGCAGAGTGGTGCCTAGTGGCATTTTCCAAAGGCATATTTGATCTCAGGGAGAGCCACCTTACTAGGGTGCACATCCTCGTGAGGGTGCACATGTGGTGGAGGTAAAGTGCTTTGGTCCAGACATTTCTGCGGCATTTCTTGAGCCACCTCAGCTTTGTCCCCATATTTTCCTCCAGTGACTCCATCCTTGGACTCTCCTCCGTGCCAAGCTGGCTCCCAAGAAGACAGAGCAGAGCAACATCATCTGCCCGTGGACCTCTTTGCAGCAGTCCGTTTGCCGCAGAGGGGTTCAAGACAACAAGGAGCAAAGTCCTGAATCCCAGGAAGAGGAAAAGCAGAAAAAGACGGACCTCTGGGTGAGTCATCTCTATGACTGATACAGAACTGCTCCTTGCCAGCTGTTTCATACATCCTTATCCAGCTCTGCATAGGTCAGCCTGAACATCTAAACCGCCCTGCAGGCCCACTGAGGGCTTGCTGGGGAGATCAGGGAAAAGCAGTCCTCGACATGGAAAGCAAAAACCTCATCTCCCACTCGCTAAACACAGGTTAAGGCAGGAAGAAAAAGGCAAATGTGTGAAGAGGAACGAGTGAGCTAGGAAGAAGAGAGAGAGAGGGAGTGAAAGAGCAAGAAAAAGTGTGTGAAAGAGAGAGAACTGGAATCCCTACATGGGTAAAACTGAGCCTGAACTTTGACCGGAGTCGCAAACCCAAAGAAGATGTGTGAAAGCAGGGAAATAAATCAATAAGCCAAACGGCAATCTCTTTCCTCAATTTTATTTGAGGAAGTCAAATTTACTGAGCTCCTCGCAAGCTGTCTTTGGCTAAAATCACCGCTAATGAGCTCTGACATCTGAAATTTAACGGAATATGAGCTAACAGCTCCCAGCCCTGCGCCACCCATGAAGTTCACTGGGAATATTTTGTTAAAGCCGTAGACCAGCTAACTGCCTCCTTATTGAAAAGGCGCAGCGTTCACGGGAAAGTGTTTATAGCACCCACTTCACCTGATGCTTCCCTGCCCGGGGACATCTGCTTTTCTTCATGAGGCCCGCAGAGCCCTCCGTCCCCTCCGCTCCTTCCCGTCGCTATTGTAATTGTTGGCTCGTTTTTACGAGGTAGCCTTACGATCCCTTAATGAAGTACTTTGCTCCGCAGTTATTTACAAGGACAGATTGGAAATGAGGGGCTTCCACGTACAGAGCTGCCGACTAGGGAAACATACCCAGCATTTAAGCAAGCAGTTTGTTAAGTCAGTCTATCACCTGGTTATTATGGACTCATTGTGAAAACAGCCTGTTTTTACTGGCAATCACATAAAATTAACTCTTTCCTTAAAGAGAGAAAGAAGCCTCTTGTAGATTAATTTTCGGCACAGTCGTTTAACTCCCTGATTTTTCCCTCTTGCCACAATAATTTTTCAGTTAACGCTTTCTGAATGAAAATGGTACAGCAATTCGTTCATCCTCCAACCATAGGCCTAGTTTGCATCTTTTAATTTGGGTGAGAGATTGCCATGGCACCAGGAGTAACAAAAAGGGAAAATTCACACCATTTTTTAAAAGGGTTTTCCCCACGCTCCATCCCAGGGTTCTCTTCATTTCTTGTGGATGGGATGGGAAGCCTGATCCTGCACTCAGGGCGGGAAACTCAGGGCTCCTGAGGCTGGACCAGGTACTACACTCAGCGCTGCAAAGCCACCTCCCTGCAGAAGCAGTGCCTGTAACTCAGCACCACCTTACACCAAACGTGATAAACGACAGAGGCGTTATACTGCATTCAGGTATAAATTGCAGCCTAGTGGAAAACATTATAGATACAGAAGGAGAAGGAGAGCCTGGTCTGCTACAACATGTGAGTGATCCTAACCAGGCCACTTAGATTACCGACCCCTATCCTGCTGGTGCTGACCTGTGTGAGTAAAAGTCCTGCAGAACTCAATGTCTATGTGTATATGCAGCAAGCTTTTCTCCTGAGTAAGTGTTTGTGGATAAACCATCCATAAATACGAGCGACTTGTAGGACTACAGAGCTGCCACACCACCCACCACATGCCAACACTCATGCATAGGCTCAGCAATTTACAAGATTAAATCTGATTCATTTTAATGCGGGTGACGGAACAAGGATGCTAAGAGAGAGGTTTAAATGTGCTCAGTACTAGGTGTTCACATGTTGGTCATGGCCTTACTGTGGATGTAGGTGCCTAAAATGAAGCACTGGGGAAAAAAAAAATATTAATTGGGCTCTGATTATTACTTGAGTTTAAAGAGAGACATGCTCATCTCACAGCCCTTTGGTGGTGCCAGAATGGCACAAAGACACATCTCCATCCATGATCCAGCCACTGTCAGGGCCCCTCCAACTGGCCTAACCTGGCTATGTCCACGCTATTAAACTCTCCCAGCTTTCAAAACAGGGTGACCACATGGCTGGCCCTTGCTAACTCCTGAACCAGGCCCCAGAAACGTTTGGGAGAGGGTTGAAGGTAGCTGGAGTGCTTCTAGGTCAGCCAAACCAGCTACCCTGAATCCTGCAGAAAATTCTCCACTGCAACATCAGGTCCACGTTATTGGTTACTTAGGGATTAGGGAGAGGACACAAAGTCAACTGCTGACGTGGGGTCCCACATTAGAGATGCAAGAGCTGCTTGAAAGCCTTTTTAACCCACATCACCTCTAAGGAGGGGCAAGACCTTTTCTGTCCCTCTTTTAGGCCAAGCGAGGCTCCAAAGAAGAAGTAGTCTGGGCTATGCCTGTCTCCAAGGAGTGCAGCCCTTTTCCAGACAAATTTGAGATGGGGAGATGGAGAAAGCTTCTCTCCAACTTCACCCAGAGCCTGAGGCTCTTCACCCCAGGACCTTCCCCCAAACTGGGTAATTCAAGATTGAGTCACAGATTGAGGATCAGAGCCACACTTTCAAACGCCGGCAATCCTTTCCCCCAAAATTGCCTAAAAGCTGAAGGTGTCAATTAAAGTCTCTGTCATAATTAAACAGGAAAGTGGCAGCAAGACTCTGTGCAAAAGCCTGGAAGCAAACAGCAAGAAAATTTGCCCGCAATCCCTCAGGAAGGCTTCCCCCCACCCTCCTGACCTTAATTCAAGCCTTCGCTTTCTGATGGAAGGGAAAAGCTTTGCTTTCCATTCCCTGGAGGAGCGCCTTCAAAATGACAGTTTTCAATCTGAATCCACATTTCTTTAAAGGGTGAGGAGCAGGGATAAATGGAGGGGGACACAGGAAAATGATTCTCTCATTAAATGGAGCCAAGTTAAATTCTGATTTCACATTGGCCTGCTTAAATTCAAGTTGAAAGGCTTCTGCTTCATTGTGCTTTGGGTTATGGGAGTCTGGCAACCTGTCCTGGAGGTAGCATCAAGCACGAGCAATGGGGGAGAGGAGGACTCCCTGAAAAGGCACATGCAATTTAGGGACTAATCTTTCAGACACACTTGAAAAATGGCGAGATGACGAAAAAGAGGCTATTCAAAATGGAAAGAAAAAGCATGTTACAGTTCAACCTTTAAGGGTTTTCATTCTCAAAGGAGGAGAGGAAAGAGTTAAACCTCAGATCAGGAGGCAAAAGTTAAAGCAAAAAAACAACAACAGCAACAACAAAGATACAAAAACCTATACCACCAACACGTCTCCTAAATTTCCCATTGCAGCCCAAGGCCCATCCCATTAAAAAAAATAAAAAATAGAAAAAGAGAGTGGAAGAAAGGGAAGCAATTTTGCTTATCCTTTCCCCATACACCTAGCAGCCACTTTTTTATTATTTATTTATTTACTTCCCTGTTTCAGAGCAAGGCCCTTATTTTCTCATTTAGTCCAACAGAGATTGTCCTCCTGGAATGACCTTTTTTTCTTTCCCTCCCTCTCTCCCTCTTCCTCCCCCCTCCTCCTCACTGCCTCCAGGCCATTGCCCTCGTGCCAGTAACTAGATAACACACTCTATCAGAGATTTTTTAAAAAAATCATTGCAAAGGCGCTGGGGCTGATAGTGGCATCAATCCTAGCCTGACACAGGCTCAGGTCAACCATTTATCTCTTCACGTTGCCTGTGGTTACTGTGGAGGCCATCTTGGTTCTCTACATCTTAACATCCTTGCAGATGGTACCTCTGTCTGCTCTGATAGCATCCACACCCCAAGACTGCCTTTTGCTTCAATTCTATTAATTCCTTTCGGTAAGGCTTGCAAATCTGGGTTGTTTTAGCTGCATTTGCCCCGCCCACTCCAAAACACCACTATGATCAAGTAGGTTAAGACAGAAGGAACATAAAGAAGCAGAGATGGGATGGCTGTACTGTTAAAAGTACATATGTATGAAATATATGCACACAATACTTTAGTCAACGAGGATTTTCACCTAGGCATACTTCTGAGTCCCCGTACCGTCTGACATTGCCATTTTTGGCTATTTGCACAGCCAAAGCACCCAGGAGGCAGAATCAAAGCCCAAGACACCATAACGGCAGGTGCTGTCAGAAGAGGATCCCCCCCACATAAGCTTCAGTCAAAACATATCATTCCCTCAGCCACCATTAGATGTGAAAAATGAAGGGATTTGGGGTGCTACTGTATCTAGAGGGAAGTACACGAATAAATTATCATTACTTTCCAATGAGTTGAGGAAAGAGGAGCTGTTTTACTGCCCCTGTAAGTAAGCAACATATTAGACCATAATCCACTCTGTCACTTCCAACCTAAATGTTGCCTCATTAAGGCAGTGAAGGTGAGGAGGAAACACTGCTCCAAAGTGCCTTTTAACTTACTGTGACACAGGTTCTTCCACTGCACCAAAGGTGAATAAGCACAAGCCTGAGAGCTGTGTCTGCATGGGAAAACAAGACCAGGGCCCATTCATTCTCTGGCCCCTGCTCACACAAGGACATGTCCATCCCTGTGGGCAGCAGATTTCATTCATACCTTGTTTAACCACTGTTAAATCTGTGTGTTTTCCTCATGCGCATTACAGCAAGAGGAACGATAGAGAAGACAAAGAAAGGACATTTTCCCATCTTGCCACTGTTAAGCGTTTGAGGAGAAAATGGCAGTATGGGAGGAGAGCAGGTGGAGAGGGATGGTCAGAAGGGAACTAAGGGAACAGAGCGTAGGAATGCAAGTATGTTTAGGGCTCTACTGAACTCTGAAGGCAAGTAGGGAAGCTTGAAACATGATATTCCAAAGAAAAATACCCCTTTTAACCCAAAGATGCTTATGAACATGTCTGATCATAAACAGGAAGCCTAAATATGTCTAAAGCAGGGGCATCTACATTGGAGCCTCTCACCTCAAAATGCAACCATCAGACATCACATAACACGAGAACGGCACAAAAACAAGAATGGAAGAGGAGCACACATCTCCCATGCAAAGCACAAAGAGCCTGCTGGACCTGCAGGAAAGAGTCATCTCCCAGCACTCCTCGTCGTCACAGTCATCCAGCATGGTCTGGAGTTTCAGCAGCAGTGCTGCTGTGGAAAATAAAGTAACAGCCCTTAACGTCCAGAGCTTTCTGTGCGTCAAGAGAGTCCTTTATGCTCCCCAGAACTCTATCTAGGATTTGATACCTGTTCAAGTCACAAATATCTCCCAAAGTCAAAACTAGCTCATCTCCTTCCTCGTCCTCCAAATTCTGCTGTATTCAGAGAGCTGGTAAGCGGAGAAAATGAAAATAAAAAGGAAAGAAAGGAGCAGTTCTGAGGGTCTACAGAGGAATCCAAGGGATTTGGAAAGCTAGTCCCGATTACATTCAGCAGAGGTTGAACATGTCTTAGGTGACTACGCATATCTCAGACACAACCTTTCCTTTTTCCACTTCTAAGCAAAAAGAGCAGTTATCCCAGTATCAATCACTGAGCTAAAAACTCACAGATCCTCAATACTCTAAGGTACTCCTAAAATCTCAAGACCTTCCCTTAATGCCCTATTTAAAAAACAAACTAAAGGCAGCACAGGATACCCAGGCAAAGCCATAATCCAGGATGGCCTTTTTACCTAGCAAATTATGTTTTATTAGCATTCTATTTCTTAATAGGGACCCCTCAAGGGTCGGGTTGTAGAGGATTCACTAGTATACCAGTTCAGTTTCCCTACGATTGACTTAATATAAGTGGCATCTGCCCTCCGACAAACATTATATTACCCATCTGGGCCAGAGGAGGAGGGGGAGTCAATGCAGGGAAACATTGCTCAAACAGCATGCTTGCATGATGATTAGGTCTGGTCCAGTGATCCGGAATAATAATCTGAAGGCTCACTAAGCATAATAGGTTCGGAAACATCCAAGCCTGGACAAACCTTCCCATGAGCATCCTTTACATGTGTTATCGGTGTGTTTTGCATGTCTCATCAGTGTCACAGCAGCTGACATCTCATTATGCAGCCAAGGTGGAAGTGGGCAGGTAGTGACTGAGCATTAGAACTTTTCTTCTTCCTTTTATTATTTAATTCATATCTTCCCATTATCCAGTGTACCATGAAACTGTGAACTAATTAAGTCCTGTGGGATATAAAGTCATTGCTGGATTTTTTTTTCCCTTTTTTTCCCCCTTCTTTCAGTAGGTTAAACTGCATTATATACTGATTTAAAAATAATTCTGCAACTCTTCCTCAGCTAATAACGGAGCAAGGGGCAAACACTAACGATGCCAAATGAAACAGTGAGGCAGAGGCCTGCTGCTTACTTCGTATGACCTAATTAAGTCATATAGTGGTAAGCACTTCAAACACAAAGTCCGGTAAGGGCCTAAATCAGTTTCTAAAGAAACTCATAAAAATCCTTTTCTTGGAGATATTCAAGCACAGACCTGAACCAAGGAAAAGGCCGAGTTCTTAAAGTGAAATATCAATTTCAAGTGAATTCATCAATTTGCCATCTGAATCCCAGACAGCAGCTTGAAACTCTCAGACCTTTTGAGCATCTTTTAGACCGAGATCTGAACTCAGCTCAAACTATAGCCATGCAAGCAATGGCTTGGAGACCAGATCTGAAGGGATAAAACTTGAGGTGACAGGTACAGCCTCACCTTCAAGGGAAATATTTTCCTCAGCTGAGGATCATGCCTAAGAGTTTTCCAAGGAGTTCAGCTGAATAGCAAATTCAAGGAACTGGCCTATGAGAGAAGCATCTACATACACATGCAAGATGAAGAGGACAGCCAGCATTTTCAAAAATATCTTCTAATTTTGGGTGACAGCTGCAGCTCAAATTTCAAGCAAAAGTTGCTTGAAGTAAGAGGCAGAAGAACTTTGTTTCCTGAAAAATTAAACAGGCAGATCATCCAAAAATTAAAACATCTGAAGTTAAGCTCTTAATTTCCATTAAAATAGATCTTCATAAGCATTTATCAGGGACAAAAAAGTCAGAATAAAAAGAAATTAAAAAAAAAATGCAGCTATCAGGAGTCTGTATCTAGGTACAGTGAACCTCTACTACCTGGAGTTTACACGTATCCAGGACAATCAAAAACAGTTCAGAGAACTAACACCTCATTAATTCACTCAGAAAGAATGCATGTGGTGCTTACTCATCTCTGCAGATAATGTTGGTGTCCCTGGCTTCCACATGCATGTGCGATTTACACAGGCAGTGGGGGAACACCATGGGAATCCACATAATGTGTTTGGAACATGACCTGGAAAATGGAAGAATGGTCTGTCTGGCAGCATTTTGGTGTTTGAAACCCAGCTAGCCTGGCTAAGCCTGATTCCTGGATGAGTTACATTAGCTTTTTAATGCGATCTTCAGTAAATCTGATGTATAGATCAAGAGTGAATTCATGGACTAATCTAGTCACTATCCAGATGCTGTTCTGCAGATTCAGGCAACAGAAAAACGGGCTATTTCCAGCACAAAGCTCCTGCTAGTCAAAAAAGGCAGATCCAGCTGGCAGACGCATCTCTGCCACTTGCTGTGCACTAGGACCCTTGCATATGGATTTCTCTTCAATGTCCCTAGGTCTTATCTGTGACAAGGAATAACGGGCCTGCTTAAAAGCATTGTAGAAACGTAGACTTGGAAGAGATCACCATGTCACTGCAGTTCAGTTCGCTACTACTGCAGGTATCATGTCACCTAATATCTCTCATACACCCACCACGCCCCCTTCCAAAGCTCTCTAGAGCCTTCTGCCTGGTATTCTCCCACTGGAGGTTTGCTGCAAAACCTCATCGCACTCCTAGTCTGCATTCGTCTCATTTCCACCCCACACCTAGGCATGACGGCTTTATACCCAGATCTCAGCTGATCATGGTATTATCTTCTCTATTATATTAAGAATTAGCCTCACTTCCCATTTGGTGTTTTATAAGGGCAGAAGAAAATATATCCTCACCCTAAAGCTTGCACACCTTAGATTCAAGTTCCAAGAACCGACTTTTAGAGGTTTTTCGCTTTTCTGCTCTTAACCAAATTGAAACAGCTGATTGGTGTAGCTATATATGCTGACGGCAGATAAGGATCAAGCCCAGTCTTCACGAACTGCTTTGAGATCCTTACTTGAGAGTGCAACAGAAGTGCCAGGTGTTTTTATAAAGAGATGCAGTCCCATTACTTGTACGCAGAGTTGTGCTGCCTGTTAATAGCACCATTATGCTAAGGCACGTGGTGCTATTAATGCATTTCACTGCCTGATGCTGAACCTGGGGACCATTATTTCCACTGGAAAGGTAAGGCCAGTTCACATGACATGATTTAAACCTCTACAGTGAAGCATGTGTATGCTGCACCAAGTCGTAAATCTTAACAGGATGCTGTCAGCTAGAAAGGGACCAAAATTGAAACCATTTATCTGAACTCCCCACCCATCCACCTCTGTTCACCCAGGCCACTTTTGGGAAGGGGGATAAAATGATTCCAAATGCCCTCTGGGTTCATTAAGCAGAAGTCAGTCCCAAATCTGAAAGCGTTGCTGGTTTTGTCCCACTTTCCCTTCATTCATTCGTTCAGGACACCTAGAATTTCATGGATTTTCCCCACACTGTGTTGAGCAACCAGGGACAAACCTTACAACTTCGTCCTATTCTTGATCCCACCTGAGCCAAAAAGAAACCCCTGTCATCGTCTCCTTACCGAGACTGAGATACACCTGCACTGTTCAGACTGCAGCCAGCAGGAGGTGATGGGTCCTACATGTTGGGCTACATAGAGATGCCTTTAGCACATTTGGGAGTGAGAATTTACAGGAAAGGAGTAGTTGCCATTGGGTCCAGCCTAAACACTTCCCTTTGCTGGCCTCCTGAAGCGGCCATAACTAATAATTTTTTTTGGTTTGGTTTTTTCCCCTTAGCTGTGCATGTTTCTGGTAACATAACTAGCAGTGCTAACTGGCAAACAAGCCCACAGAAAAGGAGTCAACCTACATTGTGCAGAGCACAAGAAAGCCAGGAAATTGTGAAGGTTGGTTGGCAGCAGTAATAGGGAAAAGGCTATATGTGACACTCCTTTACAGGTCAAGGACAGACTTGAAATATTTGATTTTTTTTTTTTAAATAGCAGAGTAGACGAAAGCAGTTGTGTTTTAGGAGACTCAGCTGCAGCGGTAACAGACATCTAAAATACACAGGGCAAATTCAGAGACTTTTGGCTGAGTAAAAACTTCAGAATTTGGTGCTAGAAACACACCAAAGTTACCTTGTCAGGACACTGTAGCAACTTCTGGGGTGGGGAGCAGGTAAGGAAACTTCACTGCAGATATCAGGGTTAAAAATTACCACAACATCTTTAACGTCAATCCCGAGCAAACAAGACTTCAGTTTGCTAGGTCTCATCCATACTAAGACGACTGCATGATAATTTGCCTTACTAGGTAAAGGACAGCATTTATTCTGATAAGCCAGGTGTCTAACTCATCCCACTGGTGTTGTCGTTTGTACAATCCGGCCACACCAACGTCCCAGGAGTTGCTCATTCAGAAGAGAGCGGTGACAAAGGACTATATGGTACTCACCAAATATCTCCCCCTCCACCTTGAATTCTGTGTCACAAGTGGCACACCCCAAAAGCTCTGCAACACCCCCAAAACTCTAAAAGGACGTTTTGGGTTGGCAGTGAACATTTTTAGACATTGAGCCTTAAAATGATGATAGTCAAGAGTCATAATTTTTTTACACAATAAATTTTGCTGTTGTCTTTTTCCTTGCGATACCCACACATAGCCCTGGAGAGACTGTCCCATTTTGTTTCGGATGCTGAAGAGGAGTAAAAAAAGAAATATAACCATAGCTGAACCAGCGGTGAATGCTAAGTCTCTGCAGGAGAGCTGAAACTCTGTATCTCAAGGCTAACACATCCGATCAAGTGACACGGGTAATAGAAAATAGCACTTTGGAACAGAATTTGCATGCATGTAAGAAGCAAAGTGTTAAAAAAGACATACATCCTTCAGAAAATAAGGTAAAGCTCATTTAGTCTCAAAATACATGATTAACCATAGTTAACCATTAATTCAGCTGCACTGCATTAGAACTGCTATTCAAAGTTGGAAAGCATTTAATATTATATATTGCTGCTGCTCAGCTAAATTGTTTTTTTTTTTTTTTGCCCCCTTTAAATGTACACAATATTACAAATTTAATTTTAAGCTGTTTGAATCAGTCTGTAAAAAAGATTTGATTATACCTGAGTGTTCTGGCCCCAGTTTTTCCATATCTCAGTAATCTTGGCGGTAATTGGCTGATTAGCTCCCTCACACTCCATCTCTGCCTCAGTTTCCATGGTAATGTTACAGGAGCTATTATAGATGAGAACTTCATCTCTTTCCACTTTAGGGCTGAAACGAGAAGGGAGGTTAAATGGGGTGTCATCAATCTTAATGAAATGCAATTATTTTTACTCTTATTAATCATTGCAAGCCATTAGCTTGTGGCAACTCCTGGCCACCATTTGTCAAACTTTGCAAATTTCTGTAATTTTGTTTCCATTCTTTTATTGTTTATTTGTTTTTCCCCCCTTTATCTGCACACACTCATGATGAAAATACATGCAGTAAATATCTCTCAGTGATGCCTTTCTGCTTCCCCAAACTATTACAAATAGTAGCAAATGCCATTCCAGGACCAAGCCAGGAAGATAAGTGCAGAGAACAGCTAGGCAACCAGCAGTGTTAGGATCAAAGATGGACTCCTACAAGGAGTAGCGTTTGTTCGTGTCTCCCCCCTCCCCATCTTACTCACACTTAGCAATGGGGAATGAATAACTTGCAACTCCCTTAGGGCAAGTGGAGAAATTGGAAAAACCACACAACTGGCTAACTGGTCCCTAATTCCAACTGTGAAAAAATGAGCTCATTTAGGGGTTGCAATTCCTGCTACCCAGCTGATTGCAATGATGCTTTGTTGCTAGCATTGGAACATTAACTTAGTAAATTAATTAAACTTACTTAACAGCCCAGACTAAGCAGATTCGATATATGTGCCAGTTATACTAACAGACGTTTGCTCTAAAGTCTCCCATTGCATAGGGGGAAGAAGTAATGACAAGGTGGTGGGGAAGAGGTATTTTTATGGAGTCTTGCTGCTGACAGCTGCTGATCCATCTATAGGATCCAAAGTCCCTCAAAGTGAATGGAAAGCTTCCTCCTATACACCAACACTCCTTGGATCAGTCCAGGATAATCCAGCGTCACTTCACTTTCATTCCTGCCCCTCCCATTCTTTCTTCTTCCTCCTCCCCCCATATGCACCTTGTAGGAAGGAGAGCAAAGAGGGGGTAGCTTACAGCAACATAGGCGTAATTCAGAATTTGTTCCACTTGTTCTGAGTAACTATGAAAGGATCGACTTCGTAAGGGGATTTACTCACCAAAATAGAAGATCAGATAGGTAGGATGAAGATTTTCAAAGGTCTTGAGGTTCCTGGAAAATCCCATCTAACAGGATTTTCAGAAGTGCTTAAGTAAACTAGGTGCCTAAGTTCTATCAAGATCAGCCCAGTCGGAAACCCAATCCTCAAAGCCCTCTTGGGAGCACAACGATCACGGTGGTTTGATGAATCTGGAGACTGCAAACTGTGCTGGATGTGATAGCTCACTGTACAAATAAGGAGTTACTCTGAGAAAGCGTTTAGGGAGTATTTATTTTGTTGCCCTTTTTCAGCGCAATTGGAGTTTAACATGCTAAAGGAAGAAGCCACATTAGCAACAACAACAAAAAAAACCCTTCTGCAAGTAGCTGAACCTTTTTAATAGTGAATTTTTATCTGCATATTTAAACCAACCTTTCCCTCTACTGCATCAGTAGTTAAAAGCCAGCTGTAGGGAACTGCATGTGCTTTTGATAGCAACTCTTTGAGAACTGCTCTTGTCCCGTACGATAATTCAACGGACTGGGACATCTTTCAAGAATGCATATTACATATTTTTTTTTTAATGTTGCAAGAAAATGGTGCATCGTTTAAATAGCTGACTGTTTTAAAGGGAGCTGTCGTTTGTCCTTAGCTAAATGCAGAGCAAGGGCCCGCTTTGCCAGGCCTTGAAGCCTAGGGAGGGATCTCCCTAAGTGGTCATTCAGGTCTCTTTAGAAAAAGTTAATGTGTTTTACTTGAAGGCAAAGTGCCAACTCTTCCCTGTCCTGTAGTAACCGCATCTGAAACCCGGATGCTGGAAAACTGTTAATGAATTGCAGTGTTCAAGGAAATGCAAAAAGAGAAGGGCTGACTTGTAAAAGGGAATTCAGGGACATAGCCTGGTACTAGTAATGTCAATGGTAACACTTGCATCCCTCCTAAGGAACGTACATTTCACGCTGTGTTCATAAAGCATTGCCTGTAGTACAGCCTAGATTAGCAGAAGCTTCATTCAAATCAGTATAAAATTAGTAAGAAAGAACAGGAAAGATCTAACGTGCAGTTAAGCCAGGGAGGATGTTCAAATTTTAGTACCCTGGGACAATGTTTTCAACTCTTCAACATTTACACGGAACTCAAATCTAAATCTTTTATATTGTCATTATTATTATTAATAGAGTAATCTGTGCGTATTATTTCAGGAATTCCAAAACAGTTTATTTCTTGTTTGATCTTTAAAATTTTCTATGATTTTGTTACAAATTCCATTAATATTTTGAAATAATTTTTTTTTGACTGGAATTTGAAAAAAAAATACTTTAGAAAGCTCTGAAATGGGTCCTTCTGATGATTTCAAATTCCCTCTTCCTCTCCTTCCCCTCAAATTTTTCAGACAAGGAGATTCACCTGAGATCAGCCCATCTCTCCCTCTCCCCTTTTCAGGGGGGCCCAGTTGAGAAATAGATTCACCAGAAAAAATATCATTCCACTGGAAAATTCCTTAGCAGCCCAAATTTTAATTCCTAAGTGTTAGAGGACTATGAGCACAACGGGAAAAGTTAGTGACGGCAATAAAAAGGTTGGAGAAGTTGGCAGAATGGGGGAAAACAAGTAAGAAAAACTTTCCTAAAGATGAAATGTACTTCATTTAGAAATATTGCCCTGCAGCTGAACGAATGGTGAACCCTGTCTCTGAGGGTATTTACAATTAAATTGGACAAAAACCACAATGAAGAGCAATGAAGAGGTAGACAGCAAACGGACTGCAGGACTCGGTCTTTCTTTTTTGTTTTTTTTCCTCTCCTTTGCATGTTCCATGCAAAGTGCCCAGGCACAGACATCCCTCCCCGCTCGCCCTGCCGACACCAGAAGCAGCTATGGTGGCAGAACCAGAGCAGCACAAACAAGAAAACAGAACTATTGAGATCAGTTTAATTTCAAGTTTTTTGTTTGTTTGTTTTCCCCTTCTAGGTCTCCCTGTTACTGTCTCCCCCTGTAAAACTGTCCTCCCTATCTTCTAGGATGCATCTTCTCTGCAGCTACACTGAAGTACCTGGACCGTACTGATCTGCACCAGTCAAGAACATGTTCAATATCTCATTGCGGTGATACCCCAATTTTCTATTTGTTTAAGGAGAAGATAAGTCTCCTTTGGAAAGTTTTACTCATCTGTTTATTCCTTAATTCAAACCTCCCTCTTCTTCCTAAAAGTAAACGCTCTGCAGGTATAAATCCCCATAGCTCTATTAAAGGCAACGGTACCAATTTACGCTCTCAGGCAACTTGGCCTTGGGTTTACAAAACCTGCACCTTGAGTAACTGCCTGAGCACCCGTGCTGAGTAAATATAGCACAGCCTGCTGAATTTTCTCCGTGACTTTCTACTCAAGAAACTGCTTGGAGAGAGGAAAGAGGAAAAAAAAAAAAAACACTCTTCTGCTTTTCATAATGCCTAATCTTTTTCCCCATTGGCATCCACCAGATGTTGCTTTGGATCAGAAGATAAATATTAAAACCTAAGAAGGAACAAAGCAGGCTGTTTACGAGATGGATTTTCTGATGTCTCTCAAACACTTTAAAAAGATGGGAGGAAGGGGAGGGGAGGGACACTAGAGATGCTTTGATAGACGCAAGGAATGAATTTCACAACCCAGCGGAGCGCTCTAGCGGTCTCAAGGCCAAATTGCTCCACTGGCATCAACTTAAGAATTAGAAATTTGCTCTATCGTCAGTATATCATCCGGTATGAGCCAATTTTGCAAAAGGCGAAATACCTTCTGGGAGGATATTGCTCACACTTGGGCCCACATAGCTGCTAAACAGCACTAACCTGACAAAGAGTCCAACAAAACGCTTCCAGGATGGGTTGATTCCCCCCTGGGACCGCTGAGGCTGGCCGTCGTGGCACAGGTACAAGTAAGATACAGACTGCCTCTGGCGGTAGGAAGCCACCATGACCTGGACGTCACATTTGATGAAGGTGGCCCCAGCTTCTCGGCAGTCAACCGCAGGGTGCGTCAAGCCACAAAGAACGGCCAAAGATGCTGCAGAAATAAAAGGGGAAAAGTAATCTGGAGAAGTCTACACACCATGAAAGTTACGCAGATTTTGGTTACTGATAGTTATTACTGTGGATTCGTTGTTTGGTACATCTTTCCTAAGAATGAATAGGTCTCCATCCAACTTCTTCATCCCCTATTGCTCTGTGTGTGCAAGCATATGCCTTCCCTCATGTGACAACCATCTAGATGGCCACTACGATCAAATAGCCCATTATGGGAAGAGATAACAGGCACAAGGTCTTGCAGCAGGGAACTCTGACTGCTTCTATGCTCTAGCCTGGCTTTTGAAATCCACAAACAGGTTTAGTGAGAGCGTTGCCACAGCTTGCGGAGCTTCTTCTAGGGATGATCTGGGAGATCTTGCTTTGTACCTGACTGTGACTAGAGATTTGGTCAGATTTTGACTCCATAGGTGTGGTAGGAGGTGTGAAGGGAGCAGATGCTTTGCTTTGAGATGTATTTAAGGGACAAGTTGTGTTAACAGAAGTTGGATTTTCTTATTCTAAATCCAGATGAAAAACCTAACAAAAAATTATGAACTGTCACTCTGAATTTCAGATAAGTTGAAATTTTTGGGAGAGGAGAGAGGAAATAAGGAAAAGGAAAAGAAAAGCTTTAAACATTAAACCATGCCAGAGATCAAGACTGCTTCACTAAAAAACCCTGAGCATGTAAACACTTCTGGACAATTTTCTTTAATGCTGAACTAATCAAACAGTTGTAATGAACTACTGAAAGGGTTTGTGGACAATATTACAGTCTGCACTGTAGTAGTGAAGAGCGTACATCAAGTATCAGTAGAGCAGTCAAGAGGAATTTTTCAAAAAGGGATTTGCTTTGTTTGTTTGTTTTTAAATTCTAGTTTGCTCCAAAGGTTTCTTGTTTGCTGGGAAACTGTCATTGTCAATGAATGTCTTATCTCCTAAGCAATGCTGGAAATGCATTTTGAAATGGTAAAAATATGAAATTGCTATATTACCTGTGTTAAAATAGTTAGGGTTTTGGCTAGAAATGATTATTTTATTTTCAGATATTTATAGGGTGTTTTTGAAATGTTTTTATCTACTTAATGTTTACAGTATCTTTCAAATGGTAAAACCTCGCATTTCATCTGCTCTAAACTGAAGAGTGAAAGTTCACAATATTTGCAATAATGCTTTTGTCTGGATTTAGAATGAGAAAAAGTTACCCACATCTTCACATTTTTTTGTGATATGCTAAATCTTTTTCCTTCCCAAACCCAGTCATGACTGGCTTGTTCAGCATCTATTCAAACACAGCAAAATACAGTCCCTGCCTTAAAGATCTCATAGCCTACGTACGAGAGAGACAGAAACAATATACAGAAAAGCCTACAAGAATGATGGAGCCGTGCCTATATTTTGCTTTTATTGTCCAGAAACGGTGTCTAGAGAAACCAGAGATGTTCTATACTTGTCTCCTATTTTCCTGAAGGCCACGCTTCCATTCCCTTTGACATTTCAATGGCACTAGATACCTGTGTTTTAGCAAATGAATACCAATCAAAATACTACAAACAACTTGCCTTTACAACATTTTTACCTCTGCCAGAACCAATTGTAGGATTATCTCCAAAGGATATGGGATGTATGCTTTTTTTTTAGCCATTGGATATGGGACTGCAAACTTGTCAAAACTAGGAAAGATGACGGAGCCCAAAGCAGTCAGGGCACTAGCTTTTCCCTCCTCTGAAAGTCCATAAATTTACCATGGGCAGAAGGGGAATTTGTTCCCCTTGCGTAAAAGAGTGTAGAAACTCCTTCTGCCTTACTGGTGACATGAAAGGCTTTAATATGCTCAGATGTGGTAACGAAGACCACACAACTGCTTTTGATGAATAAGCAACTAGCACAATATTAAAGGAAGATTACATTCACATTCCACAGTTTTTAAGAAAAACAACAGGTTGGTGAACTAATCAAAAGAGGTACTGGGTATTTCTTTTGCAGTCTTGAATACATCCTGACAGTTTTCTTGTGTCCCTACAAGAAAAACAGCTGAACCCGGTTCTGGGATGAACGACCCACAGAATCTCAGGATCCAGATATTTTCCTTACTACCCTGCTGCTGTCAAAGAACTTGCCTAGTTAACGTAGGTCACTAGAAGATATTTCCTGTACAGCCCTCAGAGCTCAGCAGAAGAACAGCCCTTGAATACCCTGGAAATGTTATCTGGTAACTAAGCGTTTCTGAAGGGCTCCAGTGCCCTCATCTCGGCATTACCACACCTGCAGAAATATAAAGCCTTGTGTTTTGCCAGCTGCTGAAACCATTTTTAACTCAAATCAGGCAAATGAAGGTATTCATTTTTTTAATCTTAACTAAACGTCACAGTTGCAAAGGGTTGTGAAGAGATCAGATCAAAGTGCGAGAAGCCCCAAAATCAAACCTAAAACCACTTTCTCCCTCTCTGGCTGTAGGAGAGAGGGACCTCGTTTCCACATGCTCCCGTCCATCTGATGAAGATACCTTGGAGAGGCTCCAAATCTTATCCCTTCCTTGGGGATCTCTGGGATTCTGTTCTCCCCTTGCTCCCAGAGGATGTCGTAATCCTTTGCTCAGTAAGTTCTGACCTTTTATCCCCCTTCCTCCAACCATTAAATGCTAATATCCCAGGTGCGTATAAAGGTGCCGTTATCTCCTGCCACAACAGTGAAAAATATCAGCTTCTTTACACACTTTATGTTCGCTATAAGGATAGAACCTGCTAATCACACTTGATACAATCCCACCACTCAGAGTAATGCTTTCAGCCCGTTACAGCTGCTCTTTCGAGATCAGACAGAGTGACAGCCCGATCTCTGCATATTGGTAATGGGCTAGGGACTGCCTGCCCCCAACCCTGTCTTTGAGGGATACTGCGCCTTAAGTCAGGATCCTGGGATGTTCAGCACAAGAGCTTTGTCCAGGTCACTGTTTAATAACAGCAGTCGGATGTGTGATGAGACTAAAACCTACCAGAGTTCCAAGGGCGGCTGCCGATTTACTGAACAACAGCCCAAGGTGCCAAGCCGTGCATTCCCGGTTACTTAACAGCTGCAAAGCATATCATTAACATGTGCTTAGCAGAGAAGACAAAGGTTAGAAGAAAGGAGAGGGAGAGGAAAAAAAAAAAGAAACTTGTTAAGGTCATGAAGTCCAACCTCTGCCTATGAAGAATTGCTTCCTATGAGACATTCATTTTGCGCAGCTGAGTTTTAGAAGTCCCAAGAGGTGATATGGCAAGCATCTATTCCACCGCCTGATAGATCTCACTGTCAGAATGCTCCTGCCTTGTAATCAATATTTCTCTCTCTCTCTCTTTCAGTTCTGGATTTGAAAGACAGAAGAGACCATTTGGATCCTTAGGTTTGGTCTCCACAATAAGCATTAGAGGCCCTAGCTGCTATTCAGATCCCAATGGCCACAGCACGTCCCCTTCAGGTCTTCTCCACTCACTCATACAAATCAGCCAGTTTCCCTGGTTTCATCCTCTCTTGGTCCTAACTCACTGCATCTCCTTGGTGTATTTGCACCTCTATATCCAAAGCACATTCCTCCCTCTCCTGCTACCCCATAAAAAATATTGGGCCAAGCTTCCTTTTAAACCAGCCTCATTTCATTTTTAGCTCTTAATCTAAATCCTTTTCCCTAAACATCCACTTTTACCAATGTAATCTGGATAACAGCAGGTCCAGGATTTGCTTACAAAGATCCCAAGTGCTGTAACTCCAAAAGCCTAAAAGCAGGCCTGTTATTCCAAGCATACTGATGAAGGTGGCCAAATCACACTGAGCTTTTTCCCTGATGGATCTCTTCATCAGTTCACTTCCTTTTAAAGGCGTCTTCCTTGCCCTACCCTCAATGTCAAACATATAATATTCAGTACTGACTTACTGTAAAACATATATACAGTGCTTACCCTAATACTGCCCAATAGGAATTTTCAGCTATTTTCTCACCAGCCTAAAGCTTCTTGCTAGTCTTTCCATCTTTCACAGGGGCACAATTCAATCCCACAGATATTAGCTGTGTGTTCTGTAAATTTAACCTGGGCTAAACAGAATCCACAGCTGTATTTGCACTAATCAACAGCACTACAACAACAGTAACAAAGAAAGAACAAGAGAGAGGTAGAGCTCTTGGGATCAAGCCAGTTACCTCTATACCAGAGTTTTTACAGCTAGTGGATTTTTTTTTTTTTTCCTTGAAAGGAGTCTGGTTTTGTAAATTTTACCATCAATTTTTTAAGCTTTAGGGATGAAATTGAAGTTGAAACTCTGTTTTGATTGTTCTGCAGGTTGGAAAAGACAACAATTTTTGTAGAATTCTTTCAGTTTGCGTTCCTTTTCAGTATTGAGTGCACCTAGGTCTTTCTTGTCAATGATCAAACCAAACCCTTGCTGCAGCTCCCCTCAACAGCCATTCCTAAGGACAACCCCATGGGGCAGACTCATGAGTGGATCCTACTGAGACCTGTGGTTCTTAGAAAATACTGCCATTAAAGGGGAAGAAGTCACATTCCCTGTGTACAAAGCCTTGTCCCACAGACTGGATCCCATGAGCAGCCTAGATGGACTGATTGGGGGTTCCTACGGAAATATCTCTAATCTTAATAGGCCAGACACAGCATGACCTAGTGCTGAAATCCCAGGGCAGCGAGCTGCCACCTGACCTCCAAAAGTGCTGGAGGGGAAGCGTTTCCGCTTAAAGGCGTGATGCAACAGAAGAAATGCATCTTGAACACGTCTCATCACCCAGGACGTGAGCAACACCAGGAAATATCAAATGGTGTCCAACCTGCCCACACCAACTCCTGCACTGAAGGATCCCATGGACCTGTCGTCCTTCACAGCTTGTGTTCCTGCATCCCCCAAGTCACTGAACGACCTTTCCCAAATGGACATGCTGGCAAAGGAAAGGTCTGAGCACTAAATGTCCAAGTCAGAAGCAGCAAACTTCCCTGGGCAAACAGCAACAGGTAAGCTGCAAGGTTAGACTGGACTAACAGCATTTAAGAAATCCAGTCATCTCCTAAATATTGAGGATGTGTAGTCCCTTAAATATACGTGGCATAGAAATACCCACACAGGCTGAAAAGCAGGCTGTTCTTTACACAAATTCATAACACAGCTTTTGTAGATGAGTGTCACATATAGAAATATGCCAAATATGCCTATCTCAGGAGTGCAAATAGCATGACAAAGACTTTATAAGAACACCTGTAGGGCATTTTTTTAAAACACAAAAATAACATTGTCCTGTAAATATATCTTTGAGTGACATAAGAGAAACGCTTTTGCAACTGGACTGCTGAGTTTGGCAAAGTTGCCTACACACAAATTTGCGCTCTGTGAAATCTGTGACAGGAGGAAAAAAGGTTGTCTTGTAACTGGACCTGTAGTACTCAAAGCAATAGCGTGTGTCCCGGTTTGGTTAGCAAGGTGACGCATCCCGTGCAGAGATGCGACCAGGGAGCCGGAGCAATCAGCATTCGCTTGCTGACATCTAGTGTCAGTAATAAGCATTGTGGCTCTGCCTGTAAAATGTTTTTCCCCAGGCTCCCTCCGCTGCCTACCACTCAGTGAATTTTGAACACAGTTATTAATGTTTTCACAGTTTGGATCAATTTGATTACATTTTATCCCGTTATTCTTCCTGTAATAACCAGCGTGCTCTAGTTTATGTTCTGATTTTTTGTTTCTTTTGCAGCATTCCAGGGCCATGCCTTTTTTTATTCTTTAACAATAATCACCATCACCATCATCATCGGTTCTCTGGACTGTGCCCAGACCCTTTTCTAAAAAAGGAAACTCAGCCCTTACAGCCTCTCGGGTACTTCCTGTCTGAGCACTGCAGGTTTGGGAGCCTTCCTCCCTCCCCGTCCCACCATCTTTCCTGATATTCCTCATGGATGAGGAAGGGAACCGTTCAAAATGACAAAAGTAAATTTAGAATTTTAGAGTAAATTAGGCTGGAAAGGACCCCTGGAAGTCTGTATTGCAAACCCTTACATAAAGCAATGCTAACTATGATGTTGGATTGGTTTCTCAGCAACTTACCTAGTCAATTTTTGAATATTTCCAAGGATGGAGATCCCACACCTTTTTGGGCAAAATCCTGGCAATTTATCATGACAGATACTCTCATAGCCTCCCTCCTTCCAGGCCCACAAAGGAGAAAAGGCCATAGATCTTTGGTCACCTGTATGACCGTAGAACTGTAAGGATTTCTGTAGTTTTCAGGATGTTTTCTTATCTTCAGAGCTAGGCAGGGACTAAAGCATTACGCTCTCAAGTGTTGCCTTGCCACAGCACCACAGCAGGCAGGAAGGCTCTGAAAATAGCATTTGGGGAATGGTATATTTCTCAGGGAGAAATTTAAGAGTCTTAAATTCTACCTTTTACAGATTTTAGGAGCCTAATTCTGTGCTGCCAGTGTGGGAGGAATGAAATATCTCTCATATGTCTGTGTCACCACTATTCCCAGAAAATGCCCCTTCATAAAGGCCTCCTTCAGAATTAAGGCAGGGTTATTTCTCTCTCTGAAAAAGCTGGAGAGCATGGCAGTGCTCTCTGCTGTGCCTCCTCTCAGCAGTTGAAGAAGATGCTCTGGCTGTGGGATGTCCCCATCTTTCTCTCAGGGAATCTAGCTCCATACTTCCACCTTCCCAAACGCATGAACTAGCCACACTATATTATTCATTTACCCTCTCAGTCATTCACCCGCTCCTGCAACCCCACTTCGCCACTGAAGCTACACCACCACGTAGCCTAACATAAAACGCATGGGGACACAGAATAAGGACATTTAAGGGACTTAAACGCACTAGATCAGAAATGATGGCAGAGAGGAACTTCCCAACCCCACAACCCTTAGACACTTTTTTTTTTTTTCTTTTTAATATGAGCAGTTTGAGGAACCAAAGTGCTACAAGGAACTGCTGATGCTGTGCACGTCTCTTATACGCTCACAAAGTATGTGTGGCAGCTCTGGCCACAGGCACACAGTGGATCTAGTCCAAAGCCCATGGCCACTGATGCGAAAACTCCCCAGGAGGACAATGGATTTTGAACTAAGCTCAAGAACTCCAAGTCAATGCTATTTTGACTCCTCTTCCTTCCCCAGTGAGTTTTAGGACCACCAGTGCTGCTTTTGCTCTCTTTCCCCGGGATGGGATACAATAAGACCCCTCACATTTGGTTCAAGATAGGTTTTTAGAGAACATTTTTAACACAGTACCAGGTTTTATATCTTAACTGACCATGTAAGCGTGGGGCAAGGCAGCTCAAGCCAGTTGTTGTTATGTTGCCCAGAATTTCACAAGGGGTGCCGCAGATGGTGACCGAAGTCTGCCCCGGGGAAAACCCAGTTCCACGCAGGTGAACTGTTCCTCCATTCAAGCCACCTTAGGAGAAAGAAAAGAAAAAAGAAAAAAAGAAAAGGAGACTGATGACAGAGCCCAACGGCCAGCTATCAGTAGGAATGGCCCAGTTAGAACTGAAGAGGACATTCACTTGAACATCACAGGTGGGTCTGCGTGGCTGGGTACACCCATCATATATTCAGCCTCTGTGCGAACTCCAAGCAGAGTTCGGAGTTTGCTAGCTCATACAGCACAAACATACCATAGTCTTCTTTCTTTTGTATCCATCCAACTTTAAGAAGTGACTACCCAAATATTGGAGCCCACTGCATAATCATCATCTAAATTTCAGCCAACGGACCTCCCCCGTGAGGTGACAGAAATCCAAATGATCTATTGTCTGCGTATTTTAAAAAGATAGAGACAGAGCCGATGGATAAGCAAATCACAGACCACTAGCTACATAATTCCAGCAAAGATTTCCTCCCATAATCTTGTGTATAAGAGACTGACTTCAGTATTTCTAATAACATGGGGTATTTTTTTAACTTACAATTTTTGCTCTCACATGAGCTACCCACAGTCATGGCATCCCTCCACACGGCTGAACACTGTGGAGGAGCTGCAACAGCCCATCGTGACTTACCCCAGTTGTGACGCACAGATGTCACTGATAGGTGAGAGAGGAACGTCAAGTTGGAGGAAGCCCAGCCCCTGGAGACATCCAGGCCCGACACATGGTACTCGCCAGCAGGGAGCGGAGGAGCTGAGCACTGCAAAGTAGACTGAGTGATGGTGATACCACTACAAGCAAGGTCCCCAACAAATACGTGGATGTTGTCCATCCTTGTGACCTGTGATACAGTCAGTGTTAAAAGCTGCCCAGTTGGCATAAGTGAAAGGAAAGCTGGGGTGAACTCCCCACTGTAAGTTATTCTTCCAAGATAATAGGTGATGCCATCTACTCTTAGCCTCAAAGCACTAGTCCCGTTGCCAGGAGGCACCGTGCACTGGATAGCTGTACAGGTGACATTGAGGACAAGACAAGGATGACGATCAATGAGAACAGAAGTCATGCTCTTTCCTTTCAGTGCTGAGCCTGCTAAGGTGAGCAGGCCTCCACCATTAGTACTGAAGTTTTCAGGGTAAAACTGGTGCACTTGAGGCATGACAGTGAGAACCTCGGATGCCCTTCTGAAGCAGGCTTGCCCACTTCTCCCATTGGATATGGAAATGTTGTGCTTCCCTGGGGCAATGCAGTCTATCTGGCACTTGATGCTGGTCTCATTGCAGAAAGTTACCTTGCAGACAGCCTGGTTGTTCACCTGTACCACAGGGCTCTCACTTAGCCATGCCAGTGTCTGTCCCTTGATCATCACATAGGTGAATGTCCCATTAGTCTCCCAGGTCACCAAATCTACAAGGGGCGTCCACTGCTCACGCAGGTGGAGTGTACAGTCTCCAAGGCAGACACTACTGATCCCATTGACAGTCACTGTGACATTAAGAGCCCCAGATGCCTCAGCCACCCTCTCATAAGGTAAAGGGTGGGCCCCTGGAAGAAGAAAACACCTAATGACGTTATTATCAGAGTTCTGAATCTCACAGGAATAGTTACCTTCCAGGCTCACCTGTACCAAATTCCTCCTGGATTTCAAAGCGGTACCAGATATAACGAGTACCATCCCACCACAAACTGATCCTTCTGTTGGGAATATGGACGTTACCCGTGGAGTTACTGTAAAGGACTGCAGCCTTGCTGCTACGTGAGCATATCCCAGCTGCCTCTGGATAACCCTAATGGGGTAAGTCCCAGGTTCCAGGTTGTTCAGCGGTAAGAAGCACTGAGAAAGCACTGCAGACTTGTTGCCACGTTGAAACTCAAGCTCACATTCACTGTCCCCAAGTCTAGCCACAGATCCAGTGATGTTTACCCCCCAGATGCTCAAGAGTAAGCTGCTGTCTGTGACCTCCGTTTCAACAGTAGTAATCAGAGGAGTCAAAGCCCTTTGATAATTGAAGACAGTGGTCCTCTTTGCAGAAGGAGCCTGTTGAAGTGACCTACTGCTGACGAGTACATTTACCCTGACAGAGAGGTCTTGCGAATCTTCATTAGACAAATTAGCCGCTGGTGGGGTCAGGCACCGAATGGTCTCTTCTGCCAAGTGGGTAATCACACAGGCTTGCCTATTCATTGAAACAGAAACCAAGGCAGGGTTTTGGCTAAAGCCCACTCCTGAGATTGTCAGCAGTGTTCCACCTAGGAGTAAAACAAACAAATGAAGCAGAAGGACATTATGCAGGAAAGGAACTAATGACTGCCTCTGAGAAATCACAAACCATGATAAATCTTATAAGCATGGCAAACACTCTTATCCACGCTAAACAGAAGAAGAAACTAGGTCTTTTTTTTTTTTTTTTTGGGGGGGGGGGGAACAAGATAGTTGGACACAATAGCAGTCACATAACAAGATAATCTTAAGAGAATAAGAGGCTAATGTATAAGATAACCAGGGACAAATGAGAGTAGAGGGCCGCCACAGACCTGAAGAACATCCCTGCAAGGAAACAGACACTGAACTTTTCAAGGAATAGGGCTATATAGAAAGGCAGGTGGGAAGACAGTAAAGGTGGCTATCTCCTAATCTGTGTTCCTGCTGCATACAGGGAAGTAGAACTCAGTGCTATTTCCAAGTTAAAAAGCCAATACCCTACAGCTTCTTTCAGTCTTGAATTCTAGCTGGACATTCAGGCAGAAATGCTTGTGCAGCAACCAGCTTAGTGTAACCTCCAAAATAATGAGTTGCTCTGAGGTTGCCAGCAGCACCATCAGATTTCCGATGCGCCCATGGTCACTTGCACATGAGAAGGAGCTCCCTGACTACAGAAACTCGTATTGTTGAATGATCCCAGCCTTAAGCCCTCTCCTACCTACAGACTCTCAGTCTGCACAGTTTAAAATGTGGATAGCAGAAAGGAGAAGAGAATAGCAGGTCCCTCACCACTGTCAAGGGCAACTCTGATCACGGCTTCCTGTGCATGGGCTGGAGGAAGGCAGGCTGTCTGCTTTCTGCTAGGAGTGCCTGAACTTTTTTCTTCCCTGGGCATGTACTTATGACCATGGCAGAGGACAGCAAATGGGTAAAGAGACTTTTGAAGTGCACCGGTAGGATCATTTGTGCGGAAGAGGAACTCACAAAGAGTTAGAAACAAAGTTATGACCTCTGTCTGGGGCTGTCCTTGTGTCTAATGTTGAAAGCTGGGAGAGTATCATAGAGAAGTATGATCGCACACTGCTTCATTCATATAATCTCCCTAAGGCATCTTATATTTGGAGCACGCCAGGAGAGAGTCCACCTTTAGTCTGATCCGGCTCAGTTGTTCTAGGATGTGCCCCGGTGGAGCACCCCTCTCCACTTTGACATGGGAAGAAGCCTTGTAAGGCTAGGCTACCAAACTGGGCACCAAGAGCAGAGGCTAATTAGCTGGGATAAGCATAAATCCAGATGTCTGGATTTATGTGACTGTGCAAGACAACAGTATCCCTTTCACCTACAGTGTTGAGAATAGCAGCAGCATTGAAGGAGTAGAAGGCCAGGTTTTAAGAAGCATTAATGATAAAGATGCACATCCTTTAACATTCCCAACCTAATTCCAAGTGTCCAAGCTCAAGATGCCTCACTTAAAATCACCTAAAGTGATCTCCATCTTCCTCTAGTTTACAGCATAGACACTCTCTGCGTACTGCCTTGCTTCAGGACTCTATCCATTAAGCCAATGAACTCTACAAAGGTTTGACCGAACTTCTGATTTTGCTTTTTACATCTGCTGGAAGCACATGACCTTCTTTTTTCTATGATCTGACTGGAAAGTAAATTGTTTTATATCCAGGTTCATTTTCAGTGAGCTCAAGTGCCTGATCCATACGGCCATGCAAGTGTTAGAGACAACAAAAGACAAGTGATATGGGGTAGGAGAAGGACTACTGCCTTTTTTGCAGCCATGAGAACCTAAGTCAGCTTAAACCATTCATAAAACTAGAGCCAATGAGCTAATCAGTTGTTACTTAGCCTTCAATTTACCCCTAAAAATAAAAGAACCATAAAACTTTTTTTTTTAACAGCTTAATCTTCAAAACTGAGAGCCTTTGCTCTCGAAGCTCTAAGTTCTCATCTTTCAAGGCTTGGGCACTTTACAAACTACTGAACTAATCATGTATCACAAAGCCTCTGAATTTTTGCATCTTTAAATGTGTCATGAGCCTGGGAGAGGAATCTGTGGAGGACGTGAGGTTACATCACAAGAATTTCTTTCTCCTCTATATAAAGTTTTCAAAGGAATCATGTAAAATTCACTAAATTAATTCCACTCTCTCCCACTCCCAGCCAAATGTTACTCTGCAAAAGACAAAATAAATGAACCCCCACATCTGTATTTTAGGTTTTGAAATGAAACTTTTGTTTTTAGTTCAGTGATATTTTGCTTGAACACAGTTGAATGTTGTGTTGAATGTTTCAAATGTTTAACAAATTTGGAAAGGGATTAATAAATATTTCAGTTTGGATTCAAATTAACATCGAGAAAGGTTTTTATCTTTTCAAGTTAACAAAAACAAATGCTCCCTTTGGGATCACCTGAAATGAATGTTTGCTTCAAACCGTGACCATACTCTACTATACACCTAACTTTGATGCAGAAAGCCTTGAAAGATGGAGGCGAAACGACTGAAAGATACAGCACAGATGAGTCAGTGGGTGTGCTTTGTGGGTGTGCTCTGTTTTTCCAGTGGGAACATGCAACGATAGAGGAGCAAGCGCTTGGGGAAATCATATTCAACGCACAGGGCCCCCGAGCCAGACAGCAAGGCTGAGGGATGCTCACTGCAATCCCACATTTCCAGGCTGCTGCTGCCTGCCAGTAGGAGTCTGCATAATAAAGGGTCACTGATTTTAAAACACCCTTGTTTAAACCAATGTGAAACAGGATGCCCGCTTCAGTCCTGCAGGGAAGCCACGTTCTTGATCCCTTTAACCTCCATAAGTGCCTGCAGATGTACTGGTGCTATTTACCCAGTAAAGAGCCACAACACGGCTCTATGCTGAAGATCTCGGAGACGTACTGGATTAACAGCTCAACCCTGTAAAACATAAGCAACGTAAGAGGTTTATTTTTTGTGTGGTTTTTGTTGTTTGTTTTCTCCTCTCTTTTTTCCCTCATACCGCTCTGCTATTCTTTCTTACACCCCCCTCAAGGATGGCAGGCCAAATGCTCACCTTGCACATCCACTTTGTTTCCCCCGTAACACAGCGATAACAAGACCTCATGCCCCAAGCTTTTTCCACGTGGTTTGAGCCACATCTCTTAGAAGCACCACTGCCACATCAAGTGGCAGTCTGTGGGCCAAATCCAGTCCATCAGGCACAACTGACTTCTGGGCTGGCCCATCTCCCTCCACTCACTACCCCAGGAGACACAGTGTCATTTCAGCTAACAGACTGCACTGTCAGATGGGATGAATTCGTGTGCATCATCCCACCTACCACAGGCTTTCTCCTCCTGACATTCATTAATGCAACAAGCTGTTTAGGGTTGTTTATGAGCAACATAAGCAGTTCCCTTCTCCCAAATGTCATTGTTTCAGGAGCATTCCTAGCAACTGCCATTGACAAGAGCCGTGCAGCTGAGGAGCAAAACTGTCTTGCTTGGGAATGAGCTGTTGTGCCCAACTTTCAGGTGGGTTCTATCCTATGTTTTAGTTCATTTATATTACATTTATCTAGGCATGAACTTGAAGTGTCACTTTAAAAGATGAGGATAGCATCATTTAAGAATTCTCAAAACAAAGCATTTTTTTATTTTTCAAACCATCCTTTGTTTTTCTCATGAAAACTGTTTCTTTTCTTCTTTTGTTTTCCTACAGCAGGATTTATCTGCATTTGACCTGAATTTGTGAATAGCTTTGATTACCTGAATATGCATTTTTCATCAAATCAGCTATTTTTTTTAAATGTTTCTCTCCTGCCTCCTACTGATCCAAGGGGAGTTAATTGACTAGCGCTAGCAGTTTGCTGACTTAGGTTCCACAGATCAATAAATACCTTAATAATTATTCACAATTTTATACCATACTGCAAATTTCACTGTTAAGTACAGCATTTGGGAAAACTTTACCTTTCTTGTCAGATTAACCCTAAAATACCGAATAAGACAGAGAATGAAATTCCTATCTTAAGAGAAATATACGTATTCATATACCTATTTGAAGCAGCAACGACAACACCATTGATGAGGACAGAAACATTGTACCATCCTGCAGCCAGGGCTGGCAGCGTCACATTGACACCACGGTCTGTCTGTGTCTGAATTTGTGCCCACAAACCCCCAATTTGGATCTTGATATCTGACCCTTGGTAGCAGGCAAATGAGGATATTCCAATCTGGAGTTCCTGACCCCCTGCAGAAAAAAGAATGGATGAAGCAATTTCAGCATTTCCAGCAACAGTTAATTTAGCTTATGTGAACATTTCCTGAGGAATGGCATGGAGTCCCAGAACTGGTCCAGTCATATCCATCAGTCAAAAACAAAAGCTGGAATACCACAATAGTTCTGTGCTCTACTTGCCCCTTGGCGTCTCCGATTAGGATAAAACAAACTGGTGATTGTCCACCTTTTTGTTTGTTTTTTTGACTTTTTTTGAGGTGTTAGCACTGGGAACTAGACTATGACCATAGCTAATCACTAGGCTGTGACTAGACTAAAGCCGATCACAGCCTACTGGCAGATGCTCAGGATTGAATCCATGCCCCTAACTGTAGCTGTCTAGCTTGTACATATCTACAGCTGATTAGAGCTGAATCCAGTCTTTCTGAAGCCCATATAAGTTGAAGTTGAGGACTTCTGGAATTTTTCTTAAATCCTTGACAATGATCCAGACCAGACCTTTCAGCACTGTCTAACAGTGGAGGTATTTAAGCTTAACAGGAACCTTCACAGCTGGTATGAATATTTCCTGGGGTATCTCAGTTTAGGTGACCATGCATGCTTCAAAGCACCTTGTTTTTATGAAACATGCACCTATCTCCCATTTAAGCTCTGTAGTGAGCAGAGTGATATTTAGATGATAAAGGATTCTTCCCCATACCTGTGCATCCTGGAGTAATACAAAAAGGATAAAGACAGCTGGGAATGGAATTCTGTAACCTAAATCCCTCCTGAAATAGCTTAAAAAATTAAGGTAGGAGGCATCATCCCAAATACAGGCATTTTCACTGAAATGGCTGTATCTGAAGTCAATGAAGAGAAACTGAGCCTTTATAGCATGAATTATCTTATTTTAAGGAAGACATCCAAAAAAGGTCAGGCAAATATGACTGTAGACCTGCCAATTACCCTTCACTGACTATACCAGACATCTAAGCTACCAACACAGAGAGAGATGTACTTAGGAGGTGAATCTCAACCTTCAATCCCTTCTGAAGAGTACAGGTTCAATTGCACAGAAGTAGGAATGCGTAGTACCAGAAGGGAGTCTTCAAGTTCAATTCCTTATTGTCATGGACAACAATGCTGCGTAAATCCCTATCCCAAACTGATCAAGAATGAGGTATAACAGCTCTTTAACAGCCTCCTGAACCAGCCAGCCCGAACTGCTAGTCTACCCACAGAGTTGCTCCAGAAGACCTGATGAAGATCATCTGTCCCAAAACAATTCAATTTTTGCCCATTCCTGCTCTTTGCTGAGCTCACCCCACTTCAAAAATTGACTAAGCTGAATGTGGCGCTGCTATCCCAGACACAGAGGGAGCTAATCAGGAGCAGTTAACCTGTTTAACACCTTACTAGAGATTCAGATCTGACTGGCAATTTTGTCTACCTTGACTTTAGCACAGCTTCTGTAGCAGGCACGGTCCCAGTTAGCACTCAGCACCGCAGCCTAGGCTTTACGGGGAAGCCTCTCCCTTACATGAAGCAGGAAGGGCTGTAAAAGCTCCTCTTGTCTGCCCGCTCCTCTAAGTAGATCTTGAAGCCAGTACTTCCCAATTCTACATGCACAAAGAGTCAAATAAAGTTTGAAAGTTTGAAAGCCTAGGAAGTTGAATATATTAACAACGTGAACTCTTTGGACTCTTGGTCAATTGTCAGCTTAATCCTAGATGCCTAGGAGGCATTGGTGTAATTTATTTATTCTTTTTATTATAGAGGAGGAAAATTATATTAAAAGATGAAGCCACGGAGGTTCTGAATAGAAGATTGAATGAAGCCTCACCACCGTTCATGAGACGCTATAACATTAAGGATTTCCATGCACCTGGGCTGCCCGCGGCTAGAAACATCTCCCCTTGGTGCTATCATATCTGAATAATATTCAGATGATAAAGGGCATTCTCTCTTATTTATGCATTTTGAAGTAATAGAAAATGACAAGGGCATCGGGGAAGGGAATAGAAACGCCAAGTGTGCAGCAAGAAGTGCGTCTCGTCACAGGCACAGTCACCTCACCCCTCACATTGCCTTTAAGTTGGGCCAGACTGCTGAGTTGAGGAGAGCTTTATTAAGGTGTACACTGGAGAGTTTGGGAAAAAAAGTTGGGGGGGGGGGGGGAGTCTTTCCTTGGAGGAATGGGGGGTGGGGTGAGGTAAGGAGGAGAGCAGAAATCTTTCTGTCTGCTTCCCAGCTTATGCTTCTGTTTGTCTTTCCAAAACATTTTCTCTAGAGAGCCAAGAGGAGACTAAAACACATGAAGTCAGTTTTGGCTGTTCAACCTCAAAGAGGCTGACAGTCCCCAAGCCAAATCTAGCCCTCCTTAGAGTGCAGACTACAGGCTCATCTCAGTCAACCTGAAGGGAAAGGGTTACACCCAAAGCGTAACCTATTTGCCCTAGATTATTGCAAATCACCTTCAGTGAGAACCGCGCAGAAAAGATAGCAATCTGTATGTCACGGGATCCCACATACCCAGCCTTGCTGAGATGAGAAACCCATTTGCCCCTTCAGCTGCTACCTCAACATGTGGGATAGACTTCCCACGCAGGAGACCTACAACCTACAAAAGTTATAGCAGAAATAAGGGAACCACTCTGATCACCTCATAGGCCAGCAGCAAAACTAGAGTAGAGGCTTCATTTCCTAACTCGGTGTTTAGTTTGCTAATCTACACGCTCCTTCCAATTGCATTTGGCTTCACCTGCTTCATGTCTGTAAAACCTCCTGAAAGAGGGCAAAAAGATCTCAGTTTTGTGGCTAGGACATCAGGTCCAAGACCGTTTCAGCCAGCCCTAAAGGTGATAGCTGAGCTGGTGATGGCTTTTGTCCTAAGAGAAAGAAGGTATTTAGATTCAATAAACAGCTTGGTTCATTTTAAACTCCCACCCTGGATATACTGCTTGGAAACTAGTAAAGCAACAGTCTACGGAATAAATTGAGAACAAAGAGGGCTAAAAATAATCAGAAAAAAATAGGGCAGGAAGAATTGAAAGTCATTAAATAATCTATATTCAGTGAACAAGATTTCAATGGCTAGGGCCTTAACACTTTTTTTTTTCCCTCCCCTCCCCTTCCTTAAAACGAGCTTCCTGCTATCAGGAACCTTGGGTCTTCTTGTCTTCCAGAAATGTAATAAACTTTTTTCCTAAAATATTTCTCTTTAAGTGGACACCATTCACCATTACTGGCTTCTGCTCCCCGTGCTCAGCTAAAACACTTGGGGGAAAAAAAAAAAAAAAGAAGAAGCAAGTAAATGAAGGGGAAAAAAAAGGTCCAAACAGAAACTTTCAAAAAAGATGACTGCCAAGCACTCTATGAGGTCTACTTGGGCTGTTGCCACCACAAAGTCTGTGAAGTCTGTGCTCATATTCTAAAGTTATAGGTCACAAGATCAAACTAAAAAAAATAATTTTTCCTAGAAATGGAAACTAGAAAGACAAGTGCTGCCTCTCTTCTTTTTTCTGTAGCCCAAAATGCACTCTGATTTGGCCAGCCCCTTAGGATCCTGGGGAAGCACACTCTCAAAAGCTTGTTTGTCTTTTCACTGCTGAACGTGCCAACAAGAACTGGTGTGATAAATCTTCAGAGCAAAAAGCAGAGTTAGAGAAATAGGAGACGTGACAGAGAAGCAGCATTCCAGTCTTGACATCCTAACTTTGGATATGCGTCTGGGGCCAGCACCTCGCTATCTCATGTATGCTAGAGGAAAAAAAAAAAAAAAAAAAAGCAAAGCAAACGGAGCTAACCAGGACCAACAGGAAGCAGGGAGGCCACAGGTTAAAAAAAAAAAAAAAAAAACACCCCTCTGATAGCATCACTGGACCCCACAGACTTCAAGACCCTTTGCCCCACCATTCTCAGCGATAGCAACAACACTTCTACAGATGATGTCCAACCACATCCATTTGCATTTAAGGAGACTGCAGCCTCTTCACCTGCTATGCCACTGCTGTTTCTGCTCAGTGATACCACCACAGGGTTTAAAGAAGGATCATACTGGAATAAGTTGGTGACTGTTGTTGACAAGTGCCCAGAAATTAGCGTCACAGGGACAACAGCATCTTCTGTCCCCTGGAAAAAGAAACGAAGAAAAAGTCAGGGATAAGAGTGCACTAATAAAAATTAAATCATTCCCTATATACGTATGTCTCCGTACTTAATATGGCAATTAAAAGCCCTAATTTCCTACCTGGAGGATTTTTGGTTGGTTTGTTTGTTTAATCAGAGAAAAAAGATGGGGCATTACATGGCACTGACCAATTTGTGCATGCAAACACTAGACTCTATTCAAATGAATATATCTATGTTGTCTTTCAAAGGATATCTGTGAAGAATTATAAATTTGAAAATAATCAGACACTGAAGATTACTTTATTAATAGGGAACTAGCAAACGATAAAGAGTCATAGGGAACAGGCATCAACATTTTTATCTACTCTTAAACTATCAGCATGATCCTGGGTTTAATTTTGACCTGTGTCGATTAACACTGCTAACAATTCCTAGACATGGTTCAAGAGTTTGCATGAGACACAGGTAACTCCCAGTAGAAAGACTGGATGTAAACAGGAGGATTTGGAGCTGAAGAAGGTTCAGTAATATGAATAAGAGCAATTCTACCACGTATGTACTGGTAGATGCTGAGTAGAAAGTACAGAGATGAAATTTTAAAGGCCCAGGTTTGGTTTGTTTGAGGCTCAGCTAATCATTATGCAATTTGATTATTGCAGTTACACTAGCTTTCATAAATCAATCTGTTGCTAGTTAAGCTGGTCTAAATTGTAGGTGGAGCCCAGGTGAAACAAGGCAGCCCAGTTCTGGCTGATGGGCCATCATTTGTCCTTCCCCCGCAGTGTAGGTCAGGTTAGCACAACATAAAAAAGTCTACAGACTCTCAGCATACAGCTGACTGTACCCCCAAATATGTGGTTTCTTACCCGAGAGGGAACTTTACATTCAATTCTTGTTGAATTTCTGGCATTCTCAGAAATTGGGCAAGGCTGAGATCCGAACAACACCAGGTTTATCCCTTCCAGACCAGTTCCTCTGAGAGCGACTCTCAGTCCTCCTACAAAACCAGTTATTCCTTTACACTCAAGACGTGGAAAGATATTTTAATATGCAAAGCATCCTTTATTAATGGGCAATTACAAAAGGGAGTACTGTCTACTGGTTAAAATACAGATGTGCTAAGATGACATTAGTTTATTAACAGCGATAATGATCTGCTTCCACTTTGCTGTGCCCCTGTTTCCTCTCTCTCACTGGAGATATTTTCTGTTATTTGAATTCTTGCCCATCACACAGGAGAACAGTGTTTATTTTTTTTTAGTGTATTTTTTAATGATGTCCTTATTTAAGATTGCAAGGTTTGGTCTGTGATCTCACCCTTAGAAAGATCCCCAGCCCACAAATAAAATAAGGAAAGAGGAAGAAGCAGTAAGAATGGAAAATGAGCTTAACACAGCAGGTGCTTTCACAGTTCAAATAGCTGCCATGCACCCTGCTGTTAAAAGCCCTGTAGCATGTGTCTGGGAAGCTTAGGTTAGAAAGGGGACTTGGCAGGGCTGGAGACTTAGCTAAGTTGCGAGGAAGAAAGTCACAGAGGGCTGGACTCTCTGAAGGAGTGAGCAACCTCAGCTCTCATTGATGCCAGCCAGAGCTGAGTGTCTGCAGTCACACTCAGGATCACGCCCAACCCAAGGCAGACTGATTTGCCTTTGGTCTTTCTGCAGCACACAATTCCAGTCTGAATAGCCCAGATGCCCTCTCTGCTTTTTTAAATGACCAGAGGATTCACTGGCCTTTCAAAGAGAAATAGAAAAGAGAAAAGAAACGGGCATTGACAGCAGTTTGAAGCTCTTTAACATGATTCAGAGAGAAATTGATAAGCATCCAAAAAAAAAAAAAAAAATCCTCCCTGAAAACCTACAGCTCTCTGCTCTAGTTGGAAGGCCAAGGCAGCACCATAGTGCTGCCGCGCTTTAGGACTGTGGTTGGACAGACAGGCATGCTCAGGCAGGGATTTCATTTCTTCAGTGTGTATGTGCCATCATCACTCCATTACAGCACAACTGAGCTTTTATCATGCTTTTCATGTGTAGGATTTAAAATCCTTTATAAGCAGAAGCGCTGCTCTTGGCGTAAAGGGTGCAGGATTTGGATTCAGGAAGATGGGACTCCGCTCCTACAATCCCTTTGCAGTTCCTGAGAGACTCACTTAAATACAAGATAGGGGAATGTAAAGAGGGCCATTTACAGGGTTCATCCCCAGGGGAACATTCAGAGTTGGGTTTAAGCTGTTACATCTGAATATATTCAAACACGCAGTTACTGCAATATACATGGGTTCAGGGACCATCTGCTTGGCCCTGTCACCTCTATAGGTGCCCAGTGCCCCTATGGCAATGGGGCCTATGGCAATGGGGGAGGTGTACACCTCTAAGCCCAGGCGTTAGAAGGGCCTGGATCTGGGAGACAACAGTGTCAAAGACAGATGGGACTTGCAGGACCCAGAATTCCCGTGGCAGACTCGAAGGTATGGCCAGAGTCAATTCAGGAATCAGCCAATGAAATCAGAAACAAACGTAGAATACTCTTAACCCCTCTGGGTGCAAATCACTTGCCTGCAAAACACAAAACTGACTTTTTCAATCATCTAATTCCTAGAGAGTATTAACTCTTTGGTGTCTGTATTGCACTCAGCACAAGGGGTGACACGTGGCCTTTAGGTAGTCCCATGAACAAATAAGTAATGAAAAAGTAAATAAGCAGGGTAGAAACTAATGGATCTAGCAACAATCTGAGCAAGAAAACAGGATAATCTCTAACAGCCCGTTGTCCCAGCACCTAAGCCAGCATTTTGTTAATCAAAATAAACACTCCTAAGGGCCCTAGCATGTGCTAAGATGCTATATTGGCAAAGCAAAATCCTATTCTTCCCTTCTTCTACAAAGCTTCCCCCTTAGATGCTCTCTCCTTAGATACTTTTCAATGCAACACAAATCTTCTTTCAAATATACACCTCTGGCAAATAAAAGCAAAGTAAAAGCACAGCGGAACCCAAATAAATGCTTAGACTTATCCGTACAATACCAGCATGTACTTATTATGTCCTTAGTTTCATGAAATATAAAAGGAACTCTAGAATCTGTATAAATTCTATGCCATACAGTGTAAATAAGGAAAAAACCTCTACGGGAAACTCATTATACCCTGATAGCATGGCTCCTTGTATCTTTTCTCAAAATACCTTTTGCTGCTCATTCTCTAAACCAGAGAAGTCACGTCTAGAAGTTTATTCTTCTAGATGTCCTTTGGCTTGCACCAAAACCAGACAAACAATAGCATCTAAAAATGTTCACAGAAATCTCCTTCCATCTGCTGGAGCGGGAAGCACCATCACAAAGACTTTCCATGCTTATAGGAAGCTATGTCATGGGAAACTCCTGATGGGCACCACCGAGACCGGTGGTATTTTGACGACAAGGACCTGATGCAGTGAAGTACAGGATGCTTCCTAGTCTCCTCCTCTGTAAGGATAAGTATTCAGAGCCAGTAACAGTAAAAATTCAGAACCGGAGCCACTTTTGTGATAGTTGTTTGATAAGGAGCCCCAGATCCAGAGTACAAAATCCATGCATCTTGTGTAAAGACTAATGATCTTAAAGTTTGGATATCTACACTTTTATCCATATGCGATAAAATACTGCATATGCACACTTTACGACAGGATTGAAGAGAGGTATTTTAAATGGAAGAAATTAAAAACACAGATGGAAGCTGTAATTCTTTCCAATTATAAATGTTCAAGGCATATGTAAAGTAAGATGGTATTATACTTGCTTTCTCTTTAATGAGTGACATATCACTGTAATTGGGAGAAGAGCTGGATTGTCAGGGAAGAAAATGGAAAAACAAGGCCCAAACACTAAAATTTGTTGTTGCTGTTGTTGTTTTTTTGTCTTTTAGGGTTTTCATGAATTGGAGCAGTGAATCTCAACCTTATGTAGTGTGTGACTCTCCCATTAGAAAAATAAAAAAGAAAAGGGTTAGGATCCGTTGTCTCCCACACACCCCAACAACTCATAAAGAAAAGGGTTGACTAACTTCTAATTTCCACAAAGGAACTCCACAAATTCTTTCAAGTCCATCCCAGGACTCATCCATATAGAGGTTCACAGACCATTATTTCTTTCCTCTGCCCACTCCAAGCTAATCAAACATGACCCTGTTTGGCTCTCCAAGCCACATGGCTGTGTTAGCCTGGTGCTGCACTAAGGCCAGTACTCCTGTTCTCAGAGATGCTTGCTAGCACGGACTCAAAACATCTTGCTGTTGATACCAGGAGGCTTCCAGACAAAAACTGGATAACTTTTACTGGCAGATTAGGAGTGGATCATTTTAAGTGCATTCTTATCTGCTTTAAAATAAGTCATACACCAGAGGGTTGGTCCTGAGTGCACCACTCAGGTGTACCCAGAGGTTCCCAGCTTATTGATGAAGGTGGAGGAATCTCCTTCCCTCTTCCGAAAAAGGAAGGGTGACTTTTTACATTCTACTTAGCTACAGTTGAGTGGGCACCTGGTAGAAACTTCCAGATAAAGTCCTCTCATCTGTGCTATGTACATGACTGCCTCATCTGCCATACTGATCCCTTCTGGTCCCATAGCCTTGTGAAAAGGCTTCTGCGCTACTGTCTTCAGGAATGGAATGTATCACCCCTTTTTTCCCCTCGTATTTCAAAGAGAGGAGGGGTAATGGGAAATGGAAGGAACTTCAGTTTACTTTGAGCTTTTCTAAATTTCTGTTTTATATCTAATCATAGACAAGATTCCCATTTTGTCACTCAGAATACAAATGCACTTAAAATGAGATCAAGATAAACCAAAATTTAGCCATTTTGCAATTAGGCCAGAAAAATCCAAATTCTACAAAGCTGCATGTAAAATGAACATGGGAAGATTGGCCGTGAAACTCTAATACCCTTTTGAGTTGCTGGAATGAGTATGTATATGAATATAAGGGAATGAATATCTGAACTGACTATTCCCAAACAAAGCTAACAAGGGAAGATCTTACTGCCCCCACAAAGAACCGAGAGAAGTCTACCATTCTATAAGAAACTTGCCCTTACCTTGGGGGTACAAACAAAGTGCCAAGACACCTTTTCTCAGGTGAAGACCTTAGTAGTAGAAGTACAGAAGAATTGAAACATGCTATGAAAAGCAAGACAGAAAAAAAAAGACACCCACTTAGAGTCAGTCCAGCATTCAGACCTACCAATCTCTGAAGCTGCTGGAGGTTCAACAGCCACCAGCTTGGGCTCAGCTCTTAGGAAGATGCTCTCTCCTGTGCTGGCGTTGAGTGCGAAGCCGTAAGGTCTCACCAGTAATGTCATCTGATAGACTCCAACCGGCAGCATCTCCATTTGGCAAACCACTTCCGTTTCATTCAAGGTTATGACACTGCAGGTTGAGTTGTTCACCTTTACCTGTATTGCTGGCTTCTCCTCAGTGAAGCCAGTTCCTCTGATAACTACTGTAGCCTGGGACCCATCATCTGAAAGAATATAAACAGTAAGATGACTAACGAATTTTGGTGTAGCAATAACTAGATTTACTTTCAAACAGCAGTCAAAGTTTTTAATATCCTTATCAGGACACCATGTAAACCACAGCATTGAATCTCTCATTATCCCCCATGTTCCTGCCTCTGTTCAGCTATTATTTTTTTCCTTAAATTTTTATTAAAAATAACTTTAACCAAGAGTCATCTTGTTCTGTACAGCACCATGCTAACACTATTTCTCTCCCCTTTATGCCTCTACCATCTTCTTGTCTCCATAATACCGTATTTATACTGCATAGTTTAAGACTCAAGCTAATCAGGAGTAGCCCATTAGAAAACGCAGTTTCCATAAAACCAAAATGTTCTAAAAGAATACACACACACATATATATAAATAAACAAAATCATCATCAAACCATTTTTTAACAGAATAGTTTTTGCCACTTTATTCATGCACAGAGCCCATTACCTGACACGTACTCCACATCATTGACTAAGGGTGTCATTTCGTGGCAGAAGTGAAAAAAACATGAACCAGAACAGTTTGCGAGGACATCGTTTACCGCCACCACCACCTGGAGATGGAGAAGAAGGTTACCCTAAAGCAGAGATGGGAACTGAGGTGGTTTCTAGGGCTTACGATACACAGCAGACAGCCCAATGATGCGGGTAGTCACACTGCCTCAGCTACTGCATCACCACAGACAGCAATTTATTCTGCTGCAGTCTGATTACAAATTTAATTGTGCGGCTTGCTAGGGCTCATCTGAGACAAAGCAGAGCATAGCTTTGAAAGCTGTATCTGCAGCTTTCCTGGGTGTTTGCACAATCCTAACTCTCATCTCACTGGGACATACAGATCCTCCTAACTTGTTGCTCTAGTTGTCCATTGAAGACACTACTTGCCAAACCTCAGTTCCTTCTGCCCTGACTTAGGAACAACTTTGCTATGCCTTAAAGCACCGTATAAGAACACATCCCAGATTGCATCCATTCAGCATGTAACCTTCAAGATTTTTTTTTTGCTTCATTGTTTGTGCTAAACCAGGAAAGCTGAGTTGTAACCTTGAGGTCTAACATCAGCTCCCTTCAGAGAAGAGTCAGCTGTCAACGCAGAAGACCATCTTCCTCTCTTCCCCAGGTATTGAGGAAGATCATGCTGAGAGACTACACCAGCACCTGCAAATAAAAGTAGACTGTCTCTAGGAAAGCCAGGGAGCACTCACAGTTGCAAAACGCTCTGCTTAGTAGAAACAGAGTGGTTAGAGGGGCGTTTTTATAATTTTTGCTTGCAGCAAGCCAGAACAAAGCTTCAAAAATGAGATCTGACTGCAGCTGCTGTCCTTTTTTCACCTAATCTGTTTGAGGGTATGTCTGCCCCACAGACTGCAGAGGTACCACAGGTGACCCAGGCACCAGAAGCAGGGCAGTCCCCATGTCTAGGGAACAGAGTCAGCCAAAAAGCAGGATGAACTAGCCCCTGCTGCTGCACAGCTGGGCTTCTAGCACGTCCTGCATTAACCAGTTATTGCTGCAGGGACCCGCAGTATGTGCTGGAGACAAAGCCCAGCAATGCATACCACTCATACAAGCTCCAAAAGCAGAATTTGGAATGCCTTTGTCCTCCCAGCAGAGTCATTCAGGTGGGAAGCCCTTCTTGGTCCATTTTCACAGATAAAGGATTGAGGTCCATGGAGGGTCAGCGACCTTCCTAAACTAGTACCATAGCCACAAGGTCATTTATTTTGCCAGCAGCATAACTTCTGGAACCTGCAGATGGGTGGAGGGTCATTCCCAAGTTTATGGCCCAGTAAGGGTGGGAGTTCAGAGACAACGTTAGCTCTTGGCCACTGCCTCGAAAGGAATAAATCGTCTTCCTTTGCCCAAGACGGTCATTCTCCCCAGTTGCAATAGCTCTTGTAGTGAAGCGCTGCTGCACAAACCAGGAAGTAAAATCTGACCAGTTAATGACAAAGCACAGAACAGTAGATTTTTGAAAGGGTTTAGAATAGAAGCAGAACAAGGTGCCTCAACACCTCAGAGATTCCTGGATTTAGGGACTTGGGTGAACCGAACAGAAGTGTGGCAGCACATTAACCCACCTGGGTTCTGTTATTGAAGGTAGCAAGCATGTCTCCGAATATTGGCCCAATAAACACACCTCCATCATAAACTACACGACTAGCAACAGTTGGATTCAGACCTGTGAGTTTTTCATCGGAGACCTGGCAAAAAAAGACAAATAATTGAAGTTTCTCCCCTTTTTCTGTGTCGTAATTTTAAATTAAAGCTGTGTCCCCACAGTTCATACTGCATCATTACAAAATGGCAAATGACTCCTGGAAACCTCTGCTCAAGCTACCTCCATGACTCCTATCTCCAGGTCTTAATTTTCAGTACCCAAGTCTTCACAATACCTTAATATTCCTACTCTCACCTTGCAGACAAGAAACTGAGTTAAAAAGTTTCAGGAGCCAGATTTGCAATTAATCTTCCAATGCTCAGAAAAATCATTTTGAATTAGGCATTGAAATACCTATGAATATCTGCTTTTCAAAGATGTGGCTTCAGATAAAACAAGGGTCTACGTTACTGCTAAAGAAATAGCTCAAGTTCCTCCTCACCTTCCAGGTCGATGTATATTGAACACAGAGCCACCCTGCTTCTTTGAAGATAATTTTACATTTAGAGAAGTGGTTTATGCAAAGAAATAGTGTTTCGTTTTTTAGTGAAGGGATCAACTCAGTCTAAGTCCGTATTCAGAAAGGACCGTTCTACTTGAGGCAAAACTTAGATTTGATAAAATTTGGGATGGGACACTGAATTGTACCTTCATCTGAAACTCGTGAGAATCAGATGCCAACCCATATAAAACAGTTCTTGGAAAAAGACCTCCTTGTCCAAGAAATGATGCCACAAACCTGTACTAAGCTTCACCTCAGTTATTGCACTGAAATATTACTGCGGTTATAATAGCTTTCATTTCAGTACAGCAACCCCTTTATTGTACAGAACTGCAACAAAGTGCAGAAATTGCATTCCTGCCTCCTTATTTTGAAATGCAAGTTAGATCTAATTTGTCTTCCTGTTACTACAATTAATTTTTTAATCAGCTAATCTGGGATTTAGGTTGCTGATCCTAATAGGAGGATACTTTGTCCAGGTCTCGTAGTTGTTTGTGTGAAAACCAGTACCGGCAAAAACACTCAGTCAAGGCCATGAAAGACACTGAAAGCGGTTCAGACGGCATTTGTAAAAAATTACCATACACTTATAAGATTGGGTAAGTCCCCTGTTTTTGTTTTCCAAGTCAGGATCCAGATATTTTCATAACAAGAGTTTGAGTCCTTGGTCACTGTGAAATCACTGATGTTGAAGTACGGGGCTGTGGAGTTATCTGTGTTGTCTTGCAAAAGCCTGCGAAGATGATGGGAGGAAACGTGCACTGGGACACCTGTAAAAGACATTAGAAAGCAGTGGATATAATCCCTATGACAGTACATCTGCCTGCTCCTAGAAAGGAAAGATGTTTCGTTATTACTGGCAGGCTGTAATGGTTTAAGTTTCTGTAACTGCAAAAAAAAAAAAAAAGCAGCAAAGGAAAGTGTACTGAAACCCCAATGCCAAAATATCTTCTACACTTTCTAATAGATAAGAAAACCCAGAAACATATCTCTAGATGGAATCATTAGAAATGTTGTCCAAGTAATACTTTTTATAACATGCAGTCTACGTCTTTAGAAGGCATGAAATTTCACTGTGCAATCGTATTGTTTCAAAAGTAAAAATTCAGAAACTTCCTAGATAAGTGAACTGTATGTATTGGGGGGAAAATCAGTCTATCAAGAAGACTTTGTAGAGTTTAGTCCTAATAAATGCAAATGGCATCTCACTTCTTTTGACGTAAGGACCCACAGCCATTCAAAGCTGCAAATACAATAAATCTCCCTAAAGAGATAAGAAAGAAGGGAAAAGACGGGGGCCGGGAACAGGGCAAGAGGAATGGAGTTCATTTTAGAAAAGTGGATCTTCAAAGCAGGGAATTGTTGAGTCCACCTTCAGCTGCAGTCATAAGATGTTTCAGAAAAGTTTTAAGTGACAACATGAAGGAGAAAGTAATTTAATGACTATTCTAAGCTTGCATCTTCTCATTTTATGATTTTATTTTCTAACTACAAGTCACCAGTTCTGCAGTCAAGAACTCAATCGTTTGACTTGCTGAGATTAACTCATTAATTGTCCTTCTAAACCTCTCTGTTTAAAGTAAATACAGGAAAACCCAGAACATCTGAAAAGTGATGAAATCAAGTCAAGCAATTCTATGCACAAAAGCTTTTGTGGTTGGTGTCTGCAAACCAAAACAATTCCAGTAATCATGAGAGCAAATTTATTATCTGGTAAATTGCATGGGTCTCACTTGCAGGCTGGTGTTATGAAATACAGGGGCAAACCCAAGAGGAGTCTTACTGACTGCAGTTTTAGAAAAGCTTCTCATAAGAGAAAAGCAATTCATAGCCTGGAGCAATAGCAGCATTGTCATACAAGTGGACCAGAAGTACATGTACTGGAGAAACATCAGTGTAATGAAACCTTGGGATGCAAAATCCCAGTTCAGACTCTGATCCAAAATCTTTTAACATTAAGACTAGTATTTCAGAGTGACTGAATGCATTTTGGAGCAATTCCATAATTAACCTCTATAAAGACTGTCTTCCCTGTAATCCTTAACTCCTGTGTTTAAGGACATCGAGTGCAAAGCTCTAGCAGCCGCTCCAATGGGTTTGGCCTACCAGCCTGTTCCTTGAGCATGGTCAAGGCTCAGTCTTTTCTTTTCTTCACTTGGCTTCCTAGAAAGCAAATCCTTGACCCCTGCTCACACTGTCTTTTACCTGATATCACTGTACTGGCCAGGTGGATGCGGAAGGTCCCTCCAATAGGTGGAGATGACTTTTGCAGTCTCTGAACAGTGAGGTTGACTCTTGCATCCTCCGTGGAGACAGAGACGTGGCCATCTTCCTCCGAGCCATCCAAAAGCGCAGCATCTCTGCATGACAGAGAGGGCTCACATGAAGGCATTAGCAGTCAGGAACTCCACTGGTGACACCCTTCTGTTACCAGCAGCAGAGTGAAAACAGATGCAAAATTAATCCGGTCTTGGCATCTTGAACTCACTGGTGCTAGAGGGATTAGTCATGTTCACCAGACCCTTGCTGCAGCTCCGTAAAATATTTTCCAAATTAGATCAAGTTGCAGAAAGGTACTTTCTGTTCTCGCTCCACAGCGACTGATTTTCTTACCTCTGGAGCTACAATTTTTCGAGACAGTTGTCGTATGAACCTTTGGCCCTACCCTCATAGGAATGCATGGGAGCAACACTCAAAGGACCTAACCAAAATATATTTGCAGCCCTAACAGACTCAGTTGCTCTCTGCGTGCTCTCCCATGATGCTGGCATTGTACACAACAGGAAATGATGGAAAAATACTTGTTTAAATGGAGGAAATAGTGGATACAACACAAAGCCCAAGTGAGTCCTACTCCAAGAGGGGCATTTTTAAGGTCCACCTCAACACAGCTGAAGCAGCAGCAGAAGACGGAGGAAATCAAGAAACTCCCTAGCTTTAAGTACATATAACCCTCACTCACATTTCGTTCTGTAGTCTCCCCAGACTTATCGAAACCTCAGCACCCCTGAATTACAGCCAGGAATAGAGACCAATATTGTATATCTCGTTCACACTCCATTTTCTAAGACCTAAAATATTTTCTACCTTGCCACTAAAACTCCCCCCCCCTTTTTTTTTTTTTGTGGGGGGGGGGGGGGGGAGACTTTCTGCGATACAGTGATGCCACCATGTGGTTATGCGTCTGCATAACAGCTAAAGCCTCCAAATTCAGCCTGGGTTTCTGTGGATGAAGTTTAGAAAACATGAAATCAAAAGGACCGCTGGGCTTTCTAGTCCAACATACAGCCACTACATCAGATTTTTCCAGTATCCCTGACTCCGATCCCAGCAAGTAAGGTTAGACTAAAGCACAGAATGCGCCAGTTTTGTTTTGAAAAATATCCAAAGACAGCAAGCAGCCTACCCATTTTTAAAGCGTATACCAATTTATATTTGCAGTCTGGCTGCAGCATCTGATTTTGCTGATGTGTCTCTGTGAAACATAAAAGCACACCAATGTCAAGCATGTTTTTTCCTGGTGAGAGATACTATTATTACTAATCCACCTCTTAATCCTCTTTTTGATAAACTGAACAGACTGAGCTTCTTAAATCTTTCTCTGTAAGGCATTTTCTTTTACTCCACAATCATGTTTATAGTTTTTTTTTCTTCCAATTTCCTTGAAATCCCTTTAAAATGTACTCAATGCAGTATGTAGCATGCCAGTGCCAGTCTTACGGCTACACACACAAGTACAAAAAAAAAAAAAAACAAAAAAAACTTTCTATTGTTTATAGCACTGTTTATACCCATCAGACCTCACAAACACTCGCCCATCTTCTCATCCTTGCCTTTATTATTGGTGGTTTGCGTTGAAATACTAAACTTGATGCTAGCAATTAGATATCATGCTAGAGGAGAGACCTTGAGAAGTCAAATCCTTCTATGCTTTGCTAACCCTCTAGGTTGGCTTCTGTAGAACAGCTAGTTGTGAATGGTGCTTTGACTGTTTTACCAAATGACCACTCAGACTTGAGCTGTGCAGGATGAGGGCCTGACCTGCTGCTGAACTGACACCATGTTGAGAGGACTCAGGTATGAGCTGGGTCACATCGATCTTTTTATTTGTGCTGACTTGGGCTATGTTTCTCTGAACCCCAATGGGTGACTGGCAAATTCACTCGCGTCCCAGATTTCACTGGGAGATGCAAGAATTTTCCTGTTTTGGGAACCAGACTCAGCTTCCTAATTTTCTTCAGATCTTAACCACTTCTGAAACGAAAAATCTGTCTCTAGAGCCCTTCTGTTTGTTTTTATGTGCTACAGTGAACCTCAGAACTAAATGTCACATTTCTTTGTTTTTGATTGAAAAGGGAGAGATCACAAGGTGGGAAACTAACTTAATTCACAGCAGAGCTGAAGTTCATGTTCCTCTCATGGATATGAGTCACTGAGCCAAACCAAGGGCTGGCCACTGCAGAGGAGCAGAGGCTGCATCGTTCCAGCCTCTCCCTTGCATTGGCTCTGGCCCCATCAGATCCTTGCTGACTCATCTGAATATAACCTAATTTTTACAGGGCTGTTCTCTGTCAGTTTAGCCCTTCAATGCTGTTCTTTCTGATCTCGCTAGCCTATGGCCCTTCCTTTAAGGTCATTATTGGGGCTTCCAGAATAGAAGCCATCCCTCTAAACAAGGTCAATAAAGTACGCTTCCATTGCCTAGCATGGCAACTGGTATCATTAGATGTGCTGGGGGTATCTCTCTCGGTCTCCGGCCACTGTTCCAGAAGGGCTTAGTTCTCCTAGCTCTAAGTCATATCTTGGTGGCCCATGCAGAACTCTGAGATAACCCAAGGTATCTGAAATAAATTGGGCACCTCTATCCCACTCGTACAGTGCAGCTTCAGTACCAGAATCAGATACCTTTATTAAAACATCTAAAATGTATATTGAAGCTCCTACATGATCAACAAAACCCAAAACATCCACATGCTGAGACTGAAATTAGATATTTTAATTTTGAGCTGAATACCACCCACTGAGTACAGACATCTGGGCACAATTCAGTATTCTAAACACAGCCTGAACATAGACCATTTGAGATGACTAGAGGAGAAGAATCTAAGGAAATTCCCATCTGGACCAGACTTATGCTCCACTGCCTCTTGTGCCCTGTCTTAGATGACAGCCAGCTCCACACATGTCAGGGGGAACTGCAAGAGGTATTACAGGGTGTGAGATAATCTACTCACTGTCCCTACCTTAGTGAGAGAAGGGGCAGACTTGCACCACAACCAGCCACCAACAAGGACACATTGTAAGTGGGAGAAGACCCCACCACAGTTACTGCTTCAATTATCTTCCCAGCTGGCCGAGGTGGTTTGGGATCCCTCTGAGAAACTGAAAGGAAAAGATGACAGTCATTCATTACAGCTAGGAAACCAGACATTACTACACCTGGGTTATTTCCATTCCATATGCTGGAAGCATAGCCCCTTTTGGTTTTTCAGTTGAATAAGACCATTATTTAAAAGTTACATTTATTGAAGCATATTTTCAAATAAGCAAAGAATGTTGATTTTTGATAATTTCTTGATTGCTTTCACAAAAAAAAAAATATAAGTTCCAGAAAACAAAATGAAACGTTTTTGTGTCTGCTGTGAAGCACCCTTCCCCTTTGAAAAAAATTTTTAGCCAATTAAGCATTTCAGTTTTGCATGGAGAGTCCTAGAGAGAGAACATTAACAGGAAAGAAAAAACTCATTCCTTTACCAGTCAAATTGCTATCTGTTATGATGACTTCATCAAGGTAAAATGACTCAAAGGTCTCCTTCTGCACCTCGGGGATCAAATCAATCTGATACACAAACACCGGGGAATTGGCAGGGAGGTCCTGGAGGAGTGTAGAACGATTTACACACCCCTTCCACAGATCGGTGCAGGTAAACGTCCACCTGAAAGATACCACCAAGGGTTATGCCTTCTCTCCTCTGCTGTGAGGTGGTTGCAACAACTGACGGAAGAGGTGTTTGTTAAGCCTCCAGATCACCTCGTGAGTGCTTTACGTCTCTGCTTAGGTATCTTCCTCTGCATCAAGAAATTCAGCACATGGCATAAACTACCATTGCTCTATTTTTGGCTAAGATACTTCCATAGCATCAGTGACCTTGACAGAACAGCAGCTACCTACATATAGCAGCTTATCCAGGTCCTGAACTCTGAATAGTTTTAAATTACCCACACCCATGCATAAAATGGTCCAGCTCATGTAAAACATAATCCAGAATTCAGGCCCCTTGGAAACATCAGACACTGCTCAAGGCCCCAGCTCTCTTCATCATGTAATGGACATAAAAGTAATCCAGACTACAGATCTGAGCAAGCACATCTCCTAATCATGCCATGTTTAGCCACCAACTTCAGTTCTAGCAGTCAAATTCTTACAAGGATGCTGTTTCAGGAGTCTCTTTCCCCCCTTCCCCTGCCAGACCCACAAACACACAGATCCCTTGTCTGACCTTACCAAAAAAGCCAAGCTCCCAGCTTCACTCCCAGAAGTTCTTCAGAGACTGCTGACTGCTGATTCTTCTAGCTTGCCTGCCCCTAACTTCACTTCTATCAGCAAGGTTTCCCACCTATTTATTTTAAACGAAACAAAGACTATACCAGCTTCCAAAAACATTATCTACCTATGGTCCCATAAGGTCACTGACAGCAAACTGCAATACAACTTTTTATCTCACTGCAGAAATTCACCGAGGGTTGCCAAAGAAAGCAGGAAATCAATGCCTTTGAAACTTTCTAGTATGCCTGCTACAGACATAACAAGCTCTCCAACGTGTGTGCATTGCTATGGTGAGATAGTGCATACAGCAAGGAACGTGCAAATTTACTTGGAGACAGCATTCCTGCTTCTTGGAACTGGGAGCACTGACTGGCTGGACTTGCTTTGTACGGTGCTCATGAAGCAGGGACAAAGTCAAATCATACCAGAAAATTACCACTCCCACAGTGTTTGGCATATACAAAATTGGCATGGACAGAAATTTAGGATATTTTTATCTTTTGGATCTTTTGGAGCTGAAAGCAAGCTCAAGGCATGTCTTTGCAGGGACAGAATGTGTCAGTTTACCACAACTGATGATGATGTGCGCCTGTGCAAATAAAGAATTTGCTATACCCACTTTTCCTAATATGCTGTCTTACTATGGAAAGTGTCATAATTGGAAACCAAGTATCTGGATACCTTTCAAGGTGACTTTCATTAAAATCCCATTGGCAGGTGAGGTTCCTCTTCACTGAACGAAACAAGACATTGGTGTAAGACACTGAGATATGAAGTATTTTGCTCATATGGCCTTTATGTGCAAAACACACCTGCAAAAGTGATGTGGGGGAAAAAAAAAACTTTCACAAAACAAAATAGAGATAATATGTATGTAACATCTGTAGAAGAGATTACATTCTCATTTAATCCCATCTCATATGAGTAAGGAAGGATCTTGTTCAAAGTCAGCACCTGATCCCACCCCATGAGGCCAAGGAGCCTTGAACATGCCTAGTGGAAACAGAGCCCTGCCATTCAAAATGTTCTATTTGCTACTGCACATACTTCATCTGATCCCTCAAGGCTTCAGTGAGGTCTAGGGGGAATAATATAGCTGGGAAGCACCAGAGGGGATTTCAAGGATCTGTGAGTGGGGAAGGGAGGCTGGAAGAATCAGTGAGATTTCCAGGGTACAAGGTTTGGGGAGGGTGTCAGCTTATGGAAGTGAGACTGGAAGAGGTTTATGAAGGGGAACTGGAAGGAGTCTGGAAGGACTACAGGAGACTTTGTTGGGGGGAGTCCTCTCACTCCTTCCTCTTTGCTTTCAACCCCAGCTATTCACCCTCCTCCAGGCAGCGAAGAAGGGGAGATAGAAAAGGCTGAGCTTGAGACCCTGCTACTACTGAGGGTAGATGTAGAAAATGACCAGAGAAGTGAGCCAAAGCGGACCCCAAGTATCAGTGTTTTCTGTCTTATTAAGGACGGGCCACTTCTGCATCCAGTACTCTTTCCCAGTATGGTTAGGGAACACCATCATCCAACCTTCCTCTCCCTCATCAGTGGCTGCAACCCACAGGAGCAGAGGACAGCCAACTGTGCTAGACAATATCCATCTCTCAGGGTCCCAAACTGCCTACACAGTCAAGCATCAGCTGGTAAATAAAAGCACTCTGCTTCATCCATGGCCAGCGACCATAGTCCTGAGATAACGATCCTTTGCGAGTTTGGGGGAAGGCTAAACAGACTGGATAACTTTATGCTGCTAACTTGGCTCTGAGTATTCACTTCCTAACGCAATGTACTCAACAAGAGCAACCACTTACATGTGTGTATTCAGTAAGATCATATATCAGCCAAGTTGATGGGGAAGTTTTCACCAGCTGTTCTGGTCTGTGAGCGCTGAACCTCCCACAGAAGGGCTCCGTCCCACTGATAATGCGCCCTGTGGTAACAGGGTCCTTTGTGTCTGATAGAGGTAAAAAAATAAAGGGGATCAAAGTACAGGAAATAGGTATTCAAAAAGTTTGTGAACACAGTCCTACTCTTATAGATTCTCCTGCCCAGATAAATTTTGAACACTCATAGGGCAGTTGTCTCCTAGGTAAAGGATACTGAAAGGCAAGAGGGGCAATTAGATCCCTGTTTTGACCACAAAACTTCATGCCAAATGCTATTGTCTTAAGCCAAAAAGAGTCTGTGACTAAATACTTTCCCTCCAGGAAATACACAGACAAAGCTGGAAATCAACATAGCAAACAGCAGAGAAACCACCTCCCCCCCCCCACACACACCGAGCTTGCTCCACTGGGTTATCAACCACACCAACAACAATTGCTAGGATTTCTTTTGTTCCTAGTGTTTAAGCAAGAGGCTTTCTTCCATCAGTAGATACTAACTATTCACCTTTACCTCCAATAAAAGAAATAGATTCCATCAGATGAATATAATAGAGAACAAATTCCTGTGAAAATCTTTCCTGAAAGATATTATGAATGTAGTAAGTTTAGCTGTATTCAAGCGGAGGCTATGCAAGTACTCGGAAAGTAGTGCCACTGAAAGCTAGTATATTAACAAAAATATCAGGCTTAAGAAATTAATTGACATGAAAAAAACCTTTGGATTTGGAGAAAACTAAGATATACGCTCATCCAGTTTTCATTCTTTCCTAGGCACCTGTTTTGATTTCTGCTGAAGACAGGACATAAGGCTTGATGAATCATAGGTCTGAACATGTGTGGCTGTTTTTGTGTTGTCCTGGAGTCTGTTCATCACAATTTATTGTCATTATGCTACCTTTAAATATTTTCTACATTTTAGAATGAACTAAAATAAGAAATCAAGTACCTCTTTGTTCTATTTGTTACATATCATTTTTTATTCCCACTTCACTGTTGAACTATCACCAGCTTTTCAGTTAAAGTTATTTTCTTTTTTTGTTGGTAGAATTCTAGCTTTGGGACCACATAATTAGACCAATAATGTCCAGTTGCTATCTCCATTTTTATACCTAAGATTTCTATCCCTCCCCAATTAATTTAACTCATTACTTTCCTCCACTTGGAAGAGTCAATCACCAAATAGACATATTACTGGCTGGGATCTGTTCTTTGCCCATACTGAATATAAGGATACAATAAGAAGTATCTATGGAGCCACTTTTTGGCGTTCTTTACAGATATAAGAGAGTTACTTTCCGACTGGTGCAATACCTCCATGTTAGAAAGCTATCTATAATTTTTACAAAAGCTAATATTTTATACCTTGCCTGACCAGTCAAGTATACCCCAGATATTTGCACTGCTGCACTGAGTAAATGCAGCAGTCATCAAGAAAGACCGAAAGCAAAGATCTCTAGAGCTGGAATCAGCCTGAGCTGTAGCTGTTGGCTCTGTTAGATTTGCTTAGATTCAGTAGATATACTGAAAAGCAAATAATGTCACATTTCCCAGGACTTGCATTTTTTGTCTCTATTCCTAATGTTCCCAGCCATCAAAATGTATCAGCTACTCTAAGTTTGCTGTGATGCATGACTAAGTCATGTAATATATTACAGGAAAATGTAATACATTTGTAAATGTATTAATCATGTTTTTAATATTAGTACCATAAATTCCATCATCGGAATAAATACAAATAGTGAATACCTGAGGAAAAAAGTGTATATAAAAAAAAAATATTTAATGTGTACATTTACTGTTATTAAAAGTACATTTATATCATAAAAAGAATCAACTGCCATATCAGATACTGCTTATTTGTCAAAGAAAATCACTACCTTTCTCAAAGCCATTCCGAAAAAGGATTTTAGCAGAAGATGGCTCAGTTTCACATCTTACTGAAAGAAGTTCCTCTATTGCTACTTGTACCTTAAAGAAAGTGAAATGCGGTTACAATACAATAACATCTGACTAGTTTCAGCAGAAGGCTTCAACATGTTAAGTCATCGCTGCATTTTTCATCAAATAGGGACAGATAGCAAGGCAGTTCTGACCAAGCAGGCAGCCGGATAGTAAAAATCAGCTCAAAACACGGGGGCTTCACTGCAGAGAGTGAAGGCCAAGATCAGATGCTTCGATACGCTGCAGAATCCCATGGGGATTCAGGGCAAAAAAACAGAGACACTCCCAATACCAGAAATCATCACTAGACGATATCAAATTTATCTCAACCCCTAGGCCTTGACTGCTGTTAAGTGCAACAGCTCCATCAATTGCACCAGCATAGACTTGATTTTTTAAGTTTAAGGATACCTACCTGGCGAGCAGTGGCATTTGTGGGAATCATGTTGCTGAATACGTCATTCCAGGAGATGCTGAACCACCCCGTACCCGACACAGTCAACATCTGACAGGCAAAAAGCAAATAAATAAATAAAACCAGATACAAACTGCATAAGATGTACAGAGTTCTAACCTGGTATATAGATCTCTGACCAAAGAGCTTTTTGTGGCCAGTATTTTAAAACTTCTGTAAATCGAGAGCCCCTTCAGCTACTTTTTAAGCTGCTCTTGGTCTCCACGCTCTCTTTTGACACACACACTGGGGGCTCCCATTCTCAGATTAACAGCAGCGCAAGGGATACACAACCTGTGCAGAAGCAATAACTGCCACAAACATACCCTCCGGCCTCCCGATCATCATCTCCTAGATTTAACCACTAGGATAGACTTCCCTCACTACTGAGAGCTTCATCAAGCTGAAGGTTTCTATCAGTCACCTGACTGCAATACGAGGCACATCTGATAACATGCATTTTGAACGTGTTAGAAAAAAGTAAAAGGTATCCCAAGTCTGTATAAATTAACATGAGTCACTAATTAGTGAGTAAAAGCTGAGGGGAGTCAGCATTGCTTGCAGTTCAATGCATTAGCAGGTTATAATGCAAACGTAGGGTTTACGTCAGCCTGCCAACATGTATTAAAAGCCTTGTACAGCTTCGGCTTACATGACACACTTTCGTGCCTAGCAAGGCCAAGGCCTTTACCCACAGGATTTGCTACCCTCTATATCACCAGGGCCAGTATAGCTCCCAGGGTCACGCACACAGCACTGACCTGCACTTCTGGAAGTCGCAAGGCACGAGCCTGAATTTCATGTCTCTCCAGGTAGTAGGTGTTCACCACATGGGGATTCAGCCACGTGTTGTGTATCTGGACGCCAACTCTCATCCCGCTGCTGGGTGCCTTGCCATGATGCAGCGCTTCCAGGTAGTACCTCGAGCCAGCAGTTAGCTCGAATTTGGGGGATTTTGGCTGCCAGCTCTCATTCCAGTTATTTTCCCAGTGCTCAGACCACTCAGAATTGCCCGCAGGGAGAGAAGCTATTCTTACCTATGTCCAAGCCAATAAAAACAATCAGAGCCATTTCTCCAGCCCCAAAAGTCACTGTGTCCAGCACCACAGCTCTACTGATACAGAGAGGAGGTTTGTGCTCATAACTAACAGAAGTGGGTTGATGGATGACATTTTTCCGTTTTATTACGCAGGGAGAGCCATCCTCTCAGTGAGGTTTAGTTTAGGACTGTGAGCTCAATACCAGAAAGAAGGCAATTCCTGTGGCTGACTCTAGCCTAATGACATTTTTCCCATTTAGCTTTTCATGAATGGCTTCAATTCTATGTCTCACGTCCCACAAATACAAAAGCAAGAACTATATCTACAGCCCTCTGAGGTGTAGCAAGTTACTATTTGTAAGAAAGATCAGCAACATAGAGCTTTTTAAGAGATAAAGAGAAGGCCTATATGCTTCTGCTAGCACTGTTCAGTTATTTAAGCTTAAGACAAGCCTAAAGAGACAAAGTACCTTTATTTGTAGCATCCCCTGTAGCATTACAGAGAGAAAGACCAATGTTTTCAGAGGGTGGAATTTCTACAGGTAAAAAAGGATGCAAAAGAAAGCAGTAGGACAGAAAGCCTCCAGGTCCCCTTGTACAGATTGAGTAACATGTGGAAATACTAAAATGTCTCCCAGAAAAGACTTTCAAAAATTCTGGATGCAATAGTGAGCCTTTCAGGAGCCGAGCTGCTGATAAGCGCCAATGTAAAACACCAAATATAATCCGACATATTTAAGTCTACAGCAGGTGCAGAATAAGGGCTAATAACCCAGTTCTTACTGGTGAAATTCTCACTTGTGATGACCTTAAATACAACTCTTCCCTATCCTAACTCTCTTATTTTTGCTGTGCCAATAGTAATACCTTACATCCTGGATCTTGGGACAAACTCAAGTATAGAGATGCTGGACCGTCCGCCTGAATCCAGAAGGTATAATTGTTGGTCTGAGGAGCCACAAAAAATCCACGAAGCCTGGAGCTAAACAAAAGCAGAACATCAATAGCACGTATAAGAGTTAGCGCAACCCCTCTCCACCCTATCTTCACACATACACTGAGTAACAGAGAAAGAACGTGGGACCTATCTACAGCAAAACACAAATTCATTCAGAGACTTAAAACTGCTAAAAACACCAAAAATGACCCATTTGCAGATTAAATAGTGTTTATAATTGAGATAATCTAGGAAATTGATTGAGATAATTCAAGGAAGAAGAAAAAAAATAGAGTTACCTCTCCAAGGAAGTAGGTATGATTTTGCTGGTGGCTGCATACCCTTGTGCATTTATTCTTAATCAAAACCCTATCCCTGACTAGACAAGAAAAGGCTTAAAATCACACATAAAATCAACTGAAAAATACACAGAAGTGTTAGAAAAGTGAAGATGTCCATGCATTTTGCACAGCTCTCCATAGGTGTCTCTAAAGAGGCTCAGGAAGGTGCACTAACACAGCTCACAGACAGATTTGCAGCTTGGGGCGCATCAGTGTATTTCCACCAGCTCCAGCTGAGCTGCTGTTGCCAACATTAACTAAGGATCTGACCCTCCACATCTGGCTGGAGCTCTAACCTAAGGCAGCCTCTACTACAGCTGTTTCTACCTCCTCAGCTGTTACTTTTGTGGTGTTTCAGCACATCCAGGCCAGACAGAGGAAAAAAATACTGAGCAAAAGTAAAAAGGGGGAAGGGGAATAAAACATTTCACAGAATATTTTGAGCTTCAAAGGGGCGTTGGAGCAGAGGGCTTGCTTTGATTCACATGAGCGACGCAGTCAGACTTTGCTATAAAGAACTGTCAGGTGTTATTGTTATGCCTTACACTGCTAAAGGTGATTGCCATGGCTTCATCTCTTTTTAAGATCACTGAGTACCTGAATGACTGCTTTGCCCCAGACAGAAATCTTACTGGGGAACTGGCATTAGGTACAAACTGCCATCTATATCCAGGGCCTGCTTCTGTCAGATCAGAGGCATCATCCCAGACTTCAAAGAGAAGCCCTCTGTTTCCTAGAAAGTTAAAATAAAAATATTCTCAGTAGCAGCCAACAAAAAACCCAGAGCATATGCTAGAATCAGTGGTGCAAGAAGGCAGGCCAGAATAGAAGATTTCAATAATCGATTGGCTCCATTTGCAGATCTATTTGCACTCCAAGATAAAACATAGTTCTTGCTTTAGGGAATTCTCTCTACTTTGATACCCTTCACCAGAAAGAACAAAAATCCTCAAAGAACAGAACTTCCAACCCAGCTAACGTGTCTGGTGTCCTGCAGGAAGCATTGTGCTAAACTATGGTCAAAATAAGCCAAGCCCAACACTATGGTCAATAATTTCCTGTTGCAATGCTCCACTCGAGCAATGTCCCCAGCTTCCTCAGCTAGCTCATCTATCCCCACTTTTACCTAAATATTGTCATGCTTCTTCACCTTATTTTCAATGGCTTTATACATCAGGCTGAGCTTCCCCCCACCACAGTAAGGCTGCAAGCAGTGGGCTGAGCTATCTTCCCTGCCTGTTCTTGTTATCAAATCTAGGAGAAAATAGCTTGATATTGAAGCAGAGAGCATTTTGGGAAGCCCTGTTTCTATAACACCTTCATCACCAAATGATTGCTACCCTCCACTTCCATACGTATGGATTTTTAGTAATACAAATACTGTACCTGGCTGGGGGGCAGTAAGCCTGCTGTCCTTGCCAACAGGCTCAGTGGTGCAGCTGATTTTCTGGGGAGAAAGGTGCTTCACTTTACAGAGGACACCTGGCAGCAGGAAAGAAGTCAACATGCCACTTGCGATTTAGAAACACAAACGAGCTGTGGAATAAGCCCACCTTCTTTCCAAAAGGGTCAACGTTTTCCCCAGAAACCTGGGCTTGCATATCAAAGCAAGTAAAAGGCTTCACTCTTCCAGTCAAAATAACTAGGCCTTCCTTATGGCGAGCATTACGACTCCCTCACTTACTATCCATCAATACTGGTTGGGTTTCTGTGGCCAATGCCGATACCACTGTACTGGAAAAACATTTAACATCTTCCCTTACCTGCAACAGTGACCCGCACTGGCTCCTCGAAGAAATCCCCCATGATAGTGAGGTCAGTGCCTCCTCCAAGACTTCCACCAGCTGGATACACAGAGGCTATATCTGCAGAGGAAGGAAAAGTGGAATCTGAAAATGAGCATGAGAAAGATTGATCCCAAACCTATTTCAAAGCCAGCAGCACACTTGAACTATTTCCAACAGGAATAGGCTTCTGTGAATGGAAAAGGCTTCCCTGCTCCTTCATTCAGCTCTTGGCAGCCACGGGGATTATAGAGAGCTCAGCAACATGACAGGAGAAATACTGTAATGCTTGAACTGTTACTTCGTCTTACACCTGTCATGCTCAGATTGCAGTTGTGGAACTCCAAAAAGTGGAAATGAAGTTGTTTTAATCCTTTTGACCTTGTCTGACTCACTTCTGAACTCAATCTACAGGTTTAGATGCTGCTGCATCTAAACAGTCCCCTTTCCAACAGTCCTTATGGGACAAATGCAGGGAGCTGAGCATCTGACCGTGAGCATCCACATTGTGACCACTAGAATCTTTCAGGATTTGCTCTTTATTAATGCCATCCCCTTCCACAACGAAGACCTATTTTCCTCCACGATGACAAGTTTTTCATTTTGTATTCAGATGTCCTAGTCTAAGCATCTAAATGCACTTACAGAGTCTTGAAAAAAGCCTAATGAAAAAGCTGAGGGAAACTTTTCCAGATCTACACTTTTTTTCCTAATTCATCCAATTTCAAAACTTTACTTTGATAGTATTGTCTACTGGGTAGAGGAGTACAGTCTACTAGGTAGATTTCGCAGATGTTATTTCTGCTAAGCCTCTGCCAGTAGCCTACAAGGCAACTCTGGGCAGGGTCGTTTCATTTTACCGTAACTCAGTTTCCTCACATGTAAATAAGGAGCTAATGATACTGCCCTCTTTTAAAAAGTGCCTAGAATCTTTAGGTGAAACAAGCTATATGCTATATACAATATATGAAATACATTAATGCATTGACTGTATTCTAAAAAAATTCTTTTGTTATTATCTCTTGTTCCAGGCTCCTCAGATATAGCACATATATTTCAGGTCCTCTACTGGTCAAATCTTAATGGAAAAAAACATGGTGGGGCCTTTCTGAGGACCTATGCAGGTGAACCACGTGGTATGTTTCAGCTTTATGCAACTGCAGGAGGTCAAACACTATCCCGTGCTCTACAGCCCATGATCCCCTACTTCCATAATGACCGTTAGGCACAAGTCCTTTCCAAAACTCTGGCACTGTTTTTTCATGATCATTATGTTGAGTGGGTGCTCAGGATTTCATTATCTGTTATCTACATAGCTGGAAGTGTCATGTCATGGTTATAAATATTAACATGCCTTAATTTTTATTCTTTTCCAACCAATGGTGCAGCAATGTGCCATTCACCAGCCCTTTATGTGAACTCAGCTCTTAAGAGTGGCTAAACATTATCTCCATCATCTCATCCTAAGGCCACTGCGTTACCTAAAGTGCAATCTTACCAAATATGATGTGATTTAAGGGGGAAAGGTGGTGTAAAACTTCTCTAGATCCAACACCTCAAGTCTACAACTGTTACAGGACAAGGAATAAGGATTAAACAACTCCATTCCAAACCCTGTCACAGAATCACGGAATGGTTGAGATTGGAAAGCACCTCTAGAGATCATCTAGTCCAACCCCCCCGCTCAAGCAGCGTCACCTAGAGCACATTACCCAGGATTACGTCCAGATGGCTTTTGAATATCTCCAGGGAAGGAGACTCCACAGCCTCTCTGGGCAACCCGGTCCAGTGCTCAGTCACCCACAATCCAGTGCTCAGTCGCTCTGCTGTTCTCTGCTTGACTCTTCCAAGTTAGAGCTGTCCATCACAGACAGAGTTCAAAGATATCTCTAAGATGTGAACATTAATCCACTGGGGATTTAGCACGTAGCCTAAGGCAGCACACCCAGCCCTTAGCAGGTAAATTTGGTCTTCCTGAAATTTTCTATCTATCTGCAGCCTTTTGTCCCGTCAGCCCACAATGGAGCATAACATACCAGGGGAGCTGCACACCTAAAACAAGGGCACAACATGACTATGTCCTTAGGAAGAGTAACAGCAAGTTTTTTTCCTAGACCACTCTGGAATTGTCGTGGGACTGTGCAACTGGTGAGGTGAACCAGTGCAATACCTGAATGGGTCTGATACAAGAAAAGCTCCTGTTTGGCACTGATGAGCCAAGCATCTTTGTGTACTGTTGACCTGGAAGAAAAAGAAAATGCCTGAGAGATTCATGGCAATTTAAATTGGGATTAGACCTTCTTTTGGCAGAACTGGACACTTGCTCTCCAGATGAACAGTGGGATATTTTTATGGGGACTAACAATAACTGTCACCCATGCATTGAGACACTGATTCAAGATACTCCGTTATATGGCTGGAATGCTTTATAAAAAGTTCTTTCCCATTACAAAGCATGGCTTTGATATTATCAAAATGCATCCTTATGTTTTCTTTTCATGACATAATTCTTTCCTACTTGAATGATAGGATAAAAGTGAGGTGGAAGGAATTTATTCAGCTACACTTAACAAATGACTTCTGTTTTGGACACTGAAGCTAAAGTATTAAACCTCCAAAGTGGAGGTGCTTTGGAGGAGGAATGTCCTCCCTTTTCATCCCTAATACGACGATCATCTTTTCAAGTTAACAAAACCTAATTTCTAAGGAACAAAACATAATTTTCAGTGCAAATGTCAGTACAAGTTTCATGCACTTACCCCAAACTCAACTGTGTTCCCACATAGAAAAATAGAAAGAGCTTTCTTACTCACCTTCCTTTGTTAAACACTGAGAAGCTAACATTGTGAGACCCTGGAGGAGAGAAAACACATTTACTTTATGGCAGGGACGTGAAGTGCTCCGTGAAGGGTGTATTCTACCAAATCTTATCCACGTGTCCTGGGCCTGATTCTCCTCCTCATTACGTTTTCCTTGTACCAGTATAATTGTGCTGATTTCAGAGCTGCTCTTGATTTACAGAATCACAGAATGGTTGAGGTTGGAAGGGACCTCTGGAGATCATCTAGTCCAACTCACCTGCTCAAGCAAGGTCATCTATAGCATATTTCCCAGGATCACATCCAGACAGGTTTTGAATATCTCCGGGGAAGGAGACCTCTCTGGGCAACCTGGTCTGGTCCAGTGCTCTGTCACCCTCACAGGAAAGAAGTTTTGCCTCAGGTTCAGATGGAACTTCCTGTGGTTCAGTTTCTGCCTGTTGCCTCTTGTCCTGTCGCTGGGCACCATGGAGAAGAGACTGGCCTCATCCTGGGGAGAGGAAGCCAGCAGAGGATGAGGCCAGCCTCTTCTCCGTGGTGCCCAGCAACAGGACAAGAGGCAATGGGCACAAACTGAAACATAGGAAGTTCCACCTGAACCTGAGAAAAAACTTCTTCACTATGAGGGTGACAGAGCATTGGAACAGGTTACCCAGAGAGGTAGTGGAGTCTCCTTCCCTGGAGATGTTCAAAAGCCGTCTGGATGTGATCCTGGGCAATATGCTCTAGAGGTCCCTGCTTGAGCAGGGAGGTTGGACTAGATGATCTCCAGAGGTCCCTTCCAACCTAAACGATTCTGTGATCCTCTCGACATCCTCCCTTCAGATACTTGTACACATGGATCAGATCGATGATCTGATCTCTCAGTCTTCTCTTCTCCAGACTGAACAGGCCCAGCTCTCGCAGCCTCTCCTCGTAGGAGAGATGCTCCAGTCCCCTCATCATCTTTGTAGCCCTCTGCTGGACTCTCTCCAGGAGTGCCATGTCTCTCTTGTCCTGGGGAGCCCAGCACTGGACACAGTACTCCAGGTGAGGCCTCCCCAGGGCTGAGGAGAGGGGCAGGATCACCTCCCTCCACCTGCTGGCAACACTCTGCCTAATGCACCCCGGGAGACCATGGGCCTTCTTGGCCACAAGGGCACACTGCTGGCTCATGGTCAACTTGTCCACCAGCACTCCCAGGTCCTTCTCTGCAGAGCTGCTTTCCAGCAGGTCAGCCCCCAGCCTGTACTGCTGCATGGGGTTATTCCTCCCCAGGTGCAGGACCCTTTGTTGGTCTTCATGAGGTTCCTCTCCGCCCATCTCTCCAGCCTGTCCAGGTCCCTCGGAATGGCAGCACAGTCTTCTGGTGTGTCAGCCACTCCCCCCAGTTTAGTATCATCAGCAAACTTGCTGAGAGTGCTCTCTGTGCCTTCCTCCAGGTCACAGATGAATACATTGAACAAGACTGGACCCAGGACTGACCCCTGGGGGACACCGCTGGCTACAGGCCTCCAACTAGACTCTGCGTCACTGACCACAACCCTTACAGGAAGAGGAAAAAAAATATATCAACATGCACCATAAGAGACAGTCCAGAAAATCTCAGAAGTAACCAAAAAAACCAAAACAATAACCCGAAACACTTTGCAAGTCTCAAGCTGAAATGGGGCCATGACTATTGTATCACTTAGGGCAGGATTCCCTTTACCTAATTTTAGGAGTGGGGTTCAGGTCACAGTTTAAGACATATTCAGATGTCTACATGCAGGGATCTATATATGAGCTCCTAGAACAGCCAGTGAAAATTTAGAGCTTAATTCCTTTGCTCATGCACAAGTTTCAGGTGTCATTTGAGATGTCCTAGGGCAGTCAAGACATCTGTAGATGGTTGATAGATGTGGCAGGAGATCGTGCCCTTCTGATGGGGTACCAAGAGGCCAGGTGGGACATTGTACAGCATCTCAAACTCACACACGTGCAGACAGCTGAACTGCTTAACAGCATAATGAGCTTAGAGCCTTAGATCATAGGTAGACACTACAGGGTAAACACCTACAATTATATATCTGAGTCTACAGGTTGACCGTCAGGGGTAGGATTTGTCTGTATATGTATGTTCTTTGTTTTATCTTAGACCCTCTGTGGGTCTAGATTCTTGCGGGGATAGGACCTTGTGGGTCTTATCTGACCTCACCTGCCATGCCACCAGCCCTCCATCATGTTTGGGAGGCAGCAGAGGTCCTAGATGCTCCAAGACACCTCAAAATTTCAGGCTATTGAATTGAGCAGCCAGCATCTACATGAAAGCTAGGTATTCATTTCAGATGTATTTAGTTAACTCGGATCACCTTTCCCAAGCAGGAAGTTTGCTGTGCAGACAAAGCCTCAGAAAGAAATCAGAAGCTTCCTCAGAGTGGTGGAAAGTGAGGAAAATGAAGCAGTGACAAAGCAAGTGATCCAAACTGCTACCAGAGAGGCCATGAATGTGGATACCCAACCTATTCCTCTGTCTTAACGAAGGAGGAAAGGGAAGGTCCATCACATACAAGAAAAAAAAAGGAAACTGAGCAAAGACAGAAAAGAAGCCAAATCGCTTAGTTGCTTCTGGTCATGTTTACACCATTTTTGTCACTGCTTCACTTGGGCACTGCAGTTCATTTTCTCCAAAAGGCTGCACAGATAGCCAAGGGGATGCAAATCACTTACTGCCGTGGTTATGCTTAAGACCATGGTAAGTCAGGCACCTGAAGCAGGTTTTATGGACTCAGCCTGAAGTCACACTTTTAATTTGGAAGGCAAGACTCCCCACCTCTGCCCAAGGAGCTGCAGAAATTGCAGAAACAGGGGCTTTTCACTTACCTATGTGGTTGCCTTCCACCCGGCACTGCAGGGTCCCCAGTCCATTTTCCACCCGAATAGGATAGCTGCAGAGAGACAAAGAGGCATTGTTCTTTTTGCTTCCAAAGGGTCATAAAAACACAGTGAGAATCATCAGACCAAACAAAGACGCTGACTTATACTTCTGAGGTAGCCACCCTTGGCTCCCTTTAGAAAAAGGGAGACAACACCTCATTTGTCTCCTGTCTCATTTATCTTTCCGCTGACCGTTGACAGAGCTGACTAGCTTAGAAGGATCCCTTCCAGCAACACGCAGCTCTCCAATTTGGCCCTGTAATCCCTGTTTCGAGAAGTTGATCCTATTGGCAATTTTGAGTGCTCTGTCTGAAATGGGAGCTGAAGGGAGATGAGACTGGGCACCTGGTGAGGGCAAATAGGAGGGGAAGAGCTGGGAAAAAAGAGGATCTATAATTTACACAAAGGGATGGGCAGATCAAATATGGCTCCCAATTTAGAGATGGCCTAAAATAGAGTTTGTTCCCTTTTCACCTGCTGCAAAACCGGAGAAGGTAGTTTAGACCTTCTGTGCCTCTGGCGGGAAATGAGCTTTACGGGATGGAGGGAACTGATCTCTCAGCAGGGGGGAATTGATCACAAGCTGGAAAAGAGCTGTAAATGGTGAAACTGCTTTGAGAAAGGAAAAAGGAAAAAAAAAAAATCAATGATGTCACAGATGGGTCTGCAAAACTTTAAACAACTTACAAAGAGTGGCCCCGCTCCTCATATCTACACTACTTAGTAGTTTGAGAGACGGATGCATATCTGTACTGAATTTCTGATTTGCACAACTGAAGACCTAGCTTCAAAACATGATCTAGTCACTAGGAGTTAAGACCAGACCTGCTCCAGTGAAAACCCATCACACAGGCAGGGTTTTTCGCCTTCTGTCCCATTAAAGGTGCAGCAAGTAGCTCATGCAGCATCAGTTATCCGACGGCAAGACCCTGCCCCTGCACAGCAACAGGGGTTAAACACTCAGGATCTTGGGTCCTATCTCCAATTCACATTTGCATATAAGTTCCCCTTCTGGGAGCAGGTGAAATTTTACAGTGAAGTAAGTGGGCCCACTGAGGACTCCAGGAGCCTTAGCACCAATGTCTGTGCAATCAGGATTTTCCTCTGATTTCCTTTAACACAGGCCTTACTTTTTCAAAGACTTGATCACTGTAAGACATAATTGCTCGTAGCCTGGAGAAATCAGAGACAGCACTACAGCATAGCTGAGTCACATTGGCTGTGTCGTGTTCCCACCACAGCAGCATGGACTGAGAGACACAAGCAGCAAAACACTGCTTGGTGACTGTGAGTTCTGCATTCATCAAAGAAGTGGCACAGTTCATTACCTGCTCCTATCCTGTTAACAAAACTCTACAGGTTGCTATGGTGGCCAGGCAGAGCCATATCTCACTTTTTCCTTGCTTTTTTCCAGGAATCAGCCTTCCATAACTTCTTGAGGTGCGTGACAAACTGTACCGGTCCATAGGACAGGGCACTAAAGGGGATGTTACTACAGAGCCCATGGCCGTTTCCATAACCCAGCAGAGGGTAAGAGAGCCAGCAGTCCAGAATAATCTCCTGTAACTTCCAGGACATAAGGATAAATCCATACCAATAAAGGAACAATGCCAGGACATTCTCACTGGACCCTGTCCATCTACACTGCTAAACTTTTGGAGCTGTCCTTCCACAGTTTTGGCTGAGGTCTGCTAACCCACCTTTCAGAATATATCCATACACGATTCATTGTATCAGACTGCACTGGCCCAGGTCTATTTCCAAAAGACAGCTTGAATATTGCAACCTTGTTTTGGAGACTAAGAGAGTTGAACAAACCCAGATGCAGCCAGGCCATACCACATGGCTTCTAGGTCAGAGAACAGCCCTTGGCCCTACTTTGTTACAGATAGAGCTGCAGATCCTCTCTGCAACCGCAGAGCACCAGCAGCTCTTGCCCGCACCAACCACAGACCTAGTGGTCAGCTCCTCATGGTCCTTCCCCACATTATGACAAAGCAGGAAAGCTCTGCCAAAAGCCAGAAAACGTTTGTGCACAAGCTGTGCTGAGCTTTTGCACCAATACAAACCAAAGGTCGGTCAAAAACTAACATGCTTCTTGCTTACATGCTTCTTGCTTGCTTGTTGGCAAAAGAGCAGAGACTGGTCCATCCATCTACTTCTGCCACAAGGAAAGCTGGGCTAGGCAGAAAATAAACAGGAAAGACATGACTTTAAGACAAGACATAAAGCTTCCCAGTTGAAATTATGATCCTGTTAAAACAGGCAGCCAATATTTTCAAAAGGGTCAGGAATTTCCCCTCACTTGTATTCAGCGCTTACTGGTCTCCTAGAAAACCAAACAAGCCCTAGTCTCTTATATCTTAGAGGGTATAAATACTGCAGACTGTATAAATACTGTCCACACGCTGTGAGGAAACACATCTTTATACAGACTGTGGCAGAACTGTCTTAGAGACACCCTGGCTACTTCTGAAAGACCCAAGTATCTCCTCTCTGTAGCAGAGGCTTGGCCACTTTGGTCCCAGAAGGTCTTTACCCACCCTTTCCTTCCAGAAGCACCAGGCAGCACAAGGGCAGTGTCATGCTGCTACAGCTGTATTGCTTCATGATGCAGCTCAGTCATTTCTTTATTTCTTTGAGGAGAGACAATGTGACAAACAACTTCTGCTAAGAAATCACCCAAGCTCCTTACAGTAAATTGGAGTATTCCCGCCTTAAAGAACCAGTAGGGCAAGAAACGACTTCCACTAGAGAGGAGGAGTCAGGTGGGAGCAATAAATTCACAGTAATCAGCATAAGCAGCAAAGAGTGGTAATGATTCTTTGAGAATTAACAGGCAATTAAGGAAAACATGTAATTAAAAACCTACTATAATGCAAACACTTTGCTATGACCTGGGCTTTGGGTGCAGTTATATGCGGTTTTATTAATAGAGTTGGTGAGTATTCAGATATGTTTATTTTAAGGAAAAGCAGAAGAAAATTACAGTGTTGTGAAACAATCGACTTAGCATCACTGGACCATTGTATCCCATACAAAGCCCAAAAAAAAGTACAGAACACCTTCATCAGTACAAAAACCCTTCCCTCTTTTGCCCTGAATTTTACCCAGTGTGACTGAGTGACAAATGGCTTTGGGGAAGTCCAAGTTCCCCTTAGTACATCCTAGTACATATTTACTAACACAAAACAAATATGAGGCAAGCATTCCCATGAAGCTATGATATGGACTTATCTGGTATGCTAAGGTTTTGGGGCCATTTCCTCTTTGGCTGTTAGTGAGGTTATGCTGTAAATGAGTAATGGAGCAATGGAGCACACAGGCATGTCCAACCCGAAGTCAGACAGTGCAGCCTTTCTTCCCACTGATCGAAGATTTCACAGTTTCACCAGAGGCAGGGGAAACAGTAATTATTGTTGAACAAAGGATGCATTAATAGGTATCCAGGGAGCAAAAATGTAGAGCTGATAAACAAGTGTAATTAATGTGCCAGGAATCTACAACAGACTTTTATTTTCACTAGCAGAGAATTTAGTACTTAGCAAGGCAACTGTTCATCCAGGCCAGGAAATTGCTAGAAAATACGCAGTGGTCAAACATCTGCAGCTGTACACATCAAGAATTAGGATTTCCAGGTAACTAGTGGGGATATACACCTTCCCTGGGTCCTGAACTGGTCCTTAAAATGCCAGAGTGACTATAGATTAATAGTTTCTTTAAAGTATCCACCCGGGCTTAGTTCTCCACTGTCATGGTCACAAGTGGAGGTAAAATAGAACCTGGTGAGAGTATGAGACTGTTTCCACACATATGGAAATATATATGTTGGACCTGAGGGCAACATTCACACTCATTTTGGACTCGTGCTTAAAATCCTGCTGCCTTGGAACCATGGAAAATTTGAAAATTTACCTGCTTTGCTCTGCTGTGCATAACCACAGAAGCAGCAGGAAATAAAAAAAAACAAACCTTCCTTGAGAAGCAGGAAGTGACCAGAGAAGGTTTAAAGCAGTGGAGAATTAAGCTTTTTGTCTCAAAACACTTCTGCTTTGCCTTTTGGCTCACCATGAAAGCATCTGCTTCAAACTAATAGTATTTCTAAAAATGCAAATGGAACGGAAAATTTATTTAACTTTTAGATTCTGACATTATTTTAATTAGTTAAATTTTAATTTGCTAGCCAAAATAAAATCTACAACAACCAGATGCAATTACAGTACAGTTCACACTGAGCTGTGATTGACTGTGCTGCCAGTAAACAAACCAACTAGCTTAATGGACCAGTTGCAATTAGATTAACAAAGTTTGCTGGAGCCCAACTCATGAGCTGCAATAAACCGCAAAAGAAGGAAACAGCAATTCTAGGCCAACTGGTTGCAATTTATTGCTGTCAAGGAGGTTGATGGAAGAAATGCCAATTTACAGGGACTAGGTCAGGTAGCAGCTTATACATAATTACCCATCAATATAATCAACATCGAAGTCCAGGGTTTCATATCTTCCAGCAATTGTCTTCCCGTAGATCTCTATCAGATTTCCTGTTTGAAAGGAGATGGAAATTAAAAGGAGTCTTTTAAAAGCTGGGTGCTTTCCCTCAACGTATTTTGTTAACTAAAAAAAATCTGACTGAACTCCACTGCAGAACCTCATGAGGCAACCAAATAGCGTCACCTACACGCACTAAATGTGAGTGTGCTGTGTTTTTACGATAGAGGAGGTCAGGGCCCAGAAAAGGACTTCAGCATAAGTTCATTTTTACAGTTAAGTACAGCGCTTCACTTTTAGGACAAGCGCTCCAACACACTAGTGTTTATGCTTAAAGTCCTTTTCAAGGGCGCCAGAGACGCAGGGCCTAAAACAAGAAAAGCAGTAGTGCAGAGGAATAATTAAAATACAATATAATAAAGAAGTACTTAGAATAAACAGTTTAAAACAAAATTAAACAAAATCAGAGACCAAAGTTCCCACTTAAGTTTTCTACATTGTAGATAAACACAGAGCTCTCCTTATGTATGCTGGGTTTCTGAGACAGTGGAGGTCTAATATATGTGGTTAATGAAATCACAGTGATTCAATATACTCTAATGCTAATACCTACAGTTGTCCAGATAAAACCTTCTCAAGGCTCCCTTTACTGTACTGACTGCTTGATTCATTTACCTACACATAGGTGTCTTATGTCATCTGAGGTACCCTGAGGTATTGCACATATCCTCCAACTGCGAGTCCAGAAGGAAGCAAGCCTTCGTAGTCCTATATCATATCTACCTGCCCCATGCAGCTCTCCCTTGTACTCTAGGACATTTTGAATAGTACTAGATGCTTAGAGTCACTCTCTTTTTCTGCACAGACTATCTTGGGAGGTCAGATGTCTGACTAACATGGAGAAACATCCCTATAGATACCCTAAAGCAAGGCATGTGAATCTGGAGCTGAAATCCGCTCCTAATTTCTGATTATTTTCTGGTGGACTGATATGATTAGATCACCTAGGTGCCACTAAATCTCAGAAGATACATCTCTACACTGCCAAGAGACCAAAAGGTTTTGATTGCTCATGACTTGGGATATAAACTTTTAAGTAAAATTTTCTAAGAAAGCCTGGAACTACCAACAGAATAGCAGTAGGGGAGGGAAAAAAAAAAAAAAAAGTGTTTTCCAAACATCAGTTAATTCTTCAGACTACTATCAGTGATTGTCTTTTCAGGTAAATTTGAAATCTGGTCTAAAGCTTCGTTAACTACAAGTGTGAACGGCATTATAATATCAGCACTTAATAGTTAATGCTTATTGAAAGTACTATGGAAGAAATAGGACAGACAGCTTAGGAACCGAGAATGATTAGATGTACCCTCCGAACAACTAATCAACATCTCCCTGCTCAGGTAGAGTTGGGCTATGGAGACCAAGTGCCAAATGCCCCAATGGTCATTATGCACTACCCGTTTTGCTTGTACCCAGTGCAACAAACTTTTCCCCTGTGAAAACCCATTTTCCTATTCAGCGTGAGCTTGGACATTAAGTTCTGGAGGTGCCTATTTTAATCCCCAGCAATACAACCCCCTCATAAGGAGAAAGACAGTATGCAACATCAAATAATAATTAAAGTGAGCTCCATCTTAAAGAAAGATCCCATACCTGGGATGCCAGATGGTGGACTAATTTGGTAAACCACAGGTGTCTGCGCAGCAGAGAACTGCAAGGAGAAATTTGTAGTTAAATGGCAGTTGTTTTCACAGCAGCCTGACAAGATCTGATTACACATTGCTCACAACACAGTTGGCAACCACATTTCAGAGACTCGCACTTTAGGATTTGAATATTGGAGTGGATTCCTGCTCTGAAAAGGGAGTAAGTCTAAATGCACCCTTCTTACCCAGGAGATTTGCTCCCCCTCTACATTCAGAGTCTCACCTGCCGCTATTTTTGCATCCTTTTCGTCTGTGCCCAAGTTGTACGTCTTGGCTTGAGACGATCCCAGATGTTTATTATTCAGAAAAGATGATTTAAAACGCTACACAAATTCTAAGCCATACTTTGTCTAAAGTCAAGGCCTCCATTTTGCCTGGCGTGGTGGAATCAGTTCCTTCCTCCCTTGCCCTGATAAGATGCTCTTAAAAATTATTTCTACAGCACAGAAAAGATACTCAAGCTAGCCTTCAACAAGCTTGTTGGGTACCGAAAAGCACCTTAGCAAAAAAAATGCTTATATTGGCCCAATTTCAGCTCCGTCTCCACTCAGTATAATACATCAAAGGTGCCTTCAGGAAAGCATTACCTTCCCCTCTGCGAAGAAATGGCACAGAGATATTGGAAATCTTCTCTGGGTTCCTGATTTGAACAGAGCCCAGGAAGGGGCAGAGATATTTTGCTTAAAGAAAAGCTTCTCAGAAGATGGGAAGCCCACGGGAATCCTTTCCAAATGTAGAAGGAACACCCTCTGACTCTCAAAGTAATTGAAGAACACTGATACTTGAGCTGGAAGATGTTTTTTCTGCCTTTTCAACAGGCAGAGCAGCCCTGTTCCTTTTTTTTAGTTTACACTTAAATCAGTTTGTGAGATTTTTTTAGCCAAATTGACTCTAGCAACCATTTGTCTAGGCTGACAGCAATCCTGTTCAAATGTTAGGTGGGGGAACATTACTCAGTCAAGGACAAGAAGTACACATGGTCCTCAACATGCTGTTAATTCACACGTAGGTGATATTTGCTGCGAATGGGCCTATCTACAATCACAAAAAGGAAGCCCAGCACGACCAAATACATGGAGGGCCTCAGCAGCAGAAAACTATCTCATACCGAAGCCCAGGGTCTGGATACCAGAACTGAAGGAAAGGAAAAGGTGGTGGAAAGTCTTTCAAATTATTTTAAAAAACATTTATTCTTTGGACAAGGAGTGAGCTGTCTTCAGAGTACAAGGTATCATCCACTGCTGAAGGCAGGGGTGCTGGGTTAGCTGAATGCCATCTAACAGTAAGTAGATATATCTGAGGTGCGCCCAACTTCACTAGGGACAGCCAGTGAAACAGAGCCACGTGTCTTGCCAAGGCCACGAGGAGGGATATGGAAAGGGAATGTGGGCTCTTGGACTAAGGATCTGTTAGTAAATAACATAGAACCTGCTACTTCATCCAGAAAACTGCAGGGTTTATGTTCATATAGGGAAACTCTCTCTACCTACACCAAAAAGGTGGTCTCATCCACACTGTCTGTAGGTAGCAGTCTGGCCGTTACCCAGGCAGCTTCTGGAAGAGAGGTAGAAAGAACCACCCAAATCCTGAATCCTTGGCACAGTCCCAGGCCTGGGGTCTGCATCCTGACCTGCTTTGCTAACTATTACAGACATAGCCTTGGGATTCACAGGAAGACCTTGTGAAACAAAAAAAACAAAAAACAAAAAAAAAAAAACATTTCAGTGCTTTGTTTCAGTTATCTGTTCTGGAATAGAAGAGTAATATCATCATCTTTCCCAGTAGCACTCTGCACTCTGGAGATGAAGAGTACCATGTGAAAACTGAGGGTCACATCTATAAAGGTGTTCAAGTGTCTTGGGACTAAGGCAATCTACAGATTTGTTCAGATTTTGTAAAACCCATTTATCTATCTGCTTTCTCAGAAGCTACAAATACCTTCGCAGATCTGGCCTGCAGCACTACTAACTGGCTAAATTCTGATTTCATTTAAGATAACAACTGCTCGATTTCATTAACCCTACAGAACAAGATAGGTTTCCCATGCGTGTTTATTTTCTGTTCCCATCCTCCCAGGTTTCTAAGAACCTTCGTCACATCTCTCTAGCCTCCTCACCTTCTTTTTGAGCCCCTTCCCATCCCCATTTCCACTTGTGGATGCTGCTGACAGGCCTATAAACAGCTTAAACAACTTGCATTTCCAGAATCAAATCAAGGAGTCTACTGCAAGTTCTCTGCAAGCTTTCTCTGAACATGAGTCCCTTTCAGAGTCCAATGTTTTCTTCCCTCTAGGTCATACATGCAAAATAGATGAAAAGCCACAAACTGCCTCCAATGCTTGTCAGTGCAGAGAAGTAAAGGCAGCATCCCACCACACCCTGGGCTGGAGCTGATGCAGAGAAAGGAGTCAAAAACAGCATGGAAATCCAGGGCCACTAGCTGACATTAACGTCTGAGCTGTTTAGACTTGCTGCTGCCTGCAGCAGGCTTTTTCAATCTACTGCAGAGGGAAAATTAATTTTTAATACGCATAGCTCCCAGGTCCCAGTCCCAAAACAAAGAGACACATTGTGTTTTATTTAGCTTGGAATGCATCTCATTAACAGCATCCCCTGGTGATTTTTCATCAGCTCTGCAAGCTAGCTGAGCCACCCAATGACTCGTCAACTTTAATGTGCCATTTACTGAAACACTGGGCTTTCCTGCTCAATACTCAAAGTTAGCACAGAGGTAGGACGTGACTTCCAGACACACCAGGCCTCATCCTCAAGCAAACGTCCACAGTTAAGGATTCCACGCTGCAAGAGATCCCAACACCATCATCATTAACTGCTCTAACACCAGCATACCCCACAACCTCCAAAGGCAACATGTTTTGGTATTGAGAATCAAAAGGGCTAAATACTTTGCTGGAGGGGGCTGAGGGGTGGTAAGTTCTCACAGGCCTGGAGAGATCCCCTTTTCTGAAACCAGTTATGCCCATATGAGGTATTCCTGCCCTTCACTACCTCCCACTGCTGACTGACTATACGCTACTACCCTACAGCTAGGAGGGTAAACCCAAAAGAAGTAATCTCATGTGAGCCCCCCAATTCAGTTCAGCTAGAATTGGCTGCGTTAGGTTAAAACTAGCCGTCCATTATTTGCACTTTCATGGCTGCCTTTATGTAGAGTGGACTGGGGTCCTTCATAAGAACGGTGACAGTCAAGTACTTGAGCAGGGGCTTTGGAAGGCTGTAAAATCTTCATCCTTGGAGATTTTCAAGACTCAGCAGAATAAACCCCTGAGCAACCTGGTCCGATCTCATAGCTAACCCTGCTTTCAGCAAGAATTTGGACTAAGGATCTCCTAAAGTCCTGTCCAACCTGATTGAGTCTATGATTCTGTGACCGTATGAGAAGCTTTGTAGCAGTGTGAGCAATTACAGTCAGAAAAGGGGCAGCTCTACTAGCTGGAGATGCCACCTCAGTCTGCCTACAGGGCTCCTTGCCTGCCCCTTTTCCAACAGGAAATAAAGTCAAAGGGTCTTGGACTGAGAACAAGAACACCTAAGGTTTGACATAACATTTCAGATTGATGTGATTTTTAGTTGTATCGACTTGTGCTTCAAGGTTTATCAGCTGCTTCCAACCTTTGTTTGATAAGAACATGGCATTCCACATACAATGCTAGCATGATCGTGTACACCTTTCTAAACTCGTTCAGTTGAGAGCTGAATATTCTGGCAAATAAGGCCATGAGGTTCGTAGAAAGCGTGGCTGATTGCTTGGACAACTCTCTGGACAATATTAAAAGTTTCACAGTAGGGTCTTCCTACTAAAAGCTTAAGAAGTGCAAGAATAGGTTACCTGGGACACAGATTTTTGCTTCAGAAAGACTTCCTAGATTGACTAGTCTGTCCAGTGCCAGACTAATGACTGAGTGCCTTGATGCAGTTCATTTTAAAGGACGTAAGTAGCGTCTTAACTTCTTGTCCTGACGTGCAACCTGGCATTCAGTACGAAAGATGCTGTTTCAGCATGTCTCCTGTGATATTAGGTCTAAAGCTTGACCCCCTTCAATACCTTAAATTCTTTATCATTACTTCTTTTCTTGCTTGGTGGTTACCTTGAAAGTATAGTTGTCTTTCTCCACCTCGGTAGGGTTGTTAATCACCTGTCCTTCAGAGGTCACCTCCACATAGTACAAACCCTCCTGAGGTGAAGACCTGGGTGGAAAAAAACCCATTATTTTTATATAGAAGAAGGTTTATTTCTAAGTAAATGACAGATCCCTCAAGGTATCTACATTCTTGCTAGGTCCACTGAGGCTTTGACAGAGGAAGGAAAGTTTACACTATGATGTGTAGGCCTGAACAGTCTACTCAAAAGCTAGAATTAAAAAGAAATGTGGACACAGGGTAAGAAATTCCAGATAAGTACAGAAGGTAGCAGGGTTATATTAGAACTTTAGCTATCCAAATTGTATGTAAATGCAAAACACATACATACTCATCAGTGTTCATTAATACGAATAACTAATTGGTATTCATTAGTATTAAAATAACCCAGGGCTGCCTAGATTTACAGGGCAGCTTGATCCTGGTTTGTAAATTAATGATGCATCCTTAATGCACATAGTTTCTCATCATAATATTCAACAGAAGAAATAACTCCCAGCTAAATCATAGAAGCAAGAGATGGAAGAGCCCCATTAGGGTCCCTCTTATAGCTTCTTGAGAGGCCCTTAATCTTCTAGTCAAAAGAAAAAGGTCTTTGAAGTTATGACAGACTGAAAAAGCAGCTCAAATTGCTCAGCCAATACTCTGAATCATATTTATTTCCTGCACTACCACAGCTCTTTTATGATCTTGGACACATCAAGGACACAAAAAGGTGGTGAAATCCCCAGGATTTCTTGGGAATTATGCATCTACATAAGAATCAGATGCCTGCAAGCCTTTGAGTATTTGAGTCATAGCTTCTCCAAGCCTCAGCCTATCAGACACACATGCTAGGGATCCTTAGCTTCATTAAGTTGAAGCAAGTGTAAACGCAGCACAGATCAGGAGGTGCTCAGATGTAGTGCTAGTAGCAGCCATAGGAATCCCTTACACTCTCAAACTGCCTGTATGGACACAAAGAAAGTGAGGATCCTGTCAAACAGATGGCAGAAGTCTGTCCACACAATAGTCGAGGATCATACCTTGTTCTGCATCTTATGGTGGATAAGTCAAAATATGCAGGAGAGATATCACATGGTAACCTGGGCAGGCCTGGATTCACCAGGGACACCTCCAGCTGGGACCCACTGGCTGAGGAGGCAGGCTGGTGGGATGTTGAATCTTTGTAATGAAAAATGAACCAGAAAAGATCAATGAGGGCATGATTGCTCACATTCAGTCACATATAATATGAAAATTGAGTGTGAAAGTCACTGTCTCTTTAGCAGCAGTGCTTAGGGCCTCTAATCAGGGTTTTTTTTCAGTCAGGTTTGACCTACTTCATATTAAGCCCAAGTTCATCTTCCCATGCAGCTGCTTGGCTTTTCTGCCTCTAACACAATACCTGGCCTCTCCCACACATATTCTACTGCAGAGATTTCTCTATACTGGGAGTCTGAATCTCTTCAGCCGTCTACACTGGGACAACCATTGTGCCCATATATATTTAGAGAGACTGCAAACACCAGTTGTTTCACGTCTGCTTTGCATAGTTACACTGACAGGACCTCAGGTTGGCCTGGGATGCAAGGTAGGTCTACTTAGTCTATTTCTTTAGAGTGAGCTGTCCAAAATATCAAAGGCTTTTCAACCTCAAAAAGCTAAATTTTGTCTGAACAAAAGCTAGCATGTTTACCTTTTGTAACTTAACCATACAATTTAGAAATACGGAAGGCTTTTAAGCAAGTCTCCCTTTGTGCGCTTTTTCATAGGTGGTTCCCAGTTTACTCATTCGTTTTAAAGACGTAAACAGTTTCTCAGTTTGCAGTCAGCTGTGCAACTCCTCCTGCTCCTAGAAAGGTGTTTTCCCTTTTTTCCCAGCCTGGCTGTCTGCTCCCTGTGCCCCCAAAATATCTCACAGATAGCTTGAAGTGTGAGCTCCCAGGTGTGATTCCCTGCCTGCCACACTGTGCTGTGGTGGGTACATCTCCACCTGAAGACAGGAGCTCCTTCTCCTTCCAGCTCATCCTCTCTAAGGGACTTAACACACAGTTCAGACAAGCAAGACAGATGCCATTCATCACATCACATCATAGATGACCAGGTCAGAACCTGAACATCTTAAAAGAACAGAGGAGAATAATCGGTCTGGAAACTGAATTTCTTCCCAGAGAGTCAATAGTCAGCACTCATGAATTAAAAAAAAAAAACAAAACAAAACTTAATTTTAGGCAATCGGGTTTAACAGTTTTGGCATATATCAGCAAGGCATGTCAGTTTGGCTTTTGCCCAGATCTCGTGTTTTTCACTAGTGTTCTTATAGTTCCAGCTTCAGAGGACCTATGAACGGAAGAGACTTTCAGTTTTCCCTTTAAAAAAGGAGGGGTGTGGGATAGGTAGGAGATTTTCTAGCCCTGGTGCTACAAAAATAAGGCAGAAATCTGACTTCTGACACTTGAAAAAAAAATATAAACCGATAACCACCAATAATGGTTTATGAAGTAATAATTTCAAGCTGATTTTGTGTTCTGGGCACCACAGCCTGCGTATCTGTTACTTGAAATTTGTCACTCCACCTCCAAATCTCAGAGCAGAGAAGATTCTATTATTCTGATGCGTGCTTTATGAGTTAAAAACTCACCAGGCAGGGTAATAGTAATCCACGTTCCTCCAACAACGCTGCCCTCTCGGGGCATAATATGCAGTCCTGTAGCTGTCACTGCAAAAATAACCCAACTATATCAGGCTGGAGTGTAATACAAACATCAAACCCATCTCATTCAGGACAAGGCATATTTTGTTGGCCCAACGGCTGTCCTCATGTGATTGCAATATCCGCCTGATTTCTCCTTCATAGGCACGTAGGTTAGTCATATCGCTTGCCCTTTTTAGCCCCAACTGTCTGCCCTATGTAAGAGTCCTGCTTCTCAGAGAGTTTTTATACTTTCTGGACTTGGTGGACTGAACCACAGTCCCAGTGTCTTGTCCTCCTCAAAAACCAAAATTAACACAATAAACCTCATGTTTATTACTCCAGCTCTCAAAGAAATGTGCTTGCTCACTTCTGCACACTGTCCCCAAACTTAGGACTGCCAAAATACCAGATCGATTTCTGGCTCTGAGACAACTTGTCCAGCTCTTTCTTGCAGAAGTTCTTAGGAAAGAGAAACACCAGACTGGAAAGGAACTCCTACTCTATGAAATTAAGTCAAGATAGTCTCTTTCATAAGTGCATCAAATTCTTCAGGTGATTTAGGATTTGTTTTAAGGACCCTCATCCTCTGATGAGGATGGAGATCAGCCAATGGTTATGAAAGAAATTGCCAGCCAGTGTTCAGATTTTTTTCAGAAGCCCTTATTTACAGTGATATCCAGTTTGTTGTCTAGCATTTCAGCTGATCATCAACTATATGCTGATGCAATCTCACTTAACGATATTGACCAGTCTGAACTAAGATTTTAGACATGTAGCATGAACTCTTGGTATCAACATGTAAACAATCATAAGACAATTGAGCAAATGGACATGAGCAAGCACAAGAGGAACCCAGGCAGAACAGGGACAATTAACAACAACTACAGGCACCCACTCTGAAATGCCCACTAAGTACGGAAACAAAACCAGCAAAAGCACTGATAAGGGTTGCAAAAATCCAGCGTGCTGCAGCCAATATCACATAGCATCCAATACCTCTTAGAGACACTTTGGCATGCCTCGCACTCAGTCAGGTCGTACCTAACCCTGAGGCACTGAGTTTTGCAGCTGTTGCGTTACCAGCATGGTTGGAGACAATGCATCTGCAGTACCCACCTGCAAAGAGCATTAGCTCAGCACTCAGAAAAGGTTTCAGAAGGTTCATCTCAGACTTTGGACTGGGATTTCACAAGGCTCCAGGATCTCAGCTCAGGCCCTTGGCTTTAATACCTTAACACCTTCCCTGTAACATTAAAAACAAACTCTATCTGTATTCTTTCTTTACTTTGCAAACCTGTGGGGACAGCAGTGGACTGCTGTATAACAGTCCACTGCTCAAAGAGAACAAAGACAACTCTGATATGGTTCAAAAAAAAAAAAAAAATCCCTGATTCATCTTGCACATTGTGTAAAGGATTGAAATAGTGCAAACCGCTCCCACAGAAACACCCAACAGAACATTATGCCTCCCCAAGTAGATCACTTTCCAGCCCAGCTCAGGACGAGTTTTCCCCACGGGGGCCATGTTTCATGGGACTGAGTCCGATCAGGGGCTATGCACACTTGGAGGATTGAAAGCACGTACAGGATTTAAAGATGTCAGTATTAAATTCTCCTAGCAGTGTGCTGCTTTGTGCAAAATTGTTACATCTATTCCATTAAACTAAACTGTGCCATGGTCATTCTTCATCTCTGAAATCAACATTTAAAAATATAGACCGTCAACTTTTACTGCCTTTGCCCTGGGTTTTGTACTAACAAGGAAATAATCATGAACCAATGATTTCAGCAAAATTTTAATGAGTAAAACCCCCAAAGCACAAAGAGGGACTGGGTCACTTGTTCCTCATGGGGGGCTGGGTCCTTTACCCAGAGCATCACTTGGTTGTTAAAATTCAGCTCAGACCAGAGATTCAGCAAATGGCAAGAAATTAGTTTAGGATTTAGAATCGTTATTGTAGAGTATAGAGGACAAAATCAAGATCACTGTGAATCAGTGTACAACCAGTAATCCTCAAAAGGAGGACCCCTGCCCTCAAATTCAGAGGAACAAAATGATATGAAGACTTTCTTTCAGGACTTTTACATTCCTGCTCCAGCAGTCAGTTAGTAAATAGCAGAACTCAACTTTGCTAAGGACCAGTTCTCCCTCCAGGATGATGGTACCAAGAGCTCCTATGTTCTTCCATCCAGTGATCTTCCCTCCTTTCACTGATTGAAGTCCTCTTCTACACTGGTGAGTGCCTATTAGGTCACCCGAGACAGTCTAAACAATGATCCGTCGTAACTATCTGCTCTGCTGTTTTCTACAAATGTTTGCAAGGCTCATGAAAACCAAGCCAACTGAGCCAATTATTAGGTTAATAATGCAACACCTTAAAAATAAATAAATAAATAAAAGGAATAAAGCACTCAGGACTAGTTCTTTGCGGTGATTCAGAGGATATGATGATTTGACAGATTACTAAAGTGACTGTTGCACGCTGAGAAGTGATCTGCAGTTTGTAGATCGAATGCTTTTGGCAGTTGTTCAAGGGATGTGGCCAAATTTTGTCCACAAGTGCAGGATGTTGCTGGGGTACTGCACGTTCCTTACTCAAGTGAAAGAGGAGTAGGAAGATGAACTTGCTCCTCTGCCAGACATCACAATAAGGAGTTCTAATTAAGTTAGTCAAAGCTTGGAGAAGCTGTTCTCCTGTCATTTGGTAACACTTAATACTGATCTGGTCATTGAGATGTTAGCACTAGTAATGTACCAATCTCATATACTAAAGAAAAAGAAATGGAGCACAAATAGTTGCTTAGAACAAGCCACTTGGGCAGCAAAATATTTAGTGATAATGGCAGCAGAAAACAAAATCCACATCCAAGCCATATCTACATTTGTGGCAGAACCCAATATAAGCTGGTCTGTAGCACAAAGCAACTGATGCTAACGATCAACATCCACACTGTAAGCGTTTCAGGGGTGTTACTCCGCACTAGCTCTAGCCTAGTCCCGCGGACTGAACACCCATTAGTGGTTGGAGTGTATTTGGTGCATAGCTTCTAGTTTTAATTTATCCAGAAGGATTTCAGTTTGTGCACTGAGATCAATCATTCTGTGGTGTAAAACAAAGTACCATATGTGGAGACAAAAAGACTCCCTTTGGAAGTAGTCTAAAATGAACTCTAATGGTAGATATTGTGCAGTCACCAAAGCACCTCTTCCTCCCTTAAAGCAGGGAGATTTTTTCACAGCGATCAGAGGGGAACATAAGGCACCCATAGCAGGTGTTTAAGCTAAGTCTGCTGGTGGTTCCTCTAGGATAGAGGAACTTTATAGTAAAACAGATTTTTTTATACACGTTTCCCCTTAATCCACCTAAAATGGTGATATTGCCATTACCACAAACAGAACACTGGTTTTAAGGTCATCCAGTTACTGTGCATTATGGCCACAAAATCCCAAAGAAAAACTTTCTCAGAGCTGCTGGGTAAGAGCAGTTAATACCTACGGCTGTTCAGTGAAAGAGCTGCAGCTTAACACCCTAGGAAAAGCACAGCAGGAGCAGGATGCTCCAAGAGCTGAGGCTACTTTAAGCAGCCATATAAGAGATAATTTGGGTTTATTGCTATTGCTCTTCCTGGGGCTTCTTTTAGTACTACTTACCTTATCCTATTTGCTCTTTTTCACTTCCTCAAATGAGCAAAGCGTGGAAGTACCGATGCCAGAATAGCTGTTCCATCCCTTTGACACCTGCTCTGCTGCAAATTTTAGGTCCACGGTTGTGTTAGGTGCTCAGTTCAGGCCCTGATTGGGTCTGAACTGTGATTTTCAGACCCTGAATCACAGTGTGCTGAAAACCACCAGACTAGTTTCTCAGCAGGCTCAATGCCCATCACAGAGAGAGCTCAGGCCTGTACATTAGGCAAGCTTAATTATTAACCTAAGTTACTTGCTACTGTTAACTATTTTGTTCCAAGTCTTGCATGACCACAAAGGGAGTAACCTGGAATTGTTCTCCTCTTGGTATATAACTAGATCTTCAACAGGACGGTCAATCCTTTTTATTCTTCTCCTTTTACCACCCTCCCTGCCCCCAATAAAAATTGATTGAACAGTGTTTCTTGGTATGCTGACAACTGACCTGGGAGAGGCTTTCATAGCAAGCGGAGTTTGAGGTTGCCTTGTATGCTCTCAATTTTATCCTTCCATGGCACTACCAGGAGCCTCTGAGCTTGGCAGGAACTCTGTCCAAGGCACATGCAGACTGCCTGAGCACATCTCAGGTACCTACACTCCCACGTGTCCTTACAGAGTCAGTGGCGAGATAGTGAGCAGTGGCCATATATAGTGTTCTAGCTCACCCCATGAAGAGCCATGCTCCTCGACTGACTGGCAGCAAAACCCAGACCAGCCTTAATCAGGTGCTGAATAGCTAGCTGCATTGACACCAACCATACTGGCCCTGCTTTAGTATGGATGCCTTTGTGGAAGTTTCCATTGAAACTCACAGGGAGCTCTGAGATACAGCAACATAACTACAATTTAATGAGTTACCACACATCAGTTGAGCACCAGCAGTATGTATGCATGCTCTTACCTCATCCCCAAAAGGAAATGAAATAGGCTTGCTCGTTCTTTCTCTCTTGTTCTTCCCTGGCCTCAATTCAGAGACTCGGTGGCACGAAGTCATGGGTGATCAACTTTCAGGGGAGTTTTGGAACTCTGCCCCACATTGGAACCAGTTGGGTTTGGTTTATTCTTGGACCAAGCCCCTGTGTCACAACTGCGTATAACCAATGATTACAGGAACCCATGTGAAATTTAACCCCATTCTGCCCACAAGTCTACACTCAGTTTACTTATTAGCCAGTTTCACTGCAAGCATGGTCAAAATAAGGAGCAACCTTGAGGGAATACTCTAAATATATACATTCATGTACATATATATGTGTATACACACACTCACACATATATACACACATACATACGTATATGTATTTATATAGTCAGAGAAAAGACAGTCTTCAAAGGCGATAATGATTTCCCTCAAAGTCTTCCTTTATCCCCTTCATTTTGTACACGCCTTCTCACCATGAGTAGCACCTTGCTACCAGAGGTGACGAGACCCAGAGTCTGAGGCAGCAATCTGCTTTCGTGTTAGGACACAGCAAGGACCAGTTACTCCATGAGGGAGGATGAGCTAGGAGCTGAGGCTGACCCCAGAGCAGGCAGTGCCTTCATGAACAGGACACAGTCCTGCTGGGTCTGAACAGCATGGGCAGAGCCAGGTGCTGCTAATGTGGGCCACCAAGAGCCCCAGCCACAGCAAGGGGATGGATCAGATCCAGGGTCCCTCTAAGGGGGTCCAGTCAAAACCGAAAGAGATAGAGCTGGAGACAGAGCTACGACATGGGTCCAACGTCCATCCAGAAGACCGGACTGGAGAGAGTCACACCTACAGCACAGCTCAGGCAGAGACTGAAAGCCCTGAGCTGAGCTTAAAGGACCCCTAGGCACATGGGTGGGTGCATGTGGGTGGGCCGCATTACAGTTCCTGACCTCAGGAACCTTCCTCCTGCATGGCTTGCAACTTGGAAAGAAGGAGGGAAGCTGGTGGGTAACGTTGTCCTTAATTACCAGAAACACAGGCTTCTCACCCACACTTCCGACTAGGAAAAGAATGGTGGATGCTCACTAGGGCCTTGTTATATGAAACATGCAGACTTACTGCACGCTGATGATGATGTTTAGGTGTTATTGCCCTCCAAAGAGGAGAGCAATACAGTTTGAAAAATAAATATATGTGTATATGCTATGCATGTGCACCTGCACATTTGAGTGTGTGCAAATTCAGATGTGTGTGCATGTACTTGAGTGCAAACAATTTTTTTTTCCTACTGAAGGAAAGCTCTGCTGAAAAATATCCCCACAGGCTATCTGTTTTTGCTCATGTGCAATCATTCATTCGGAGATTATCAGACTTTATGTGAATCAATGGAAATAGCCTTCAAACGGGTGGACAGAGTCAGCACTGGGTATCTGAGAAATATGCCTGCAATGCAAGCAGAAAGGAAATAAAGAAAAGGAGGAGATGTGAGCAGTAGCTTTTGGTCACTAGGTGGAAGTATGGAGCCACTGAAGACCTGTCTAGGACTTGAAACGCAGCTGAAGGCCAGCCAAGCTGTTACTCCTCTGGGAGATGGCTCTGCCTAGCACAGGTCCAGGAGTACGTTATCTCTCTGCACTTAAGGGAAATGCCACGTTGAAACAGTCAGATTGGATAAAAGGAGACGTTGGACCTATCCCCCAGCTCTTTCACTCACTAATGCATGATTCGGGCCAACCTGCTCCATATTCAAGTAACCTGTGTAAAACAAGGGCAGTGGTATGCTTCCTATGAGGCCTTGGCAGGGCAGGTGCTGTTCAAATGCAGCAATGCTCTGTGAAAACACTAAATTCCCCCAAGATTTGCAGCACTTCTTCTGGGATGGAAAAGCTTTGCAGCAGCCACAGGAGGGCTCATCTGCTAATGCCCACAGCCCCTGTAATGCGGACACCTCTTGTGAGGAATGCAGCAGTTGTTGGATACCACATGGCATCGCCCAGCAGAACAGCTGAGGGAGGATAATGTGGGATAAGGCAAGGTTTACAGATTTCGTCTGCAACAACTTGGGGGCTCCCCTCCTCCCTCCCAACCCTGCTTGTGCACACAGAGCTCCATACCAAGAGCACAAGCATTTCCTGTTTGATCCTGGCATCCACACCTGTAAATAGAGCATTAAACACTGTGGAGGAAGGCAAGCCTAATGGGATTTGTACTTGAGCAAGCCGCACCGTGTTTCTCTTGAACATCGTCATGGAAAAGCAGCCTTACTCCAGTGCAAGTTGTGTGACCTTGGGCATGAAACTGCTTGAACTCAAGGGACTTGGTCCAGAGACTAGGTCTTGGAGAAAGGCCAGATCTCTGCTCTCCAGCTTGGTTTTGTCTGTACTTAATGTCCTCTTCCACTTCTTGTCTATTACATTTTTCATCTCCCCAAGCAATTTGCAAAGTATTTTTTTACAAGGGAAGGTGGCTATCAAGTCACGTCGCCAGCCTGCTGCAAAAATCAAACCAGGACCGCTCCAAGAGCTGAGTATTTCGAGCAAAGCTTTAAGGCTTGGGAAGTCTCTGAAGAAGATTTCAGCACCTCCCATAGGCCAACCCATGCCTTGGAATTTGTGGCTACATCTATGAGTGAAATAAAAGCGTCAGAGCTTGGGCACTAGATCTCCCCTGCATAGTTTTGACCTAGACCATCTAGTGTTAACCCAAACAATTTCCAGGAATGGTTTGTGAGTCAGTAGGGCCAGGACTTGCTCCCAGGGAGCTATATGGTTGCAGTCACACAATTTTGGAGAATGAGAGAGTTTAATAGCATGGGCATGGCTGAAGGACCAGAGAATGACCCCTGCAACATTTGCTTGCTAGTAGAGATGTATCTTGGAAAGCTTTCCAGGCTGCTGTGTCCTGCGAGGGCATCCCCTGCACTGACTGCGCTGCTCTGTGCAGAGCTCCCATCAGCTGCTGTTTCTTTCTATTAATACTTCACTTTTTGTGTGTTCATACAAGCTTCCTAGCAACCAAGGCCACAAGAGAAGGTGCTAAGAAGTTAGACCGATTATTAATAAATCCTAGCATTTGCTGTCTTTTTTCTCGAGAGGCTTGTTAGACTCTGGCATGCAGGATGCTGAGCCAAGGTTTCCAAAGGAACCTAGGGGATTTGAACAACTGGCTTTGAATTTCCCTCTCTGCATCCCAGCCTTCCTGCTTTCGGCCTGCAGTGTTCAACTGGGTGAAGCTAACCGAGATGAGTCGTGACAATGCAGCAATGCTAGGCAGGGATTCTCCAATCTATCAGCCATGCTGAGCATTGTCCCTGGGGTCTACAGGGCCTGGCTGTCTTTGTTTATTTGTAATCAGGATCTAGTGGTCTCCATAGACCAGAGAAACACCTCTAATTGCTGTTCAGTCCCACTATGCAGGACCAATTGCACCCAGTCCCTCCCCGCTTCCTACAGTCCTGAGCATGATTTAGATGGAGACAACATCGTAGGCTTAAACCTCTGCCCTCGCTAAGATGTTGCATCAAGATCCTGCGTTTGCTGGAACAGGCTGAGCAGTGACATCTCCATCATGGTCCTGGTCTTAGGAGAAAGGGTGAGAAAAGCTGGCATGAGATTTTGAATGCCCCTTCTGTATTAAAGAGAATAAAACACAGAAAATTCTCTCATCTTTCCTTGTAAAGTTCAGTGTGCTTAAATCATTAATCAGTTATGCTGATGGCTAATCAGGGTGCTCACAGGTAGAGCAAGAATAGTCATCCGTGTGTGAATAGCAGGATTTCAGAAGTGGTGTCTGGTTTTGCCTCATTCAGCCCCACACCAAACACCTCAGCGTAGAAATCTGAGAATGAGAAAGTCATTACAACTAGTTTAGAAACATTTCCCACATCATGAGAAGAAATTGCCCATGATAGGTCTGGAATGGCATTTGGATTTCCTCTTCTCTACTCCTTCATTTTAAGCACCAGACCATAATCTTCCCCAATTGAGCAGCTCCCTTCCTTACCATGACATACACAAGGTGGATTGTAAAGGCAGAGGATATTCATATAAGCACTGCGTAAACTTATCTAGGGAAGATAATAAGAATTTTTCAAAAAGAGATTGAGGGTAAACTAAGAAGAAGAAAAGACAAAAGGTATTCTATTAAATTATATAGGCAGATCCCAACACTTTCACATTTCCCTTCATTCCTGCTCCTGGCATCAGGGATGCACTAAAGTCTGAGGAACTTTTAGTTAGCTCTTCTAAAAGTATATAAACTGTTCTAGAAGTATATCAATGCTTTTTGAAATGGTTTAGTTTCCATAAAATATCACCTAACATTTTTTTCACAAAGAAACAAAAAAACCATTTTGTTTTCTGAGAATCTTAAATGGCATGTTTTAAAACTTTTTCAAATTTTAAAGCATTTTATTACCACCGCTTCATTTTGCTAAACATTCGTCTTGTTAACAAAACAATATCTTTTCCAAATATTTCAGTGAAAACTCTGACCCACTCTAGTTTTGTTTCAGATCTAAACTTACAGTCTGTTTTTTCTTGCTGCAATATGACAAAGCCAATGCATTTTCAACCCGTAACTAAGCTGCCTGACTGCCTGGTTCATTTTTCTAGCTGATTTGAAATAGGCTTAACTCTTTCCTTTGAGAGGAAAAATATTGGTGCCTCCAGGAGCCCTTCAGCATATCTTTACAGTGTCACTTTTCAGGTTGATAAAACTCTATTGAGGTAGTTCCCATAGCTACCCTCACTGCATTTGAAACAGTCTATGAACTTCTTTAAACATTAAATTTATTGCCAGTGCAGCTGCTTTAATGACAGGTTTGAGGCTTCTTTGGTTTCAAGGTTCGATGTACTCCAGCTCGTGTCCTCTGTGGTCACGCTGGTTGCAGAAGGGATGTGAGTCGCCCGCCCCGTGGCAGATGCCGGAGCGTGTGGATACAGAAGGCAACGGGGTAAGGAGAAACCAGGCTCTTGCAGAGGCTTTGCCTGCCGTGTCTCAGGGCTTCCCGCTGGCATCCCAAGGGAGCTTCCCTGCTCCAGCAGATCCTGACAAGGAGCACGCTGGATGACGAGGGAAACAAAAGGTTCAGGCCAGCCCTGGTTTCATGGCTGAGAAATTTGCCTAAGTGCAAAACCGCAGCCACAAGAAGAAAATGCAGATTCGAATGAAGCGTCCCATTATGAAGGTCTTCCCAGAGATATTCCTCTTCTGAGTCACAACAATCAAGTAAACACGATCTCATTCACACTTCACTTCAAGCAGGGGACTGTTTCTGTATGATGAACCATCATTCCTCAGTCTCTGTGTTATGGGGTATTTATCATGCTAGCTCTAATACTCAAGAAAGGCTACAGCCCTGTTGTGTAGGGTGCTCTATAATCACATCGTAAGAGATAGCGTCTAGCCTAACCAAGATTTCAATTTGAATGGAGATAAAGGCCTGCAGTCCAACGTGGCCATGGGAAAAGTTACATGCTACAGCCTTTGCAAACCGTGCAATACTGATAACACATCCCACAAGAGAAATGTACAGGTTGGATCAAAAATCTCAGAGGCAGCATTCCCTGCTAAAATCAAGAGGTGTCACTTGGATGGAAGCAATCTTCCAGGGAAGTCTATGGAGGCACTACTGCAGACTGACACTACGACACTTGTTTAGATAAACAGCTGGCAGCGGATCGGGTTTCCGAATCAAGCCGCAATTCTGCACCTACTGAGTTTCATCTATCATTAGTCTTTCATTAGGAAACTTGTTCTTGGCCTGATCCCCAGTTCTCGGAGGAGTGATTCAGCCAAATAGCAGCTCTGTCACTATGTCCAGCGGTCTATATTCCTCTGCTTGTTCCTGTCATTGTGGCAATGCCCATTTGTTTCTCATTTTAATATGAAATTCCTTCTGTTTGAAGAGTTTTTATTCTGATCGCTGTTATTGCCCCAACCCTTCTGTCCCTGCTACCCATATCTAAAAAGGAGAACAGGTGGGACAGCTGACCCTCGTGAATGAAAGGAGAGCACAGTTTCTTCCCCTTCACCCCTTTCTCACAGGCTGCCACTGCTGTCAATGAACGCCGAGCCCCCGGGGACGATGGATTTGTGTGTATTAGTCACATGAAAGAAAAGAGTCTGCAGCAGGCTGCTCCTGGGCTTTGCTTCACGTCCAGACAAGGAAATAGCTTGCCACTGTATTTCTCAGGGCTAGAATCAAGTAACACTGTTTTTTGCGTTTTTTTAACTTCCACAGATTGACTTCTATGTAAAACGTGCAATGGCCATTAAAAAAACAAAACAAAACAAAACAAAAAAACCTACATTGATCCTGATTGTGCAGGGAAATGTTTAAAGCTACCCACTTAGTAGAAACTGAGATTTTTTTTAGATTTTTTTCTTTGGACAGGAATTGAACTCATTTACCTTGCATGAAGCTCCAAGGCCTGTAATTATACAGTGGGTTTGACTAGATGTGCTGATCAGTAAACCACGTCTCAGGGATACTGTGAATCCCTCTGGAAGAAACATTCATAAAAAACACCAACCTGTTACACCACAAGAAAGCAACGCAGGTACCTAAATGACCTTAATTTTGCTCCATATTATTAATGTGTAAGACTAGGTTTCACCATAGTCTTGATTAACATTGTTTTTATGGAAACACACTGCATTCTAATATCAGCAGAGGAGGAACTTTGTTTCCACAAATCTGAGCTACCTCTGGTTCCTGAAAGCCACTCAGCCCCAGCATTAGCCAAAGAGCAGCAGTTACACTGCGGGTAAACAGTTTTATGCTTCATCCAGGAAGAGCAATGCCCTTTTTTCCAAGTATTTCAGGTGTTTGAAAGCACAGGGAGTTCTGTTTATGTGATCGGTGTCAGCTTGGCTGATGCCAGTGAGAAAACCTAAACCATCTTCAGCCAAAAGTACCGACCTCTGCAAGCAGAAGGAAATATTGAGCAGGAGACACTACAAAAAAAAAAAAGTCTTGACTATTGGCACAAATAGCGTGACCGTTGGTACAACCAGAGGGGCAGATTTTGCATGTTATTTTCTCGTATGTGAAGATCTCGGTGATAAGTTTCAGTTCTGACCCACGTGATAGGTTTGCGAATACCAAGTGCACCAGCTATTATTAGCGCTATGATCAGCCTCCGTCAAGATGAAAACCCAAGAGAGGTAAAATATTTCAGCCAGAACTCCTTTTTTACCCCAGCCAACAACGCAGCAAAGCATTTATCTAGTGCAGCTTGGCTCTGATGAGTTGATCACGTCCAGCCAAAGAAGGAAATCAGTCAAATCCAAACATTTCATTTCAGCTTTTTACTTTTCCAAATGAAACTTCTCAATTTGTTTTTCCAATCAAACCAACTTCTTTCAGATTTCCTTCTGTTTTCCTTCTTGCAGTTCTGTTCTCCAGATCTTTATAAACTGCTTGAATCCAGTAAGAAACCATTTCCTACCCAATCATAAAAAAAATATTCCAGTCAAACCACAGCAGTATTTCCCCCCCACTAGCCAGAGACCTGAAAAATTGGTTGTTCACACAGCTCTGATCAAGACATCCTTGTGCCTCCTGCTGTACAGACACATCTACACGGCAAAGAGTCAAGAAGCAGAGAGGATAAAAGCACACAGGTGGGATGAGGAAGGAAGCCCTGCATGCTTGCTTGACTGTAACCTTATTATAGTGCTTTAACTCACAAGCTTTGCATGAATTAAAAGGAGATGTCAGTTCCTGCCACAAATATTCACCCTCTGAAAGCAAGACGATGCTCTTATTTTGGAGGAGGGAGATCGTTCAGCGCAACCCGATGCTTTTCAGACAGTCGTGCCCTGCACTTTCCAGTGCCGTATGCGCGTGTACAGGGACGGGGGTTGGTGGAGGGGAGGTCCATTAAAAATAAAAGTGCCAGTGTTCCCGCTGTCAGCCCCTACCCACCTGTTCCTCTTTTCACCCCAGCCTTTCCACCTCTGACCCTGTTGCGGGACCACAGCGCTTGCAAGGCTGCATCCACCTCCCCTGGCTCCTTCTGGCTTCAAGGCAGCTGTATAAACCTCCAGGGCAGCAGCTGGGGGACGCAGGGAGCCCGTTCCTGAACGGACCCGCAGCAAAGGGCTCCGGCGAACACTGGAAGTCGCTGGCCTGCCCATGGGGCAGGGGGGCTCTTTACTTAACTGGCTAAAATTTTGGAGATACTCCGTTGCCCCCTTGAAAGTGCTGGCCCATAAATCCCGCTTGAGCAGCTCTCAAGGCACGCTCTCACCGTGGGGTGCTAATTTGGTAATTCCCTGCCCCTAGGAACTCTATCCCGACTTACCTTTCTGGACTTTTACCCATCTGTAAGGGTAACAGCAGGAATAACATAGGAGTAACAAGGTCTTGGATCCTCAGTCAGTGAGGCTGTGAAGACAATATATTGTCTTATTAGACATTTTCCTCTCCTTAGTCCAACATCAAAAGCAGATAAACTCCTAGTTGCTCTCTCTACTAGGAATTTGGTAGTGCTCCTTCACCTTATCTGCTCCCACAGCTGGACATCGCTATGCTATTTTTATAGCTCATCGCAACTTCATCTGCTTGAACATTGATTTCACAGGAACTAATTAGGCCAGGAGGCACCATGATGGGATCTCAGTATAACAGAGCAGGGATTAATGCTTCAGGTCCCTTAGTCTGGGGGACTTCAAATAGAGGAAACAGAGGTAGCAGTTGCCACATGAGTTCCTGATGTTATTGGGAAGAGCCAGGGGGCCTCTGCAGCCTTTCTGCTGTCCACGAACACCTGGTCCATGGAGCCCTACTCAGATTCCTCCAAACTGAACATGTTGCTAAACCCAACCACAGCCAGCTCAGAAAATGCTAAGATTCAGGAGACTTTGTTACTAATAGAAAAAAAATAGTTGAACACTTATGTGCAAAATAGGTTCACTTCTAAGCTGTTTTCTGGAGATCACTGCCTGCTTTCATGCTTCCTTTCCCTTAGAAATGGTGCAAAGGACTCTTGAATTTGAAGGTTTGGTGTCTGCAAGTGGACTGAACATCTGCTGGCAGCCACCTTATCCAGGCCAAGTCTGAAGGGGTTAGTAACCTGGTCTTGTCAACCAACCCAGACAGTACACCTGGAAGCAAGTAGAGACTCAAAGATTGGGTGTCTCCTGAGAGGTGAGGACTTAATTTCAGCATCTAAGCCATAGTCGTTTCAGATTCAAGTGGTCCCTTTCATGCTGGAGTCTACATCTAGCTTTCCACCTCCCTTCTCCATCACCTACCCTCCCAGGCAGCATGCAGACATGCTCCCCCACCCAAACCCTGTCCAACTCAATCAGCTGTCACAGGCCCTGCATTCCTGCAGGACTCCCAGAATTTGCAGTTCTGGACATCTGCTCTTTTCCGCCCCCACAAATATGCAAGCAGGTGTGAGGCACCACAACTTTCATTGTTCCTAGCCACTTTTACCCAGGCAATGTGAAGGAAGGCACAACCAGAAAGACAGATCTCTGCTCCCCTTCATCCTCTTCACATCCTTCAGGAAACATAGGAACAAAAATGAATCTCTCCACCAGCACTGAAGTAAGCTCAGAAAGGCCAAATCTTTTACCTTATGTGGTAGAATATAATTATGTTCCATCTCACTGTAACAGGTACCTTACACCAATGATGAAAATTAGAAAAGTTCACAGTTCTTGGTGCATATGGCACATGGTTGCAAAGAGATACCTGGAGCATGTGCTACTTAGGTCAGTAAAGCTGCCGAGTACTGCATAAAATAAGTGGCATCCGGATTAACCTTATACTGGAAGGACCCTTAGTGAAAGGATTGTGAAGGATAACAAGCGCTTCCCTATCTAGTGAAGACCAAGGTGGAAAAAAAGCAAATATTTCACTGTTTAAGGTGATGTTTTCCAACCAGCTATGAAGTGATGGTAGTAACTTGCAGGGTTAGAATGGCAAAGAAGATCAGATCTCAGAGACAAGGTTTACATAGCCTTATTGCATTAATTATACAAAAGGCATTTCTATAGTGATGTTTACACTTTTCTCATTCCAGGGAGGCTTGTCATCTTACATAGAAATGAGTCTCCTCTTGGTCTGTACTACAGCTGGTCAGGTGCTACAAGAGAAACAGTTATCTGGCAAGTTTATAACTGTCTGTCAAATCAGTTATTTCATGAGCGGCAATTAGCATGAAACACTGTACAGCATTAGTTTTATCCAGACCCCAAGGAATCTTCGAGTGTTGAGAACAGACAAATCTCAGGTAAATTTAGTTTTGGCAGTAGGTGCTCTGTTGGTTATTATCAAGGATTATGGGAAAAGAGTAACTTTTCATCCCATTCAACTTTTTTTTCCCCCAAATAATTGGGATTCTAACTAAAAAAAAAAAAAAGAAAAAGGGTATTTTCCCCAAGAGGTTCTATTTTGCACCGAAAATTTCGACTGGTAAATGTGTACAATGTACCAAGATGGTACGCTGCTACAGAAAACCACCTTTTCAATAAAGTGTTATCCTTATTATTATTATTCAGGCCAGCTAGGGTTAATCTAATGTGAGGATGGGTCCACAAGATCTCCTCAAACTGACTACTACTCCTGATACCAGTACATGATACACCAAGTATATCAGTAACACTAAAAAAATTCCACTTTTTGCATCTTTCAGATGGCTGCAGAAGAACCTGTATATCTAGCTTTATGCTTTCACAGGAACACTCGCTGCTGGTTTCATATTCTCGTGAAAGCTGGTACTGCCTCTGAGCACCGGCATGCTGCAGTGACACCAACCTCCCCTGTCAGTCTCAGCTTGCCGCGCACTTACAAAGGAGGCTATCCTCTATCCATCCTAAATCTGCCAGGGATCTAATTAGGGTACGATAGGAGAGCATTTGTCAGCCTCTAGGCCACTCAAACATGACCTTGTCTATTAGCACCATTCTGGCACTTGGTGAACCCATAACTGCTCCTGCAGGGCTGGTTCTGCATCTCTGCATGCCTCTCCAAGGTCCTTAGTAGAGCAGGGCTCAACACTATGACCCTGCTGGCTGTGGGAGCTGCACAGCTGAGTTTGAACAATGCTGCATCTCGGGTTATGGTGTCAGACCTGAGATAGTTCTCTATGGAGACAACTTAGTTCCACGGGAAGATTAATGCAGAATCTGGATAAACTACAGGTAGATAACGCACAGTCAACAGTATTGTTCTCCCTACTTTTCAGGTGGGTAAACTGAAGCACGAGTGTGACCTCTCCCTGTCATGTCCTCCTCCCTGCCATCTCATACTGCCAGCGTACACATAATTCATTTTTATGCCTTTCCCTTCCTTTCTGTGGTGGCATTACGACCATGCTCTGACATGCTCAGTTCAGCTTTAGCTCTTGGAGAGAAGACAGGCAGCGTGAAGTTGTCTCCAGCACCCCCAGTAAAACCATCACCCTTTTCCAGCAGTGTTTCCCAGGAGCAGGTTGCACCAGCTGGGGGAACCCGCCTTCCTTACCAAGCAAACCCTGGAGGCCTTTTCTGATGGGGGTTATACTGCCCTGCTCAGTTGTGCTGTACCCTCCTAGCCTTTCACACTGTTTCAGAGGTGCAAATTCACATATGGCAGCGCCCTATAAGCCACCTGATATCGCTGATAAGCAACCCCAGGAACACAGTACTTTGAAGACAGGAGCTTTTTTGTTATTTAATTTGTTCATACTTCCTAGAGAGGGAAAAAAAAAACTACTCCTTCTCCTTCCATTATTTTTCACAGAGCTGGTCAAATAAATATTTTTCTCTCTTACCAAAGTATTATGAGCACAGGAAAAATGTTGAGAGAAAAAAATGATTTTTTTTTCAAGTTGCATAATTTTGGGTATTATCATCTTTCTTCCACTGAATTCATCAGAAAAAAAATGAATGTGCCTGGTTGTTTTCCTTTCTTATACTTATTGCTATTCGTTTACCGTGGAGCAAGGGACTGGGGTTGTAGCAGTTATTACAGAACAAGTGGAATGCATCTCCCTACACGACACATTTTAGTTTCTCTGCATTTTCTTTCCTCTTTTCTCTTTTTTTTTTTTTTATCTTGTTTTGGAACCTGGAAACATCCTCAACTTTCTCAAGGTTAAAGAAGGAAACTCAAAAGGAAGACTCTATCACTCTACTCCTTACTATCAGAGTCCTACAAGACCTAGACCAAAGTGCCCTTAAAAAATGCACCAATTTTTTCCCAACATTTTCTGCCAAAATAACAATGTCTAGTATCACTTTTCTTAAGTGGAGAAAAATATTTCTGAAGTACATTCAAGATTTTTAGCAGGGAAACTTTTTCATGTTAAAAGGAGCGTAACCATACAACCCTGCAGTCACTTCTGGAAGTGTGAACACTTACTTAGGATAAAAGTAGTAGTAGGATGCAGGCAAAAACAGAGAGCTGGATCTAAAGTGAAAGGCAGCCTATAATAAGACTATCTGAGAAATCAATGCCCTAGATGCCCTGAAGTAAATTAAATAGGGCCAGGCAACACTCCTGGGCACAGGACCTTGATTGCCTGCACTGCAGGAATGTCCTTGGCATGGTTTTGGCCTGAGCCAACTCTTCCTTCTCAAAGATTTTCCAGGCCGAGGAATTTGCATGATACAGGATGATTCTCAACAGGCAGCCACCCGCAGCGACTCTGTTTTGGAGGTTAGAAAGGTTTAATAATGCTGACATGGGCTATGCTGTGCTATTCAGCCCCGGGGCCAGGGAACAGTGCCAGCCACATTTAATTTACTAGTTTAGATGTAGCCTAAAGAGTGTAAGTACGTGGTACATGCTCTGCCACAGAGCAACTACTTAAATTGTCCAATTTGGACAAATTGGGCAAATTAAATTGTCAAACTGCCCAATTCGGCAATTCACCCTGTGCCTCAGTTTCCCATCCATATAGCTAGATCAATAGTAGTTCTCCCTCCCAGGGTGGGGTGAGGACATAGGAGGGACTGTGAGGCACAACCGATACCCTGTTGATAGTGTCTGCCAGAAATGAGATTGGTAAAATCTCTCTACAAACATCCACTTACACAAATGGATTAATTTCCAGCTTCCCAGGGATGCTATTTTTAGCCGCACTCACAAGGAAGAAAAGAGAAGGCAATTAAAATTATTAGCAAACCTCTAAAGAGCCCAGTGTGGGGAGGACCCAGGGTGAGGGTCCTATTCTCAGCTGTGCCGGTGTGACCTGTGATGCTGGCTGGGCTCAGCACTTGCTGTTGGCCTCAGCATTTGCAAGAGCCCAACTCCTCCTGGCTCCTACCTGGCCACCTCTGCTAGCCCAAGAGTCCCACCAGGTTTTCAGACCTGCTCCGTATCCAGCCACCTTCGCCTCCTGTTGCTGCCTTCATTCTGTGGTGGAACAAGCTTACACGTACAAAACTGGACCCTTAATCATCCCATGATCAAATTCCCCTGAGTATAAGCAAGGGGAGTAAAGCGATTCTCCTTCCAGACATTGGCCTTGCAAAATCCCAGCCCATCAAGTAGCAAGATGCTCTGAGATTCCCCCGTTGGGAAGGATTTCAGTGTCTTCTTTTATTTTCGCTTCTAAATGCATTTAAGCAGCAGCAGCAGCCCCCGGCCGTGAAGGTATTAAACTGATGTACTTGCAATAAAACGCCTCTTGTTCTCGGAGATCTTTCCTTTTGACGGGCTCGAGGGAGAGGGGAGCCACGACATGGAGTCACCCATCATTGGACAAGAGGATAAAATTGAGATGTGCCCTCCCAACGCAGGACAGCTGAGGCGGTGTCATTCAGCATGCTGCTGTCAGCACGGTGATTGAGGTGGACAGGAGGGGTGGGAACGGCCCGAGGCTGTAAAGGACACAGGCAGGTGGGGGAACGGGGCCACGGGGTGGGCTGGCCCCAGAGGAAGGGCGATACAAAAGGGACTGCACCAGCCTGCCGGGAAGGGACCGAGAGGGGATGGAGGATGAGCGCCTTAGGGGCAGAGCAGTGCTGGGAGGGGAGGAGAAACAAGGAGGACACACTCATGGAGAGCAAACAGGCAACCTGCTGCCAGGGTCCGCTGCAGAAGGCAGTGCTCCGGTCTGTCAGGAGCAGGGTCAGGACGGCAACGCTGGTGGAAAGCCCTTAGCCATAGACCCAGTATGGGAGTTAGAAGGCAACTAAAGGAAGGCAAGAGAAATGGGTCTGGACAGTAAAAAGTGAGCAAGAGGAGCAAATTTTAATGTCACTGAGGAGATGAAAAAATCGGAGGCGGTGGTATAGAGGAGGCTAGGACGGGGAAATTCTCACCTCCCCATACGCATTTGCACACACACACAGGAGTCAGTAACATAAGCTGCTTCAAATGCTTTTTTAGCCTCAGCCTTTACTAAGAGGCTCTTCAGCACTCCCAGATGCAGGCCATTTGCTGGACAGCACTTCTGATCATGCCAGCTTTCACTTCCTTGGGGAGACCTGGAAGAGAAGAAAAATTCCCCACACTGAAAACACTAACCCAGAGCAAACTCCCACTGTTGTGAAGCAGTGCAAGAACCAGGGGACAAGGATGAAGAGACCAGCTGCTTCTTTGCTGAAGGTAATGTCTAAAGTTTTTTTCAGTGCAATATCTCCTACGGTGTGGGAATTGCTGGTGTTTATGTCAAGCCTAGAAAGCAAGGGCAGGACACAGGCATCGTGCTTTCGGGGCTGTGCAGGGCCTTCTAAGGCACTGTAAAGTATTCTGGGCAGGGTAAGAGAGGCTGAGGAAGGACAAGGGAAGGGAGGCAAGGTGGTTTCCTCAAGGTCTGCACAAGACTCCAGGCTCATAGCTAAGTTCCCAGGCACCAGACCTGGATGTGATCATCATGAGAGCACTGTAGGGCGCAGCCTCACCCTTGGAGGACTGCATTCACGTCTGTGCTGCATCCCCTCACGAAACCTTACTCACGGGCCTCTCTCTCTCTAGACAAGGGGCCTCACTTTCCTACCGCTGGAGCCTGGCTGAGGCTGTGATTTCCCTCAGTTACCAAATGGGGATCCTACCTTCCCCCATCCTCCTAGGTGGATGAGAGGATAAACAACGTGGATTTGGAGGGATGCAATATGACAATTGGGCTTTATAAGTATTTAAGACAAAGAAGCAGAAAAAGCTAAGGTTAGTTCTTCATACAGACAGCACAGCAAGGCATTTGTGTGTGCTGAACAAGTGCAGCAAAACAGCAAATGCACCTCTCAATGCAGTGGGAGAAAAAAGTCCTAAATTAATACAAAGATCTTAACTGGGATGATAATTAAATATGTAGATTTTTTAACCCTGCAAATCTCTACCTGGATAGCATGATCATGGCTGCTTGGGCCATGCTGGAGCCTGTCACACAACACAGTAGATGATCAGTTCCTGCAAGAAACATCCCTTCGAGGTACACTTTTTCAGGCTCACAACTAGGGACAGATAGAACCATGGGATGTGTTTGATTTCCAGAAACATCTTCAAACAGAGTAGGGTTTGCAAAGGCAGAAGAGTCGGTGTCTGGTTTCATGCTGGCCAGACCTGTCTGCTTGCAAGGCAGACCTTCGGTGACTCTGGGGGAGCAGGGCCAAGGAGGGATGTAGGATCTCACGTGGTCGGCATAGGCTGGAAGGCCTGTGGCATCTCCTGGGCAGCTCTACTGAGGTGAGGGGACCACCTTCTTCACTCTGTATCTTTGATTGCACTGCACAGTGCTCCAACCAGTCCAAACAACATTCCTGAAGGATAGCTCCTGTAGGAAACCTGTCTTAACTCAAGATCCATGGTCAGCAATCCATCAGGGAACAAAGCCACTGCAGTAGGATTCCTCTCAGCTAAGACCAGCATCTCTGATTTACTCCAGAGGTGCCTCTTTCCTCTGTGAAGGGTGCCAAGGTGACTAACCCATTCCAGGGGAATTTGCCCGTCTGATACTCATTCTCGCCTTTAAATGAATGGTCTCCAGCAAGTTTCCTCTACTGCCTTTCCATTCATCAAAGCCAGCTTTTAGACTGGGTCAGCTCCGCACAGTTTTGATGTATTTATCACCCCATTAGACAGTAGAATGCTTTCCCCCTTTCACAGATGGAAAGTAGCAGTACAGACACACACAGGTCAAAATTTGTCCTGTTTACCTCTAGACTATTAAGTGAGGAGTCTAAGTGAAGAGCAAAGCCAAGCCCAGCTGCCCTTGAATCAACTGAAAGAGATAGGACCCTCCTGACACACTCCTGGGCCCTCTCCATGGGTCCCTGCCCTCCATGACTGGCCGTTTCCTGTATTTCTCTGGAAGGTGTTGATGCCTGTTAGCAGTGCCGGTTATTTTAATTGGGAATGCATAACTGAAGCTGTCAAGAACGCAGCATGGGTTTATCCTCCTCCTATCTCAGAGCATCCCCCCAGCTCTCTGCACTTGGACCACACAAGGAGGAACCAACCAGAAAGGAAACTAGAGGAGAAGGACACTGGCAGCAGCGTCCTTCTTAGGGCAATAACGTTGCTCCCTTGGCATCAGGTCTCAGAGCTTATTGTTATGCCTCCTGGTCTCTGGGAGAAAGCTGGGGAAGGGTTCATGATACAAGGTGATCAAAAAATCCCCAGTCAACCAAAGTCTTAGATACAGAAGGAAGGCAAGTGAGATTTGCACCTTTTTAAGCCAGCAACAGAACTTCCAGATGGACAGTTATTTCATCCTAAGTCGAACTATTTTTGCACTTCACAAGCACTTAAGACATGGGAAAGGAAAACCTAAGGGGCAAGCAAGGCCACACAGAAGCTGTCTGAGCATCTCTACAGGCTTTCCAGTTTGCCCTGACTAAACCATTTCACCACCGTGCCTCAGTTTCTTCATCTGTCAACTAGGAATTCCTTTTTAAAAGGTGTACGCTCTGGGGGACCAAAAAATAAAAACCCAAACACCCTGGCAGGAGCTGAGTCTTTGACAAATATGGACTCTGTGTCTTGTCACCCAGCTGTAAAGCCACGATGGTAACGCTCCCCTGTTGAGCAAGTACAAGTGACCTTTCTATTTGGATCCCTGTTATGGAAAGCATAAGGGAACTACATAAAAGAATGAGAGCTCAGCTCATCCCCAAAAGAGCGGAGAGTTAAACAGCTTGAGACTAGAACTTCCCTTAAGAAGAAGTAAAAGAGAAGCATAGGTTATTGAGTAAATTGAACAAATTCTGAGGCGCTCTCATGAAACGCTACCAGAGACCAAAAGAGCCAGACATGCACAACACCTCCAAAACCCCAGGAACCTAAATATAGTCTCTGGCTAGATGTAGGCAATATTTTGCAGACAAATGCAAACTGGCTTTGCTGAGTTTCAAGCTTCCTGCAAGCTGTGGTTAGGAGAGTGTTTAGATGAAACTAATGTGCCCTGCTGCACAAACACACTCTCGGGCACCTAATTTGGCTCCTCGGGCTTGAACATTAGCCTAACTGATTTGCCCATGGTCGCACAGACAATCTGCAAGAGACGCAAGAAAAGGCTCTGAATGAGTGTTTGCCTCCTGCTAGGTGCCTTTAGATGTGTCCGGGGGAACAATTAGGGTGGTAAATCTGAATTCTGCAAAGTTTTGGGCTCAGACCCCTCTTGCAGAGGGCAACACAGTATTTGGTGGGATTAGAGAAAGAGATGCCAACACCTTTTAGGCCTCACATTGGTCTTTTCTTTTCTTTTTTTTTTTTTCTCCTTCAAGTCAACGGGAGCTAAGATGACTCTTATTTACCCTCTCACTGCTTTGCACTACTGTCGCAACATCAACGCACCTCACCATGTGTGTGCGAGTAGAGCAGCCTCTATGCTTCCAGTAACAACTGCTGCTGGGAAAGCATCCATCTTTCATTCCCGAGTGGAAAAAGAGACTTGACAAAGAGCCCAGATGAGTGAGTGCCCAAATGCCAGGCGTATTAGAGAGCCTGTTTCTGGAGTATTGCCTACCATCTCGTCCTCAGTGGCAAATCATATCGATTGAAGTGACCCTTGGAGGACAGCTGTCCCATTCTTTCCTCCTTCTCTTCCCCATGCCAAGCAGGGACAGATGTGGCTCTGGATATGCCTCACATGATTGGGTTACTCTCAGCAGCTCAAGGAGGCATGATCTGTTGGCTCTTAATTTGCACGTCTGCTGTTCAGGATGAATGCAATTCCCTTGGGTAGTTTAAAAAAAAAGATATTAGCCTTAAATGGACACATTTTATACCTAAAGGTTTCCTTCCTTTGCAGCATTTTATCGTCGTTTTTGTGATTCTTCTAAATTTGTGTACTTGTCTTAATCAGATTCTAAACTTTTAGTACTTCTAGCTATAGCTTCTAAGTCCATGTTCCTTCGTACTGCCTGATTCCTTTAAGTCTCGCAGCAGTGTGGTTCCTGCAAGCCAGCCCAGTGAGCCTTTACTGCAACAATCAGAGTTCATTAAAGTCATAGAATATAATGTTATTCTTGGTCAAATAAGATTTTAGCATCATTAATAAATTCCCAGTTATGCTTACGTAAGATTTTGAAACCCCCAGACAACAAACAGCACCAGAATAATCTGCATAAATAAGGAATATCTGCCTACCTACATTTTTAGGAACAACTGTCTTTTGAACAGCTAGATCTGTTTCATCCCTAATAACTCTGGTCCCACTTTCTGGTCCCAGAATTTGAATGACAGTTTGATACGAGCTTGTGTGGAATTTAAGGACATGTCAGTAGCCACTCAGTATGCTGTACAGCCGATAGTCAGTACATGCCAGTCAGTAGCTATAAAAACCCTGTACAATTTGTTGAAGTACAATGTGTTTTCCACACATGGGCAAGACATCTTTATTATACAGTTATTCAACTCAGTTCAGAAAAAAGCAACAAAACCTTCAAAAAGTAATAATCTTGGGTAAAAGCCGTTAATCTCTCCAATAAGGACACAGGAAATAAGGCAATTTTGCAAAAGTCATGAGCCAAAATGAAAGGTTTGCTAATGAGGATGGCTGGTTACGTCTGAAGGAGAATATTCTTTCCTTCTCTTTATCTATATTATTTCTTTTTCTACAGCCTCCCCCCCTTCGCCGGAATTTTTGAATAAATCTGTGAATTCTGTTGATATTATTTCTTTCCCTATTTTCTAGCTAGTAAATGTTTGTATCCCATTGCAATCCCCAGAAATGGGTTGTCACCTCCTCTAACTCAACTCCAGGTTAAGCATCTGGCCTCCCACAGCCAGTTTGTGATGCTGTGTCCCTGTCCCTGTGTGTCCCTGGGGATGCTAGCAACAATCTGGGCCTTCGTGAGATTGGGTATATAACTTCTCTGTATCTAACACTGACTGAGGTGAATCCCACCTGCTCGTGCTCTGCTGTCTTGCTTATCAACCATGTGTGTAAAGGCATAGTAACCTAATCCATAGCAAATGGGAGGGGGATCCTGGAAACGTGGAAATATCTTGCCTGATGAGACATGCCTCTCTGCCATACCTCAGTTTCCCTTCTCCAAAGTGAAGACAGCAGTACCAGAGCCTTTGTTAAGTGTCTAGAGATCTGCTGATGAAAAGCTCTCATACAGCAAAGTGCTGTTATGTATTCATCTCTTTCCTTTTTATGCCACAAATGTTTTCTCTCATTCTTCCTAATTCGGGTTTTTCATCCCACTTCACTTTTTAAAAGTGATTTGCAGGAAGAATCCAATCTTTTTTCACTTCTATTTTGCCAAAGTGGCTAAATCACATAATACGGACCCAGTTTTCACTCTGGATATCTGCAGGGAGAGGTTTTCAATCAAAAGCTTTTTCACAACTGTAATGAGAAGCATGAAATTTGAGGTCAAAGTCCATGCATGTTACTTTGCAACCCTAAACCAAATTTCATTGGCAAAGGTACCATTTCTCCTTAATGGAGGAAGTCTCTTACAATATATGTCTGCTGAAGTAGTCCCTTTTCCAATCTTATTCACGGACTCTAATGTAGCACAGAGATGAAACTAGAGTTTGTCCTGTCTACTAGATTAAGTGCTTACAACCATGAATAATAAAAATCGTGCAGATCTAGTGGACTAAAAAGAAACAAACATTCATTCACATGTGCCGTGCGTCAGTGGCAAGCAGCTGCTGATAGGCGTACGGCTGGCCTGTGATGCACAGGAAATTTACAGCACAGTAGAGAGTCATATTCCTCTCCTTCACTGTCAACTGTGTTAAAAATTACAATATCAGCCAACTCCAGGGGCGAAGGGCATAATGTAATCGTGCACAAAACAATGAACAAAGAATTATATGGGGCTTCCAAAACCGTATAAAACTACTGAAAAACAGAACCTGTGCACCCTTCAGTGCCTCATCGTAGCCACAAGCCAGGTAGTCCTTCAAGTCTGGCTGTAAGTGAAAATGTAGGTTACTAACCAGGTCAGCCCCAGCTGACCATTAGGACGAGCATTGCTATGGGATGGACCTCCGTCCTAAACCCATATGTAGATACAAATCATGCAGTGGCGCAGACTTATTGATTAGCTGACAGGAAGAAAAAGTAGATGCGGAAAAACCAAGATGCTTGCATGTGAGACATGAAAAATCAATAATGTCAGATGTTAAAGGAGGTTGCAGTAGCGTCACATGAAGGGAATGCCTCTGCCGTGGTAGGATGGGCATGGAGAGCAGTTTTGACCCAGCTTCTGAAACACAAAATAAAATGACGGGGTAGCAAAGCTGGAGAGAGGTCCAGGGAGGCCTGCAGTCCCTGAGGAGTGTTGCTTTGCTGTCTGGACTCTGTGCATGGCTCTCTTGCTAGAACTTGCCCCCGTCAAAGAGCCTCCGTGTCTCCTTCACAGCTTGCAGTTATTCTTATTTTGATTTTAGTGCTTTTCATCAGATTAGATCATTCCTTAGTCTTCTGATTATTTTTGAAGATGGAGACATGGGAGGAAGCTTAGTTCCCTTTCCTGTCCTATTCACTTGTGTGGACTAGTTGTGTAGCAATAAAGTGTGGTTATTTCCCTCACCTTTCCCATCCTCAGAAACAGTTCCATGTAGAAGGAAATTGCCTTTGTGAACCAGGTACATGGGAGAATTTATTATAACCAACTGTCCCCTAAGCATGGATGTAGCTCCTTTTGAGCACGTTCAACATCCCAAACTGTGCCTGCTCCACTGGGGATGAGATTATACCGAAGTGGGGTGAGTGAGTACTTTAGACCCAAACTAAGGAGTGGAAAAGGTTGGATAAGAGGTGCAAGACCACAGAGAGAATCGCTGCAGGCAGTACCTAACCCCAGATTCCCCACTTACCATCAGGCCCCTGCTTCCTCCAAACTCTGAGTCAGGACACCAGGGTACCTTGCATTTTGCTTCTGCTGGTCATTTCTGCTATCAAATATGGACACCTGTCTGTATGTCCTGTCATCTCTGTCATGATAGACACCTCTCAAAGGTGCATGATGATAAGACACTGTTTGGATCACAGGAAACTCCGATTAGATATTAGGAAACTGTCTTTTCGTCGTAAGGGTGATCAAACTTCACAGCAGAGACCCAAAGAGGTTGTGGGAACTCCATCCCTGGAGAGACTGACACCCGCTGGAGAAGGTCCCGAGCAATCCGATCTAAGCTGGCCCTGATTTGAGGCAGGAGTTGAACCAGAGGTCCCTTCCAACCTAAATTACCCTGTGGCTTTATGAGTTGAAAACTCTTTTCTGAACAAACAGGTCAGGCTTCAGTGGGCTCCTGTCTAGCTTTCTTCAGGTAGTTCTCCAAGATAGGGACCTCCTCACTGTCTGAGTGAGCAGGTTCTCTTCTTGGTCAGGTCCTCAAGGTCCCTGCCTTGATAGCTATGTTAATAATAATGTAAAAGGAGAGGATGGTATCTTTCACTTATCAATTCCATGACATGTTTTTTTACAGAAAACTGTTACTTTTCAGAATTTCAGGGGTATCAGCACAGGTCCAAGATATACCCAGTGTGCATGTCCATACACACCCATGAGATCCCAGCCTTCAGCACCGTGCAAGAGCACACACAGGAGGGCTCGCAAATGACAGGTACTCGAAAACATGAGCCACTTGAAAATATCCCTCTAAACATCTAGAACTCACCAAGGCCACCAGCAGAATTACATGTCTTTGTGCTCCCACTGCTTTTCCCGGGAGGAAGCAGACCAGCCCACTCTGAAACACATATGAGGAGCAATACTACCTCTTTAAAAGTGGAGGATGGACAGCTATCCTGCTGCCCAGAGGCCACAATCTAGACTTCTCTTTTGAGATGACATGCTTCTTTATATCCCCATATGGATTAGGCTACTATGGAATGTAAGGAAGTGTGTGGTTTCAGGGAGATTCACCAGTGTCCTCTGCTTCCAGCTACTGCAAGGAGTCAAATACTTTCATGTAAATATGTTTTAGTTGAATTTGACTTTGTTCGCAAAGCTGTCTATAGTCAGGCAACTTATATTCACTCTACAGGGCCCCCAATGCCAGTGGAAAGTGCACGGGGATCTGCAAATATCAAAAGGTCTCAAACTCCTGAATTAACCCAGATTTGATAACAAAGGTGCATTCTGCACATCTTTCTCCAGAAAATCACCCATGTGAATATAGGCTCCTCCTAAGCAAAATTTGCCTAGTCCTGAAAGAATTTTTTGGAGGAGTTTGAAAATCATTCCGTACCAGATGAGATAGCCTCAATAACTGTTATCCATTCTCAATTATTAGAAAATGTTTCAAGCTGAGTGACATCGAGAAGGGATTACATAGTACTGGATAAGGATTTCTTGTAAAGAGTGAGAATGAATATGCTTGGTTGATCTAGAGCTCACATCAGAGGTAAAACTCTTCTCTCTGCTTCCAGTAATTCATAACAAGGGCTTCATTAATTGGATTAAAATGAATGCTACAGACACAGGAATTGCTCTAATGGATTGGCTACATTGAATTCAATATCCTGCCTCTGTGAGCCTGTAGCTTCACAGTACAGTAGTAGCAGAGAGCAGGCTAGACTATGCAGAAAGTTGCCTTCAGTCTTATGTTAGTTAGACTATGAAGCAAAGCAGGCATATACCCTTCTCAAAAATAGTGTATTTCTTGTCTTAAATCTATATTACTATAGCTCAGGATATTCTTGTCATGTACACAAAATCCTTTCACCTTCCAAGCTCTGCTTAGTTTTTTGCTCTAATGATGCTGTGTAGCAGCGAGCTCAGCAGATTAGTTGCAAACTGTAAGGCAGGTGGCCAGGAGTCTTTCACCCAGGATAGCCTGGAAAAATGCTGAATATCACCAGAATATCCTGGATACCCTGGTCCTTGAAGCTGAACAGCTCAAACCTTTTCTCACACATTACATCATTGCATTATAGGCCAAATACTCAAAACTTTAGGCAGCTTTCAATCAGTCTTTATTTTAAGAAAGCCTCTAGGAAATATTTCGAAGCTCGGCAACAATGGAGACCGATGTTAGCATTATGGTCTAGCCCCTGAAAGGTCTTCGAACACTTATTCCCATGGGAAAGAGCGGAAATTCAGTCCTTAAATACCCTTAACAAACTTGACCTACTTAGATGCTTAAGGACATGTCTATGCTGCAGTGATTATACAGGCTGGAAACGCACACAACTTACCTTTAACCTGGCTATCATGGGTACAAATAGTAAGTAGACACAATAATTCAGTCAATTCATACCTATATATTTGTCCAGCTTCCAGGTAAGTTGTGTAGTTCATGCAGGCCACGTTCTGCTGTAAGCAGTACCCGAATAAGTTGGCTTTAATCACAGTAGCTTATATTCCTTGGCTTCTTATTCCAAAGATGCTTGGCATATGGATTCCAAGCTTCACTGTCCACATTACTATTAGTATACAAAATAGTTTCCTGGCCCTGAAACCAATGACAAAGAAACAAGTAGTTATCTCACCTCCTTAACGAGGATGGCCAATTCAAACTCCTTGTTGGGAATGGTCCCTAGTCTGCCCTGATTCCGAAACTGAGCTTGGGAATTGTTAGTCAGTACTAGTTGACACAGGTCAAAACTGTACTTGGGACTTTGTTAACGCAGCAAAAACCACGGAGTTCCTGTGCTTGTATCTCAGCACTATTTAATATACCAATATAGACCTTGAAACTCATGACATTTAGGTTTCTCAGTCACCAAGATGCTTTTCAAAATTTCAGTCTGAATCAAAACCCAGGTTTCTACATCTGACCCAAGACCTGTGGTCTCCCTGATGAAATTCAAGAAGATGCTTGTCAAACACTATTTCATGGTGTCCTTTTTTCTACAGATTTAACTCTCAAGTTTATGAAAAAGTACTTTAGAATAAAAATGCAGTAGAGGAAAATGCTCTTTTCTTCATTAATGGCAACAACTGCCCAAGATAAAAGAGGATCCTGCAGGAAGATCATGCAGGGGTATGAATCCAGCCCTCTCCTCTCTCCCTGGGTTTGCTGATCCACCCGTTGTCCATATCTCAAACATAACACTTCCCTTTTGCACCCGGTGACCTCTTCATCTCTAGAATGTGGAAGACTCAAGTCTTTTGCAGTAATGAGAGCAACAGCACGTGATGAACAACCAAGAACCACCATGTCCTGTTAGGGATGTTTTGTGTAGCTCTCCTTGCTTGTTTCCTCCCTCTTCTTACAAACTCCAGAGAGAAAGAGAACAGCCATTTGAGGTGTGATTTTAGGGGGTCAACACTAGCTCTTACATTTGATGCTCAGGAAAACAAACAGTGACACTCACAGCTGGTTATTTCAGGCTCTCTGCACATTCAGGCAGACTCCAGAGGTCCCTTCCAATCTAAACCATTCTGTGATTTCTGCATCAGTCATGCTCCCATTTGGACTTTAAGGTTTTCTTTGCAGCTGGAACTTCAGACTCTTGTTGTTGGTCGTGGAAGATGAGACTCCGGTGTGCAATGGAGGGACCTTTCCCCACCTATCCCATTAACACGATGCATTTCATGCTCTAGGAAATACTGAACTAATGTGTTGGGCTGTCCCGGGGAGGTGAGTGCAGCTATCCCTGTTTGCACAGGCAAGGAAGTAGAAGTGCAGGGAAGTCAGGTCACTTGCCGAAGATGTCAGAAGAGATGAAGAGCAGAGCCAAGAACTCCGGTCTCTCTTCTAACCATAAAATAACACTGTTTCAGTACCTCAGCAACACTAAGTAGTAAATTCATATAAAATAAGCCTTTAGAGTATTTCAGGATTCTCCTGGCCACCTCAGGTTAGGAAAAGCAGCGAAAAACAGAGCAAACTTCCTTATAATCCTGCCTAGCTTGTGTTACCAAAGGTAGGACTCAGCTCTGAATCCATGCACTTAAATGTGAGTGCATGCATGCACAGTCCCTTTGTAGTCTGTGGCGATCTGGACTTTTTTTGTTACCTATAAAGAAGCACCTAGCCAGCTGTTCTTCTAGATCTCAGCTATGTCCTCTGCCGTACTTGCCTGCCACATGTGGGTGGGATACCCTAGGGTTCCTCAGATGGTGCTGGATGCTTGTTTATGTGTTGGCAAATTTGGCTGGTCAGTTGAACCCGTCTCTAGTTTTGACTAACTATATTGACATTATCTCCATTCACTGGAATGGAGGCCTAGACAATCAGCACACAGGGAAACAGCAGTGGATGGACACCTAAATTGGGTTGTTTAAACCTGGAGCTGAATCCCATCCCTCATTTACTTTCTGCAGCTGTCTCCGGCTTGCTTACGCCTGTTCCACTATATCCTGCAATGATCATTAGCTCTTGGTGCACAGCATGGGCCAGGATTAAGTTACGGGCGCACACTTGCAGAGACACATGAGAAGGAACAATGTAGACCAGTCATGCAGATATAGAGCTAAGGTTCAGGAAAACTTCTAGCCTGGCTGGGGGTCAAGGCCACTGTTTTAACCCTGTTCCTCCCTCTGCCTGCTGGTTGGGAGAAGGTAAAAATGTGAAATGGCTTAAGGATAGGACTAATTCTCCCTCATCTCCACAAACTCATTAGAAAATTGCAACTGCCTGTTGCTGACGGGAGAGTGCATGAAGTGAATTTAGTAACTGAATGTTTTCCTGAGCTGTTCTGTTGGCAGCAAGGTAGATGTCTCCATAGAGAATATAGAATTTATGCTGTTGGTGTTTTCTCTGTTGAAAAATAGTCCTGATGAAGCAAAGAGAAAGCTTCGATCAAGTAGAGGAGTCTTGGTGTTACTCAGGTTAATGTCCCTCCCAATACTGAGCATCAAGAAGGGAAGGGGAGGAGGAGGAAAAAAAAAAAAAAGGTAGAGAGAGTGAAAAAACCCTTTTAATTAAAATATTTTTCAGTAAAAATTTTGTCAGGTCACTGACAAACCACTTGCACATGGAGAGGGGCCTAGGCACAGGGCTAGAAAAATGCTGCTTTTGTCCTGTTTGGAAGCTGCCACGTGCCCCACTGCTCATGGTCTCTGGCAGCTGTCTCCTCTCCGAGACTCCCAGGTACAGCTGGAGGACTCTAGGCGGCTCTCTGAAAAGTGATGCCTGACTGACAACCGGCAGGTGACTTCTCTTCAATTGACAAAGGAAGCATCTTTCCTCCCTTCCTCCCTCCAGCTTTTCCTTTTTTATTATTGAAAAAAAGGGGGAGGGAATAGGGAGAGAGAAAACAGCAAGCAGAAAACAGCTATATGAAGAGAAAGCTTCTAATATATTGCTGAGGCTCACGATGGGCAAATACTGAGCCTCCAAGCCTCAGGTGACTTTCCACATTACCCATGTCCAGTCTCATGAGCGGGACTCCGAGTGGACCAGGAACATGCTCCCGAAACAAGCCCAGATTCCACGAATGATCTAGACAAGAATACAGAAGTTGGCTCTTGTGGCTTAAACCCATCTCTAAATACCATTGACTTCTCTTTTAGTGAGAAATTCACCCTAGTGCAGACAACTGCACAGGGCCAGTTCTCAGCCAAAATCGGATATACCAGAAATCATCTGAGGTGGAACGTGAAATGATGCCGAGGTCTCCTAGGCTGGTCTCTTGTCTGCCACGCCATCCTTCTCTCCCCCTAAGCAGTGGCTAGTACCAATGCTCCTGTCTAACCTGTCTAATTCACTTTGCAGGTAAGGCACAGGGAAGGCATCATGCTGCATGGTCAGGAGCTATGCTCTGCTCTGGCTGGTCAAACGGAACCAAGCCCGTCTTCCTCGGAGGTTTGGTCCCCTTCAACCAGCTATAGCAGTGTTGAAAACATCCGACTGGGAAGATGTGCTTCCCTCTACCTCAGCTCAACCCCACCGACCTTTCCTTCTGAACAGATCTGCTATCCCTTCGAACATCTTCTCCGAAGATGCACCTGGGAGGAGAGGGAGAAATCTCCCAAGAAGGTTTGCGATAGGTTTTTGGGTTTGTAAGGATACAAGGCTCCAACTGCAAGAGTGCTGGGTCCAACTATTTGCTTCCTTCCAGATTCAGGAGGGAAAGACACCAAATCTGAGCAGCCTCAAATCTACTCCAGCTCGTACCAGTCCGACATACTCTGCACCTGCGATGTCCCTGCCCTCTCTGGTGGTACCACGGTCCCAAAATATCAGGTATAAGGCTTGCTGGCTGTCCAAATTCAGCAGGTTTCTAGAGAGTGGGAATCCTCAGTGTCCTGATATCCAGCCTTCTTTATTTCCCTTCCCTGGCAAACACTCACCAACACACATCCCTCTGCTGAGCACTCCCAATCCAAGTAATTAAAATTAAAAAAATTAAAAGTTAAAATAAATTTCAGAAAGAACAAGAATATTATATACTTGAAAGTGCACTGCGTCCATGCGTCCTTTTTTATTTATTTAATGTGAAAAGGAGCTAGAAGTAACCATAATCTGCAGGGTGTAAAGGTTTGTAGCCCACAGAAAAGAGCATATCAGTTATCCCATAGCAACTTAGCCCACAACACACACATCACCTCACACCTCCTCATGCAAGGTATCTTCCCAACCACAGCATACTGTAGAAAATGAAGAAAAGCAGCCAAATAGCTTGAAAGCCTCTTTGCTTAAGAGGCCTGACCAAGAATATCTATTTTCTGACCCAGAAGAATAATTTAAATACCTAATTTTAGACATTCAGCTCTGTAAGTCCCTCTCCCCACCCTGCTCCAACTGCATAGCTGTCATTGAATAAATGAACAAATGCATATCAAAATCAGTTTATAAGGAGTGAGAGCAGATTCATGTGCTCTTTCACTTGTCAAACTGTACATGCAGTTTCTTTCCTTCCCATTTCATACTGAAGATAGCAAGCTTGTATACTTGCAGAAGAGTACAAGATTTGCTTGGAAACCAGAGTAATACAGCCTGTATGGATATCAAGAGTCCTCAATAGACAGTTTGGAGGTTTTACCAGGGAAGCTTTTATCTCCTTTAGGAACAAAACAAAACCTCACCTCAATAATAACAATTACTAGCATTTTTCATCTGTAAATCTCAAGACGCTTTACAGAGATGTTACATCTCAAAATCTTATTCTTATGTACAGATGAGAAAATAAAGTGGAAGGCGGGAAAAAAAGGAAATTATTCCCGTCAGGCTCCAACAGATGTTCCCCTTCTAAGTGCTTCTGACACATAGTTGGCATTCCCCTTCCTCCCACCCTATCCTCTGTCCCTCTTAACACAGCAACTGCCAGCATTGCTCAGTTCTAGACACATACCAAACCACTTCCAACTTTATCATGCTGCAAATCAACACCTCACTTATCAAACACCAGGGAATTCACAGGCACTAGGACACAACAGTGTTGACGCTGAGCGGAAAACAGGTTCATCAGCTTTCCTGGGAGAGTGAGGGGAAGGGTACAAGCGGCAAGCCAGAAATTGTGTGTTGTCCTCCTAGGTTTGGTACTGTTAATCTTTCGAGTCATCTTCTCTGATGCTCCTACTTTTTGCTGGATGGGTGAGGAGAAGGGAGCATCAGTGTAACAGTGCATCAATGCAAGGATTGACATCAGTGAGTCCCGAGCAGATAGTGTCTTTTCTATGTAACAACGATGTCCTATAAAGTGCTCCATGTTCCCAGTCCCTGCATCTCCCCCATGGGGATGCTTTGGAGCACAGCTTGGTTTCTGCCATGCCTACATGGCCAGTGTCCAGTGGAAGATGTGGGCACCCCAGGGAGCAGTGTGCAGCTCAGTTCCTCAAGCGGTCTGGCCAGGATCACTTGGATGTGACACAGAGGACAAAGGACATCAATGTTGACATCCCCATGATAACCCTTCTTGGTTGCCCTTCATTAACAACTGTGTTTTTGGATGTGCCTTTTGGGCCCAGTAGGGGGTGATGGGATACTTATTTTTGCCTCTCTGTCTTACCTTATTTTTATGAGTCATTAGGCAAAATGCTCATTTATCCATTGTCCTTTTGCACCCTCCTCCAGATCCTCCTTTGTTTTCCTGAATTGGGTGCACTGAGAACTGCACACAGATGTACTGTGACTGTGATGCTCTGCCTAACAAGGTGCAATCGACATGTCATTCGTTCATCCCTTCTCCTGCCATTTTTTCTGTGATTTCACACTTGCCTTTCCATTCAAACTTCACTCACACTTGCTGTTTCTATTACCTATCTCTGCACCTTCATGTCCTGGTGTGTGCTGAACGTTCACACGCTTAAAGATCACAAGTTACTTTGGTACAAGGGTATGCACTCTCTTTGCATCCCTGGACATTTGGGGATGATACTTCTTCACACAAATCCCTTTGTGCAGGGAAGGAATAAGGAGCATGTGCATTGTATGTGTTTTCTGTGGCTACAGAATTACAAAGCCTATTAAATTCAGGTCAAAAGACAAACTGTTCCAAGGCATCTGACTCTACCTGTCATGCAGGATATACAGTTCATCATAACCAAAGACTGTCATCATTAACAGCTCATGGATTTCAACTTCTATACAGTCATGAATGCCACGTTTCCCAGTCCCAAACCCCTGAAGTTTTGCTAACACTTCATGAAACCTGGTCCCAGTTTGAAACTGTCCCTGGAGATGAGTCAAAAGGGGATTTTTAGTACTAATCTACTATGGCTCTTCTGAAAGATTAAATCCACATGCCCTGCTCTCAGCTAGCTGCCAGTCCAAATACCCACATAGTTGCCTGGCCTGAGCAGGAGACAGCCAGAAAACTTACTTCTGTCCCAAATGTCCCCAGGCCATTTGCCAGGACAGCACCTTCTGCCACACTGGTGTGGGGTTGCCTGGACTGTCTGTGAATCCGATCTCATGAGGGATGAAAGTAGGGGAGGCTTCATGGGAAAAAATATAGTTAGGGAAGTCCGTGAACATCTCATATCCCTGCGTCTCCACTCCACGCAACTCAGGTTTGCTCGGCCTCAGCACTGCTCTGCATGGGCATGCCCTGCGCAACACCACACAAGACAGTCCTGGGCTGTGCAGTAGATAGCCAAAGCCTCCTAACACAGTGGGCAAAGCACATTATAAGAACACACAATTTTCAGCTTCCCAGGCCTTATTTTCTACAGCAGAAAATGTTAGCTGAAAATACATTTTTGATCAAAATTAAAAAAAAGTCCCCAAACAGCCTGGCAGACTTTGGAAAGCAAGATCCAACAGTTCCAGCATGGTACACAGAGGCTAGTGAGCTAACTAGTGCCAGGGCAAGTTCTCTGGCCCCTAAAACAACTGACCTCATCTGGCCACATCTACACTTAGCCATCACAACAGCATCACTACATTCAAATTACTTCCCAGGAGCCTGGAAACTAACTTGTCTCCCAGATGGGAACCAGTCCATGTCCTTGCCTTGACATCCTTCCAGAAGCCCATGCTCCATTTCCTCCCAAAGCAGCGGGGCCATCAGTACCTTTGTCCAGTGTGATCTTCCACCATGCTGCTTCACGATGCCCTTGTACGTCACCCAGTAGTTGAGCCAGGGGACATTCTTCCCATAGGGCCTGGGAGGGTCTAGCAGGCATGGTATGAGCAGGAGCCGTGGGAGGGATTTGCTCATGCAGGAACCGTCCCAGAAAAATTGCTTCCTGGAGTAGAAGGGCTCTGGGGTGGACACTGGGGACCTGTCATGGCCTCTTTTACGAACACCAGGGAAAGGGAAACCCTCTGAGAATCAGCATCCTGCCAGGACTCAGCACTGGCAGCCAAGTTCCCCCTAGTCCCATCATGCTGACGGACAGATGTGACAGCTGATGGGAGGTTCTAGGCACCTTGGCATCCCTCTCCCAACAGTGGGGAAGGCCTATGCCTTGCCAAGTCAGCCATGCTGCAGTCATTAATAGCCAGACGGTGGAGATCATCAGCCTGTTCTCTGCTCTGACACCTCCTACAGGCATCAGTCACAGATCGAGCCCTTCTCACACAGACCCTGTGCATGCCTTAGGCACGAATGGAGAGTGCATCCTACAGCACGGTGGTGACTGCAAAGTGATCCTGCTGGGGACACAGCAGCTCACACTCAGCCAGCCCCCATGTCACCCCAAAACCCTCTTGCCACACAAAGAGCTGTTCTCTGGGACACGCCAGGGGTAAGTCCTCCCTCTGTAACTCCTTCCCAAGTGTTCAGCTCTCCAAGACCAGGACAGTCTATGGAGGCTGCTGGTCAGTCTTTGAGGCAGGGAAGAGGAAGAGGACACTACAGGCATGTGCCGAGTGCTCAGGCAGGACCAGCAGCAGCTGAAGCTTCAAGAAGGAAAACACCAGCAGGGAGCAGGACAAAACCCTCAAGGAGAGAAACAGGGCTGGACCACTCCAGTGTGCCCTAGGGTCACCCTATCCCCTCCCATGTGGGTTCTGCCTGGCCACCAAGGGCTCTGTGAATGTCTGAGTGGGACAAGCAAACCGCTGTGCTGGAGGTCATTCGATCCCACTCTCCAGTGCCAGCCAAGAGCTGGCTGAGGTCTGTTTCAGCTGTGCATTTGCTGCTGCAGGATCTCTGGGTACAGTTCCTGGTGTCTGAACACAGTGGCCTGGAGAGGAAGAGCAGAGGACTGGGACCAGGTTTTGGTAGCCCCCAGCCATTCAGTCCCATGGATCTCCTGTACATGGTGATGTTCATGTTGCTGCTGTCCTACCATAAGCAGGAACTCAGCCAGACCACATCTGCCCCAGCAAAGTGCAACTCCATGAAGTAGGGACCCACAATCTTTGGGTTGTTCTCCAAGGTGGCCTTCAGCTCCAGCATGGCCTCCTTCGTCATCTCACTGCCCATGAGCAGGATGTCCCAAGATTGTGGTCCATGGAGGACCCACAGTGCAGTGGAGGAGTAGTAAGAAGCAAGGAGCACTGAAGGAAAAGAGTGGCAGAGAAAACATAAGGCACTGACCCTAATCTCCTGTGCCATCCATCACCTCACTAATATGTTTGGAATGGATGGAGTGTAACATACAGCCAAGACAAGGGTAGTTGAGACTAGGAAGGGCAGAGGAGAAGTGTTGTGCTGAAGCTGTGCCTGGGGAAAGGAGAGGAGAGGTGTTTCCCTAAATTTATTTAATTGTTTGTCTTCTTTGTTTCTCTGTCCTGGTTGTCTTCTTTGTTTCTGTGTCCTGGAAACAGTAATTACAAGTTTTTTTGTTTTTTTTTTTTAAACTGACTGTATATTAAATTAAGTGAAATTCCTTAAGGAATTTCTTTTGACCTCGGCAGCATGGCTAGGCTGCCTTTAGGTTCAAAATCATTCCCCCAACTCCATCCCTAGCCCTGTGCTAATTCAGGGTATGGCTTGGTGCATCCTAGCACATCCCTCCCGTTCAGGCTCACAAAGTCCCAAGACGTGCTGTGGGGGTTGAAGCTGGTACTGCAGGAACAGGCTGCAGAAAGGTCCCCTGGCTAGGCTTGTAGGTGGGCATGGTGCCTTCTAGCCAGACTCCTTTGCACTGTGGCCTCACTGCTGCTCCAAGCAGAGCACAAGCAGGGGATGGCATGTGGTGAGCCCAGCTGGGGATGGACATGGAGGATCCGCAGAGCCGTTTACATGGGCATGGCCCAGTCTTGAATATGCTGCTTGAAAGGATTCTCATAGCTGAAGTTCCTGTAGCTGGCGGTAACCCACTCCACCCAGAAGCTGACGAGGAGCCAGAAGAAGCAGAGGATGCTCCAGCACACCAAGCTGGTTATGAAGATGCTGCAGGGGAGAGAGTGGGAGGTGAGGATGGACCCCTGGAGCTGCCACTGGGGGATTGCCAAGGAGATGGTTTGATCTGCAATGCCCCAAGCCGCAGAACACGCATGCTGGGCAAGGGGATGGCCTTGGGGACAGGGAACACCCTTGGGGAAAGGGGACATCCCTTGGAAAGTGGCTATACACAAAGCAGCACAATACCCAGGGTGCTGGAGCCCAGGGGCATCTGCAGCCCTGCAGGGAGCTGCTGTGTTTGCCCCACCAAATCTAAGGCTTGCACCCTTTCCCTCAGCCCCTCCTCCACATCCAGCTGCAGCTAGAAAAGGGGTGCTTAGGCATCACCTTCCCACCTCCAGCAGACCTCAGCACCTCCCAGGCTGTGCTCTGGACCCTTTCTCATGTTAATTTTACTGACAAGCAAAATCCGAAACCTGTATCTAGAGCAATAACTTACTGCAGAAAGCAAGGCTGGAAAAATCAATCAAGCAGGTCTTGCCTGCGGTCTCTCTGGTGCAACTTGAACTGCATGCAACACATGCTTAAATCAGATTCTGCTTTACAAAGAGATTTGTATTTAAGTCCCATTTAAATACCTGCCTAAACTAAAGTATCCACTTACAGGTTTCCTAAGCATCCAAAAATTGGCCTAGTAACCACCTCTGAAATACATAGTATCACAGAAAATATAGCATCGCCAGCCAGTGCTACCCTTCTCCCTTCAAACACTGCTCTTTTCTTTCCTTTGGTTTTTTTGGTGGATGCCACTTTGTTTTCCAGTCTAGTCTTTCATAGTTCAGTTTTTTGTTTGATTGTTTTCTCTTTAATCATTTTTAATTCTCTCCACTATGGACCTAGTGAGATTCTCCTAGCACTCAAAGATTATGGATTTTGAAAGTGAATAATTTAAGAAACAGTTCTGATTTTTTTTGAGATTTAAATTAAAACAAAAAATGGATTATTACTTTTTTTTTTTTAAATTAAGGAGAAAAAGCATGTTAAAAACTCAAGAGAGTAGGAATAAAAGTGGAAATAGTCCCACAGCTTAAAAAAGAAAAGAGATTTCAACAGCTCTACTGCTAAATAACTCAGAAAATCTGGTCAATAAATATGAGTAGGAACCAAGTATAATGTATGCATATGCATATGTGTATACAAGTATATGTATATATACTTGCTGCACAGTAGAAGGAAGAATAAAATGTACAAAATCAGATAGCAAAGAATATTTAGCTTCTGGATTTGATGTTCACTCTTCCTACTCCTCTCTTGTGCTGGAGCACTTTGTCAAGGGAAATCCTTCCCATACTTATGTGCTTCCTTCTTTTCAGCAGTTAATATACCCAGAGGTTCAACCAAGACATTTCTTATCACTTCTGTAAGTCAAAACTGATAACAAATACAAACAAATATAAAAAGGAAGTGTCTTTTTGAATATTCAAAGCTCAGAATTTTATTTTATGATAATCTGGTACAAAACACCTTGCTTCAGCAAGGGTCAAAAAATACACTCTCATTCCATTTTACATTATTTTATAAAAAAAAAGAAGAAAAGCTTTTTGGGTTTTTTTTTTTTAAATAAGGCATGTTATTTCTTAATTTTAGGTCAATCTGAAGTTAAACAGAATCAGTACAATTTTAAAAAAGTCTTCCTCTTTCTTCCCTCCCTCCCCCAGTCAAACTATTAATCAAATTCACAGTGAATTTGTGAGCAATTTTGCTACCCCTAAAAATCTTTTTAGAAAGCAAGAAATAACATTGAATCAAATCCAGTTTGGCTATTTTTGCCATGCAGTGAGCACAGCAGGACAACAGTCTCACTCCCATCTCTGTTGAGCTCTGTAAAGGAAGAACATCTTCTTTAGCTTTGGCACAGCAGGAGAAGAGAGGGCTACAGAAACTGCATTTTCACACATATGTGTGATTTGAGTGTCACCAGCTCTGATCTTGCTTCATCCCTGTTAATGTGATTTGTTTTTCCACCGACCTAAGTGAAAAGTCATACTCTGCCATTGCACTATATTAGACAACGATTATGAGATAACCAGGAGAAAGGATGAGTAAACTCAGGGAAAAATAATTCTTAGAAATTTCCAGGGTTGTTTTTTTTTTGTTTTGTTTTGTTTTTTTGGTCTTCAGAAAGCACAATTTCCTTTTTAAATTTAAATAGTTTTTTAAATAATATTTTAAATTCCAAACCATTTTAGAAACAACCTCCAGCAATTCTGAGTTAAGCAAACTCCTTGTTCACAATAAAGAAAAGCATGATGAAAATCTATCTTGAAAATATTCTGCAGGATATTTATGGAAGGAAAATATATTACAATTTTAATGGGCACTAATGATCAAAACTGTCAATTTTGAGGAAGTGTTACACTCAACCCAGAAGGCTATTTTTCAAAAGGAAATATATAAGCATATATATTCACATGGAAAAACTCAAAACCAATGATTTTTGAGAGCTTGATGTTACACACATCATCATCTCAGTCTTTCAAAGTCAGATGCTTGCCACCCAAAAGCTCCCAGACTTCGTGATCAAGGCGGTCACATGAGCTGGAGCACAACGAGTGCTCTCCTTCCAAAGGGAAGCGCGTCACCATTGCTGCCTTTATCCTCACGGTTCCCATTTCCAGATCAACACCCACCCCCTTAGCCCCGCGGCTTCCTCAAGTAACCAGCTCCAATGGACTTTTCCATCAAGTTCTTCTCATGCTTTTCTCTGTTCCCCCTCTGGAGGGGACCCATGATTTCAGTCCTGAAGTTTACTGGTGCTCAGCCCAAGTTACTCACCTGGGACGCAGCAAGCTGCTGCTGTTATTTGCTCTGAAAGCAGGAGTCTCTACGCACGGTCACCATCCCATGGATCATCAGTGTCTCCCTCATTTGGGGGTTTGAGCTACATAACATCCAGATTGTCCTAGATGTGACTTCACAGCTCGCCCCAAGCACTGCAGTCAGGCCCGTAACAGCCTTGGCTCACCCCGCAGCGGTGGTGTCTCATCCTGTTGACTGCCCAGGGGCAGGAACCAGTGATGGCAAAGCAGGGAGAGAGGCTGAGAAAGGAGCCCCCAGAAAATACTAAGCAAGAGATGTCATCATGCAAAAAGGTGGTCAGCAGCCAACTACTGTTCATCAGCTCTTCCCTCAGCCGTGGCCAGGTTCTGCCTGGGCATGAGACCATCACCTAAGCTGAGATCTAACAGATTTCTTCCTAATCCAATTTAAAAACTCTTTTTTTCTCCCCTCAGGGAATGAAGGTCACCTGAGTATATGCAGAAAGCCTCTGTCAATCTCTCTTTCACAAAAAAAAAGAAAGAAAAGAAAAACAAAACAGAAAAACCATCTGTCACCTCACCATCTGATAAACATTTTACTTTGCTTGATAAAACTTTATATGGTAAAGCCTTGCTTGAATCCTTTTCACACAAACTTCATATTGGGATGATGAGACATTTGAGTACTTTGCCTGCTAGTCTCCTTCCGTTTGTCGAGAACAGGTTTCTTATCAGTCATCAGTTTTTGTGCACCACATATGCTCTGCGATATCTGGCATCTTTCATGCTGCTGCTCTGAGAGCTAAATCCCATCCCCTGAGCCAGCCCAGGGGAGTCCCTTGGGTACTGGGGGAGGCAGCAGAGGTGAAGGCAGTAGCGATGTGTCCCTGCAGGGATGTGCTGGGTTTTTTTCTCCAGATTTTCCAAGTTGGCACAGACCGGGAAGAGCATTTCTCTCTTCAGCTAAAAGTATAGGCACACTTCAATTTAGTATTTTATCGTTTACAGTTTATTTAATTAAAATAATAGGAGAAATGAAAACTGAGGGTAAATTCAGCTACTATCTTGGAAGAGCTTTTAGCAATCCTTAATTATTTTTTCTGGGAAACTAGATTTTTCTTACAGTCGTACGCACAACTCTTGCATATTTATACAATCTTCTCACCGCTAAGCACATTGTGAGTTACACAGGTAATAGGAGGAACAATTAGAAAATTCACCTCTAACCTCTCATAACTTTTTATTTCTCTCTTCCAAAAGCTCTTTGTTCCTACCCTATTTGGCTTGTTCCCTCTAATCAATGGCTCCTTCTGCTCCTGAGTGTATTTCAAGATTTTGAGTATCTAAAGATACTTAACTCCAAGTACTAGCACTTTTAGAAGGGTGCACGTCTTCTGGTGTGAAGGTTAGATGCAGAAATGATAGTTTCTGGACTGTTATCATAACTAATCACATAGTTGTTAATTATGCACATAACCTCTTCAGTCCACACAGGACAATTTCATGATTTTTTGCTACTTGTAGTAACAGATGGATAAAACTGATATTTTAATTCTGTGCCAAGGAACTGTGGCCAAGTCAATGCACAACCAATCCTGTTGTTATCATTTTCAAATGACAAATAACTGTAATGCACAAATGCAGCTTCTCATGTTTATGACACTAAATAGTAGGTTCAGGGTTCTAGTTTGATGTTAGTCATTTCAAACTTCTTTATATTTTGGCTTCTTTAGTTCAATTTGTGGTCCTTATTACCTATTTCTCTCCATAGTCCAAATCAAAAATTCTCCAGTGGTTGATTGCAAAAATATTTCATAAAATCGTGAATCTAATTTCTCCTAAGTTGTTAAGTATGCTAAAGAAGGAGAGTTCAATCCAGTGTAAACAAGGACAATAGTTCTTGCAATTCTCTTTAAGAAAAAAAACAATTTAAAATCAGAATTTTTTTTGTTTTCGAGACAGAGAACAGAATCCTGTATGAATGTCTAGGATTTGGGCACATGAGGGAAAAAGTCTTGGTTGGAAACACTGGAGTGAAAATGCACAGAAATGCCCTTATGTTTAGGATACTTATGTTTGTAGTCTGGAATCACAAGGGAGCAGCAACTCTACCAGGAGTTCATGGAGTACTATGAGAGGACTCCATGCTGCACCCTGCCCATAAAATTTCCACTATTGCCTGTAATCACTATTTTCAAGGCTTCCGTGGTGGAGAAAAAACAAACTTCTTACTCCTCAGAGGAGCAATAGGGAAGCAAAGACCAATCTGTGATTCTTACAGTCATTGTTTGGTCCATGTAAGACCTCTGTGTCTGCGCTGCCTCCTAACCTGTTCCATAAAATTAGTCTAGCCCATTAGCAATGCAGAGGGTTCATGAAAATAACATCTGTGAGAACTGTGGCCACACAACTCCTAGGGTAGGAGGGTTATGAGCTGAAGCTAAAAATAAATATCCACACTGGCAGAGCTATTTGAATTATCTGTTGCAAATAACTTAGCTGATGAAACAAATAAGTTATCTATCTGATCAAATCTTTTGCAGGCAAATAATTCACATCCTGGTTTGCTGTTTGTGACTATCTGTCGTGGATATGGTTTGGAGGAATCACTGTCAATTAAAGTTCTGTCCATGTCTTCTCATGCTGATATACTGTAGACACTGGTTGCTTTAAGCCAATTGCTTCCTAACTGGATGTGAGAGAGTATGGTCACAGAAAGATTAAAAGAGTCGCAAGCATCAAAGAGCTGAGTCTTTCATGGGACGTGTACTACTGTCATTGTGAGATCCTGTGAAGTGTTCATGTCCTGAAGTAGGTGGAAGCATGAAGCACAGATGCTCAGTGGATTTGGGGCTATCTATGGAAAAAGAACTCTCTCTTGCATGGTTGCCTTCAAGGGACTAGACTCTACAAACAAGGCTGGTCATATAGTCTTATGCTCCCAAAGTGAAAGACTAAACTGGGGGTACTGTTGTCTTTACAAAAATATCCTCACTCACACCCTGATACAGTGGCATGACCATCGGTTATCTCCTGGAAGAATCCTGAGACTTCATTCCTGCAATCCTTTGAATCTTCGTTTCTTCTGGTCTGGTATCATATATGTTTTTGCAGTCACATCTACTTTGGACTTAAAGAGGATTGAAGAAAGCCCCAGTCTGAAAAGCCTCAGCCCTTTGCAGCTCACTAAGTTGCTTTGCAGAAGATACTGATCCTTCTCTCCCTGTATCCATTGTGGGGTCAACTTGTCAGCTGTCACTCCTGGCCTACTGCTTCCAGAGAAAAATGAAGAGAAGAGGGCCCACAAATCAGCAAAGGAGAAAGGATTATAGCCTCCAGGATCAATGGAGAAGCTGTTGAAGAAGGAATAAATGGTCATTCAAGGTCACACATTGGTTGAAATAGGTATAGGACCACAATCCCTTTTCTAACCCTGGTGGGGTTTGGCACGGTTAGTTCATCCAGGACAGAGAGCTGGGTGATGGCCCATTTCAAGAGAGAAGCAATTCAAGAGCTCTACTTGACACCTATTCTTTTTGCCTTCGTCACAGCATCATCAGCCCAGACAGGACCCTGTCATGCTAAGGAGCATTGTTCAGGTTAAAATAGGACATTGTGTGTCTGTCACCTGTTTGCTGTCCCCCACTCTGCTGCTGAGAAGCTTCATGTCTCTGAGGAAGGGATGTTTACCAGTGGTTATTCTCTGAAATTTCTGCCTGGGATAGTTCTGTTAACTGCATCGCACTGTGGTCAGAAATTGCACGTCTGGAAGAATGATGAATTTCCTTTTCTTATGGAAAAAAAAAGAGAAGAAAAAAGTTAACTCAGACCTTGGCTATGTGAAAGGGCCAGAACAGCAGGAGCCCCATTGCATATTTGTAACTTGCCTCAAAACCACTCTGAGTCACTTCTCTAGCACTTTTGAATTATGACACTTTCTTCCACAAAATGTCATGGGCTGAAGTCATTTTTCTGAGGGGGGGGAAAAAAAAGAAAAAAGAAAAAAATGGAACTGGAGTTCTAAAAATATGAGATGGTGAATGACCGAGTTTTTCAGCTTTTATCCAGCCGGCGGTAAGTGGCCATAGTGCAAGTGACATTGTTTCTGCACCTGATGTTATCAAACTTACCCGGTAGCCCTAAGAAGCTCAACCGGTGCTTAGAATACAGCGAGCGCAAAGACAATAAAAATAGTTTTGTGAAGGGACCTAGTTTGGTGTAAAGTAGTGGGTGGTGGAACACGAGGTTGTGGCCAAGCAGCTGCCATTTAAGGGCTGGTATTTCAGCACGTAAAGTTGACCACTGAATATTCAGTATGATTCCCTTCCCCAGAACGCCGCATGTCTGCCGCAGACGTGTGTGGCTGCTGAAACCGCGAGGCTGGAGACGAGAGGCTCAGCACAGCTTTTGTTCAAGCCACGTGGCACTCTGCATCTCAAGGGCTGCTTCCTGCTCTGCCAAGCGACAGAAGACGACAGATCCCAAACTTCGCAGGCAGGTGTGAAATAGCTGTCGCACAGTAGGAGGCTGCGGTTGGCAATATGGGAGCAAACCGGCCGCGGAGTCGCTGCGGTAGGGTTTCATAAAAGAGCAGGTTGTCTCCTGGGACAGTCGCTCCTCTAGCAGAGGGACCCACCAGCTCATAACCATGCTGTCTGAAACCTGGAAGGAGTCTGGGAGAAAAGGCCAGAACGATATCTGCACAGTTGTCAGTTTATCTGAGCATTTCACATCGACTGGCTGCCCTCATCACACCACAGCGTGGTAGAAAGTGCCTCTTGCAGGTGAGAACAGAGATTGCTGGACAAATGTTCTTATTTAATCCACTTCAGTCCTCCACAAATCTGGTCTGAGATTTCAGGGTTAGATTCTCATTTATATTGTGCTTTCCCTACCCTCCTCTGGCCCCCTAAAAAAGTAAATCCCATTATAGCTGGGGGCAAACTTTTTATTATTTGCTGGAGATCACTCCAGCCCGACCTCAGTACAGGACTAAATGTCATACTTGTGAAGCGTTTGGGGACATGAAGTGAGAAATTTCAACATACCATAATCTAGTATCTCTCCTCTTTTGTGTCAGCTGGAAGAATATGCTCAAATGCATAGACAACGTTATTCATTGTTACAGTCCCCGTTTTGTTGCCTGGTTGAAGCCAGAGCTGGAAAATCCACTTAAAACTACAAACATATGCCTGTACATGAGAAACTTCTATTTGCAATTTTTAATGCAAATTTTAATAAATAGAACTGATACAATTACACAAACATGAATTTAGGGTGGTTTGTTTTTACTTTTTCCTATGAATGCTGCAAAAAATTGATTTGCAAATGTTCTACAGACAAGTCTGTGAAATGCTTTTCTCCCTGCTGGCCACAGATTTTCAGTTTCATAAACTCTATGCACTTAGTGCAGCCACTCCTCATTTACTGCAGAGTAAGTTAGAAAAGGATCAGGACTACTGCAGCTAAAGATGGAAGAAGCTGACAAATGTGCAGTGGCCACTGTTTTTGAGACAAGATTGAATATACCAAGGGCCTCCTGGAAAACTTCAAAATTTGTTTCATTTCAAATAATAAATATAATGAGCCCAAAAATGAAGGATTATCCAAAGATTGGGACAGTAAGACCGCCTGAAAATCTGGATTTATCCTCCATCTCCTGATCTGAGACCCATTTCTTGTTGTGGTCTTCAGGGAGCGGTACAGTGCAGTTCCCTCACTGCAGTGATTGTGAAGAGGCAGCATGTACCAGTTCCCCACCTCTGAAGGGGTCTAGAAGCATCAGGATGCTAAAGCCTTGTGAGGAGCACAAGGAGCACCACAGTCCAGGGAAGGGGTGGAACAAGTGGAGATCTTTCCAAGCAGAGCAAGAAAAAGTGTTCAGAGGTTTTGAAAGCCCAGTCTGAAAGGAAAGGGGGAAGGAGGTGGCATCCCAGGGAAAAGACGTTAGGATTCAGTCTTTTTTGTTTTACTGTAAGGAGAAAATAAATAATTTGACCCTTTCCTCACTGGGGGCAGGAAATAAATGTCTCAACCTGCAGCAAGTGAAATTTGAGATGGACATTAGGAAAGTGTTTTTTAAAGGTGAGGGCACTGAGGATGCAGGGGGGAGAGTGTGGCATCTCCATCAAGGCGTAGACCACTGCCCAGAGTGCTGTGGGCATGAGCTGCTTGATGCAGGACCCCATGTCCCTTCTCCTCCAAATTTCCTGTGATTCACAAGGACTGAAGTGCGGGTGAGGCACAGGATGTAAACAGATAACACAGCAAGAAGAGAATTTCAAAATGAGGTGGTTTTTTTTTTTGTATAAAACATTCTACCAGCTTGCATATGAGCCAATTTACCCACAAAGGGTAAATATTTTGTGACAGGATGTCTTTGGGGCCAAGAAGATAAAGCATTGGTAGAGAGATTAGACTTTTGATTGATAACAGAACTATTCAGTTATTAACATTGCTGAAAACAAACAAAAAAAATATATAAGGAGAGATATTAAACCATCTGTGCCCCAGAGATACAGTCTCTCAAGATCAACTTGCAACTTAGATCTCCTCTCATCAACCCGCTCTCACATTTCTCAGACCTTTCTTAAGGCTTTTTTGTGTCAGCCGCGTTTGAGGGCTCACTGGGTTAGATGGACTCCTGAAATTCTCTCACGAAATCTTTTTTCCTCCTAAATGAAATCTCTGTTCCTCTGATTGAGGTGTCATCTTTGAGTAACACCTCACAGCAAATCCTCGTGTCTGCTCAGTCCTCTTAAACCGCACGCACCCTGTGCAGCGTCTTTAAGCTTCTGTTTTCCTTCTCTGTGCAGGCTGCTAAAAGTTTCCTATCGCACAGCCCCTCTGTTTGAGATAACTTTGGCTTTGAGTAAAGTACTGCTCTCCCTCAGTTCTTTACTGAACTCCAATTTGGCCAAAGCTCCTCTCTCATTGAGTCCTGCCATGAGTTCCTCTCATTGGACATCAACACTAGTCTTACTGTTCAAGACATGGTCCCATCGTACTTGCCTCTATCAATATCTCAGTTCCATTGCACACTTTCTAGATTTTTGGTCCTCTCCCCTTGATACTTTCCACTACAGAGCCCCTAATTCTCTGGGAGACCTTGTGATAAATGCTCTCAAAGGCATCCTGCTGTGTCCTCCTTCAGATCCGTCCTCCAGACTCTCCTCTTCAGTTTATTTTGCCCTGCAGCACATTCCCCAATGTTTCTGCCTTTCCCCTTGCAGCTGAGCCTAAGAGACGAATAATCAACATTTTTTCCCTCTCTTTAATTCAGCCTGAGGGCCCTGCTCTGTGAGGAAAGGTGCAATTTTATGTTAGAGCTAAGCTGAGCTAATATTTAACTGCTACAAACAAGTGCCCTACCTCTTTGCTTTCCTCTGCCTGGTCCCAGTTGCTTCTTTCACCTCCATTTTGGCATTCTTTACAATAAGATAAGTCAGCCCTCATCCCACACAGAGCTAGAGCTACTGGAGGGGGGGGGGGGGGGAAGAGAAGAGAAGAGAAGAGAAGAGAAGAGAAGAGAAGAGAAGAGAAGAGAAGAGAAGAGAAGAGAAGAGAAGAGAAGAGAAGAGAAGAGAAGAGAAGAGAAGAGAAGAGAAGAGAAGAGAGCATATTATGCTAATTTTACTCACTGAACATACAAGTACTTTGAAAGGAAGGAGTGCTGGTAGGAGATATTGTCTCGTCCACTAGCCATTAGGCGCTAGCTTTGCTCAGCTTTACAGTGAAACCTTGGGCACAACAGTAACACAAATAATAACACTGATGCTGATCAGGGTGCAGCAGAAGTAGAAGCCTCAGATAACTGCTGGGAGCAGGGATTAGAAAGAATGAGATAACATGGATTATTCCTGACTCGTTCCCTTCCAAGAAAAGGGGAAATAAAGGAGCCAGGTCCTCCAAATCACAGCCGAGTCCCTACTCTTCCCCCATACCAATGGAAATACATGCTCCACTCCAAGTAGAGAGAGAGAAAAAGGGGCAATAGCCCCCCTAAAGCACCGATGCTCCGAGTCACACAGCAGAAGAGCAGCCATATCTTGCACCCTTCTCTTCACAGCACAAAGCCCTTCTCCACCCACCTGCAGTACATTACTGTTAAATATTAAACTTCTGTTAATTATTACGGAGTCAGCTTAAAATCCTGCAACTCATTAAATCTCTCTCTTACCTGGAAGCTCTATTTTTCCCCGTCCCTCTAAACAGCAATCAGAAAACAAAGTGAGCGATCTATTTCCTTTATGTCAACTCCCTGATTACTTAATATTTATTAGATATTAGTCATGCAACAGATGTGCCAACCACCAATAGGGACCTCAGCTGATGAACAGTTACAGTATCTATTCATCTGTGTTTGAAAAATTCAGGCATGCTGAATAGGAGATGCTGATGATTGCTGTGATTTGTGAGGAGGTAAGGAAAGGGGGCTGGATGAAGGGAGAAAAGTATTTTATCTTTTCTGACTTGTCTCATGCACAAAGATCAAGGAGAGGAAGATTGGTGCAGTGATCTAACCAATTTAGTCTGGAGAGGACTTCTGGGTGTCTCTGATCCCACCATCCCTGCAGAGCAGGGCTAATTTCAGCGTTACATCAGGGTGTGCAGAGCTTTGTCCACCCCCCGTCCTGAATGTCTGTGATATCCAGACTTAGCCTAATCATTTTTCTCCGAGAAATTACCTCCATGATGTTCAGTGGGTCACACAATGCTTATGTGTAAGACGAAGAACCTTGCCTTACCTTATAGGTATTTGTAAGACTATGTACTCAAGAGAAAGAAAATGCAGTACTCTCTAGAAAGAACTGAGTAAATATCTTTCAGTGTGTAAATAGAAAGGCTCCTCATTTTTCAAAAGACGCATAAACACTTAACTGATAGTGACTGAAATAACGCTTAAAGTATTTGGAGATTGACATTTCTCTCTCGATTTGCCAGCAAGGTGAGTCAGGACACCGGAGTTCTGGTCTCTGCTCTGCCACTGAATCACATGGTGGAAATTAAAAGATAATCAACAGTAGGACAACTAACTCCATTTTCCCTAACCACTGTCTTATGGCTAACTCCTGCTGGGCGTCACAGTGAGTTGAACTGGATAGAACTGGCTACAAGTTTTTCCACGAAAATTCCTTTTTCTTTGCTCTCTATCCTGGACATATAGCCAATCAAGAGAGTGTTAGATAGTAACTATACCAACCAAAGACACGCGTGCAAGTCACTCACTCATGCTGATGGGGCGAGTCTCTGCCTGATCTGCCTATCGGACATGCTTCCCCTGCAGCTGCCGGTGTATGCGTCTGTGTGAAAATAAAGGCTCTCTATAAACTAAATTATGACAAGTAGAGTTTTTCTACGACAACACTGTGACTTTGAGGGAAGACAGTGTCATCAAGGCCAATATACCCAGACTTGGGTGCCTAAAGGATCTCGCCTGTGTAAAGGACTTAGTAACTTAATTTCAGAAAAACTCTCACCAGAGTCAAGAGAAGGATGAGCTCTGATTTCAGTAGCTTAATAATCTTTCATTTCAATTTCAAAGATTTCAATAATCTTTCATTTTTTGTTTCAGTAGACTTTTGTTAGCATCCTGGTTTTCAGATCTCCAAGTAACTGCAGTTTCTGTTGACTGTGGTACTAGCTGTTTTGTGTTGAAGCTGATCCTAATAAGAGGTCAAAGAACATACAGCTCAGTAAACTCGTATTTCTATGTCACCTGTATCACCTACCTACAATATCACACACATAGGTTATAAAAACAGTTTATCTCCTCACATATGAAAATAGGAAAGGCACAAGATATAGTCCTTTTTGTATATGGAAATGAAATTGCTAGTTAAGAGAGCTAACTATTAGAATAAAACAAATCCCACAGAATAAATTCCAGTCTCATAAAAAAACTCAGGTTCAGTTTTTATTTTCATTCTAAACCAGGAAGAATTGGAAAATAAGTGTTTGGAACATGGAAACACCTTGGAATCAAAAATGTGAGAACTTCATTTGTATTGTTCAAACACTTTCGAAGCATTTCAAGAGGCACATTTTCTCCTGAGGCAGTCTCATCTTTCCTCTGACAATTGCAGACGAATGTGTTCATGGTTCAAAAACCAACCGTGGAAATTTTTTTTTTCACTGTTTCAGCACTGTATTACATTAGCCATGTTCTAATGCTTAACTGCTCACCTTTCAAGCACCGAGGTAACCCAAACCACTGACACATTTAGAGCAGATGAGCCTGGATTTAGAGTCAGACTGGTTGAACCTGACCTTCCGCTGCCTTGCAGGCTTTGGAAATCTTTCTTGCTTTTAAAATTAGAAATTTAACCGACCCACTTTGAATGGATATTTCAGTAAAAGGCTTTTGAGAAAACCCCTTCTGAGGGAACCATTTCCTTTAACCTGTATATCTTACTCTGAGAGGGAAACTGAATTATATATTTAACTTTTGAAACATCAGCATCTTTTAAAACAACCTAATATAGGTCACGGCAATCCCAGAAACTGCAAACTAAATTCTACCCTCATTTACACTCTCCTTTGGATGGCGTAAAGGTGAGGAGGGGAATCTCTCTGAAGTCGGCATCAAAGTATCAGGGTTTCCCCTGGTAAAATCCCCAGACAACAGAAGTCAAAAGGAGGGACAGCCTTGAAGCAGGTCAACTTCTCCAGGGCTGCAGCCCCCTTATAGTACCCCAGTAAAAAACTAAGAAAAATCACTCACCTGAGTAGGAGAAAGAGATCCTGATTGTCATCATACCAAGCGCAGTCACATACATTAAAATAGTGCATGTTTAAATACTAGGGTGGCAGAAGTCATTTTGCATCTTACAGTCTTCACAAGGTTTCTCTCACATCCCTCTTCAGCCTGCCACACTTAGGAATTTAGGGTTTGACTACGTCCATCAGGCTTCCCAAGACCTCTTTTCTTAGGGTCTCAGCCCTGTCTTACAGCACAAGTACATGAAGTGAACTCAAAATTGTGGCAAGCTCAAAAACAATTGAATTTTTTTTTCCCTTGATGGAGAATGACCGAACTTGGGGACTCACTATGACAAGCATTCAGTTCAAAACTTACATATCACAGCTGAGATATATACATTCGTAAAAATATCCTAATCCAGACTAGGAGATTTGAGAAAAAAATTGAGAAAATCTAAGTGCTCAGACATCAAGGCAAGCGACAGCATTTACTAAGTATGGAGAGCTATCACATGGGGGCCAGCTGTCCCGCATCTGCCCGATTCAGGATGAGAAGACATTAGACTGAGTGAGGAGCAGACTGATTCAATCTGGCGGTGCCAGTGGCTTTAGTGTTTTTGTTACCTACATCATCTCAAGTAGATGCAGTGCGTCATCTTACGTTTGATTAGATGATCCCTCCATTCCCAGCTCAAACTCCCATACTTTGCACCCACTTGCTGCAGCGTGTGTGCCAATTTGTCAGTGGTTTCTAACATTGATTTTTGCTACTACTTGAGTGACAATAGTTAATGTAATGACATCATCTACAGATCTAAGAAAGGGTGAACCCATATCCTGTCTCCCTACTGCGTGAATGGAATATATATGCATAGACCTTTTTAATTTAAGTTATGGTCAAAAACCACAGTTAAGATTGGGAAAAAACCACCTACTCCACAACACAAGAACCCTTATAAAAAGTCCAGCAGTAAATGTGCACAGACACCTTCAGCTGACAGAGCCTATCCACCGCAGTAAGAGAGAGAAGTAGGATGTCTCCGACTGTTTGTGCTTCTCTGGTAAGAACTTGCTTTGTGTTTTCTCTAATTTGATAGAGATACATTTAAATTATAATAGGTAACTATGAGGAATGGGGATCTATATCCACCTTTAAAACATTTGTTTAATCTATTAGTAGCTGTAGAAGAACTATATGCCCTTAACTACCAACTAGTCAAGTACGAACGACTTTCCCAGCCCCACAGAAGAACTGTTAGGCATGCTGCGTTACAGTACCTGCACCTGCATTGTGTCCTAAATGAGTCTTTTGTCTTCAGTTCAGACCACTGTTGCTCACGCTGCTGGCCATGCTCTCAGCCAGCAGTCCTGCCTATGGGAAAGTAGTACGGCCTGGGCTCAAGCTGGGGAGCCTCTTCAAACAAGCAGATGCTGGTTGCCTGACCCCGAAAGAATTCCCTCAAAATGTGAAAGTCGACATAAGTATCAGCAACATAAACCAGGACACCAAAATGGCTAGTGATGTCAGCAGCCGGTCATTGGCTCCATGGGATTACAGGTATGATCTCTGTTTCTATTGTTAAGAAATACGCTGGTTTCCCTGGTCATGAGTAAGCAGAGGCTTTACTTTACTTTCAGAACTATAGTGCTGAGAAGTCTTGGTGATGTAAGGATAGCCACAGTCTGCATAATCCCCCTTGAAAGCTATCCAACACAGAAAGGAGCACAGAGTAAAAGTATGGTCTGGAATAACTTACAGAAGACAAAGCAAATTACCTTTGTGACGTAATTTATTTATTTATTTATTGGAGCAAGCTTTATTTTCAAATGCATTCTTTATCTAAGAGATCATCAGAACGACCTCAGATGGTCAACACTGCACCAACTACGTCGCTGGTGGCTTAATAACTTCAGAATTGGGCCTTAAGAACACCTTTTTGAGAGGGAGCTGAAGGTCTTGGGCACCATTAGTCAATCTGTAGAGCTCAAATCATTTCTAACTGGTCTTTCAAAGTCAGCGGCCATTTGAACCAGGCCCTTTGCAAAGGCAGCTGAATAGTCCTGGCATGCTTGTCCAAGTTACACTTCAAATCCTATGGTAGCGCAGGGTTTAGTGTCCTTTCTTGGGCAGTCTGTTCCGGGGGGTATAGGTCCTCAAGCTGAGAGCCCAGAGCAATCGAAACCGCCACATCTCCCAAGACGCAACAGCGCTTCCATTTCAAGTACTTCCCTATCCTTTCATTCCAATTTACAGAATCGATGAAGACCCCAACCGCTTCCCCCACGTGATTGCTGACGCCCAGTGCCGCCACTCCAGTTGTGTGGACTTGGCTGGGCAGCTCGACTATAGCGTCAACTCCGTCCCGATCCGTCAGGAGATCCTCGTCCTCCGTCGGGAGCGGAGGGGCTGCCAACATTCATATCGGCTGGAAAAGAAAACGATCACTGTGGGCTGCACATGTGCCAAGCCAGTCATCCGATATCAAGCTTAAAAGGGAGCTGAAAGATCTATTTGTGTAATTCTATTTATACTGATGGAAAAGTTAGCAATAATGTATGTTTATTTATCTTTATGCAATAAAAAAAAAAAACTAGCAATCAAGTCTACAATATTCTCCTTTCTTTCTAATGAAACCTCTTCTGCTAAGGCAAGAAATTACTCAATTCTACTATTACCGTCTGATCATGTACGAGATTTGCATGATACCAGCAACTAAAATTCTCCTGATAATACCTTCTTCTGTTGTGATAGAACTCAAAGCACAAGGGCAAGTATCATTAACACCATTTTACAGATGAACTAAGATACCTGAAGCAAAATGATTTACCGAGGTACACTCAACAGATTCACAGTAAAAATAGACTAGCAAAAAAGTAACGAATAGTTACCCAATTATCCACATAATTAGCCAATTAGAAAGAAATTTGCAAAGAAAGCTTCAGCACAACACTTTGAATCTTTCTTAGGTGGAAAAGAAGCTCTTCCCCCCTCCCTTCCAAAACATAGAGAGTGCTTACAGTGTTAAAACTTCACTTTGATCTGACGTTGTCTCTAAATTTCAACATAACCCAGTTCAACACATTTTCTGTGCTACAGGCTCATTACCTGAGTACAAGATGAACAGCGTACAAGTGAATCAGGTGGATAATTGAAGCAGTTAACTTCTGATCAGAGAAAATGCAATTGTAATTTCCTTCATGCTCACATCCTTCCAATACATTTGCTGCCACCAGTTAACGCTTCGGGGACCTCTCGAATGTAGAGCACAATGACGTAGCATTTCTACAGTGGTTGCAATGGGATTCACGTAGGTGGAAATCTACCTCTGTAGGTGCTTTTATTTAAAGCACAGTTAGATTAAAAGTGCTCAGATGAAAATGTTCCATGTTTCAAATGACTGGCTGGCTCATGAAGACGCGGATGTTTTGTTTGCTGCTTTTCCGGGGAGGTGTGACCATCTTAGTCATCCGTGAAACATCACTGGCAAACGCAATAGAAAATACTGATTTTCCAAAGACAGAGCTCCGGGATGCAAAGCCCTGTGGAGAGGCAACGTCTTCTCAAGGAAAGCACCTCCTCTAGATCTAACTATGCCAACTGAAGATGTTTTCACCCCAATTTCTACTGCTGCAGGTTATTGCCCACATCTGTGCCAAGGAGACGGAGCCCTCCCTAATGCACTACAGGCAAAATCAGGCAGAGCAGCTTATACAGCCTAAGCCTAAGGCACAGTCAGAGATTTCACACCATCCTACAGTGGGTCAAGGAAGCTTTAACAAGGTAACTTTGAGTGATGATAGTATCTGCAGCCGCAGCAGTGAACTCCTGTCCACAGCTGTAGTATCCTCAAACAAGAACAGATTTAACTTTGCCAGCATGTAAGTGTCCAGTAATATAAGAGATCCTAACTTAGCTTATGTCCTACCTCATCTCCGGCTATTCCTCCTTAAGGTCTCCCAAGGTCTGAAGTTCAGTTCAGCTGGCAGTCCCAAGCAGACTTAAGCATGGGAAGAGACTGCCAAAAAACAGCAAGAAACACTTTTCCTCTGAGGTTTTCAAGAAGTTAGATAAATATCAGTCAGGGAATATTAAAATAGAGCTGACTGGCTTGTCCATCAGATAATCTCTCACTGTCCTGCCATTTGCTATTGAATGATTTTAAGCAATTTGTTAGAAGCCGTTCAACTTCTAACCACTAAAATTAAGGTAAGGAACACCCTTTACTGCCTGGTACTGGTATGCAATTTAGCTGAGGTTGGCACATGAGTAATGGAGACTAGTTAGCAATTCTGAGAGAGAACTACTATGTGGGAAATGTCACAAGCAGAAAGTCAGCATTAGTTCACACAGCTGGAGTACCAAAATGTGGACAGCTTTCTGCTGACAGGCTGCAAAGATACTCCCGGCACTCTTCCAGAGGTGTCAGTCTGCCTTGGATCATTTACCAGCTCAACGAAATCTGCACCTGAGGACACAACTTTTTCATTTACCTGGCTGGCCTTATGCCAGCTTCATGCTAGCCTCTGAAAGCTGCTTGGGTCTTGCCCATTCTCTAACAGAGGTATTTAATGGTGTGACTGCCTGGATTAATTTGGTGAGAGGATTTTTTTTTTCTTCTACTATGAGTTCTCTTGTGACTTCTGGCATCATGAGCTAACAGGTCTTTCTTTTCATTGCTATGTCCGGGTGATAAGGTGCAGAATAAGTACAAACCAATGCACCTTGCCATGAGGAGACCTAACCAGTGCCTTTGTTTCTCTGAGTAAATGTTCATGACTACAGTCAATAATGATCACAACAGGAGACTGAGGAGAGTAGGACCCCTCTTTCACCTTTGCACAGCTCCTATCAGTTTGAGGCTCAACAGTTAACACTTTTTATCTTTCTCGTCTAGGAGAATTTCAGTGCGAATTCTTCCTGATTTGATGTCCTGCAATGAAATCTAGGGTTGGGGGGAGTGCAAAACCTTTTCATCAAAAGGTGTTTCCAGTCCTGCGCGGCTCCTTATCTCAGTTTCCTGTCAGTTTGAAAATCTGAGCAACAGTAGCTTAACAGTCAGAAAGTGCTAGGCAACCAGCAAGTAAAAACAAGCAGAAAGGGAAGTTTGAGATTGGATTTGTGTGGCACACAATCAGATAAACATTCTCATCAGTGCCAGCTATCAAAGCAAGTCAAGCAGTTTTGCAAACCCTACTGACTGAAGGGGGCCAGGATACGTGAACTCAGTTCAGATTTCAGAAGTCTGAAAGAAAAAGCAAACCCCCCAAAATTGTAGGGGTAATTTAGAGAGCAGATAGACCATCTTTATTTACTTACTGAAATGGGGAACCTTAATCATGATACAAGCAAATTATACTTGGTAAGAATGCAGATAAACCAGAAACACTATGCTCTATGCTGATTTAGAAAACCACCAGAGCTGACCCATTCACTCACAGCAAGCTGTGTCCAGAAAACAGTGTTTTGAGTACAGCCTGCTTAGTTTATGACCCTCAAAGAGTACCAAACACATTTGTAAACTTTTTTTGAAGTTACTAGAAAATGATGAAAAAAACGGAGCTAGCTTTCCTGAAAAAGGAATCAAAAAGAAAAGAAAGTTACGCAGAAAGAAGGAATGGATTCATCTATCTGAGGAGCTGAGAGCAAGAAGCTCCTACTTCTATCCTTGGAAGTACGGAAAGTATCAAAGACAAAAAGTATGTATGTGTATGAGTAGCGAAGACAGAGAGTGTGGCTTTTGTTTCTGATGCTGACTCTGACTGGCTGCTTCTCAGCTCCTGAACACTAGCCCCCAGCACATGGTCACATCCCCATCAACAGCTCTGAGCCTAGCAAGCAGTATCAGATGATCAAAGACATTATTTAAGCAGCCTTTTTGGTCGCAGCCTTACAAGTGTTGTAGAAGATGCAGTCTTCGCTCACTAACCTAGATTTTTCTTGAGCACAAAGTTAAAGAAAAATTAGAGTGCAAAGAAATGAAAGGAAGAAGGTAAAGGAGACCAGGGAGGGAGATGAAAGCAAGTCTTACATTTCACAGAAACACAGAATGGTTGAGGTTGGCAGGGACCTCTGGAGATCATCTAGTCCAGCCCCCCTGCTCAAGCAGGGTCCTCTAGAGCACATTGCCCAGGACCACGTCCAGACGGGTTTTGAATATCTCCAGGGAAGGAGACTCCACTACCTCTCTGGGCAACCTGTTCCAATGCTCTGTCACCCTCACAGTGAAGACATTTTTTCTCAGGTTCAGGTGGAACTTCCTGTGGTTCAGTTTGTGCCCATTGCCTCTTGTCCTGTTGCTGGGCAGCACGGAGAAGAGTCTGGCCCCATCCTCTTGACACCCTCCCTTCGGATATTTGTATACATTGATGAGATTCCCCCTTCAGTCTGCTCCAGGCTGAACAGTTCTAGCTCCCTCAGCCCTTCCTTGTAGAAGAGATGCTCCAGTCCCCTGATCATCTTTGTAGCCCTCCGCTGGACTCGCTCCGGGAGCTCCATGTCACTCCTGTATTGGGGAGCCCAGAACTGGACACAGTACTCCAGGTGAGGCCTCCCCAGGGCTGAGGAGAGGGGCAGCATCACCTCCCTCCACCTGCTGGCAACACTCTGCCTAATGCACCCCAGGAGACCATTGGCCTTCTTGGCCACAAGGGCACACTGCTGGCTCATGCTTAACTTGTTGTCCACCAGGACACCCAGGTCCTTCTCTGCAGAGCTGCTTTCCAGCAGGTCAGCCCCCAGCCTGTACTGCTGCATGGGGTTATTCCTCCCCAGGTGCAGGACCCTTTGTTGAACTTCAGGAGGTTCCTCTCTGCCCATCTCTCCAGCCTGTCCAGATCCCTCGGAATGGCAGCACAGTCTTCTGGTGTGTCAGCCACTCCCCCCAGTTTAGTATCCTCAAAAAACTTGCTGAGGGTGCACTCTGTGCCTTCCTCCAGGTCATTGATGAATACATTGAACAAGACTGGACCCAGGACTGACCCCTGGGGGACCCCGCTAGCTATAAGCCTCCAACTAGATTTTATGGCACTGACCACAGCCCTCTGAGCTCTGCCATCCAGCTAGTTCCCAATTCACCTCACTGTCCACTCATCTAGCCTGCACTGTATCAGCTTGCCTAAGAGGATGTGATGGGAGACAGTGTCAAAAGCCTTACTAAAGTCAAGACAGATAACATCCACTGCCTTCACCTCATTATGTGAAGCTGAGATGCTGATGTGGGTGCAGGTTTCTGCTCTGGTTCTGTCAGGCCGTCTCCCAGGAGTCACAGTTCCTGTAAAAACTCATCCCATCATCTGTACTCATCAAATTGGCATCAAACTACAGATCCCAAAATGATCAACCAACAAATTGCCCATCTTCTCAGGATGGCATACCAGCTGGTGGATTTTCAAGCCATTGCTCCTCTGGATCAGCAAATACAGTAGTTACACAGTTCTTGGGTTATCTCTTGGTTGCAACCTTTGTAATTTTTATATATACATATATAAAATTACATATATGTAATTTTTTTCTGTGCACTATAAAAACAGCAGTTTTATGGAAGAAGCTGACTTGGTCTGTTGTCCCTTTGAATACCCCCAGGAACATCTACCCATTGCCAACGGTTCAGGGAAGCCTGACTCATAGTACCAGGTCAATACCTCCACAGGTCACAGCACAGGTCTGGCACCTACCTGGGCACTATAGGGCTATGCCATTGCTGTGATGCTAATGCAGGGTCTCTGTAGTGTGCTCCATTCATCAGAATAGACACATCCCTTGAGAGCTGCTACACAGGAAGATACCTGCTTGATTACCAACACTGCCCAAATACGGTACAGACACAGGCAAAGGGAGAAGGACTGAGTGAAAGGGCAGAGAAAGGAGGTGAGAGGTAAGCAGAGGAGGAAAGGAGTGGGAAAGGCCCTGAGGCTCAAACACCAACCTGTGAGCACGGATTGCTTAGCCCAGCAGGTTATGAGGAAACACTGTGGGACTGCTACTGTACCTACAGCTGTAGTGTCGCCTCCTCATGCCAGGCATGAACTGACCAAATCCTTGAAGAGTGCTGTAATATATGTTTCAGAGCCAGAGATGCACTAGCAACTGAGGAGACGTGCTCCTCTTAGGGCAGCTGGGAGCTGGCTGAGCCCATGGACTAAATGCCAGCTGTGCTCCAAGAGCAGCACAAGCAGCAAGCAGAGCCTTCAGCAAGGGCTCAGTTTTGAAATACGCATGCTCTTGGTGATGATATGACTGTGCTGTTTACAGGAAGCGTAGTCTTATTTGCCATGTTCTTAGACTGCTGGGAATGAAGGTCAAGCACCTAGCTTATTGCAAGAGCTGTCACTTAAAAAAAAAAAAAAAAAACAGACTCTTATTTACAGCCAGCTGCACTCTAAGAATTATGCCATTAGAAGGAAATAATACACATCATTGCTGGTTTTGCTAAAAACCAATCCCCACATACAAGTGCATGTCTTAATGAGAGATATGTAGTTTTTAACTGATACAGATGGCTCCAAAACCTGGTGACTCATGGATTTTGACTTCCTTAATTAACTACTTTTTTATTTTCTTAATTAGCTACTTTACCATTCTTCAAGGTAGAACAAATCTTACGCTAAACTTAAGTGCAAGATCTTACCTGGCATGACCCCAGTGCCAATTTAGAAGAGCGAACTCCAGGCTAATATTCTCCCAGCAAAACCAGCAAGGACAGCACCACCAATCATCTTCATTGAGAGGGAGAGAAATGAGGTCAGGAGTAACAATTCGGGTGTGTAGTGTGTGACTTCCTGGTCAGCGGTTACTGTAACAGGAGGGCTGGCATTACACAAGAGCGCACAGAAAACGTTCGACTGGTTTGTGCGCCACCACATGAAGAGCTTGGTGGTCATAACGAAACAGCTGCTGCCACAAATGAGGGCAGATGCTTGTAACTGAATGAGATGGTTTCCCGCCTGGCTTGTTTTCCTGGTGTAGCTTGCCCCCCAAGGCAAGGAATAATACTCGCCGCCGGTAATCAGGCACCGAGGGACATTCGGACCAACCTGACCTCCTTGGGGTTGGGGGAGGGAAGGGGGATGCCTCCCAGAGCAGCCCTACACCAGGCACTTCTAATTCAAAGTGTCCCGTTTTAAGCCCCTTGAGGTAGGGAGCAGGTCTGAGCAGCTTAAGGCAGCCGAAACAAGTTCAAGGCAGCCGAAATAAATGCTTCCTGCACTGAAATTGGACAATGCTCACACGCAGCTTTACCTTGATTTAAATGTAAGCAGGCAAGGAAACACAGGTTCAAAGACTTTGCTGGCAGAAAGCAAAGTCAAAGGTAGGGTGGCACCTGGCCTGGCTCTGGATGAAAGGTGAATAACGCTGAAAACAGCAACACTGCAGCAATCTGATAAAACAGCAGATAGTGAGTAAAAGTGCCAGGCTGCTCACAGCTTGGCTGGGAGCTGTGGCTGCTCTCTGGTGTCAGCTGAAAAACTCAGCAAGGGGGGAATCGAGGAGGGTGGAGGGGCCCCAGAGTTGCCACCTTCAGCCAATCCATTGCTATTCACCGCATTTTGCAGATGCAAGCAGCAGTGCGTCAGCTCGTCCCTGGCTCGCGTGGACCAGCATTCAGCACAGAGTTCCTGGTGGTCCAATGCTATCCGCATCATTTGAAAAATGTTCCCTCAGGACCCTCGGATCAGCCCGGCCGTTCAGCAGCTCACGTCTCTGCTGGAAGGCAGCAAAGTAAAAGCTGTCCCGCGCCTGGCGAGCAGCGCATGGGGAAGCCAGGAGCCTGCACCGTGAGCGAGCGTCATACCCCCAGGGGCTTCATCCCATAGAAATATCGAGCACCAGCCCCCGTTCCTTCTCTCCTTGTCAAAGCCATGCCTAGGGCTTGGCTCCAGGTGCATTTTATGCGAAGGAGACTGTGCCAGTCCAGGCTGGACCCCATCCCAAATTTTGGCTGCAGCCCTGCAGCACATGGTCCTCCTCTCCTTTCCCACCATCCCCACTGCCCGGGAATCACACGCTATTCACAGCTTGGGCTGAGGCTGTTTAAGGCTTCACTCTGTTTTCTAGAGACCTTGGCTGCCACTGCCAGCGCCCCCAGCACTGCCTGTATAACCTCATTCCACTGCCTTTGGCCCTTTTTTGCATCTTTTCATCTATTTAGATTGTAATTGTTACTACGCTCCCTCTTACTCATACCACTGTCCCGGAAAAAGTCTGATCTTAGCTGAAATCTCTCAGTGCTAAGGCAGTACAAACCCATGTTATGGGCCTGCTTTCATTTTGAGCTATCACAAAACAACATCCTTTAAAATAAAAGAAAATATAAATTTTATTCAGCAGATAAGTTATTGAATAAATACAGACAAACATTTACCATTTTCTGGATACTCTGAACACATACAAGGCCATAAATACAGTCATAAATAGAAGAGATAAATAGAAATAAAAACACCTTCTGCTTTTTTATATAAATACTCTTTGCTTTTTTATCATTCAAGTCAAGTGGGCTCAACTCCCTCTCAGATTGCTCTGGCCAAACGTCAGCAATGGCCAAATTAAAGTCAATGGAGCTACAGTGACATTAAAAACTGAGAATCAGGCCTGGTGGCCTTTTTGCCAGATTTACACTAGAAAAGCTCACTAGCAACGGCTGGAGAAGGAAAGAGGGTTAGGGGATGAGGAAAGGAGGGCGAACGTGCAGGAGTGGGGACTTTTCATTACAGTTCCCGTTAAAATGTATGCTTAGGGCAATTAACTGCAGAGAACTTTCAATACCGTAATTCATTTGATTCACCAAACTGATATAAGCTGTAATGAAAAAAGAACGTCTTTACTCCCTCCCTGCAGGAAGTCACAAATAAAACAGCTTTCTTTCCACCACCCCCTCTCTTCCCTCCATCAGCAGCTGCAGGTGATTCCCATGCTAAACCCTGTAAATTAATAATAGCAAGAATCAGTACTTTGAGGTAATTTGCTCAGATTTGTACTGGAAATGTTGCGTCGAATCTGCGGCGGTGGCTGGGATGCAAGGCGAGCGCTAGCGGGGGTTCTCCACAGAGGCATCTGTAGGTATCATGTCTTCATCCCGCTGTTGTCTCCCCTGCTGGTCGGTCCTAGGCCTGGTACTGGACAACAGGGACAACACAGGTGCAGCCCACAGTGATGACCTTCTTCTCCAGGCGGAAGGTAGGCAGGCAGCCCTGCTGCTCCCGCTGGAGGACGAGGATCTCCTGGCGGATGGGGACGGAGTTCAAGCTGTGGTCCACCTGCCCTTGCGGGTTCACGCAGCTGGAGTGGCGGCACGTGGCATCCGCAATCACGTGGGGGAAGCGGTTGGGGTCTTCGTCAAGCCTGAGGATGGGGACATAAAAGTCATGGAGTTTAGTTCACTGCTTGTGCTCCCAGGCACAGTGTGAATTGGCAAGGTCTTCATTTTTCTCCATGAAAGCACCAAGGGAAAGCAGACACAAGGCATCTACTCATTATATTATTGCATTAATTCCTTGGGTCTGTCTAGCAGCCTCTTGCTTGAGAAAGAAAAAGATTGACAAGAGGATAATTTTTCTCTGTCTCATAAAAATAAAGATGTTACCTTTCTTTCTGTAAAAGCTTACTCAAGAATATGAATGATGAAATCATAGTAAAGCAAAGGGAATCAGCTCTGATACAGCATTTCCCAAACTGATGAGAATATTTGACAGCAGAGCATCCAATATATTTATTCTACTTGTATATGAAATACTGTATTTTCATTTTATCTTCTTTTATGGTCTCATGACCATACCACAGCCCTATATATTTTCATTATAATTCAAGACCAAAGAATTTCCCCACACTTTAACGTTTTTAAGATGATTTTCTACAAATGGATTACATTTTGGGAGAGTAATACTGCCATATTATTCTTCAGTAATAAAGGGAGTGCAGCTGGACGCATGACAGAACTCTTAACAAATGGATTGTTCCTTTTTTTTTTTTTAATTTCAGCATTCAAAAATACTATTTTTTTGGAAATTTCAAATAAAAGATTCCAAAAGTTAGATAGGAGAACAGAAAAATACAACGTATTGACATTTTTCTGTTCCTAAAGGAATGATTCTTTGACAAAAATTGACATAGTGATTATAAACCAAATGTTACTTTTCACTGCAAACAGTTTCACTTGGATAAACGTCATCCAACATCAGAATGAATTTGTGTGTCCAAGCAATGCTTGCAGCAGTCGCGGGAGTTTAGGCACATGCCAAGAACATGTCATTGTTCACTACAGAAAACAACTGGGTGCATAGCCATTACCTGTAATCCCAAGGAGCAAGCGACCGGTTCCTGACATCATAGACCATCCTAAAGTCAGGATCTGAATTGCTGATACGAATGTCAACTTTCACTGTTGTTGGGAATTTGAGGTCCTTTTGGCTCAGGCAATCTTCACTAAGCTTTTCAAAGCTACCATCCTTGTTGAGTCGAGGATGAACTGCCCTCCTGCGGGGTAAGCTCCTTACAGTGAGTGCTAGAACCAGCACCAAAAGCAGTGACCTGAGCTGGAAGAAAGAGGAGTGTCATTGGCTCTGTTCAGGAGGGCAAGACAGGGCATGAGGAGCCCTCCTGTACTCTAGGCATAAGCTCCACCTGGCAATTCCCATTTGTCATGAACAAGAAGGAGAAATCTTGACTAGACTAGACCACCACTGCTAACAAGAGGAGAAGCATGTAAGACAGAAGTCCTATCCCAAATTCATTCATTGCTGTAAAACAGCACTGGATAGCAGCTGATCTGCATACTTTTATCTGGGTGAGATGGGCCAGCATGGGGAAATAGTGCAATAATGCTAATAATACTGATCACAAAGGGATGCTAAACTCTGATTCAAGTTCTAATCCATCACTGACACAGCATCGAGATAAGCATCTCTCTAGGGAGCTATGCAAGGTCCTCCTCCAGAGCCAAGCAGCAATGTCCCATGATCTACAAGGTGGGGTAAGGGGTCAGCTGAGCCCCATGCCTGTGCAAAGAAAGCTAGGTGAGCCCTATACCTTCTCAGGCCAGGAAAGGAATCCAGGATGGCTGGCCACCTGGCAGCCAGATTTGCTGGAAAGACCCTCTTCTTGATGAAATCTGAGATTCTTGGGCCATCTCTAGCAGCTGGGTTTTAGGAATAAAAGACAGATAGATGCAAGACTTTTAAGGAAATTACAAGAGGTGGCAGTGTTGCAAATACAACTCAGATTGAAATTCAAATGCGCAAGCATTTCACTTCACTCTGCCGCCTCCATTTCTCTCCTCAAGCTTCATCAATTTTCATAGCAAGTCGTCTGAAGCGAGGACTGTCTCTCTCAGATCCCGTATACCTATATGGTAACGCCTTACAGACAAATAGTAGATAGTCCATCCTCTCTCACACTAGGCTGGTCACATCTTTCTGGCAGAGCTAGATATAGCTTGCTGTGCCAGTCAAGCACCAAATCCACTTGAAAAAGCTCAGGACAGAAAGCTGTATCAGAGACCTACCCATTCATTCAGCTCCCACTGAGACCAACAAGAGTTCTTCTTAGGTAACAGCATCATGAGGATTGCATTCTGCATTTATTTTGCAGCTAATACGATAGATGAAGATTTGTACTAAATATAAGTACTTACCATTGCAGAGTAGCTGGCAAAAGCCATTGCAGCCTCTCTTCTGCTTTAGGCGAGCGCACACAGCGAGAGCAGAGAAGTTCTCCTTCTCTGAGATCTCTTTCAAATTGTTTCTGTTTCAGAGCCAGTCGTGGCCTTTTTATAGTGAAGTTCAGCCACTACCATCCTTTCCATTGCAGTGTATAGCTGGCTTACCCGACCCTAGGTTAGGAGCTGATATTTCATTTTCTAGCCCACTTCCTTCCGTCTACCCTAGAAAGGTGAGGGCAGATACTGTGTCATCAGAATCCCAAATCAACCAATACAGTTTCTGCAGGCAGATGAAGAGATAAGGGAAGAACATCAGAGAAAAAAGTTGTTCAGACAGCTTTTTTATTCCCTCCTCCACTTTTCTAATATTAATCTTCTCTCACCGCAAACACATCTGTGACTATACCTCCACGTGCCTCACACAAATCAAATGAAAGAAATCAGAAAGTTGCAAAGGCAAGCACCCAAGGGCTTCAAAATGAGGGCAGGACAAAGAGCTTTTTACAGTTTAACCTCCTTTTGCCTTAATTATACACTCTGCCCCCCACTAGCTACACCCAGGACCCCCACCTCACCCTCTGCACTCAGCGCAAAGGCTTCATTTCCGATCAGCCCTGGGCCCCCAGTTCCTGTCTGAGCTACATAGCAGGAGTGATGGTCTCCAGACCCTTCTCTGGCCTTGACTCCTGGATGGAGCTTGGATCTATGCTCTAGGTGGCTTGCCTCCTGGGTGGATCCCTTGGACATACTTTGTAGCCCATTTCCAGTTCCATCTCTGACCTTGCCTCCTAGATGGACCTCAGACCCTTGTTGTAGCCATGTCTCAAGCCCTGTCTCTGGCCCCATCTCCTTTTGCTTGAGATTAGACTTCCTGGAGGGACCCTGGAACTGCTCCAACCCCTCACCATGTCTCAGGCTGTCAGTGGACCCTGTTACCAGGACCCAGCTCTGCCCACAGTGTTCAGATCCCACAGGGCTGCTTCCACCAGTGCTGGCCCACTTTAGAAATCTGGGTCCACCTTTCTGTGCATGTTCTGTGCCTTCTAACAGCTCATGGGTAGAAGCATCCTCGAAGGAAAAGGGAAAAGTCCAAACCTCTGTTCAGAGTCCAGCTTTTCTTCTCTCCACCTACTGAAGCATTTACACACCTGTGCTTTCATGTTTTCTCGGGGAGGGCGTCCAAACGAAGAACAAATTGAGAATCAGGCAGGCATAAAAAGGACACAAAGCAACAATGATATAATCATGATCAGCATTATAAAACTTGAAGATAACTACTTAAGTGTTAGTCCCATATTCCCTTCCCGGGAGAAGCTTGAAGGCTTGTCTACACAGGACAGCTGGTCAGAACTGGGAGCTGAGTCATTATTTTGGAGTGAAAGTTGTTTTTATTCCAGAAGAGGTCTATGTAGCTCATTTGATCAGCATCTCTCTGGGGGATGTCCTGAGAGAAGGGAAGCCACCTTTCCCAAAGCCATGTAGCTACAGGGAAGGAAGAGGAGTGAAGCATAGGACCTCCTCACTCATCATCCGTCCTCCAGAACTCACAATGCTTTTGGAAAGTCAGGAGCCTCCTGCAATTTCATAGCATTTTCAAGTCAGAAGAAACTATTCTGATCACTGCTTTATCATATTTCTTGAATCATACAGGCAGAACTCTTCATCAGCTAATGCTTTATGTTATTGCCAGATGCCATCACAATTTTGCGGCCTAACTTAACAAACAGTTCAGAGACGAGCAACTTATTTCACATAAAGTTTTAGTATTTCAGGTCACTAAGTTCAGCTGAGGCAATATCAGTTTCATGACACATGCTCCTCTTCTGACTGTTTGCATCTATAAATCCGCAAATGCACCTACTGATACCCAGAATGTGGAAGACCAAGAGAAGGTAGAATTACAAGAAATCCACTCTTACAGCCCAGAAATTGACCCCCTTATCCCCCTAATTGGTTGCTTGCAGTAAAGGGAAAAGGATATTGCCATGAAAATGGATTTTGCAGGCACAGAGTTAAGCGGAAATTGTTGCAGGCGATGAAGCTATAACGTTGCCACAGCAAATACTGGGTTATTAGTCCTGACCACCACTTTCCACTCACATCTTCTAAAAGATCTGAAAGGTCACCTACGACAGGCAATTACCAGGGAGGAAAAAATCATCTCAAACAGCTGCTTGTTTCCATGTTGCAGGGGCTCAGAGCATGGATAGGGATGGGGACATGGAAATCAAAGATATATTTTTAATTTTGCCTATGAGAATTCTCTCATGCTTGCATTACTACAAAGATAATAATTATTCGCACTGTGGGATTCATCATACACTTAGGTTAAGGTTTCCCAATATTACAGGGATGTTAGGCTTGCAACATGAGCAATTTCATATTGCATTTGGATACTACATTCTTTTAAGCTCCTCTGAATATCTCAGCTTTAATACTCTACAACTGCAGTGATGCACCTGTATCACTTACAAGAAAATACGGAATTACAGCTCCAAAGAGGATCGAAATCAAAATTACTTAAAAGCCTTTAAACCTAGGAGAACAAATACTGGGCACAGAACTGTCACCTGCATTTCTCTGACTCTGCTGCTAGGCAAAGGAAGTGCCATTTCCCAGCTGCATCTCCACAGATTCACAGTGCGTACTCAGATTTCAATGACACGACCATTTGCTACTTTGGAAACTGGTACCCTAACGTACAGGATGGACTGACTAGGAAGATGCTCCCTGGAGAGGAGGAAAGGAGAGAAAATGCACTTCCATGCTTCTGCTGCCTTCTTCTCAGCCAAGTCTCTTCAGATGCCTTAGTCCCCAAACCATGGCTGAACGTATGTTTTTGGTGCCCTGTCTCTGTGCCTCAGCTTCACCTGTAAAATGGACATCGAAAGAGTGCCTTCCCCCACTCTCTTTCCATTTTGGTTAGTTACATTGGAGCAAGGACTGTGCTTTATCACAGGTCTACATGTACAACACTTACCACAGGGAAATGCTGATCTCCCTGTGCTATATATAGGCTCTGGTCTTGATACAATCCTAATAAACTAATAGGATTTACATGAACGAAAAGTTACTCTACTACCCTCTGCCCTACCACCACTTTATCCCACAGACAGGGGCCATTTCACTCAGTGTCAGCATCTGAGCAAGCCACTATCATTTCTTCTCTTCTCAAAGAGAAGCCAGCATTTTGCAGGTAGATATCTCAGCCACCTCAGCTGAATCACGTCATGGGATATTCGGTAGCCCCCAGCAGAAAAGGAGATAACGTAACTGAAATCGCAACTACACTACGGAAACCTAAAGCAAATAAATATGTCATTTCACAGGGGGCTCAGCAGATCAGCTGGGAGTGCAAGCCCAAGCTTGTACCTCCAGCAGCTTAATCCCTCCTGGCTGATTACCCCAGTTTTTCCCCTTCGCTACAGCAGATGACATAAAATTACCTACCTGCTTTTTAGAAAGCTGACCGTACGCATCTGCATTTACTCCTTATTTGGTTTGCTGACAGTGCTTTATTATGCCAAAAAGAAGCGTGACCAAATTGCAGACCACAGTCTAGAAATACGAACTGGAAAGAGCAAATTCTGAGGGGAAATGTGGTTGGCCAAGTGTGCCACAGATGTCAGTAGCAAAAAACCTCTGAACGAGGCCTTCGGCATATATTGCTCCAACACGACAGCAACCACAGCTCTGTGTCATCACAGGCAGCACTCAGGTGGGACAGACAGCACCACGGAGCTCCCTCTATGGGCGATGGCAAACCTCACTTTCATCTACCACTCTTGGCTTGGCTTCACACTTTGGCCAGAGTTGTGGGTAGAGTGAAAGGCAGGGATTGAGTAAAGCCATTTGCACTGACTCAGAGATTTCACCGCTATTTCTGCACCCTGGGCACTCAATCATGCCCTCAGGAGACAGACAAACAGGGCATTTAATTTCTAATATCAATAATCCTGCTGAGAGTAAGGCGATAAAGATTTAAGAGAGGTAAGACCGAGGCGCAGCATGTTAAATAAGGCACTGGAGAAACACCGCCTACATCTGGTTGCATGACCCGACACTGAGTTTGTGTCTCTGGTGCGTGACCTAGCACCGGTTGCATGACAGAAGGGGCTTCCACGGATGTTGTGTGAAGGCGCTGGTAGAAAGACTCTCTTTATTAGGTCACCCAACCCAAAACAAAGGTCAGGTCCAGAACTGGGACTCCTGTTCTCACTCCCATGCAGCGGGGATGAGAGTAGGCAAACTATTAGGGCCCGGCTTGAGAAGAGGTGACAGAGAAGGTAAGAGACAAAACATATTGAATGCCCATGTTGGATTCACAGGCCCTGAACCATTATTTTTGTTACATGCGATCTTTAATCTCATAATTGCCTCTCAGTAGAGGCAGCATTCTCCCCTTTCCCTAGTGGAAGCTGAGTTTCATGCTCTCATCTATTCTGCAGGATTAATCTATGCAGTTGGGTGCTGGTCTTGGTGTTACTGACGTGGTCAGCTTTGTTATCTGATTCTTTCCCTCCGACATAGGTTGGTTGCAGTCAGCATACTGTCAGAGGTACTCTGGGGAAAGCCAGCTGTATCTTTCTCATACACAGGCTTCTTCTTAGACAATGTAGGTTGCATTTGCACCCTGTTCACTACTGCCTAATAGGTCTATCTTCCATAGATCAGGCCCCCAAAGATATGGAGGTAGCTGGCCTCCTTTGGTTTCAAATCCCTTGGAGAGTCTGGATCCCAGCCCCTCCTTAGCATATGGTATTTTGGAATGACATCACAGAGCCAAACTAGAGGGTTGCAGAAACCCTGTACACTTTTGTACCTTGCTCAAAACTTTTCCCAGGTATTGCAGGAAATAAGGCTGGAAGGGATCTTGAGAAGGAGCTTAGTGCGTCTGCCCCCTCTTGTTCAGCTCCAGTATAGGAGCACTTCTACCTAAATCATTCCTGATCAATGATTGTCTAACCTATTCCTGAAGACTTCTGAGAACAGAATCCCTACAGCCTCTCTGGGCAACCTCCAACTTCCTTATTGCTAGGAAGCTTTTCCAATTGTCAGATTCAAATGTTTCATGTTGCAGTTAAGCCCATTACTCTCTTCAGTGGCCAAGAAGAATAACTTATTTCTTTGAGATTACTTTTGTATAGTCTTAAGAGTTTCATTGTGTCTTCCTTGCGTCTTCTGCTTTCTCTATGACCTTACTTTCTCCAAACCCTGAGATTTCCTGCCTCAGCTTCTTCATTTTCTCTTATTGGCCAATACCTATCTTAGAGCGTGATGCCCCAAACTGGCCACCTAAGAGCCTAGGAGAAATAAGTGAGGTGGAAGGATAAATATCCATGTCTTTTAGACTCTGTAACACTTTATACATCCCAGTATACTGAAGTCTTCCCACCAGCATGACACTGTTGGCTCATGTTTAGATTCTAATCCATTATCAACGTCTAGTCTCTTCCTAAAGGACTATTCTCTCCCTATTAGCCTCCCCTCTTTGACTAGAGCAGTTCATTTATCCTACTGCAGTTCAGAAGTTTATGACTTCATTGAATTGTATATTATTTCATAACTTTTCCTCAGTTTTAACTTTGTTTTTTGAATGTTCATGGCTCCTCTCTGTTGGCTATCACTTGCCAATATTAGTAAGAATACACTCTCTTCTGTTATCCAGCCTGTCAGTCATAGTGACTAGTGCTGGATCAAGGGGATCCTGCTCTGTTCATCCTTCCTATAGGACAGTGCTCTCTGAGAAGGGTTTTTCCAAACAAGTATTAGCCCATCACCTGGTATCTTCATTTCTAAACCTCATTTCTAGCATGCTTATGAGACAATCACCGGCAACAGTATCAAAAGGCTTAATCACACCAAGATATAACCCACCTACAGTTCATTTCCTAATGACAAAGCCTATTACCTGTAACAGAACAACATTTTGTTTGACTTGGCATGATTTGTCACGTAGTTTTTAATCTTTTTATTGCTTACAACATTTGCTTGATTATTTGTTCTGGTAGCTTTCAGAGAACTATGGCTTTCCCTAGTTTCTCCTTTTCTTTCCCCTACTTTTTTTTTTTTTTTTCCGTCTTTCCAGTCTTCTACACCTATCCTTCAAGGTTTCCCAGTAGGAATCCAATGTACTGGTTCAGCTCAGCTGATATCAGTCATCTAAAAGTAAGGAACCTTCAGCTGATCTTAGCAGCTGAGGCTCAATTTAGAGTCAACAAAGAGAAACAGGCACCTTCAGGCCGCAAATAATTTTGACTCCTGCAGATGCCCTATCAGGCTGAGAAAAGTCGCACCTACATAGGATAAATCCTGACCTACAAAAATGCGAAATTTGCTTCACCAAATTGACATTTAATATTGTTTCTTTAAGTCACAGAAATCCTTTCCTAGACTGTCCATAGGAGCCATGACTGTCCATGGCATCTTTGCTATTGCCCCCCCTCACTAAAATTACTCAAGCCAGTAAAACTGTAAACCCGAAAAATTGCAAATTTTATTTTATTCCTCCCTTTCATTTCTAAGTATCATGGACTCTATTGTCATTTTCATCCACTGTGGAATTTTCAGTCAGTTGTTATCTATCAGCAAGAATGAAGTCCGATAATGAAATGTCCTTGCTTTCTCCAGCACTAATATGAGGGGGAAAAAACTGTCCATAGCACACTCTAGGAACTTGTACTTTGTGTCTTGTCCTATTCCTTGCTCAAAGGCTGGGGTAGTCACACTCCACCCAGTGTCACCCAGCCCCGAGCTCTGAATAATTCTGTCAGTTATTCAGAAAAGACTCCAAAGTTGATCTTCTCATCGTGAAAACTAGTAACAAACTACTACCATGATGCCATGGCACCAGTATGTTTGGACTCTCAGGAGAAGGGTGAAAATCTTTAATATAGATACGGTGAAAATTCACCTTTTTCATTTCTTCTTTCCTGAACCAGCTCAACCTTCCTGTATCAATTTTCTAATCATGTGAGGGATATCCCTCAGAGAGCTTCCAATCCTCTGGCCTCATTCCCAGTAATGTGCATTCTTCATTGTTCAAGCACGATCCTTAGCCTACAAACATATATGCTCACATATGCTAGTCTACCTACTGGTAAATTAAACAGTGGCAGTTTGTTCTCTGAAACTGAAACCCACTTGCAGGTCTGGCCACGTGCCTACCATTACCTTCTAGCCTCCACAACAAGATAGTTTTATCAAAACTGCCTCCTAGGAGCACTCCTTGGCCCATGCAGGCTCCCAAATCATGGCCAAAAATTGTTCTGGAGATGGCCAGTTAATCCAGTCAAAACTGTGCCAGGTATCAAGTCATTAATACAGGCAGCTGAGCTGCAGCGCTCAAGTCTGTGTGCCCAGGCACTGTTTAATTTATTAGTGCGGATATAGCTTCAGTGCTCATGTGGATGAGCGTCCAAGACCTGCATTACCTCTGATAACGTTGCAGGCTCAGGCTCACTTCCAGAGGTTGTCATGAACCTCTCTGCCTTTGGGACTTGTACCTCCAGGTCTTCCATATGCAGGGTTAGTTGATCACACCTTGCCAGGATATTTTTCTTAACGTGGTGGATGGCAAGCTGACGTTGCTCTTCTGCCTCCTACTTCTTCCTACTGCTTTCCTACCCACTACTACAGATATTCACCAGCCGCACATGGCACCCTTTATCTGATTTCCTTTGGCAGGGTTGAGAAAGCCACATCCCTTGTTTACCCAAAGCTGATAACCCTGAGCCCTACAGGGAGCATTTGGGAGCGCTAAGCATCCACAGACCCATCAGCCAGGTTAACTTACCTCCAAAGATCAGAGATTCGCCTTTATATATACATAGAGAGAGTGTGTATATATATATATATATAAAGTATATAGTATGTATATATACATATAGTATATATGTATATATATACACATATATACACATATGTGTATGTATGTATGTATGTATATTAGGAAAGACACCCCTCCAAAGGGCCTTAGCAATTACAAAGGATATACTGAAGTGGCTAGCAGCACACAAGAGGGGAGATAGCTACATCCTGCCCTGCTAAGCAAGAGAATAATAAAGCTAGAGATTTGCCTACCCTGGAGCTCCTCCTGGTGTCTTGTCTCAGGAGGTACAGTATTAGCAATCCTCATGGCTGTAAAGACAGGGAAAAAGGAGCAAAGGACATACCAGCTGAAGCATCAGCCCTTGCTGACCCACAGAGCCACTCTTACAAAATGCCCTCACTGCTCTCAGCTGTGACCTGCTAAGAAGACCAGCCTCCAAAAGTCAGCAAGCAATGGGAAAAGAGGGAGGAAGGAAACAACAACAACAACAACACTCACTCCTACAAAAAGATAATTTCAGAGTAGCAGAAACTACCTTGGAGCTTTTATAAATACCCAGGTACCTTTCCAGAAGAGAAAGGCTGTTTTGATGCTATAACTCCCTTTGTTGTGTTGCAGGGAATTTATATACAGGAGACAGGCTAAACACATGATGGTGTTTAAGAGTTTGTAATGACTCAGAAATATGGCTAATAGTCAAGCTCAGTTGGTAGCTATTATCAAAGAGATTACCCAGCTAAACACCAACAGTTTCATCCCAAGCCCAGTATCTCTCTTCCCAGAAAATACGGGCTACCTCTGCAATTTGTGGAAACAACATTTGTGAGGTGAAGTTTCTAGTTTTCTGGATTTTTTTTTTCAAAGCAGCCAGGGTTTCTACAGTTTACAAACCTGGAAATTCTGGAAATGGTTTTGAATATGATATTTTGATGTCAGGTACACAAAGAAAGGCAGGGCTCCCCGTAACTACTCTTTTCATTTAAGCTGCAAGAGGTTCATGCTCCAGGCTGTAGGGATTCTCTGGTGTTGAACAACTTGGTGACCTTCACGGGCAGAGGAAATGACAAATGACAATGTGTTGCTCAACTCAGAGAAATTCAACAGTCAGGAGTCCAGCCCTGGCCCTCCGTCCTGTATTTTGTCCTGTCTATTACTCCATGTCCTAAAAAACCAGGGCTCTGATCTCTAATCATGTTACATGTTTTCATCTCCAACATCAAGTTGGCATGAGGATATGCTTTCATTGCAAATGGTAAATTTTGTACTGGGCTACCTTCAGAGGAACATGGCAGGAAACTGAGACAACTAACTTAACCCCCTGCTCAGCACTGTTGAGGCTGCTGGAATATCACATCCAGTATGGGGCTCCCCAGTTGAAGAAAGATATCTTGAAATTGGAGAAGGTCCATCAACCATAAATCCATGGGCCCCGATGGGCTACATCCACAAGTGCTGAGGGAGCTGGCAGATGTTATCGCTAGGCCACTCTCCATCATCTTGGAAAGGTCCTGGAGATCAGCAGAGGTGCCTGAGGACTGGAAGAAAGCCAGTGTCACCCCAGTCTTCCAAAAGGGCAAGAAGGAGGAGCCAGGGAACTACAGGTCAGTCAGCCTCCCCTCCATCCCTGGAAAGGTGATGGAACAGCTCCTCCTGGAGGTCATCACTAAGCATCTGGAGGACCAGAAGGTGATCAGGAGTAGTCAGCATGGATTCACCAAAGGGAAATCATGCTTGACCAACCTGACAGCCTTCTATGATGGGATGACTGGCTGGGTAGAGGAGGGCAGAGCAGTGGATGTTGCCTACCTGGACTTCAGCAAGGCTTTTGACACTGTCTCCCATCACATCCTCCTAGGTAAGCTCAGGAAGTGTGGGTTGGATGAGTGGACAGTGAGGTGGACTGAGAACTAGCTGGATGGCCGAGCTCAGAGGGTTGTGGTCAGTGACGCAGAGTCTAGTTGGAGGCCTGTAGCCAGCGGGGTCCCCCAGGGGTCAGTCCTGGGTCCAGTCTTGTTCAATGTATTCATCAATGACCTGGAGGAAGGCACCCTCAGCAAGTTTGCTGAGGATACTAAACTGGGGGGAGAGGCTGACACACCAGAAGACTGTGCTGCCATTCCGAGGGACCTGGACAGGCTGGAGAGATGGGCAGAGAGGAACCTCCTGAAGTTCAACAAAGGCAAGGGCAGGGTCCTGCACCTAGGCAGGAATAATCCCATGCAGCAGTACAGGCTGGGGGTTGACCTGCTGGAAAGCAGCTCTGCAGAGAAGGACCTGGGAGTCTTGGTGGACAACAAGTTAAGCATGAGCCAGCAGTGTGCCCTTGTGGCCAAGAAGGCTGATGGGCTCCTGGGGTGCATTAGGAAGAGCATTGCCAGCAGGTGGAGGGAGGTGATGCTGCCCCTCTCCTCAGCCCTGGAGAGGCCTCACCTGGAGTACTGTGTCCAGTTCTGGGCTCCCCAATACAGGAGTGACATGGAGCTCCCGGAGCGAGTCCAGCGGAGGGCTACAAAGATGATCAGGGGACTGGAGCATCTCTTCTACAAGGAAGGGCTGAGGGAGCTAGAACTGTTCAGCCTGGAGCAGACTGAAGGGGGAATCTCATCAATGTATACAAATATCCGAAGGGAGGGTGTCAAGAGGATGGGGCCAGACTCTTCTCCGTGCTGCCCAGCAACAGGACAAGAGGCAATGGGCACAAACTGAACCACAGGAAGTTCCACCTGAACCTGAGAAAAAACTTCTTCCCTGTGAGGGTGACAGAGCATTGGAACAGGTTGCCCAGAGAGGTAGTGGAGTCTCCTTCCCTGGAGATATTCAAAACCCGTCTGGACGTGATCCTGGGCAATGTGCTCTAGAGGACCCTGCTTGAGCAGGGGGGCTGGACTAGATGATCTCCAGAGGTCCCTGCCGACCTCAACCATTCTGTAAATTTCTGACCTCTTTTCAGTGGTACAGGCAGCATAACAAGGGCAATAGCCAGAAGTTGTTGGTTGGGAGGCTTAGACCAGGCCTTATGAAAAAACTTTTCACTAGGAAGTAATGTAGTACAAGAACAGGTACCCAGAGAGCTGGTGCACTATCCATTCTTGGAGATATTTAATACTGGGCTAGAAAAAGTCAAAGCTGCCTGGTTTAGCCTTGCTGATAGTCCTGTTTTAGGTGGAAGTCAGTCTAGAGACCTCCTGACATCTCTTCTAACCAGCATTTTCTGTGATTCTACAATTCTGTGGTGGAAGTCCTTAGATGGACGAAAAATCTTCCTGCTCTAGGAACCAACCTGAAGTTATGAGTAATTGCTTTTGAGATTTAGCTTCATTTCTAAAAATCCCTATGAAAAACCTCTTTGGAAATATGCCCATTTACCATTATCACTTCCTTTTGATCAAAAGAGTGATAGGAGTGATAGGATCAAAAGTGATAGGAGCAGAGCTAGCAAAACACTGCAAGCCACATCAAAATGCAGATCAAAATCTACATCTAGGGTAAGAAAGATCCTTTCTCCAGCCTAGGGGGCAGGACAGTTTCAGTAGCAGGAGTTAAAGACTTACTTGCTAGTCACCAGAATGCTGATGATTTAACAAAACACAGTTCTTGCATGTGATGGTAATCAACAGCTCTGTCAGATTACTAAAGTTAAATTGGTGAGGTGTTTTTTTTTTTTTTTTTGGTGATACCATATATTTTCACAATAGATTCATAAAATATTTTAGATGGGAAGGGACCTCTGGAGGGCTATGGGCCAAACCTTTGCTCAAACTACGTCCAATTAAATCAGATTGCTCTGGGATACGTCCAGCAGAGTTTTGAATATCTCTAGGGATGGGGCCTCTCTGGGCTCCTGTCCCAGTGTCTGACCACCTTTATGGTGAATTTTTTTTCCTAATATCTAACTGGAACTTCCTGTGTTCCAGCTTGTGCCTATTGCATTTTGTCCTACCACCATGCACTTCTCAGAAGAGTTTGTCACCATCATCTCTATTACGTCCCAGCAAGTAGTTGGCGTAAGCAAGGGGATCTTTCAATCTCCTTTTCTAAAGGTTGAGCAGACCGCGCTCTCTCAGCCTCTCTTCATGTCATGTTCTCCATCCTCCTGACCATTCTGGTGGCCTTCACTGAACCTGCTCCAGTATGTCAGTGTCTTTTTGTACTAGGAAGCCCCTGAGCGGACACAGAACACACCTGATGGGGTCTCAAAAGCGCTGTATTAAGCATCCCTTCCCTCACTCTGCCAGCTGCACTCTTGAAAATGCAGCCCAGGATACCATTGGCCTTCTTTGCTGCAAGGGCACGTTACTGGTTTATGGTCCACTTGTTGTCCACCGGAAACCCCACATCTTTTTCTACAACAAAATCTTCATTCTCTTTACCACCCATTTAGCTTGTCCACATGTCACCACTTTGGCTGTAAGGATACTACAGGACCCGTGATAAAGTCTTTAAGTGAAGGTACATTATCCTTATATTTTCCTGTCATCCAGCTGTCCTAGTTACCTTGTATTGTACCTCCACGTGATGCACCAAACAAGATGCTATGTCATACCCCCCTCACTGCAAGACAGCAGTGCACCCTTGCTGATGTGTAAAGCACCAAGAGCCACCAATCCTGAGTTACTGGAACTCTGTCAGGAAAAAACAAGGCATTTCAAGTTGAATTTCTCCAAGTGAGGGATGGATGGCTTGAAACACTCTTAGAGTGCTTTGTTTTGCCTAGATTGCCAGAAGGTTTCTCCTCCAACTTCACAAATAGCTCTCTATGCCACCTTACCTACGATACCACTTTAGATAAGCCAACACTGTGTGACTGTAGCGGCCACGTGAACGCTGATAAACTAAACAGCGTCAGCACACAGGCTCGGACACTGCTACGCAGTCATCCACATTGCTAAACGCGGCCTCTAGCAGAGGTTTACGCAGGCCAGCTAGCACTCTTTTGGACAAGATCTGGGCATGGTCCAGGGGACAGCCCAGGTCAGGGCCTGTCACCAGAGGGCAGTGAGCTAGAGACAACCAGTCATCTCTAAATCCAGCTATGCCAGTGAAAGACTTGCTGCTTACCTGCCTGCCACTTCTTCTGTCCCAGCATTACTGATCCCACCAACCCACCTCTTGAGTGGTTTCTGTAAGTGCTTCTGCATGGCCATCGTTCCCCAGCCCAAAAATGTAAATTAACCCAGATGACTTTGCAAATAACTCGCAACGAAGCTGATGCCAAGGGAAAGGAGTTGTTCACGTCTTCCACGGAAGGTCCATGGGGCTGTGTCACGTGATAGTGCTTGGGTTCATACAGTGCATTCTGTTTGAAGAACCAAAGGAAGTTATCAGTATAAAGCAAAGTTGACGGCAGGAAGGCTCAGTGTTATATTCAATTCATGGCAAGAAAAAGAAAGAACAAACCTCCTAGTCATGATGCCTGGTACACTTTTTAGAACTGACTGGTTAAAAAGGAAGAAAACACCTGGAAAACACAGATGCTGCAGCAGGAAGGTTTTTGACATAGACTGTGGCATGCCCAGAGGCACCCTCCGGGTGTGTCTCGTTAAACAATTGGATCTGGTATGTGGATACCCATACCCTCTACTGGGTACTCTGCAGTTACAAAGCTCAAGGTATGGGTTTTTTTTCCTCTCAGATTTACTAGTGTAGTGCCCCAAAACCTAGTCTGAAGCCAGGAGCCCTCCCCACAAACCTTTTATAAAGCCTAGGATCTAAAAACAAACGTCACTAAAGGGCTTTTTCCCATATCGTCTTCACTGTTCAGACCACATACAGAAATGACACGCTCTTTGATCTAGACCAATTTCTTCCTCCTTTTTGTCTGAAGTTTTTTTTAAAAAAAAAAAAAAAAGTAAAATTGCCTTAAGAAGAAAAAAACGGGTAAAAATGCTTAATTAACTTTTCTCTAGATCTTTGACCTTTTTTACCCCCCTCTCTAGGTAGTTCCATACCTGGAGGAACCTGGAAGAAATAAACATATTTTTATTAATTTTGTTGGTCCACTCTTGGTAGAGGATCAAAATAAAGAAAGATTTGACCAACTTGTTTTGAAATTTAGGCTTTGTATGTACTTTCTCCTTCCCACTTCCACCTTCTCTCATCTCACTGATCTACATTTAACGAGTACGTTCGGGGTAGCTCTGCCTGGGACACTGAAGTTTGACCACAAAATACATACATTGACTTTCAGACCTCAACAGAATTTGTAGGTCAAGCAATTAGACTTTCTGCTAAGAACAATCTAACCTAGAATCGAAACGAGGCAGTAAACAGGGAACAGCATGTAACTGTTTTTAGGGATGAGCATATCATTGAAAAGACACATAACAAATATTTTTTGCAGAGACTGGTGAATTTGTTAATGCAGACATTGCCTTTACTAGAGTTCTTAACACTTTTGTACCAGCTTAACAAACAAAATACACCCATACAGAGCACCTCCCACTCTGTTATTTGTTCAGAAAATCTCATGATACACTGGCTCTAAAATAGAAGGATCATTGATTTCTTTTTCTTTGTGGGCAGGATGATTCCCTAGAGATCAGGGGTGGCTTTTAAGGGGTATTTTGCAGATGTCCCTCAGCAAGGAAGATGCAGCACAAACTCTTGTTCAAATTCCAAGGACCTTTTGCACATGCTCTTTTTTCATCTCTTTGGGCAAACTAATTTTCTGCACTGTGACTGTTGACATAAGGCTTTAGAGTAAAAGAGGTCTAGAGAATCAATTTGTGGTATTTTAATATATTCCCACCCTCATCGCAGAGCTGGAGGTCATCACCTCCCACTGGAGTCTGTTTTTTGTGATTGAGAACCTAAACAAGGAATGCAGGTAGGTTTGAACAAAGACACTAAGCTGGTGCAATACCATGACTTAGGGGGGCTTGTAAGGTCCAAAAATGGTCTAACAAAACCTTTGCCAGTGAGCAAACAGCTTTACCAGAGACCAATGCCTGTGCAGTCTGCATTGGAGGAGCTGAGCCTCTTATCCTGTCACTGGGCAACACTGAAAAGTCTGGCTTCATCTTCTTTATGCCCTGCCTTCAGACGTTTATGAATATTGATAAGAGCGCCCCTGCACCTTCTTGTCTCCAGGCAAAACAGTGGCAGCTCTCTCAGCCTTTTCTCATATTACAGATGCTTCTGCCCCTTCATCATCTTAGTGGTCCTTCCCTGCACTTGCTCCAGCAGATCCACATCTTCCTTGTACTGTGGAGCCCAGTACTGTATCCAGCTCTCCAGATGGATCTCACCAGGGCTGAGCAGCAGGGAAAGATCACCTCTCTTGCCCTGCTGGCAACATCCTTCCTAACGTAGCCCAGGAAGCCTAACGTAGCCCATAAGCTTGTCTGAGAACTTTATGGGAGAGGGTGTCGAAAGCCTTACAAAAGTCAAGATAAACAACATTCACTGCTGTCCTCTCATCCAACAAGCCAATTGTCTTGTCATAGAAGGCTATCAGGTTGGTTAAGCATGATTTCCCCTTCATAAATGCATATTGACTATTTCCAGTGACCTTCTTGTACTTCATGCATCTGGAAGTGGTATTCAGGATTATTTGCTCCATCAGCTTCCCAGGGATTGAGGTGAGGCTGACCAGGCTGTAGTTTCCAAGATCTTCCTTCTTGCTCTTCTTGAAGATAGGGGTGACAATTGTTTTCTTCCAGTCCTCAGGCACCTCCTGCAATCACCATGACCCTTTGAAGATGATCGAGAGTGGCCTTGCAAGGACATCGGCCATTTCCCTCAGCATGTGGAGCTGCATCCCATCAGGGCCCATGGACTTGTCTATGTCAAATCTGTTTAAGCATTCCTTAAGCTGATCCTCCTCCACTACCAGTAAGTCTTCCTTGCTCCAGACTTCCCCTTAGGATTGCTCAAGGTCAATCTTACCAGTAAAGACTGAGGCAAAGGCGGCATTCAGCACATCAGCCCTTTCCGTGACCTTGTCACCAGGCCCCTGCCCCATTTAGCAGTGGACACCCCTTTTACCTAGCCTCATTTTGCTGTAGAAGACTGTTATTGCCTTTCATGTCCCCTACTAGTTTCAACTCCAGGTGGGCTTTAGCTCTCCTAATCCCATCCCTGCATGCTCAGACAGTGTCTCTATATTCCTCCCGAGTCACCTGTCCCCGCTTCCACCTCTTGTACGCTTCCTTTTTATGTCCGAGTTTTGCCAGGAGCTCCTTATTATTCATCCATGCAGGCGTCCTGCCACCTTTGCTTGATTTCCTCCTTGTTGGGATGGACCAGTCCATGAGGTTGGAAGAGTCCTTGAATATCAGCCATCTCTCTCGGGCCTCTCTTCCCTCGAGGGTCATATCTCACAGGATTCTTCCAAGCAGATTCCTGAACAGATCAAAGTCTGCTCTCTTCACGTCCAGGGTTGTGATCCTGCTTTTTGTACTGCTCCCTCCTTGCAGGATCCTGAACTCTTACCATCTCATGGTCATCGCAGCCAAGGGCTGCCACTGACTTTCACATCTCCAGCTAGCTCACCCTTCTTTGTAAACATGAGATCCAGCAGAGCACCTCTGACTTATACTGCAAAAAAACCACAAAGACAGACTCCGAGATGACTAAGGGAACAGAAATCTTGCAGAAGAGCTGTCTTTTAGGATTTCTTGAGGGTTTGGGGCTTGCCAGTGTGATCAGCAGATCCTTCAGGGCCAGGTGACTCTGAAGCTAAACCTGAATGTGGAAGGAAGACACGTGGAAGCAAAGACAGGGACAGGTACAGTTCTTTCAGAGCCAAGTCTTAAGGCATTTGGGTTGGACCTAAATAAATAGATTAACCAGGGCCAGGGAATTGGTCCCTGGTACGAGACACAACTCTCTACCGTTACACTGCTGGCATGGTTTGGCCAACTCACCCTAAATCAGGTGCAGTTCAAGACTTGGCAGGGACAGGGACCCTTTGCAGTACAGATGCAGCTACTGTTGTTGGAGGGGAAGATAGATGAGCTGTATGAACACATGCCGCCCTGGGCCTCAGGGCCTGAAATTGGGCCCTAGCATGGTCTAGTTTACTGGCAATGAAATAACCCTAGTATCAAACCTTTGAAGTCCCTACACAAGCTTTACTTCAAGTGGTTCTAGTCATATTTTGAGGAAGACACACACACACCCTCCCTTCGTCTTACTGATTTTAAGGCTATATCATTTGGAGAGTGAGGCCGGAGAGGGCAGCGAGGGGACCAAGGCTGAGGTTGCCTAACCTAATTTGGATTTTGATTAGAGAAAGAATCTTTATGCCAGAAAATGTTGGCAAAAGCTCAAGAAGTTGCAGATGCAATAAATAAATGTTGAGTTAAAACTGACAAACAAAATAAACAACCAAAAATTATGCCAGGCATCAGCTCTACTTCAGCGTGGAGGGCACCAACTAAAGATAACAACAGTTATGGACCTCTGAGATCTTTCACGGCTGTTGAAAGATCCTGCTCCAGTTCAGCTCCTTTGTACAACTTCAGCCCAGACACACAAGGTTAACAGTAGATTTCTATCTGCATTTGCTGAATTTTATCCAGGACTGCAAGTTTCCTGCTGTGGTGGCACAGTTTAAAACCAATTCCCTTACTCATGCATGAGCCAGTCTAGGAGAACACCACCTACATCCTGCAGAAGACGCCCAGGTACACATTGCCCGTTGCTCCTGCCCAGGGACCTTTGCAGCATGAAGCTCCCATGGGGCTGGCAATGCAAGAGCCAGATGTTAAGTCCTAACTTTTCCCTCAGCCCCCAAAAGCTCAGGGTATGAGCTGGGTTAAGAAAACGACTTGGACCAAACAACTCCAGCCATCTGTGTGTTTAACTCATACTCAATCTCTGCCATTTTGCGGGCCAGACACTGGCTGTAAATCCAAAGTTACACTACAGAAGTGCGATGCACCCAGCAAGACATTTAAGAGCCTACAAGACCGCAAGTGCACAAAATCCACTCCAAACCTGAAAATCTGCCATCACAGCCACGTTGGGTACAGGGGGCTCAGAAATAGGGCTCTTGACTCAGCAAGTCTCATCCACTCGCAGAAGTAAAGGGAACGAGAAGCTCTTCTGGAGAAGGGGAGATGCGGGGTCCAGAGTCCCATCAAAGCTAGCAAAGGGGCAGGGTCCACCACAAAGTTCCTTCCCATGTTGTTGGCTCACTGAGGCCCTCCGCAAAGGTACCGCTGTGGGAGGACATGCCTTAAACCATCCCCGAACAGAGAGGGGCGGGCAATTGCCTGAAGGCTTTTTGTAGCAGCGTAGGTCCTCACGAGATAGCCGGGTCTCATGCCCAGAAATGGAACAATCAAAATCCAAGTAAGCAGTAAATCATGGGAGAGATAATATCTAGACATGTTTTATTATTCAAGTAAATATTTATGGCATCACTGACATAGAAAAGCCTGGGGCAGATACTTACACAAGGAGAACAGGGCAGGTGAGCTATACAGACACCATGAGACAGGCAAGGACCACAGCAAACAGCCTGCGCTGCTCAGGGCCTTTTCCAAAGGTTACCTTTAAATTCCCAGGGCAAAAAAAACAACAACAACAAAAATAATCCCAACCCTTCAACAGCTCTGGCATTGTGAGCAGCTGTGCATTCAGCTTTTTTTGAAAACCATCCCTGGCCATGGGAGTTTGCTAGTTTCTAGTAACAGTCTTTCTCCAAGAATCGGTCACCTACACATTCCCCAAAAGTAAAACGGTTAAACATATCCTCTAAAAGTGAGGAAAAGCTTTTCTAGTCTCAGTAGTTTGAGGTTACCTTCCACATTAACCCAAGGAATTGTGCAGTGATTTAGCCAGGACTCGCAGGTGATTTAAGAGCCCAAGTCTCACCAGCTTTCACAGACCAGGGGTACTTCTTCAAAGCTTGGCCTTCCTTTGCTACAAAAGGTTTCTCATTTGTGATGAGTCCTGTTATATTCATACAGCAGAGATTCTCAGACTAGAGAACCCAGGAAGAGATTCAGGGAACTCAACAAAAACAGCAGCAAAAAAATCCACAAACACCTAAGCAAGCCCTCTCTTGCAATTCCTGCAGCCATAAAAGACTGCAGACCTATTCTGCCTCTCCTAGGTCCCTCCCACCCACTCGGAGCTGGTATTCCCAGCAGGGTTGCAAAAATCTAGAAATCAAGCCGACCCATCAGCGCACAGAAGGCTGGACTGTACTTGTCCTGCATCGCCAGAAACTGTTCTCTATGAGCCAGTTAGGAAACCAGTGCTGAAAGAGACTGGATGTCACAGCTCAGAAAGTACAGGCATTAGGGATGACCATCTTTACCTGCAAGACAAGCAGATCTAGTCTATGCAATTGGGGCCAGAAAAAAAATAAAGGGGGAAAAAAAAGCTTCACTACCAAGAGTGGAGCCCCCATATTACTTCTTACCACCACTGCTATTAAATACTGGATTCCTAAATCCAGGTCATTTTATTCAAAGGCTGAAACCATTACCACCAGCTGGTGAACGTGCGCATGGTTACAGCGAGGAAAAAGAAGTCTATGTTTTACACACCAATAAAAGAGTGGGAGGCAAACAGACTGCTTCCAGACTGGTAAGGCCCCATACAGCACAAACACATAGGTTTACATGGGCAACAGCCTGCAGACAAGAGCCCTGCCTTAAAATGAGATGGCCTCAGGTAAAACCAGGCTGAACTCTTGAGCTTGCATGTGACCAAGACCAAAGCTAAAAACAATGCATTAAGATCAATAATTAGCAAAGAAATTTTTCTTTTTGGCTACCTGCAGAAATAAACCTCTCCCAAAGTCCTTCAGTTTGGAGGCAGTGACACTAAGAGAGCTTTCAGAGCTCCTGGCTTTTTTGGTGCCAGCAATGCACAGGAAGGACTGCAAAGTGCACAGACTCAAGCTCCCCAAAGCCCAGCTCAGCTAGACGAGGCATTCAGGAGAGGGTTGAAGGCAAATACAAAGAGTCTCCAGATAGAGAAGTCCATGAGAATTTGGGCTCTTCTGCCTAGAGGCTTAGATTAAAAAGATAATGTCATCAGACACCATGATCTGGTTGTCATCTTGCATGTGGGCTAACGCCGCCTTCACTTCGGCTGGTGAGAAGGGCTCAGGGTTGTCCTGGTTGATGGACTCCATCATGCTCTTCATGCCCACAGACTGGGCATGGGAAGCTCTGAAGACCTCCAGGAGGGCAGCCTTGAATGCTTTCAACCTAGGTAGGCAAGGCAGGGAAATAATCCACATCAGAGACTGAACGTAAGTCCTTCCCTTCCTGACCCTGAGCTGTTCCAGAAGCAGCACCCAGCAGGAGAGCCAAAACTGGAGCAAGGAGCACCCACCACCAAGTGTGGGTGTGCTTTAAAGAACCTCTGGTTATGCCCACGGACCTGCTACATCCACACAGCCCATCTCAGACCTATGGATACCAGCTCCAAGCCTGCACAGGGCGTAGCAATCAGGTTAACTCAGTCCTGCCTCCAGCCCTCATGGAGGGAACACACGAGCATCCCTGGCACCTTCTACTGACTGTTATCATCAGCTTCAGTCCTGCAAGGTTTCAACTCTCCAGGACACAAAGCAGCATCTCATACAAAAATTCAGGACCGGACCCACCAGCTGAGCTCTAAGCAGCAACAGGGTTACAGTCACGTAGCTGCAGGTAAGAAGTGGCTGGGACTTCACATAAAAGCCAACATCCGAAATAATCAGAGCCGCAGCTCACCGGCACCTCATGGAGGTGTTTTATAGAGATCCCCTCACAATTTAATCCAGGCTGACCTGCTTGACTTACACAGCTGGAAATGTGCCACTATACAGCTCAAAGCAGTCCTACAGTTTTCTATAGCGGGCAGAGTCCTCACTCCAAGGGCACATGAGCCCTTAGCAATACCACGTTTCCCTGCCCTGCAGCCTTAGGAGAGATTTGTCACCTTGGATCCTTATTCCAAAACCTCCCAAACCCAACCTGGTCATTTGATCATCTTATACAGACAGGAAGCATGCTATATTCCAGCTTACAAAGGGGAAAAAAAAAAAAATCTTGCTACATTACCATCATGAATATCATCTACTCCACATCTGACCCCTCCTCCTCCTCCCCCTGCTTCTGCAGCTCCCCACTCACCTCAGGTCAGCCAGCTCTGACTTCTTCGCTTCGCCAGCAGCTGAAGGTTCAGGCGTCTTGGGAGTATGTGCCTGGACTGGAGCAGAAAGAGGAGAGTTACATGCACCCACCCAGCACCTTGAACACACAGGGAGCTACCACATGCTGCAGCAATCAAGAAACAAGGGCTGCATTTAGTCTCTTGATACAGGGCAGGTGATGCCAAACTCCTCCTGTTGTTACTTTTGCAGCAGTTTGGAAGCAGACAATAATCAGCCACAAGGCAACTCCAGGAGAACGTTTTCTCTACTCCAGGAGAACAACTCTACTGGTACTGAGGATTTTCAGACGCCAAAGTTTCCTCAGTGTCCGTTGCTGGATGATACTCTGCTCCCAGCACACTGACTCAGGGCTTTGCCAGCAGCTACTCGATCTGACTGCTATCCACAGACTGTTACTGTCATGGGAAGGAGGCAGGACTCTGCTCCAAACAAACTACCAGGAGGTGTCGAAGCCCCCAGTACAACAAGCAGAGAAACTTAACGCTGTCAGTGGAAAGCAATTCAGCTGACCAGATTGAGGTACCTGCTTTGGGGAGCCAAATTGTTCTTCACCAAGCTCCATAGACCGTGTTGACCAAATCTCCACTGACGATGGTGGGAGCAGCAGGTTTGCAGACAACTACGTGATAACCCTGAGCTGAAACCCACCCTGGCTAACACAGAGACCTGCAGCTTAACACACCCCTTTCCCCACTGCTGCGCTAAAGGCTTTACTGCACTCAGTCACAGAAGAATGAGGAAGGAACCCAGCCCGGGGCTCCAGGCAGGATCTACGCAGAGGCAGCCCATCCACTAGCTGAAAGAGGAAAGCATGGCTGGCCGGCCCAGCACTGGGTTTCCAGGTACCGCACTGTGCCAAGGACCCCGAGCAGCCCCAGCATGGAGTTGCTTCTCACTGTAGTGCACAAACCCAACAGCACAGAAGGCAACAGCACCCTCAAAGAGCTGCGTGCCAGTGAAATCCCACAGACGCTCACCCTCTGGCATCTCCTCTTCCGCATCACTGAAGTCGTAAGGGTCGTAGGAGTCTCCTTCGTCCCCTGAGCGCGCCTTCTTCCTCCTGGGTGAGGGGAGAGAAGGTCACTTCTCCACACTGAACCACAGACCTCAGGAACGCCACAGAGCTCCTTGAAACATCAGGCTAGAGCAATGCAGGGTACCTGCAGCTTGCAGATAAACTCAGAGCTCATCTGCCATCAATTCAGCCATAAACTTCCACATCTAGCAGAGGATCTGAGCCATACGTTCAGGTGCTTACCTATGTTGTCACCACAAGCTTCAGGGAAGTCAGCCATCCCCCTGCCGGCAGCCATTACGCTGGCCAGAAAGAGGCCAGTCGCCTTTTTGCAATATCCCCCCTCTTTCTTGCTCAGGCTCCTACCTTCTCTTCCTGCTCTCCTCCTTGGGCTGCTGATCCTCCTCCTCCTCTTCAGTCTCTGAGTCGTCCTCTGCCTGCTTTTTGCGCTTCTTCTCTTTCTCCAGCACCTGCACAACAAAGGCAGGCAGGACTCAACCTGCTTCTGACGCAGGCAGGATCCCTGTTCCCTCTGCTGTCCCGGAGCATCACTCCTGCTTGCTCCCAAAACAAACCTGCCTCCTTCCGATGCAGCCTTGCTGGACTAAACAACCCAAAGGGTTTCACTCCCCTCCAAGAGACCTGTCTGTCCAACCTCCCTCTGCACTAGGAAGAAGCCTGAGCCTAACACACCTGCACACGCATGCCTGCGAGTTAGGTGAGCACTCAGCCACGTCCCACAATGCCTCTTACTCCAAAACACCTGCTTCCAGGAGGGTAAGCTCAGGGCAAGGCCTCTCAGAGGTATTTGCCGGATCACCCAACTAGGCATACCAGGATGTGTCCTTCCCAGCCACAGAGAGACAGATACCAGCCCCCTGCACTCCAGAAGGGATAGCCGTTGCCTTTCAGGGGCTAGCAACACCACATGGGGCCAGGAGCTTCCTGCAGCCCAATTTTCACGCCGTGGCTGAGATATGGCCCTGCTGCTAGCAACTGTGGGTGCTCTGCCTGTTCCAGGCCCAGAGCCCAAACCTGCCCCTTCTGATGATCCCTTTAGGGCCCCTCTGCTGCTAAGGGACACCGTTGCCCTTGCTGGGCTCTGACCTTTTTGAAGTAGGCAAACTGCACCAGCTCCACAGCTGCTTCTGCGTCCTGAAGATCAACAGTCTTGTTCATCCTGGCCTTCGCATGGGCTGTGGAGAGACGGATCAGCGTCTCCAGGGTACGGGCTGTGACTGGGGAGGTCTGGGGATGGAGAACGGATGGCTGTGAGGTGCCATGTCCTCATAGGGTCTGCCTGACCACTGAGAGACCACATTCAGAATGGGGCCGGCCTGGCAGGACCCCATGTAGCCTGGACATCAGCACCTGGACTCAACCTCCCTTTGCAACACCAAAAGGTGATCCAGGAGAGGAAAAACCATAATGAGAGAGGAGAACATTTGCCTCAGTTCCCCTCATCCTGGCAGTAGAGGGAGGGAAGAAGCTGCTCGCCCATCACGAGCAGCGCAACAGCAGAGCTCACCCTGGCAACATCAGAGTTCATCTCGTTCTGGCTGCGCAGGCGGGAGTATTCCTCAGCTATGTAGTTTGCCGACTCCTGGGTCAAGACAGGCTTAATGATCTTTGCTACGTGGATGTATTTCCTCATGAACTCCATGCTGACGATCTTCTCTCTGTGGGAGACACACACACACCCGTGTCCCCAACAGGATGAGCAAAGGCAGCCTGCAAAAATGGGGCTGCATGCAGAAAAAGGATAAGCACTACCAGGTACAAGGGAAGTTTAGCTCTAGGAGACATTTCCCAAGCTCTTCGTGGCACCTGGCATTACAGATCAGGCTCAGAGCAACTGCCCAGAGCAGACATTTCAGAGCTTCCTTTGCATCCTGCCTATGCATCTTCACCACTCTCAGCCACCACCTACATGCTCGAGCCAAATCAACCACATTTTCAGATTCGTTCCTGGCGCTGGAAACCCCAGAGCTAGAGGAAGGAGCAGCCACCGGGGCCGTTCCCAACCCATTTCAGACTCTACATGGGATAGGATGTGGGACTCACTTCCGCCGGTTGGGCCCGTGCAGGAGGTCATCATGTTTCTCATACACTTGGAGCTCCTGTTCCTCCTCCTGTGCGAAGTCAGGGTCCTCTGTAGCCAGGATCTCCACGGCACTGCCCAGGGGCATGGCTGGGAAAAGGGAGGGTTACAGAGAACAGGACTTTAGTCTCTTGCAGCGTCTCTGGAGCAACGGTCTTCCGAGAGCAGGCCAAAAGCCACCTACCAATAGCACTCAGCAAAACCACATACAACAGACCCTAACAGCTGGTAATAGGGGCCACGAGGCGAGAAGGTCAGACAGGGAGGAAGGATAAGACCAAGCAGCAAGGCAGTTTCACAGCCTCGGGAAAAAGAGTCTGTGTCAAGAACTTTGAGCTCCATGGTGCTGCTCCCCTTCTCGTGAAAAACAACATAACCTCATTTTTCCCAGTGCTCCCAACTCCCAGGAAAGGGAGCAAAGACTTTCAGGTTGTGCCTCAACACAAGCAGCCCAACCTTCTGCTATGCCCAGTGCCTCTGCCGTGGCCAGACAGGACAGAGCTGGGCAGAGGGCTACAGAGGACAGACAGAGACTCGTTGCCTCAGGGTCATGGCAAAGCAATATTCAACATCCCACACGGAACAAGGATCCAGCCCCTTCCTGCCTGCAAGCAATAGGGAAGTGACCACAGCCAGAGAAAACTCGTAACGCACGGGCTCCCTATCATCCACCAAGGAGGAGAGAATAACCTTGGCTGTAGGAAGGCTCAGGGCTCCCAGACCTTGAGAACCAACTCACCATCCCCATCCTGCTCGTTGGGGTTGCGGTAGCGGTGCATTCGCAGGACGTGGTCCGAGATCTCCCTGTCCTGCTCAGGGTCCGTCTGGTCCAGGACAATGAAAAGCAGGTCAAAGCGGGAGAGCAAGGAGTCCTGCAGGCCAATGTTCTCCATGGGTGTCTTGTACTGGTCATACTGCAAGAAGCAGAGGGGAGAAGTTATAGCAGACCCTCACTGGTCAGTCTGGGCTGTTAGGAGAGTTGGGTGGACCTCCCTAGGTGAGGCCTTAAAGGATGAATGTACAGGCAGCCAGAGACTGCCTGCAGAATCCATGCTAAACCCAGCCTGCTGCAGACATAAAGGCCTATTTTCTCCATCCTGGAAGATGGGAATAGCTCTCATTTGCAAGGAAAACCCATGCTTTTTTGTTCTCCCTTCTCAGGGTCTGTCCCAGCCAGATTGCAGGCCAGACACCATAGGCTAAGTGCCACAGACCTCATCCTGGCTGCTCTTCCCCAGCTCAAGGCTGGGATGTTCAGCTCAAGACAAATACCTGGGTACCACCAGCCACGAGATGCAATCCCACCACAGTCCCCCAAAAGCTCATCACCCAGGTTGAGGATTCACTGGGCTGCCCAGAGCCTGCACACAGCAGTCTCGGCTCTAGCTGGAGCACGGGATGGCTTGCAGCTATGTGGTCGCATGGCTGCTCTCCAGTCCCACGCCTCTGGGGCAGGGCACCGAGATCCTCCGGCAGCACTAAACCGGGTTAAGAAACTCCACAGGCCTCACTCGGGGACTTGAATGCAAAGTAAGCAACCCCATAAATCCCTCTCACTCCTGGGACAACCGTGAAAAGCAGCAGCAACCAATCAGGTCTTTGCACCCAAAGATCCCAGTCCTGTTACCCCAGTAAGGAGTGAGTCACTAGTTTGGGGAGAATCTTTCAGTTTTTAACAGTTGCTTTTTCCACCAAGATAGCTCCCGCCAGCCTTCCTCACAGAAGGGACCCAGCGTACCCCAGCCCTCACCCCCACTCACCCGGCCATAGACCGGATTAGCCGCAGCCAGGACGCTGCAGCGGGAGTTGAGCCGCGCGTGGATGCCGGCTTTGGCGATGGTGACACGGCCCTGCTCCATCACTTCGTGTATGGCCGTACGGTCGATGTCGGACATCTTGTCGAATTCGTCGATACACACCACCCCCCGGTCAGCCAACACCATGGCCCCTGCTTCCAGGCGCCGTTCACCTGGGCGAGGAAGAAGGTGAACCACCATCCAACAGTCCCACGCATCTGTCCCCTGCCATCACCTGCCACTGCCACACCATCGCTCCATCCCTACGACTAGGCTAAGCCTTAAATAGCAGCAGCCATTTTGGCTCAGGCCTGTCCATCTCCTACTCTCCTTGAGGGCAGGACACTGAGGAAGAGGAGACCCACAAGCTGAAAGAGGACAAGATCCAGCCTGTTGGTGTCAGCCAGCTCCCAAAGAGGATAAACCTCATAGAAAAGGAGAAGAGAAGACCACCACCTGACAGAGGCAGAGAAGATATCCCTGAACACTGTTATCATTGCCATAAAGCTTCTGGCCAGAGCAAGGCATACAGGTGCCACTGCAAGAAGGACAAAGAGCAATCCTGGACCTAGCAGAGACCCTGCTGTCACTTCAGTATCAGCCAGCAAGCCTCTGCCAGCTCCCAGCAGGAACCAGTCCGTTCCTTACCAGTTTCTTGGTCTGTGGTGACAGCAGCAGTCAGACCAACACCAGAGGAGCCCCTGCCGGTGGTGGGGATGGCCCGGGGTGCAGTGGAGAGCACATACCGCAGCAGCTGAGATTTGGCAACCGAAGGGTCTCCTGAAACAGAAAGGATGGCATGAAATGGGGATAAGTGGCTAAGAAAGCAGTTTTCCAAAGAAAGACCTACAGGTTCGGGTGGGCAGTAAGTTGAATGTCACTCTGTAGGGCACCCTGGCAGCAGAGCAGGGAAACAGCATCCTGGGCTGTCTGAGCAAGACTACAGCTAGCGGGGCGAGGAAAAGGATCCTTGTCTTCCGTTTGGCACTTGTGACCACCACATTACCCGCATACCGTGTCCAGTTTGGGCCTCCCAAGTGAGGAGAAAGGAAGAAAAAGAAAAAAAGGGGGGGGAAGGGGGATGAGAAGGGGAGTATTTAGCCTTTAGAAAAGAAAGTGAATGGAAAATCTCCTTGCCTTCCTCATCTACCTACTGGGAGGAAATAGAGAAGATGGAACCACACTTTTCCAAGAGGCGCTTGGTGACAGAACGAAGAGCAACTTCGAACATAGGAAATCCCTCTCTATGTGTGGTCAAACACAGGGATAGGGCCCCAGATAGGCTGTGGGATCCCATTCCTGGAGATGTTCAAAACTAACCAGACAAGTCCCAGACCAAACTGATCTACCAGTGGAATTCACTCTGCTTTGCAAACAGCATTGGACTAGGGACCTCCTGAGGTCTATGAAACTCAAGCCAGGAAAGCGAATACTAGTTCCTTGATCTCACCACGCCCCCCCCCCCACCCAAAACCCAGCTTAGGGTTCCTCTGCCCAACATCTCCAGACCTATTAGCAAGATGTTGATGTCTCCTCGGATGCGGCTCCCATTCTCTAGGACTTTCTCCACTCCTCCAAGCAGCATACAGAGAAGGGCCTTCTTGATGTATTCATGTCCATGGATACTGGGAGCCAGAGATCTCGCCAGCTGGTCAAAGATGTCCTAAGGCAGAAGAGGCAAAGCATAGCCCGTAAGATAGACGGCAGCAAACAAGAACAAGGAGTAATACTTTACAACTCTATCTGAGCACACCCATGCAAGAAAGGAGTTTATTGCTACCACAGAACCACAGCAGTGAAAGTTATTTATACAGCAGAAGACATTTGTTGGAGTTTTCTTTCAATCATCCTGGCCACGGTTCTGATGCCCTACATCACAATAACCCCAGCAACCACTGGAAGCAGCAAACCCTTTAAGTGCAGGGCACCATCCTCTCCGAGATACAAAGCAAAGGCTAGATCATAGGATCAGACTGGGGTACGCTCCTTTTCCCTTCTTAGCCCAAGACTTGTGATTTTGCTACGTTTTCTTTCAGAGCATCAGTGATCCACACTGTGCTATCACTCTGTTCTTAGTTTTGAGGAAGAAGAGAGGAAGATATTTCTTCTATAGACTATTTCTCTGGCAACCGGCTAGCAGATTCAGGAAACACAGATTTCCATCTTCACAACTGCACACAACAAAGCTGCCAACAATCAGGAAGCTCTACTAGTATTACAGAAGCAGCAAAACCAAGTCAAAATAAACAAAAAGAACCCTCCCAGAACCTGATAGAACTGTGAATGAAATGCAAAGAAAGTAAGTGGAAGATCCAGCAACATTGCTAAGAGGGGGGAAGAGTTTACTCAAAGCCCGTTCAAGAACAAGACAGCTCCTTAACCACGTGCCAAGCTTTAAAACCGCTACAGTTGAAACCTCATGTTTGGACACAAGCCTACCTAGAAGACATATTCGTAAGTAACATTTAAATACCTTGGAGCGACTCTTGCTGAATCTCTTGATCTTGGCCACATCAGCAGCAGAGTAGAGAGGCCGAATATCTTTGCTCATCTGCTTCACGTGACAGGCAATGAGGATAGTCCTGGAGAAGAAACACAGCCATGGTCAGGTGTGCAAACCCCAGAGGCCTACAGGTCACAACAACAATGCAATAGAAACTTCCACAGGGTGATTTGCTCTAGAAAGTCCTCACGGAGGGCTGGAAAGCTCCAAGAGCTATAACCCTCCTCTGTCTTTGTCTAACTGGACTACTCAGGCAACGCAGCATCTTTAAGAGTGTCCAACCCACTCCACACACAGCTGGACTTTACAATTCAATAGTGATGCTAAGGAACCAGTAGCAAACCCAGCTCTGTGATGGCTACCTACTTGCCCTACCTCACCCGCCAAAGACATGACCCTACTGAAAAGTGTGAACAGCCTGGAGTTGTCCTTCAGGCCAGAAGGAGACTCACCTGAATGTCCCTGAAGTATAACCCCCTTTCTTTCCTGGCAGGCAGCGGTATGTCCCAACCACCTGGATGCGGTCCCCAGGTTTCACTTTGTCCACTAGGTCGTCATCTAGAATGACATCCACCGAGCGTGGCAGCTGCCCTGCTGGTGCCTTCTCAGGCATCTCCTGGATGGTGATGGTTTGATGATCCTTGTAGACTGAGAGGCCAAACTCTGTCTCCAAGGGGTTATTCTCTTCATCCTAGAGGAGGAACGAAAAGAATAAGACTAGCATCACTTTTTAGGAGCGCTGGAAAGATGGGTGAGCTGAGTGGCGAGAAGACAGGCTGCACCATCCAAAACACGTAAGACCACTGAAAATGGTTGCTTAATAAAGACTGCCGGAGCCTGGGGTTCACCAGCTCCACAGCCTCCTTATCTAACTCTTAGCACCCAGGAGTGTTGGTACACTCTCTCTCTCCAAGCCCTGTAGCTAATGTAGGCAGCAATAACACCACCCATGCAGAAAACAGTACGTGCACTGAGGTCACAGCTCAGGTCAACATTCTTGCACTCCCAAATACAGACCAGTCATTCTGCCCAAGGATGCATATATCCTCCAGGAGAAGACAGATCTGCCCATACTAACCCAGGTACCAAAAGCAAGAAAACTGGCTGAAAACCCTTAAGAAAACCAGCTAAGCATCTTATAGCAGAAGCAAGATCATAACTAACATCTGAGCTTCTCAAACGAAAGCTGGTCTGGTGATTGTGTGACTAACAGAGACTTCGTTTTAAATGTTCCTAGTAGCTCTCGGGCTTTGCCACATCACACACTCTTTTCTCTATTCCATGGACTATGTAGGCAGAGGAAAAAGAGATCCACAGGGATCTGAGACCCTCAGCTCACAAACAGCGTATTCTCCCCAGAGGGACTTGCTGACACTTCTCACTAGACCACTTCACCTTTGTAGGGTACACAGAGCTGGACGGGAAAGCATCTAGAGATGTCATGTCCGTATAGCGACGCTCAATAGTTTTCTTAGTAGCTGGGCAATAATGGACACTCCGGACAATCTTTGGACGAACCAGAGAACCTGAGTTTGGAAGAAAAGAGAAAAGAGCTAGGGCCAACAAAACCCCCTCTATATTCAGCCAGCAATCCCCCATGCAATTTCCACTCAGAACTGCACTTGGGACATCTGTTGATAGACAGGGTCTGCTACGTGCCAGAATTTGCCAAATTCGTTACATCAAAGGCCATCTCAACATTCAGAACTTGTATCTAGTCCCGTATTCCCCCTTATGCATGTTGCCAAGATGCACCTCAGCTCCTGGATGAGCTACAGCCCCTCCACAACAAAAACCTCAAACCACTGCTCTTCAGCATAGCTATACCTCAGGTATCCCATTCTTCCCCCACCACACATCCACACTCACATTTAGTCACGATGCCCTCCACACAGACGACACAGCTAAGGAAACAGGCAGTCAGCGTCCGGGGCGACACGTGCTTGGAACCAAAGCTGCCCTCGAGCCCAATGTAAAAGTCCTCATATTGCTTGGCATAGGTGGCGTCAACAGAGGCAACAAAATCCTTCAGAGCACGCTGGAAGGCGATCAGCTCCTCAAAGGCATTGCTCAAAAGCCTGAAACAGGGGGAGGTGATGATGTCGTCAGCTCAGTAGCAAGGACCAGGCATTATTAGCGTGCTGCCTTCCTCCATCAGTACATTTGGGAAAATGTGCAAAGCTTTTCCAGGCCTCCACACACTCTGAAAGCTTACTAGAAAGCTGAGGCAAAAAAAGACAAAGCTCATCACCTCTGCTGGTCAGCTCAGCTCCCACCAACAGCCAGGGACTGTAGGAGCAGAACTGTCCAACCATATCTGCAAAACCTCACATGTCCCTGAACGGATTTGAAAGCCTGGTCCAAAATGGTACTAGCATCCTAAAAGGAGACGCTTCATACCATGCAAAAAACCCCAACTTGCTGCAAATACTAGAACTAATAGTTTTTACCAAATCAAGGGTTTGCTAGCTTTGGAAGGCATGAACATCAAGGCCCATCTTTACAAGGGAACCAGCATTCTTGTGGTCCACAGGACAAGGTCCGGCCCTTCCTTGCAAACAAGACGTACAGAAAACGGGTTAAACTTCTATATCTGCGTGGTGCCAGTGATGCACCCCACCATCCCACTCAACACCCATCCAAGCTTATCAGAGGCTCCCCTAACCGGTTAGCTCTCTTCTCGTTCTTCCTCCGCAGGTCGTTGATGTTGACAAGGAGGCGGTACTGGTTGTCACTGATCATATCGCGGACTTTGCTGTGGTAAATCCCTTGATCTTCCTGCAGAAGAAATACCCATTTTACATGAGCAGGTGTTACAAACACAGTCCTAAGGAGACAATTTCTGCAAAGCATCTCTTGCTGGCAGCCTTTTAAAGAAGCTGACCCCAATGTCAAAGCAGCTTATCATAAGAAACGGGTCCCATTAGGGCACTTTCAATTTTTCCCACATATTGCAAAGCACCCTCCTTTCCCAAGGACTTCACCGCTGTCTCACATTCTTGTATTTAAAGATCATCCTCATCAGATTTGGGTTGTCCGAGATAGCGCTGAGTTTGCATTTAATCTAAACACAGATACGCCTGCTTTAGTCCATCTGAATGGGCTGACCCAGGCTGCTCAGCAGACCCACACCTGGGCCGTACCAGCACACTCGGGCAGCATACGCACTCACTGCTGGCTCTTCTTCACATCTAAAGGGAAAAGCAGCCCTGCACCTTGCCAAGCTCCCAGGAGCGGGACCCCCAAGTTCAGCCTGCAGCAAGGCAAGGAGCCAGGCTGGAAGAGCCCCCGAGGCCGGCTGCTGCCTGCCCCTGAGCTGCAGCTGCTGGATCCCATAACTGGACTGCGGGGGGGGGGGGGGGGGGGGGAGGATGGAGGGGTGCAGGCGGTCCCCCACCCCAGGGGCAAGGAGGGAAATGCCCCAGAGCACCCCCCCCGCAACACCCCAACGCAGCCCCACTCCCGGCCTCACCTCATCGTCTAGGAAATCCAGGTAGTCGCGCTGCGCCTCTCGCAGCTCTGCATCCTCCAGCGCGCCCGCCGGGGCCGCCATGCTCCCCGCTGCACCGGGAGGCCGGGCGGGCCGCCGGGCTCCCGACGGCGCCGCGGTGGGGTAGGGTGGAGGGGGACGCACAAACCGCGCCGGGTAAGGGCCGGGGCCGCAGACCTCGCTCCGCCGCTGCCACCCGGTGCCGATCGCGCCCGACCACGCTCCGCCCTTGGCGCCAAATCCGACGCGTTTTCCCGCCACCGCAGGGCTACAGCGCGGGGAAGCGGGGGGGGGGGGGGTGTTCCGCTTCCTTCCCACCGCCGCTCCTCATTGGGCGGCGCGGCCTGACGTCGCGGAGCCTCCTGCCAATGTGAGGGGGGCAGGAATTCGCGGGAGCTGACGCGCCACAGCGCCAGCCAATCAGCGCGCGGATGGGGAGATGGGCGAGGGGGGATTTCGCGCGCTTGCGGGAGGCGCGCTGCCAGGGGCTGGAAGCCGCCGGCGGGTTGAGAACCACGGGAGGTTTGTTGTTTTGTTTTTGCTTTTTTTAATTTCTAACTTTTTTCACTTTTTATTTTTCTTTCAGATTTTGAGGAGACCCGTTTTCGGGTGTCTTCTCCCCGAAGCATGTGGGGAGTGGGCGTTTCTTTTTCCTTTGAGACGGCAGATTAAATTCTTCTTTGCTGACGTGAGTCCAGGAATTGGGGGCTTGAGATTAAAAAAAAAAAAAAAAACAACACAGATACTGCGCATTTTGCAGAGAAATGGCGAGCTTTACGCATGTTTTTGAGAGATGTTGCAGGCAGGAATCACAGAAAAAGGGGGACAGTTGCACCTCTTAAGTGTCACGTATATAAAAACTCGCTGATACCCCGCTAAAAATATTATTTTGTACACCTTAAAAATAATATCTAAACTCTGATACTCCGATCATTAAAAATCGTTTACGGATTAAAAAGCAGAAACGTTCTCTTTTATTCAGCAAGGCATGCAAACTTGCCTGTGTCCCCTAGATAGTGCTATAACTGAAAACAGTTGTAGTTGGGCGGATAATAAATACTCTCTCAGGATTGTGTTTAGCTGTGTAAAATGCTGCCTCAAATATTCCTCCTGCTTGATGTCACTAGAGGGAGCAGCTTCAGTTCACGAGCTTGCAAAGTCCCTGGAACAAAGGCGCAGGAAACAATAGCTACCCTGTTTCCCCTTTACCATTTATGTCTCTAGATCCTCTCCCTCTAAACGCGTTGGAAATGTGGTTAGTAACTATCGTGAGTGGTTCAGGGTATATGTAACCCGAGTCCTTGAGGAGTTTCGCCCCACAGATTTTTCAGGTAATTCCACATCAAAGTGCAACTTCAGCTCTTCTAAAGTTTTTGGGCCCAGTCCTCCTCTGGAATAACGACAGAGTATTGAATGTGGCAGGCTGGCAGGAGTAAAGGATTTAGTGCTCTGTTACACTCTTCCCCTCCCCCCCAGGCTATTTTATTACCTCCTGAGCTGCACACTGCACCTGGAATGGCCTTCCTGCTGCTGTGTGCCGCCACAGCACCCATTTTCCTTCAGACTCCCCTCAAATCCATCTCTTTCCGTGATTTTCTGGACAATTTTTGGTTTTATTTCCACTGACTTCCGTGGGGATGGCAGGAGGATGAGGCCTTTTGGTGTGCCCGTACTTGTACCACAGAGACTTTCTGGCCTGGTAAAAGAGCCTCAGAAAGCCCCTGGCAGTGCAAGATAGAGCACCTTTGGGGCTGATCTAAGCTCTACTGGGGACCAGAGTCATCTGAGCACTATCAGAAGAGATAGAAAGATACTTATTCTGCTTTCCATAAGGCAACATAATACAATACAATAAGCACTACAAACATTTCGGGTAACGTATTGTGTGTATTTATCAACCCCTGCCATGAAAGGAAGAACGCGAGAAGCGCGTGCCCTGGGTATTAGGAAGAATGATATATAAGTGGCCAGGTCAGCTGTAATTGTATAAAGTGCCTGGAGGAATCATCTGTATAAGTCCCTAAATGAAATATAATATGTTCTGTATATGTTACCAGAACCTGACATGAAATAATCTTCTCTGAAACAGTTTTTCTCACTCTGCAACAGACAGTCCCTTGAATCCATCAGTGAATGCAGCCGACTTGCTTTATCACAGGTAAAAAGATTGATGGAGGCGAAGGGATTTGTTGAGTTGAAGGGCAGTTCCTCAGGCACCTGTGGATCTGGTTGCAAAGCAACCCATGAATCCAGCTGAAAGCTAGTGCTTTTATATGTGCCAGAGTCACCAGGGTGGGATTCATCTCCAGAGTCAGATACCCATATCCAGACAGTATGGTGATCTCACCTATGTTTAGGTGTCTTATTCTCAAAACGAATCCTAGCTCCCAGCAGGGGAGGAGGATGGGGTCCTCTGCTCTGGAGTCGCGCTCGCTGGACCCGGAGCAAGGTAAGGGAGCGCTGCTTGCCCTCCACTGCCACCAGCGCGTGCAGAGCAGTGCTCGGCCCACACTTCTACACCCTGCTCTGCCCCAGCTTGTGGGATCGGTTTGGACCCCCAGGACTAACATTTTGACACCCTCTTCCCAGGCCAGCTAGAGCTGAAAGGGAGTCAGCAGGAACCGTCGTCGCTCCTGACCTCAAAGTAACAAGAGTTAGGGCTAAAAATAACTGCCTGTTGTTATTCATGACAGTGCCCTATAGCAGCTGCTCTGGTGCTTGTGTGAATAATTAATTGGAACAGGTCAGGCCGGAGAGAACAAAGGGATGAAGAGAGATGGAGACTGCAGCAGAAACCGAGCTGTGGCAGAAGCTTCTCTGCCTCTGTCCTGGGGCAGAGGAAGCAGCATGACGCTCTCAGCGTAGAGTCTACAGCTGTCCTATATCATGTAAGCACTGCAGTGGCCCTTGCCTATCCCAGAGTCTTGGAGCACGCTGCACCAAATAACGAAGGCTCACAAAAGGCCTTCAGGATGGGTACACTGTCTCTGTCTCACCCCGAGGCTATGGGCTTGTGAGCAAGGGGCTTTGGTGACGATCCTGGAATGGCCATCCCTGCTAGCCTCCTCCAGGGTTGTCTCCACTCTCATGAGAGACAGTGATACCCCAGCGTGCTACACAGGGAGGCTGTGAGTGGGCCAGTTCTCCGGGCCGGCTCACGACGTGGCGAAAAAACCACACTACCACATGGAGTGGGGAGGAGACCTTCCACCTTTAGCTCATGTTATTAGCAAAGACTTTCTCGGATAAAACCAAGTGGAGGAGAACCACACAAAACACACATCTGCCAGGGGTCACTTTCAGCCAAGACAGCCAAACAGGGCTTCTTAATTTTGCACCGGCTAATTCTATAGCTATCAGGAAATTCCAGATTTACCATAGATAACATTAAAAATAAACAAGCATTTTGAGAAGAATTAAAATGAACAACAAAACCAAGTGCTCGTTGCTGGGGCTTGTGCAAATCCCTACCTTTTAGTACTCCCTAGGAGACTTTCTAAGGACAGATCACCAGGCAATTCTCTCTCATATGTCCTGTCACACTTCAGCTGTTATTAGGAAGAGTGAAGCACAGATCCATAATGATATTTAGGCACCTATTATCCACTGAAAACAATGGGAATTAAGCACTTAAATACATAGAAGGTCTGGGCTGCAGAGCTCAGATCTTAGCAAGGCTTTCATTAATTCTTTAATCAATTAACGAAACCCTGAAAGAATCAAGAGTGGGTGTAGGAATAAATTCCATGGATGAATGACACACAAGCGGTGTTGACCAGAATATCTTAACTGTTCCTATTTACAGCTTGGTAGAAATGGGCATTGATAGCAGTTACATCTGCCTGTCAGGCAGTGACCAGCAGTGGAATTTTTGCCTGCTCTGCTCTGTTCTTGAGCCTTTACGGATAATGTGAAGGGGTAACGTGTTCTTGGCAGGGAAAGTGGAGATGCAATAGCATAACATTGCAAAGCTGCAAACCTGCTTCCAGGCAGAAATCCAGCCAGGCTAGTACAGGCAGAAAATCAGGCCGATCATAATCAGTGAGGAACAAATAGGGTGTGCAGCTCCCAGGAATCACAGAATGGTTGAGGTTGGCAAGGACCTCTGGAGATCATCTAGTCCAGCCCCCCTGCTCAAGCAGGGTCCTCTAGAGCACATTGCCCAGGATCATGTCCAGGCGGGTTTTGAATATCTCCGGGGAAGGAGACTCCACTACCTCTCTGGGCAACCTGTTCCAGTGCTCAGTCACCCTCACAGGAAAGTTGTTTTTCTTCATGTTCAGACGGAACTTCCTGTGGTTCAGTTTGTGCCTGTTGCCTCTCGTCCTATCGCTGGGCAGCACGGAGAAGAGACTGGCCCCATCCTCTTGACACCCTCCCTTCAGATGCTTATACACATTGATGAGATTCCCCCCTGAGCCTTCTCTGCTCCAGGCTAAACAGGCCCAGCTCCCTCAGCCTTTCTTCAGAGGAGAGATGCTCCAGTCCCCTGATCATCTTTGTAGGCCTCCACTGGACTCTCTCCAGGAGTGCCGTGTCTCTCTTGTCCTGGGGAGCCCAGCACTGGACACAGTACTCCGGGTGAGGCCTCCCCAGGGCTGAGGAGAGGGGCAGGATCACCTCCCTCCACCTGCTGGCAACGCTCTGCCTAATGCACCCCAGGATACCGTGGGCCTTCTTGGCCACAAGGGCACACTGCTGGCTCATGGTGAACTTGTCCACCAGGACACCCAGGTCCTTCTCTGCAGAGCTGCTTTCCAGTAGGTCAGCCCCCAGCCTGTCCAGGTGCATGGGGTTATTCCTCCCCAGGTGCAGGACCCTGCACATCTTTGTTGGTCTTCATGAGGTTCCTCTCTGCCCATCTCTCCAGCCTGTCCAGGTCCCTCTGAATGGCAGCACAGCCCTCTGGTGTGTCAGCCCCTCCTCCCAGTTTTGTATCATCAAAGCACACTTGCTGAGGGTGCACTCAATCCCTTCATTCAGGTCACTGATGAATAAGCTGAGCAGGATTGGACCGAGTATTGACCCCTGGGGGACACTGCTAGCTACAGGCTTCCAATTAGACTTTATGCCACTGACCACAACCCTCTGAGCTCTGCCATCCAGCCAGCTCTCAATCCATCTCACTGTCTGCTCCTCTAGCCCACGCTTTGTCAGCTTGCCTACGAAGAACTAACGTTGACATTTTCAACGAGGCTTTGCAGTGGGCTGAAATAAGATTGGGAGATGGAGGTACCACGGAGGAGAGAGCCAGAGGAGCACCTGAGTTCCCACCAGCCAGGTCATGAACGTAGGCGCAGAGCTGCTCCGCACTGGCTAGCAAACTTTCCTGCTTCTCCAAGGACTGCCGAGCAGGAGGAAGGCCTTGCTGAGATTGCATGGGGTAGGGAGCCAGCTCTCCTGCAAAATGCACCAGGCTGGCCACATCCGACTGTAATAGCAATGACTTTGATCACTACCTACTGGATTTTTTTTTTCCTCAGACCTCTGCGAATGCTTGAATCCCATGGTGTGAGATTTCTTTATATTGCTGTGCATAGATGTCCCCATGTACACTAGGTTTCTGATACCGCTTTATTGATAGTCTTTATTTATTTCCTGTTCCACTGGAGAGATCTCTGCTTTTTCACACGCACATACCCTGTGATCTCTCCGTGGCTCTATTTTGCCCTTAGTTTAAATGAAAGTTAATTTTCAAGCCAGTCAAGTTACTATCTATTAGCTTCCCGTTATACCGAGCAACCTTATCTAGCCCATGAAAGGGAAAGGAGTGCAGGAGTAAGCTGCGCAGTTAAGTGGCTTGTGGTTCACCCACAGCTCCAAAAATGAGGAAAGCATATTCCAGATAGAAGAGAGGGTCACTTTGTCATTAAGCGGCACATTTGGGTTAAGATTTCTGTGATGCTTCAAAAATATTTAGAATAAAGTGGAAGTGTAATAAAATGTATTGAACGTATTGAATAGAAACAAAAAATCTGCTTCTTTTTAATAGAAACAATGTGGGAAATGAGATGATCTGTGAAATGTTTTTGTCCGTTTAAATCTTTGCTTTCCAAGGAGTAAAAAAGGGTTTGTCCGTTCCGTGTTCTCATCTAGCTGTCCTTGCAGTAGCTGACCTCAAACCGTGGAATTTGCTCTTGCAAGAGGAAAGAGTGATCCTGACTCTCACCGCTTCAGGGCCAAATGTGGAAGAAATAATTTAATACCGGAGGAATCCTTCTTAATCCTCTCATCTGACCTTTTACATAGCATAGGCTGGATAATTTCACCCGATCGCATCTGCACCAAACTCAGGCATTTCTGACGTAATTTTCTTTAAGTATTTGCCATTCCCATGCACTCTGGTAAATCTTTAAACTGATCTAGCTTTTTTTTTTTTTCTTCTTAATGTGTGGGAAGAAAAACAAGGAAAACAACCATCAGTGCTTATGAACAGAATGTATTTACTTTAAATGCATGGGGAGCTGCTTGTATCTCACCAAGAGGGCACAGTAAAGCGTGCAAAAAATTAAGACTGACCTTCAGCCTATTAGGATGTTTTGTAGCCTTCCTCTTACTTCCCAGTGCAGCAAGCCTGGTGCAAACAGGTCTGCTTTCCCTCCCGTGGGCAGATGTACAGTATTAGCACAGCCATGGGAGCCTGCTGGTAGCATAAAATCTCCTTGTTCCAGTCCTGCTTCGCCGGCTGCCTTCAGGATCCTGCGGGCGCTTCGCTCTTGTTCTCCTGCTGTGCAAAACAAAAATACGGTGGTCAAAAAAAAAAGAAAAAAGCAGCCACGCAGGCTGTGTCTCTAGGCACAATCGAAAATGAGTCCCAGGGCAAATGAAACTGGAGGAGTGGCTCAATCAACAAACCTCCAGATAGCGCGGCCAGGAGCGTGTCTCCTTGGTGTGGCAACCCGACCACATTTCTAGGGAAGTCCTAATGGCCCAAATATAGATCCTCCGAGATTGTGTGTTGCTATTTCTGTCTGCTCATCTGCTATCGTGAGTTCTGGCTGTTACTAAAGACAGTGACAGCTGGCTCTTTTTTTCCTCTTTTTTTATTTTTTCTTCCAGGAGTGGGAATCACCAGTCTTTAGGCATAGCACTGTTGTCTCTGCGTTACATCAGAGACAGACTTCACGCTCCCTTACTAGCGATCGCCAAGATCTGCTCTCGGCAGCAAGGCAGTACCAGGGTCCGCTGGTCACTTCAGCAAGCTGTGTCCAGCTTTGGAAAACGGGACATTTCAGCAGCCCTCATGGTAATTCTTTCAAACCACATTAGAAATCATCATCTGAGCGTCACGCTGTGTGCTCAGCACCATGCAAAACATGAAGAGAGAGAAAAGTCCTGACCCTGAATTGCATAACTTCCCTTTTGTAACATGGTCTGTAGAGGGAACAAAATTGATTGCAAAAAGATTAATGGGCAAAATTAATTAGATCAGATGTTTCTATGTGGTTGCAGGGGGCTGGACTTGGTAACTCAGTTCTTTTAGGCCTATTTTTCTGAATTATAAGTTTAAAAAAAAGCATATAGGCAGGACTCAAAACAATTGCAAAGCATTCAAGTAATCCAGCATCCTGAGACTAGCCAGCATGCGTTATTACAGAGGAGGATAAAAGAAACCCCCATATAAGAGTTACGGATTACTGTGTCTGCAAAGAAATTTCCTTCCTGTGCCCTATTATTTGGAGGTTTTATTTTGAGGCACGAAAGTTTATATCCTTTCCAAAACTGTCTTTTTTCCCCCCTTTTTTTAGTACTACAGGTCTGCGCAGCCTTCTCTAAATCCCATTAAACCATTGTCATCAATTCTATCCTGCCAAAAGTTGTTCAACAGACAGGCAATGCACAGTGCAGGAAACGTCCCTTCTTTTACCCGTTAAAATCAACACTGTTCACTATTATTTATGATATCCTAATACCAGGAAAGGGTGACTTGGTCTGCTTTCTGTATCCTGTTCGTTGCTTTGAATATCTCAGTTCTGCCTTTAGTGCGAAGTTGATACGTTTTTCCTGAAGAGCACATTGAAAGCAGGAGGGATGTGGTTTGGGTACACGAAGAACTGGCTTATCTCGGTGCAAAACGGCCCCGATCCCCAAGGTAAGCAGTGCTGGGCAGCTCACATCCGCCCTTCCCAGGGTTTTCCCCCATATCCGATGCCTGTATTGGGCAGAGAGAGCCCAGCCTGGCACAATCTCATCTGTACTGCCTACTGGGAGCTATCTCCAGGGCAAACCCAACCACACCTGTGTTTCGCCTTGAAGGGAGCCAGGTGATTCATTTCAGAGTGTAAAGTATCAAAGATATGGAGTAGAAAGGACGGCAGTCCAGCAGGAGTAGTTTGAGATGAGCTACGGCGTGCGGCTTGGCAGGAACCTGCCACCTGGAACCGTCACCTGAGAGGAAGCCACGGAGCACGCAAGCAAAACGCTGCCAAAGGCCTCGCTTTGCAGCATCCACCGCGCTGCGAACATAAAACAAACTGCCGGCACCCACCCAGGAGAGCAATTATCGCCATGCGGAGCAATTACCGCCGCGCGGAGCCGCGGTACATGTTACGCAAGTCTATCCCGAGGCACGTCTTGAAGAGTCTGTAATCGGAGCAGAAGGGGAAAACGAGCGCAGGTAACCCAGCAGCGTTTCAAGGCACACGTTGCAGTAGGGACATCCCACCCCTCCCCGTCCCCTTTTCCCCCAGCCCTGCTCAGGGATTTTGTCTTCCCACCTCAGTCCCCCATGGCAAGGCTGTTTCCAGCACTCAGCGGAGCGTTCCCGTTTCGGAGGTGATGGACACCTGCTGGGGAAAAGCCAAGGGGTGAGCCGACCTTCTGGTACCGCGTCGGAGTCACAGCTGGGAAGGAAATGGGTTTTCCTCACAGGTCAGGCGTGTTTTAAGGGCTGTGCCTGGCTGGGTGGAAAGCCCAAAAGCCCCAGAGCTGAGCTGGACCCATTTCTCCTCCAAAGGAGCACTAGTGTCAGAGGGACTCTGTGCTGGTCGTGCCCCCACATCCCACACAGCTGAACACAGTTACATCTTCCTCCAGCTGCTGTCACGCTCCTGCTGCCTCACTTTCGTGTGAGCAATGAAGGAGAGATGGATGGAAGAGGAGCAGCAATGGGACGTGACTTCCATCTCCCCAGCTGCTGACCGACCCTACTGCTTCCCAGTATCATCCCAGCCACCAGCACCCCTGGTCTTCATCCCCCCATAGCACTCCAGTACCCCCAGGCACAGCATCATTCCCGTCACCCATGCGCTCCACGGGCTTCAGTCGCAGTAACTTGGCAGAGCCGTTCTCTTTGATCCCTGTCCAGACCTAGGGTGAGCTGGGGTGAGAGGAGAAGGTAGTGGTGGTGAGGAGGAAGTGGTGTTATGGGTCTTACAGAGAAGGAGGTCTCAGAGGGGTGGAAAACGAGCGCGCGATGTCAATGAGGCCAGAAACTGCTGCTTTCCTCCGATCCGCGTCCTTGAGCAGCTGACAGGGAAAAACGCAGATCGTCCTAACGCTTGCCCTGTGAGGGTGTCCGCACACCCACATGTACCTGCTGGCAAAGTGCTGACTGAGCCTGCTGGCGTAGAGGTGCCACAAAGCTTCGCACAGGCTTGAGTGATCTTATCCAAGCTGGCAAGTCCCGTTCCCACCCTGCCTCCTGGCCTTCCTCTCCCGTTCCCTCTGCGTGGCTCCCGTTACAACCGACGCTGCTTCGTTTGCACTCGTAAACCCACAAAACTCAGGACTCTCGACAGCCCTGAGAAACAAAATCCACGTAAACAAGCTGACGGGGGGACTGGAGAAGGGAAACAGGCATCCGTATTAATAAATTAACCAGGCCCTGGGAATGTTTCCGCCTTGACGATTAAATCGATAGCGGGGATTTTGGCACAGTCGCGCAGTGTGGCGTACGTCTTTCCCGAACAATTCCCAGGCATTGGTTAAAGAGCCAGAGATGGTTCCTGAAAGGCAACGTGGTGCAAATACCTCGGGAGCCCAAGAAAAACTAACGATATGGAAACGGTCCGACTGTGCCTGCTGGCCGCAGAGTCAGAGGAGAGACCCTGGCGTGGTTTTCTTTTCTAGTAGAGTGGTAGCTGGTGGGAATTTTGCAGATATCTGTGCTGCCTTTGTAGGGTGACCTGGGGCGGTCTGGCTCAAGGCCAGGTTGTCTTCAGGGTGCAAATCCGGAGCTGTCCCCGCTCCACGCTTGCGCCTCCTCGCCAGCAAAATTAAGGGTTTTGTCGCTACTGGGAGCCCAGGAACTGGGCAGGGATGTTCAGGAGCTACAGGTTCTGCGGTGAAACAGGGAACTGATGGCTTTGACAGTCTACAACCTACGCTAACAGCACTTTTTTATTATGCTTCCCTCAATTGTACTGGTGTGTGAGACCCCCGGTGCCTCCCGTTTGTGTGTGTGAGGGGAGTGTGAGACCCCGGTGCCTCCCGTTTGTGTGTGTGAGGGGTGTGTGAGACCCCCGGTGCCTCCCGTTTGTGTGTGTGAGGGGAGTGTGAGACCCCCGGTGCCTCCCTGGCTGTATGTGAGGGGTGTGTGAGACCCCGGTGCCTCCCGTTTGTGTGTGTGAGGGGAGTGTGAGACCCCGGTGCCTCCCGTTTGTGTGTGTGAGGGGTGTGTGAGACCCCGGTGCCTCCCGTTTGTGTGTGTGAGGGGAGTGTGAGACCCCCGGTGCCTCCCATTTGTGTGTGTGAGGGGTGTGTGAGACCCCGGTGCCTCCCTGGCTGTATGTGAGGGGTGTGTGAGACCCCCGGTGCCTCCCATTTGTGTGTGTGAGGGGAGTGTGAGACCCCCGGTGTCCCCCGGGTGTGTGTGTGAGGGGAGTGTGAGACCTCCGGTGTCCCCCGGGTGTGCGTGAGACCCCCGGTGCTTCCCGGGGGGGGGGGGGGAGGGGTGGGGCGAGCCCCCCGGTGTCCGTTTAACGGCGCGAGGCTCCGCGCGCGCGGCGCTGCCTCAGGCCGGCGCGGCGCGGGGCGGGGCGGGGCGGGCATGCGCGAGGCGTTCGCCCGGCGGCGCCGCGCTGCCCTGAGGCGGCGGCGGCGGCAGCGGACACGGCGGGCGGCGGCGGTGGGGTGAGTGCGGGTCCGGGTCCGGGTCCGGGCTCCTCTCTGCCCCCGCTGTGCTCGGCGGCCCCGGCAGCTCCCCGCGGCGGCGCTGAGCGGGGCGGGCGCGGGGATGCGCGGCCGAGGGCGGGGACGTGAACCGCTCATCTCCTTCCCCCCCTCCCCCCCCCACTCCCCGCAGCCCTGTACCAAACTTTTGGGGAGTTCACCCCCGCCTTTGCGCGTGGAAACCGTGTCCTTGCCACCCCCTCCGCCGCCCCCCCCCTTTTTTTTTTCTATGTAGGTGTCTGTTTTTCCCCAATAAATTAACAGAGGGCGAAAAACCCTGGGCTGAGGTCGCTGTGAGGACATGCACTTGCCTTTGCATTGTGCGCTGACAAGATTTTTTTTTAAGTGTGTGTATATATATATACATATATATATATATATATATATATTTTTAAGGAATTATCCCCTCCCGCATGAGTCAGTGTCACTTGCGTGGCGACGCTGCGATGCTCGCGCCGGCGGTGTGGCCCGCGGAGGTGACCACCGAGCTCCCACACCGGGCATCGCGGGGCCGGCTGCAGCCACGTTAGGTCTTTTTTTTTCTTTCTTTCTTCCTTTTTTGCTCCTTTTGGGCTTTTAGGAGAACGACTTGGAGTGAGCAGCTCCTGTCCGGGTGAAATCCCGCGGAAGAAGGGCTCGAAGGTTTGGCCCGCCTCGGCCGGCGGAGGGTCCCGCGTGGGGTTTACCTGGTGGCGGTGTGGCGTGGGGCGCCCTTCCCCGCATACGGGTTGGATATAAAAACTTGCGCTTTGCTTTTGAGTGGAAGCGTCCTTTTTTTGTAACCTTCTGAGGAAACTCAGCTCTCGCTTACACTGGGGTCGGTGCACGGGGTCTAGTAACGCCTCTGGGTGATCCCGCACTTCAATCCCTGCAGGAATAAAAGCGCGGCCTTGGCCCCGCATATTTTCCTTTAGATGCACCGGGCTGCCTGATCTCCTTCCACCCTAAGGACAGCTGATCCACGCAGCAGTAAAGGTCCATCCAGCAAGTATCCTGCTCCTGTGGGTGCTGAGGAAGAGTATAAGGAGAGGACAAGTCTACAGTGAGTGATATTTTGCCTTAAATTCTTCCAGCTTCTATGACATCTATCTCAAGAGCTTTTTGAGTGAGAGGGAGGGTTTGTTTGTTTGGTTTTTTTTTCTGTATTTGATTTTAACAGTCATCAGTGGACTCTTATTACATTACTTTGACCCCCTGAAGTTTTTCAGATCGAGTGGCAAGGAGATGCATAGTTTAACCATGAGGTGTGAGGAGAACCACCTCCTTTTGTTTGCTTTGGACTTGCTATCTGCTGCTTTCATTTATTACCCCAGCTTGTGTCTTGAAAGGGCCAATGAACAGTTCATGTTCTCCAGGCTACTCCTGGGTTTGTCTGTCCTATTCCCCATATTTCCCATCTATCTGTTTTTCCTGATGGGAAACACCAGGACTGTCTCACCTTTTGGAAAAAGGAAAAAAAAAAATCTGTAGACCTTCTTGAACCCTTCTGAACCACTGCCAAAAATATATATATGTTTGCATAAACACTGAGCGATCATTTGTTCAGTATCAGTGTGACTGTTCGTCATGAGCATGATTAGGCACAGCGCTCGCCCGGGTTAAAAGCAATGCTTTACGCTTACGGTAGCTAAGCTAGAGTGGGAAGTGCTGATGCTTGGGCACGGTAGCTGCTTGAATCGGTCATGCGGGAGCCAGTGGTCCTGCATCGGATGCTAATTTAATTAGGATGCTAATTTAACCGGTTCACCGTGCGGGTCGCTTTCATTCGAGCGAGGCCAGCCGTGGTGGGGTTCAGCCGCAGCAGCGCTCACACAGACGTTTTCATCCAGCGTAACTCTGTGCCGCAAGGAGAGGAGCGTGGCCACAGCTTGTTGCGTAGCTTATGTGCCGTTTCTAGACCGCAGCGCAGCAGGGCAGACCCCTCAGGCTTGCAAGCCACACTCTGGGAACTGCAGGGCACTCTTAATCTGCCGTGACTGAATGAGCCTGAATGCATCCTTCAGTTAAATGGCAGTCTGACATCTCTCCGGGGCTCAGCGTTCCCGAAGGAGGGAGGCTGAGATCAGCAGGTGGTACCATTCCTTGTGGTACCGTTATCCCCTCAGCCTCAGCTTATCCATCTGTTCTGTAGGACCCCAAGCCTTGCCCACCTCCAAGTCCCTCACTGCAGAGGTATGTATGAAGTGTGATTAGCTGCTGAAATCCTGCAGGGTTTGTGTTTTAGCTGTGTGTCAAGCAGACTTCCTAGCTGGATGCTCTGCAAAGCAAGTCTTTGGATGCTATGCATCCATGATGATTTGTTCTTTGAAGCGTGGCAGCTTTCCCTTTCTGTGCTCTTGTCTAGAGGATCGTGGCTTTTCCCTGCAGCCTTTCAGATAAGACAGCCGTTCTGTTCCTTCTTGTATGGTCATACCCCTTCAGCTAGCACCAAATTTCCCAAACTCGAACCCTTCCTTCTATTTCGGCTCATGAGCCCTGTGAGGCAGGACGTATGACCGAGACGTGTGTCTTAGCACGTGCCTTTTCACAGCCGCATGTAGTTGTTGTCTGAGGCTGTGGGATTGTGATGGTAGGGTTGAAGCTGGGAACTGGCCTGTCGTGCTTTAGCTGCAGCTGGTTGAGGGATTGCTGGCCAGGCTGACTGCCTGAGGGGGGTCCTGACATGAGAGAGACATAGGGAGATGATGTTGAGGATGCGTGTGATGCTACCCCCACAGTGGCATTTGGTCATGGAAAAGGGTGAAGTATGTATACGATGCTCTGTAGAAGGGAAATCCAGCAGGTCTGCAAACTGTAAGTCCGTGTTTGCTCCCTGCTAGGGCAGAGAGGTGATGGGTAGCTGTGAATTATGTAAGCAGGCTGCACTCCTGCTTTTATATCAGAGTGTGTGCGTGTGTTGAGGAGGGGGTTATACGTGTCGCAGACGATTCCTAGAAACACACAGACTCATCAGGCCAAACCACAAACCGTTACATATTTCCTCCCGCTTAGCCAGTAAAGGTGGTGTTTAACAGTTCCAACTTGCTTGTGTTTCTGTTCTCCAGGCATTATTGCTTTTATTTATTTACATTGAAGTGGTGCCTAGAGCCTCTGGCCAAGAACAGGGTTACGTCCCTCCGGCACTGCGCAGACACGAAGAGATAGCCCGTGCGCTGAAGGGCTGAACAACATGTTGTGAGTACAAGCAAGCAGCAGCAGGGAGTGGCAGGGATCGCAAGGAACTGTGATTGGGTCATGTGGTTGCACTTGCAGCTACTTGTACAACTCGATGATCGAGTCATGTACCAGCTTAATATTTAGCTACTAATGTGCATTATATTTCTCTCTCCTGGGGTCATTCCACTGGCCTTGAATTGCACTGTCCATGGATGCTAAATAAATTCCTTAAGAGTAGTAAACTCCCAGAAAAGCTCCTGGAGGTTGTGATTTGCAGGACTGAGCGTTTGATCTGTGTGTAACCATACTCTGTCCTTCAGACACAGACAGGAAGTGGTGGAAGCTAGCTCCCCATTGGTTTTTTTTTTTTTTTCAGGGGCCCTCAGAACCGAGTAGGGATTTACTTACGTAGGGAACGCAGCACAGCCAGCATCCCTAGAGGGCCTGATAGTTTTGGCCTCCTATACATGCTCAGATCACTTATTTCACGGGGACTCTGCCATCTAGTCCTTGCTTTTCATTATTAGGAGCTTTGTAGCCCCCTGGAAGGGTAGCACTGCTGTCCTCGCAAACCTTGAAGCTCAGTAGGCGAGGCCTTCTGACTGAATTGGAGGAAGTCCCAGATGGGGGCTTGGGATAGCAAAGACCTTCAGTGCAGGGAGCTCAGACCTCACAGCTCTAGGTGCTGGCACAGAGCTGCAATCTCTCTGGCAGCCTGCTGTATGCCTGCAGCAGCAGCAGCGATGTGCATGATTTATATACATTTTTTTCTAATGACTGAAGCTTTAAAATCCGCAACCGTAAAGATCTTTTTGTGCAACAGGCTTTTGTGGACGACAACATTCTTGCAGCAAAGCGAAGGAGCCTCAGCCTGTAGGCTCTGGGAGATCTTCTGGCAACTCTCAGTATCTCTGGCTTTCACAGCACACAGCCAGTTTTGTTTGCTTTCTCTGCCTTCAGGCAGATGGTTCCTGGGTTGTCCTGTCAGTAGATCTGTCTCAGTGAGAAAGGATTTGGTGGTTTGTAAAGGTCTCTGTGCTGGTAGGAGTTCATGTCTGCAGCAGCTCTGCACCCAGAGAATGAAGACTCATCCCATCAGTGGGTGCTGGGACTGTGAAATAGATGCAGTGCTGGGAAAAAGCTATCTTCTTGAGGATTGTAATTAACTCCCAGCTGCAGAAGAGTATTTCCTAGCTTGCCAGCTCTGAAGCCTTCTGTTAAAAGTTATTAGTAGTTCCCCTGACTTATTTCACCCCTATGGTTGCTGGGGACTCTGAGGCAGCTGTTTTGTCGCTGGAAAAGGAACATTACAGTGGCCTGTTATAAAGCATGTTATGCAGACAAACTGGCCACAGAGCTGCTGTCACTACATGGTGTGCACACAGCTACTCAGGTGGAAGGGAAGGAGGATACTATATCCCATGGACATTGCAGGAGGAAGTTTAGGAGGTGAAAGTAGGATGCAACTGAAACAAATTGAGATGCCCATATGTGAGCTACTTACCTCAGGCTAACCCTGCTCTTCTTACAGTGAATGAGAAAAATATAGGCACTTCTGGCGTGATTCATCTCATTCTAGTTTTGGCATGTGAAATAGGTCAGCTCAGTCACACTGTCATACTACCTGATCCTCTCCAAGGATGTTGCCTGGGCTGACTGGCTCAGATACGTATGTCTATGCTGTAGAAGTCTGAGGTTAGGTGAGAGGAATCCCCTCATGAAAAATAACCACCTCCCTTGGCTCTGGCAGTGTTTCCCGCTTAAGCAAAGGTCTGAATGATCATGAATGGTCAGGCCCTTGGGAGATGCTGGGGCTGCTCAGTGTTGCCAGTCTCCAAGCTAGGATTCTAACTGACTTTTTCTTAGGTGGTTCTTGAGAAGTCAGATTGGTGGAGTTTCCTCTGGAAGTGCATTCAAGGCTTGCAATAGACCACATTTGTCACACTCACCGGCACCCTGCTTATGGCTGAGGCAAACAAGCTGAAACCTGGATATAGCCCATGCAGACCAAACGCCCCACTTCATCAGTGGTCTCTGCACGACTGAATACAACACGCCAAGGACTAGTCTCTGGTTTTAGGCTAACTGTCAGGGTACAGCTCGTGTCCGTATGCCTAAACTCTCTTCCCCTATTCAAACAGGGTGGTTATGCCCAAATTGCCTATCAGGAACAGTCCCTGGATGGTTGGGCCAAAACTGTAACTGGGAGCATGCTGACAGTGCAACAGCCTGGGTCAGACATAGGTCATTGATCAGGAGCATGCCTTCATCTTGCTATATTGCTGATGTACTCAAAGCCTGTAAGTCTGAGGGCTCTACCTGGCCAGTAGATGAACAAAATGCCCTGGGATCTCAAATGTGCCCAAAAACTCGGAGTTAAAAAGAAAGCAATCGAGCCCCAAAGGATTGGGGTCTGTGTTAGTTGTAGTACCTGGGAAAAGAAATTGGTGAGCAGAACTGGAAAGCGCAAACAGCAAAGGTTTAGTGAGGTCAAGAAGAAAGGCTGTGGGATATTAGCTTAATCTTAAGCAATTTTTCTTAGGAGAGGGTTGGACTTACCAAAATGAGGAGGAAGCTACTGCATGATCTCCCTCACCCCATATGGCTCTAGATAATGATCTAGAGCTAACATGAGAGTGGGAGTAGCACTGCGCAGCTCCTGCTAAGCCGCATGATAGTTGTATTCAAACCTGATGGCAGGGACTGTCTCCTCAAATATGAGCGTACAGCAGCTAGCATGATGGGGAGATACTTCTTGGTCAGGGTTTGTAGATGTTGCCTTGGTATAAAAAATTACTACTAATATTTTTGCATTTGCCTAATGCTGCAGATGACGGGGGCGGGGGTTGCACTCATCTAGCGTGTTAGCTATTTTATCAGTAACATCACCAACTTGTTTAGGCACAAAGAAACTAAGGCTACATTTAACCTAGTAAACCAGGAAGTGCCATGGTGGAAATTTAGTCACTCCCTTACTGTTAAATTCCTAGTAGGATTTTGACCTAGGCCAGCTAGTACTGACCAAGACCGTTCCCCAGCATGGTTGGGAGTTGGCACAATCCAAGGACTGTTCCTAACAGACAATTTGCATGTGACCACTCATTTGGAGGGACCAGAGAGAGCAACAGTATGGAAGTGGCCAAGCCAGCATCATGAGACATTGATTTCCTGACATGCTTGGACAAACCCTGCTTCAGCTGCATATTCTCTCTGCTCTCTGCTCGCTCTCTGCTCGCTCTCTCTGCACATACAGAAAGGTAGAATTTGGGCCATTTTCTTTTATATGAAATCTTCCACAATATTGCCCTTTCTCTGGGCCCACTGCAGGCTTAAGATTATTTTCAGGCTCGCTCTTCAGTGTCTCTGGTAACTCACATCACATCACCTTTTTGCTGCCCAGAAATATCACACAGCGGTACCATGATTCAGTTTATCTACTATGTAGCAGAAGGAGAACTGGCATGCTGCTTACAGGCATCTAGGAAATAGAGTTTACTCTCTGATCTAAGCCTGACTTGACTGGAAGATATTCCAATCCAATTAGAGGTTACGTCTGTTACTGGTGCCAGTCCTGAGGCTGAGTGCCAAGGTCTGGCCCTGCTGATGCTACTAAATGCTCTTAGTTTGTAAAACATCCAAGCTGCCTATCGGTATTGGTCCTTGGCCTGTGCTGTCTCTTACCCAAAGATGGCCTGATTTGGTGCTAGCTGGCCCAGGTTAAAGCCATTCCAACACAATTTAGCAGTATGGACAATCAAGTTGCTGTGTTCCAGCCTATGCCATGGCTTTGCTTAGATTATTAGTGCAGATGTGTCTAGAGTATCCTGACCTGTGCAGAATCCCTATTGGGTAGTGGTTATAATATACCTTTGGGCTGATGTAGATGTATCAGGGTACATCAGTGTGCTGGGGGAAATAAAAATGTCCTGTGTGTTGTATTGTTATGTGATCCCAGCACTGCCTGGTCAGGTGTGTTAGAGCAGCGCATCAGGTGCCCAGTATCTAGTTCTCATTAGGCAGATGAGGATTTGTATCCCAGTTTTGTAGACTGGGAGGTGGAAGTATTGTTTAGGTGAGGAGGTGTGTGTTCGTAGCACACTGTATCGCTGATCTCATCTGTTTTGAATGATCTGAGGAGTTCAATTTTAGACGAGTCCTGGGCACTTGGCCCCTCTCTGGTTGTGGGGATTTCTGCTTCTCTAGTGCTGGAGTTTAGGTCAGTCCTTCAAACCCTGCTGCCTGCTAGGGCAGGGCGCTTCCCTGGCATAAACCATCGAATGTCACCTCTTCTGGTAGTACAGGGAGGCCAATGGGTTGTGGCCTGCTGTAAAACCAAATAACTCCTGGCAGTCTGGTCTGTGGAGAGGGTCTGAGCACTGCACGTGTCTCATGCACAGGCTGTCGCAGCTAGGAGGAAGATTAACATAACAGGTTTATATACCACAGGAAAAGGAAGCTGATACCGAAAGTGTGCAGGAAGGCCTGCTATGAGCCAGCATATGGTCTTCTCTGAGTTTCTCAGCTCTGGACTGCAGCCTTTCCAAAACACCACACAGAATGGGATCAAGGAGTTTGCACTGGGTTTCCCAGCTGTTCTTTTAAAGTATGTCCCAGATGCTTTAATTATTGGAGGAACAGTTTGTGCTCAGGTATATTTAATTAGGGAGGACTAGTTTCCAGGCAGTAGGCTTTTGGGATGGGGCTTTTCTTCTGAATCTGAATAGGGTGCAGCGCTGGCTCTTCACAGAGTAGACCATGTCCCCAGCAGTCACAGCCTGCTACTGGCGTCCTTGGTGGAGGTGGTAGCATCCCAGGTCATTTTCCAAAGACACTTTGAGGCCCCTGCGAATTTTCCTTTAAAACAGCCCAAGATGCACTTCACACCCTCTGCAATAAGTCAGGCAGTGGATAGCTAGTTTAGTTAGACCTGGGTGCTATATCATGGGATCTTTCAGTGGCCCTTAGCGTGCTCTTCTCGGAGCCTTTAACATGTTCACCTCTGCTCTGATCCACAGAGGTGTTTGGGCTCTTACCTCCTGCCACAATCCCACCCTCTCTGCCTCCACGAGCCTGGCCCAAAGGCCACAGTGGAGGACTATTTCTGTTCCTCAGCTTGAGGCCAACCTGGCAGACACTCAGTTTCCATCCCCTGATGTCTATGTGAGTCCCTGAACCTGGCTTCTAGTCAGCACCTTGCAGAGGAGAAGCCGTGGTTGCCTTGGGAGAGCCGATTGCCACCTTTCAGGCCAGCGAGCTAACGGCAAGAGCCCCTGCTGTTCGCACCCGTTTCTCACCAGGGCTGGTTGAACGTGAAGAGGTTACTGCGTCTTGAACAGCATCCGAGTGCCAGCAGTTTGGACACCAGAGCGACGTGTCTGAGTGATGTGCTCCATTCTGGGGATCTGGCAGCTGCCCGTTGCATCTGCTGGAGCTTCATGGTATGTCTCTGAGCTCCTCATTCAACTGTGTTTCAGCTGTAAAGCGGGGAAATGGTGTAGATGGAGGTGACAGTTTGCAGGTTAGGAATTACGATCATCTCTTGATAGTACAAAAGGAAGTCAAAGCTGTCTTTGCTAAAACCTGGCTGCAGTCAGGCCAGGAGTTTGGCCATAAACCCTCAAAGAATAGTACAAGCTGTGCCCATCCTGAGTTTTTCTCCCTGACCACGTGTGTATTCTGGACACCTCACTTTCTTCCAGCTCCCTATCTCATCACTGTTTGGCCTGACCTAAGTGTGGCAATTATTTTTTTTCTCCCTAACTGACTGTAGAAGCCTGGGCCTGTCTGCCCTGGAGAACAGCTGAGCAGAGCTGCTCTTTTCCATCCTGATGTCGTAGTAGCTGGGGCAGCGACGTTAATCCCTGGCAGGAAGTGGTCAGAATAAAGCCCTAGGCCTCAGAATGACCTGTGGTCCATCCAGGGACTTTGCCTAGACACTGAAGAGGAAGCCGGTGAGTTGTCAGGGAAGATAAGAAACTGGCCACTCATTTCCCTGTTGTCCAACTCCCAGAAGAAAAGAATTAATGAATTAATCACTGTGCGGCTCTCAAAAATGGCCTGTTTTCCACTGCTACCAGATCACTGGTCACTGTTATTTTCATGCTGTCCAGCACCACGTTTTTTTAAAAGCGGTGCATTTATTAAAGACTTCCCCAAGGCTGAGTCGCCCAGTCCCGTCTGCTTTGTTTACAAAGAATTACTGCCTTTCTGGAAGCTTATACTGCATGTGTAAGCATCTGAGGCCTGAATACTATTCTGCAAGCAGATATATCACATTGGTACGGTGTCAGTTGCAGATAGTTAATGCTCAGGCCAAATTGGTGGGAAAATCAGCCCTACTTACTTTGTAGGAAATTTTCTCATTCAAATCCCTCCATTAGACTGTGACTAAAAGCAAAAGGGCTGGGAAAAGCTTGGGTTTCCAATTACTTTGTTTGAAAGGGAGAGGAAAATTGGAAAGGGATCATTCTTCTAGGCGCGCATTCTTATTGTGGCTGTAATGATACAACCTGGCTATAATCCACTCCCTCTTTCTTTGCAACTTGGTCCCTGAACAAATGATACTTGGTTGCTGTTAATTGGGAGCAGCCAAAATAACTGAATCCTCCGGAGATCGGGGTGAGGACAGAATCTCAAATAGATGCTCTGCCAATGAATGTGGCTTTCAGCCGTTCCTACGCCCCCATGAAAGGAAATGAATAGAAGCTCTGTGAAAATGAAACAGCCAGTGCTGACCTTGATTTTTTTTTTCCTCTCTCTTTTCTAACGTTAATTGCTCGTTGCTTTGTTTATCACATGATCGCTGGAAATTGCCAACTTGTTCTCACTCATTAATGTCACAAGCTCTGTTTAAAATAAGCAGTCTACCAGGTTCTTAATTTAGTGCTATTTATCTGGGTGTCAGATGTGTTTCTTGTGATTTCAAACTGTTATTTTGAAAATGTCTGACCCTCCTTCAGCCCTTAAACACTGGCATTTTCTAGCTGTGTAAGCCTGCTCGGAAGAATCTCTCCCATCTGTAGCTGTCAGAGAGATCAGCAGTGTTTACCCTCTCACTAGCTCTGTTCAAAGGTGATGCTCAATGTATATGTTGAGCTCTCTGAACCTTGGCAAAATCCTGGCATGAGCACACAAGCTGAGACCAGCCTGTGCCTGGTACAGAAGCTGCCTGTCTCTCGTATTCTTGTTAGCATGCAAGGCAGGCACGCCACGCATGGTGGAAAGGGCAACGTGCTGTTTCCATCGGTATGCATCCTTACGCCCAGGTTTGATTGCAGTCTTCCTGTGTGTCTTCTGATTTCCTTTTCCCTTTATGGCTGGATTTCAGTGTGTTGCTGCCTCTTTTTAGGAGGTCACAGCCTTGACTCTGCTTCTGTGTAATTCACTTGCCCAGCAGGTGATTTCTTTGCTGAGCCTCTCGGTGCCATATCCGAGCTGTTGTTCAGTTCCTGGTATTTTGGGACGGCAGCGGTCAGCACTAGCATTTGGCTGTTTTCTCTGAGAGGTGGGGAACTTTGGGATGTCCTTTCTCCTTGTCTCCTGCCCATTTGGATGAGATCAGCTCTGAGTTTCCCTGCTGTGCCCTGAGCCAAGTGCAGACCGCTTTGGAGATTCCTTCCCTGTGTGTCTGGGAGGGAGGGATACCCTGGAGATTTTGGGGTAAATTAGCTTCCTGTCCCCAACCCTGCAGAGGTTTTGAGGCTCAGTACTTAAAGGACACATCTCTGCTCATAAACTAAACATGGTAGCCCGTGGCACACCACTGTTTACACTACTAAGTTGTTAGCGTGGTCCCTGCAAGATTTTGACTAGGCCAAGTAGCAGGTCCCAGACTATGTATGTTCAGGCATGAACATGGAGGTTAGTCCAGGCCGGAGATTATTCCTCGTAGGAATTTTGGATGCGGCCACTGCATTTTGGGAAAGAAAAGAGTTAGCAGTATGCCGGAGCTGAGTCATGCCAATTGGCCCTCAGTCCCAGAGAAAGGGTACTTAACTCATCTTTTTTGGTATTATAGATATAGCCAAACTGGCTGCTGACATTGAGTGAGCTATAAAAAAGGACTTACACTCCCAGCTCTAACTTCAGTGCCTGAATACCTTTTTGGAGCTGTCTTCCAACATCCTGCTGGGATGAACTGGCAGGCAGATTCAGCACTGAGCCACCTGCAATGAGCCCAAATCTGTGGACCACCCTTAGTTAAAGGGAAGCTGGGAGACGGTGAGCCAAGGTCTAAGCTGCCATGCTTGGGTTGTGGGGAGGTGGAAAACATTATGGCACACAAAGAGACAGGGTAGAACAGCTTAGGAAACACAAAACACTTCAGAGTCTATGCTTGCACCTCTGCCTAAGGCAAAACTTATGCATAAGGCCTAGAGACAGCAGAAATCTTGCCATTGCAAGGAAGGAGATGCAGACAGCATGAGAAGGAGCTGCTGTTTGTGCAATGGCCACTGGTGTCCCAGAGCAGCCAGGTGGCGTTTGTAATGCCTGGCATGGAGTTGGGGCTGTACAAGATGCACACAGGCCCTTTGGGACCCTGTCTCTGAAACAAGGGTGCTGCTGCTGCTGCAAGGAGGTGGGTCATTGTGGCTGGGTCGTGGCAGTGTGGTCAGAGTTTTGAGAAATGGTGGTTGCCATAACCAAGACTGCTAGACAGGTCAGTCCTCTCCAGAGGGAGATGGATTTTTGCAGGCCTAGTAGTGCCGGGTGCCTTCATCTCTGAGCAAAGGAACAACGTGAGACCTTCGGCATAGCACGTGGAATGAGATTTAGGAGTCATCTTGGCTGTTCACCACTCCCATTGCAAAGGCAACAATTGCACACAGCTCTTGAAAAGCAGTGGAAGGAAGGAGAAGCAAGTCCTGTTCTCCAGAGGTCTGCAAGGGACCACACCACCTATTTAGGTGGAGTTTTGCAAAGCCTACCTGAGGACTGCCGATCTGACCCTGGCTGGTGCTGAAATTAATTTCACCAGCTTTAGGGATGCTCAGGCTTTTTGTAGAGGATATCCATAGCAGAGAAAAAGAAGATCCCCAGCACGCAGTCTGTGTTACTGCTGTCAAGCCCATTACCCACTCTTTTCACCCCTCCTTACAATTGCAGCTTGCTAGGACCCAGGACCAGGCGAGTCCAGCACACTACTACTTGTGTGAGAAGGGTGCCAGTCTGGCTCAAGTCTCTCCACTTTTCTTTATGCAGTTCTGTTTATGTCAGCCATCCCTGGGAAGGGGAATGAAGTAAAAGCCTGGTGCGGAAATGGGTCTGCGTACACAAAGCCCTCCCTTAGCCTCTTTGACTACATGCAGACCACGAGATTAAACATTGTCTTGGTATAGACGCATCTATTAAATCTCCCTTGCATTATCCTTCCCACCCTATCGTGCTTAGCACCTAGCCAAGTTCTGGCCAGATCGTCCAAAGAAATGTAGGGCAACAGAGGGTGAGAAAAAGCGTTGCATTGCCTTGGGTGGTCTCCTTGCGCGGGGTTTACTGTATGCTGTAGCTGAGGTCTAGAATAAGTTAGATGAATGAGCCTTTTTCCTCCATCAGCCAGAAGAGACTGGCTCAAATGTAGGGGTCTTACAGTAGAATTGAGGAAGGGGAGTGTTGCCCATTTTTCATGACATCCCTTCCTAGGAGCACCATCCCAGAGTCAAACTGCCTTCCTAAATTCTGGCATGTATCCTTTAGTGATACACAAACCTACTAAAAAAAAAAAAAAATGCATGTCCCATCACAGAGCTAGGCCTTGCAAACCCTCCTGAGAGAAACAAAATCTCTGTGAATGTGTGCAAAGTGAAACCCGCCCCAGAAAGGGCACTGTCTTCTGTGTGGTTTCACTGTAACACCTTCAGTCTTACACATCTGTGCAGCTACAATATCATTTGCAGGGATCATCCTCTAGTCCACCTTTGGTTAGTAAGGCAACTACATCAAACTCAGCAGCCAGATTCCCCCATGACAAAAAAAGAAAAAAAGGAGGAGAAAAAAAAACAACCCTAAGAGGTACTAAGGGTGAAAGCCTGGAAAGCGAAGGGAGAGAGAGAACTGATTGGAAGATTTTGCAACTCTTAGTTATGACAACCCCCATCTGCTAGAATAAGGAAGTAACATGAAAATGTTTTGTGCGTTGGCAGAGGCTTTGGGTTGCTAGAGGAAGTGAGACTTGCAACCTCTGGTTCAGAATCTGTCCTGACTTTGCTCTTTGTGGTATCTCACTCTGAGACTGTTTGGCAGGTCCCATCTCCCTGCTTTTACTGTCTCTCGGTGTTTAACAGCTTCCCATCCTCTGTATCACCAGTCTAGTCAGGAGACACTAGGAGCCACACTCTGCTCTCAAGGTCTGACCAGCCTCGTGTCACGCACCTGCTTAATCTGTTCCTCTGTCCCACCTCTGGCAGCAGCTGGTATCTGATGCTGCAGAAGAAAAATAAGCCGTTTCCCACACTCAAAATACTTATTTGCATTTACATATTCTTGACCCATCTCCATCTGTTATCCACTGCAGTTCTGGTTGTGTACATGTAAGCTCAGGAGTCAGGCCCGATTCTGCAAACATGTATGTGTGACACAAATAACCGCAGCCCTGCAGATTCTGGTAGGACTTCATCAGCACTGAGTTGAATTCATGCATGGGTATCCGTGTGATGATTGCATCACACTTTTTCTGGTATGGCATAAGTGCTAGCAGGTAACAGGTATATCTAGAGTGGAAGAGAAACAGAGTATTGGGTGTGAATTCAATGCTATGAGGTTTTAATTAACCTCCAGCTAGTAGGAATCCTGCATATAAGGGCAAGTTCGCCCATGTGCCTGCTTCTGAATTTGCCACACGTCAATGTGTGAGGAGAGGGAGAAGGGAAAATGCTTTATACCGCTTACAACAATTTGCTGCAGTCGGCACCCTGAGGCCCCCCCAAGAGGGTAATAGCTGAGCCTGAAAGCACCAGAGCTGAGTTTGGAAGAGGTCATTTGGAAGATTTGGGAGCTGCTTCCCTCGAGTGCAAGCCTGCAGAGCCTAGGAGGGCTGCACACATACCCTAACCCCTAATTCTGCCTGCAAAGGCAGCCCCGAAGCCCTCCTCCTGGGTTGCCCAATGCCCTGGGGCATTGCCTAGCACCGATCTGGGGGTGGGGGGTGAGGAAGGGACTGCTTGTGCTTTTGCTGCCTCATCCCTGAGTGCCAACCTGACTGTGGGTGGTTGGTGATCCCTGGGAGCTCTAAATCTCTCCAGCCGGAGCTTAGCAACTCTGGAGGTTGCCAAGGAGCAGAGCCATGCAGGCGGAGGAGTCTCCGGCACTGGGGTTTGGCTCCTCTGAGCCTGTCTCCAGGATGGGAGCCTTGTATCCAGGCACATCTTAAAAACAGGCGGGAGGCCCCTTATCCACCGTTCCTTCAGCATGTCTCTGTGGACCTTCCCAAGGCTTTGGTGCCGTACCCGAATTGCGTCCAGCTCTGATGCAGAGCCCATCTTTTCTCCATCACCTCCCAATCCTACTGCCTCTTACACATGACGAACTGGAGGGATGAGGGCTGCAGGTTTGGGACTATGGACTTCTCCCCTTTTCCCCCTCCCCCACTCATTGCAGCAGCCCTGGGCATGCACCCGCTGAGCAAATGGTGTGGGCAGGGACGCCAGGCTTATTTGCAGCCTCCGCATTTTGGCTGAGACCCTTCCCTCTTTACTCTGGTTCACACAGGCAAGTTATCCCTTGGATGAGTAATTATACCCGAGTTTTGTCCCTGAGCAGTTTGTGCTAGTTTGTCCCCTCCACAAATCATCAACTCTGTTCTTTTTCTTGGCATCTAACTGCGCCTTGCACCACCTTACTGGCAGCGGCTGGGGTAAGAGCACTGCTAAACACCCTCCAAGGTCATTGCCTGAGGATGTGGGGAAAAAGGGCAGGCTTGTGACATTCCTGTGTCCATCTGACATAGCCATAACTGCAGGGACAGGGCTGTGCCGTCCTTTTCCATGCTGAATTTGGGTCTGCCAAGTCCAAAAAAGACCCTTGATTCTAAGGGCAGAACCAGCATCCTGATAGCTCCATGGTTCACCCTAGCCAGGAATGGCAGCGTGCTCTTTCCTGGCGCATCATCATTAACAATTTCTCCTTCTTCCTTCCCTATAGGGCACAAAGGCCACATTCCCCAGTGCCAGGCTCCCAGCCGCAACACATAGCGTGATGACTGCCATCCTGGAGCGGATAAGCACGCTGTCCCTCAGCGGGCAGCAGCTCAGCCGTCTCCCCAAGCTGCTGGAAGATGGCTTCCCAAAGATGCCTTGCACTGTCAAAGAGTGTGAGGTGCCACAGCTCTTCCGGGAACCATACATCCACACTGGGTACCGTCCCACTGGCCAGGAGTGGCGGTACTACTTCTTTAGCCTCTTCCAGAAGCACAATGAGGTGGTCAACGTGTGGACTCATCTCCTGGCAGCTCTGGCCGTCCTGCTGAGGTTCAAGACGTTTGTGGAGGCTGAGCAGTTACCAGTGGATGTGTGGTCCTTGCCTTTGCTCATCTTTATCCTGTCCTCTGTCACCTACCTGACCTGCAGCCTCCTGGCCCACCTCCTGCAGTCAAAATCAGAGCTGTATCACTACACCTTCTACTTTGTGGACTACGTCGGAGTCAGCATCTACCAGTATGGTAGTGCCCTGGCCCATTTCTACTACAGCTCGGACCAGGCCTGGTACGACAAGTTCTGGCTTTTCTTCCTCCCGGCAGCTGCTTTCTGTGGCTGGCTCTCTTGTGCTGGCTGCTGCTACGCGAAGTATCGGTACCGACGGCCTTACCCCATCATGAGGAAGATGTGCCAGGTGATCCCAGCTGGGCTGGCGTTCGTCTTGGATATCAGTCCTGTTGCACACCGGGTGATTGTGTGTCACCTGGGAGGCTGTGAAGAAGATGCTGCTTGGTACCACACATATCAGATATTGTTTTTCCTTATCAGTGCTTATTTCTTCTCCTGCCCAGTCCCTGAGAAGTACTTCCCAGGATCCTGCGATATTGTTGGCCATGCCCACCAAATCTTCCACACATTCCTGGCCATCTGCACTCTCTCACAGCTGGAGGCCATATTATTGGATTACAAGAATAGGCAGGAGATCTTCCTAAAGAGGCATGGGCCCCTCTCCATCTATCTCACCTGTGGCTCTTTTTTTGGTCTGGTGGCTTGTAGTGCCATCACAGCTTACATTCTGCGATGCCGGATCAAGGCCAGTCTGGCTAAAAAGGACTCCTGAGAGAGTCACGAAGATGATGGACATGACTTCACCTGGCCAGTGAAAACCAGGAAGAGGGGGATAATATATTAGAGACATCACTGGCTTGTTTGCCTAACACGCTCTGACTAACCTGGACCCTGTGGACTGGGGTGGAGGGCTGCATACTTAATTCTGGATGCATTTTCACAGCAGGGGCTGCCTTCTGCTGTGCAGGGGGACATGGAGTATTTTAAACCAGAACAAGTTGCTTAACCAAGGATGCTAGAATAGCAGAGGTTTCTTGTTCACACTAGTAAACCTTCAGGGAATGTCATACTGAATGTCAGGGAAGGCAGCCTGAGGGCTGTGAGACGGCAGAATGGTCTCCTGGGGCTCACAAAGTAGCAGAGAACACATCTTGAGGATCATGGGTGAATGTGACTACCTGTCTGGGTTTTGCCATCTCTGCTGTGCTTGGGGGGACCCTATTACCATTGAAGGCAGTAGCAAGGCTTCAGGTGGAGTTAACATTTCTGGGGTTCAGCTGCAAGGGTGCGTGCGATGCAGTGCCTGGATTAGTCCTTTGTGCTCCAGCTAGGTTAAGCCAGGTTATCTCTACATTTACGCTTCTCAAGACCTCAGTGCCAAGTTGCTGAGATGGCACTGGCAAAGTATATTTGCAGACCTAGGCCTGACGTAGAGCCCTCTAGGATGAACTGAGTCTGAACCTAAGCCCTGTGTTTGCTGGCAGTTGGTGTGGATCCAGCCATCCCTGGCACAGGTGGGGATTTGAGGTCAACTCTGTCTTCTCTTTCTACGTGATTGCACCGTCAATAGAAGAGCTACTTAACAAACCCAGGGAGTCAGACAGTCACAAAAACAGCAAGGTAGGCCCTTTCTCAGTTGTTTGAATTTGGCCAGCTTAGGGGCAATACTGCTGGCAGTTTGGTAGCCTACAAGCCAGCTCCTTAAAGGCTCCTCACTTCCATTTTAAGTGCTTAGCAACTTTTGAGGAACTACGCCTGTGTCTTGCAAGGTGGAACTGGTTCTCAGAGCCTTCTTCAGTAGCGAAGTATTTCTTCATTGGCAGAGACTGAGCACTCCTAAGGCCCTCAGCCAGCATTCAGGGCCCTGTCACCCAGAAGGGGAGACAAACAGGTCATGCTCGGTAGATTTCATGTGGGTGAATCATTTTGGCTGCCCGTGTGATGGGTTTATGCACTCCTGCATAGACTGACTCCATGTTGTCTGCCTAGAGAGTCCGACTGGCCTCCCTTGTGGTCAACACAGTGTAGGTGTGATCTTTCTGATACAGGCAAAGCTCTGGGCCCTGGGCCTCCAACAGCCCTAGTATGGTCTTGGCCAAAAGAGGATGATGGTGAAGTGGATATGACGTCTTAAATTCCCTCTTAACCATAGGAAAGGTGATTTTCAGCACTCTTGGCAGTCCTTAGCTGGCCTCATGGGGAAGCTCACCTTGAAGCTGCAAGGTTGCACTTCTCTGACCTATAGGACTGTGAATCTGCCAATGCTGATTTTTATCAGCATTAGATGAAGGTAGAAATTAAATAGTCAGGGCAGGGGCAAAGAAATTGAGATTGAAAATGAGCTATCTGTTCTTCCTTCTATTAATCCTGCTAGTGCCCTTAGAGTCTCTTCTTGTGCTCAAGGCAGGATTTTCCTGTGGGCAGGTTTCTCTTGCACTTTCTCCATATACAGCTCCTTACTCATGTCCATGGGACAGACAGAGCACAAAAGCAACAGCTGTGCACTGGCAGGGGGGTTAGAGGAAACAGCAGAAGGCAGGAGCAGGGTGACAGCAGGAGTCTTATTCAGCATTAGGGTCTTGTGTAACCTTAGGATGGCTTTGTCCTTGGGACTTGGTGTTTTCTGTGGGGCGTAGCAATGATAGCTGGTCAGGGACACTTCATGGCCATGGGTCACTCCTGTCCAAAATGTAGCAAGGGTTGGTTTGCTGTGTCCCCAAGTAGACGAGTCCCCTTTGTGCTTGCTGATAGGAATTTCAGATCTAGGAGCCCCATTGTTGCATTGAAACTGGTAATACTTTCAGGGCTGGATGCTCAGAGTTGAAGCAGCCATATGGTCCTAACCAGCCTAAACACCTGCTGTTCAGCCCTCGCTTTCCATGGTAAACCTTGCTGTGGGTCCTGCCAGCTGTACCCTATGCAAGACCTGCAGCTTTAAATGCCTTCACATCAGGCCAGTTTCCAGGAGGTGTAAATCTTTCCTAAAAGCAAAGAAGTTATGAGATCTACTCCAGCCACAGATTTGTCCCATTGAGTCCAAGGATAGGCAAATGAATCGTGTTTGCTGGTACTGGGCAGGCAGAGTTTAGGGATGGGGATATGGTTTGTCATGACAAGCACTGACTTCTGCACTTGATCTGTTTTTTAACTACTGGAGCGTGCGTGTGTGCATGTGTGTGTGTGTGTGTGTGTGTGTGTGTGTGTGTGTGGATGGTTTAATATTTAGAAAGGTCTTGTTTCTTCTTTTTTATCTGTAGAGCTTCCTAGCTGCATCAGGATCAGTCTGAAGGAAACAGTGCCTTGATGATGGAGAAGCTAGGGGGAGCAGACCACAGGATCTCTGAAAACTAATCTGTTTATTAGGTGGTTTGTTGTGTCGTGTCTTGTGGACAAATCTGAAACTCATGTCATTATTGACAAATTAAATGCAAAAGTGGGGGGTTATTTTTGATTACAGGAGGTGAAGTCATAGGAAAGACTTCAAGAGGTCTCTTAGTCCACCCCTTCCTCTTACTGTCTGCCTCCTGCTTCACACCTAGCCCAGCTAGAAGCACCTAGAAGTTGTTAATGGCTCAGTTGCCTGCAGTGTATTTTTGACGGTACAGCCACATTGACTTAACAGAAAATTGCCAGGGAAAGGGACAGTCCCACTAACACCTCCTCGTGCCTCTTCCCTTGCACAGAATCTCATTTGACCTCAGAGTGAGCCAATGCAGGGAGATGGACCTGCAGACAACCACCTCTAGTGAAAAAAAGGTGACTAATTTTCTGCTGGTTTTAACTTTCAGCCAGCTCACTTGGACAACACCACTGCCTGCAGGGAAGGGTTGGGTACACAAAGCTGAAGCGGAGGCAAACAGCAGTTCTTCCTTACAACAGCAGTTGGTTACTTGACTGTCTTAGCTGATGGACTGCCCCCTTCATGGTCTCTGCCACTTTACTTTTGGGTCTCCTCCCAGTTCAGGGAATGACTTCCAGTGGGAGCGTTATTTCTTCTCAGAGACAAACTTGCCTTGCTTTTGCAGTAGTTTAAAGCAAAAGAAGCCACCTAGTGTGGATCTGGCTGGGATAAACGGGTTTCTGTGCAGGAAGGGGAGTAAGCCGGGCTGGTCCACTGCCCCTTTCTGTGCTAAAAATGAGAAGGAGAGGGCATTGCTGCTAATAACAAGCCCTGCTCTGCTGCTCACCTAGAGTTATACTGGTACTGAAGGCAGGGATCACCCAGGCCTTTCCTTCTCTAAGAGTCTGAAAATAGTTAATATGTCCTGTCCTAGGCAAAGGAGGATAAATACAGCAATGCCATCCAGTTCCTCTCACTGGGAAGAGGAGGTGCCTTATGGCTCTTCTGAGGTGAGAGGCTGCTCCTGGCATTTCTGGTCACACCATGTCATCTCCTCCCTGGTCTAGTAGAAGTGAAACTTTGGCCAGAAAGAGAACTTTCTGGAACAATTCTGTGTGTGATGGTGGTGGTGATTTGACCTATTCCCATGTTACCCCTCAGGTGATGCCACCCGTGTCCCCATGTGACCCTGCACTCAGACCTGGAGCTGACCTCCTGGTTACTATGATGGGCTGATGTAGCAGGGAATTGCAATATAGATCGCTGCTGCTGTGGGGAATGCACCTTTGTGTCACAAGAGGCTCGTCTACACTGGAGCTTCCTCCATCCATGTGTCTTTCCTCCTCCTCTTCCTCCAACCACTTAATTTATTTTCCTCATCCCAAGAATTTATCCTTGTGCCTTATGCACCTGGCTGCCTACCTGTGCAGACTCTGTATGCTCTGCAGTCTGCTGCATCTCACCTGGGCTGGGACTGGAAGGTGGCTACCAATGCCCTCCTCAAAGCTGTGCTGTTGATCTAGGGGAGAAGACCGTGACTGCGTCCTGAGAGAGTAAAAGTGCTGCTGTGCTAAACGCTTGGCCCATCTGAAGGCATCTCAGGGACTCGTGCTTTGGGCTCAGGGCCTGGAGTGCACCTTCTTCCATCCTGGTGCTCCTCTAAGGAGGCATGGCTGGAAGGCATGTGACCAGCTGCAGGGGTTTGGTGGAGAGCTGACCACCAAAGGCTGAGCACTTCTGAGAGTGAGTCATGAAGGGACCAAGGTCCTAACCCTCTCCCGCAGGAATCTCCAGTCCTGCAGTAGCATTTTTGCAGCTCTTGTAGCCCCAGATACGTACCGGTCAGCTCCTGAGAATTCATCCCAGCGTGCCTTATGCTGTTCCCTTTTGGGATTCATCCTGTGGGGACCCCAGCTAATACCCACTGACAGAATTTGCTTGGTATAAGGAGCAGACGAGGAGGATGGAAAGAGATGCCTTAAACTTATATTTACGCTGATTGATTTGTGTAACAGGGCAAGGACAGGTTCCTCCTGTGCCTTGCTATTTACATCTTTTACTGACAAGATTGTTTTTAAGCACTGTTTGTTACTAAACATAAGTACAAAGGCATTTGTATTTTTCCCTGGAAAACAGGGAAGAGTATGAGTGTTACGTATTAACCATTCTGTTCCCAATCCCCATTTGCTGACTTTGTATTGTTGAAAACATTGACAATATTTTAAGCCTTGTATTGCACTGATCATTATTTAAACTCCTCAGTGAAAATAGACATGTGTAAAAGCAAAATGATTGGTGTGGTGTGAAATGCACAAATGCAAAACTAGAGAAGGTTTTGAGTCATTAGGAAGAAAATTTGGCCTTTTAGAGTAGGAGTGGGTAGTAATTATAATTAACAGTAGGGTGCAGTTTTTATCTGTGTATCTCCAAGCATTTTCCAGGCTTCACAGTAACTATGTGATTATCATTCCCTTTTCACAGAGGAGGTGCAGAATGACTGCCTTGACACTGATTACAGGGATTAAAGGTCATCATCTGCAAAAGTATTTTGGTGCTGAGTTCTCCTTAACTTCTGTTGGAGGCAAGTGTCTAAATGTCTTGGTGGGCCTGGTCCAGAGCAGCGCAGCTTCAGTGGCAGAGCTGTGAACACAAGTGCCACTTCAAGCAAAGCATTTCGGCACATGTTTAAAATAAAGCAAAAAGACATGACCAGCAGAAGCGATATCCATCAGTTAGTCATGGGCCTACGTGAAACAAGGCCAGAGCTCCTACTCCTCTTGCCGATAGCTGTGTGATCGTGTACGTACCCCATCCCACAGGATATACACTCACTGTGAATTTCAGTCATCTAAGAAATTTGCAATATTTCCTTCTATGACCATCATACTTACAATTTTATTTATAATTTTGTAATATAACATGCAGATCAAGACTTAGGTACTGTCATGTTTTCAACCACCAGAGGGCGAGATGTCTTCGCCATCGGCAGCTACAAAAGGCCTCCAGTGCCACGAAAGCAGAGCCTTCAGTGCTAGCTCTCCAGACAGGCTTAGGAAAAAATGCTCCCATACAAGCAGGCATCCATCCAACTCTGCAGAGACATGCATTTCTGCACGAGGGATGTGCTAGAGTCTGGCCCTCTGGGTAAGTGACAGGGATTTCACCAGACGAGTTAGGCCCCAGTTTTATGTTTCCATAAAATAAAAACTTTAGAGGAATGGGAGAAAATACCAAAACACAAAAATAGGGCTGTTAGCTTTTTTAACTAGAAATTAAAATAGAGATTTGTGGTATGCTGAGAAGAAACTGTAACCGAGTAACCGAGGCAGTAACACCGAGGTGTTACTGTTTTAGAGAATGTATTTATTAAATGTCCTTCATTATTTAGTATTACACACACATATCCTTGGTGCTTGAAAAGATAGAGCTGATTATTCGCAGAAGAGGCCAGAACTGGCTTATCCCAACTGCATGGAGTCAAATACAAAAAGTAAAAGCGCTTCCAAAGGAGAAGAAAAAAGCACTTTGTTTCAGTCATTTCAGATGTCACCACAGAGGCGAGGAATCAGATATTGCAGCAGTTAGTTGCCTCAGAAGAAAGACCTTGATGTGGTTATTTTACCTAATGAGAAAGCTTTATTTGGTCTTATCCTTGCAGCTCAGTGATAATGCAGTCTAAGCAGCTGAGTGTTAGCAAACAGCTCTAAATGAGACGTTGCCTTCTTTGTTCTGCTAAGCAGCTATCAGAGATGGTCTCAATGACTAGGTCAGGGGAAGAATTATTCCCAGTGTTGCCTGCTGCTCCTGTTGACTTCAGAGAGAGAAGCGGAGGCTTAACAGCCCTGGAAAGCAGGATTGTACATGCCTCAACCTCTAGGCATGCTACCTGCTGTGGTCTTAAATTCTGCAGCTGTCCCCAGCGTTTCCTCATCCTTTATCTTATCAAAACACTTTGCTTTGTTCTGGTTGAAGATGAGACTTACTCTCGATCCAGAACAACTCCCCTAGCTCTGAAGAAAAGAGCACTACACTTAAATCTTAGCAGTCTCTTTTCTAACATACCTCTATCAAATATTTGGTCCTGGGGGGGGGGGGGGGGGGGGGGGGCAAATAGATGGGGCACAGGAAAAAAGCAACCCAAACTTGTATTGCTTCTTCAGGGTGTCTGTTGGCAAATGAGACAACGAAGCAGTCATAGCAAGTAGTGTAGGAGAGCAGTCTGATTTGTGAATCCCTGAACAGTTCAGTAGACATGGGGACACTCAGGTAGCAAGTCTGAGGTTACTGACAATAAGCCTGTGTTTCTCAGTGTCTTTTAACAGACCCACTGGAAATAACCCCTGTATCCCCAGGACTCCTCAGACCACAGGTGGGGCATATTGAAACATCATCCACTCTCCTTGCAGCAAGGGCATTCATAGGTTAGATTTTTTTATTCCTATGTATCACAGTAGTGTATATACACATCATAGCACATTCTTTGCTCCAAAACATGTGACTTTTAAACAGATAAGGGATGGGAAAGCTTGCTAAAGGAAACATTGTTCCTTTTCCCTTTTACTAAAAAAAAGTTGGGATGTAGGAGACTAAAGGGGCTCATCTTAAGCCTGACTTGCCTGTTGATATCAAAGATGCAGCTGAATCCAGATTTTGTGAGTTCCAGTTCAGTTCCTTATTCCTCATTTCTCCTCTCTCCTGCCATATGGCCACTATTCCTACCCTAAGAAAGTATCAGTTTCTGCTATGGCTTTCCTTAATCTTCCGCTCTCCATTCACATCTCCCTTAAAACACCCAGGAGGAAAGTGCTGAGGCCACAGTCTCCTGGTCGTGTCCCTGTTCACGTCCAGGACCTAGGGTCTTCCTTTGTGACCCTAGATAAGTCCCTAAGCCTCGCTTGGGCTTAATTCCTGGCTCACGCAGGCATACAGCAGCACTTCTTCCCCTTGCAGGGTGCACACAGCGGCGCTCTGCCACTTTGCAAGGCGTTGCTGCCGTTTCCTTAGAGGATGATGCTTGGCCCACAGAGACAAACTACAGTCAGCTGCTGCGGCCGAGGAAAAGGTGCTCAAGAGCAGGCTGGTTTGAGCAGACGCTGGCGAGCACAGAGAAAGGAGACCGCAGCATCCTTCCCTGGGCAGGGTATTGGCTCTTGCTAAGCTCAGGACGCCCTGCGAAATGGTCCTTGGACACCGCAACAAGAGAAATAATCAGCCAAAGAGAGAAGTGAGGTCCCAGCAGCTGCATCCGAGCCAGCAGTCCCACAGCTGCTTGCTGTCTTTCAAACCCCGCACTTTCCGCACTCCTTGGCCTTCAGACTCTTATTTTCCTTTCTAAGCTCATTGGGCCCGTTCCTTATCTCCCACCGGCTGCTCTTCTCCTCTCTCCCCCACCACGGCCAGAGAGAGGATCCAGCTGCATCTCCCACCGCTTGGCTTCTGCTTACGAAACGCCCAGATCCCGCTGCCTGCCCCGGCACCGCAGCCCGGCCGGCGGCGGGCACTGGTGACGCAGACACGGAGGGAAAGAAACGCAGACAGCTCTTTTCCCCTCGGTGGCTGACCTGCCTCCCTCTCTCCTGTGGTGTCGAGGGGCGATTTTTGCGCAACAGCCCTGTCCACGATGGCCCTGCTGCTTCCTCCTCGTTCCTTCCGAAAGAGACGAGCACAAAAAGGAGGCAGCGCATCCGTGCTCGGCTGGACCGAACCTGCTGTTCCCCAGCTCATACTGCGATGTAGGTACTAAATCAACGCCCTTAATTTACCGGGTTAATATAATTTGGAGCGTCTCAGGCACGGTTGTGGCCCTGCATGCCTGCTCCCCTCCCTGGCCGCAGCACAGGACAGGGACCACCCCAAAAAAGGGCGCCTGGATGCCACCAAGGCTAAGGTCACTCTGGCCTTCCCCGCTCGCCTTGGCGGCCGCTCCCCCCCACCCCCCGCCGCCATGGCGCTGCCGCCCTCGCGTTGCCACGGCAACTTCCCCGCCTCTCCCCCTTCGCGCCCTTTCGTTCACCGCGCAGGCGCGGAGCGCGCCGGCTCGCCTCCATGCGCAGGCGCGGAGCGCGCCGGCCGGCTCAGCGCGCAGGCGCCCAACTCCCAGCTGCGCCTGCGCGTTGGGCCGGCCGGCGGTTGCCATGGAGACGGCGTCACGGGGCGCCGCGGCAGCCCGCTGAGGCAGCGCCGCCGCCGCCGCCATGAGCTCGCAGCCGGGGCAGGGGCTGCCCTTCCTGCCGGGCAGCGCCTTCAGGGACCCCACGGTGAGCGCCGCCGCCCGGCCCATCCTGCCTCCTGGGAGCCGCCCCCCTACTCCGGCCCGACCCCCCCGAGGGCCGGGCCTCTGCACCCCCCACCTGCTCTAGGGAGCCGTTATTGCTCTGCCCCCCCCCTCCCCCCCCCACCGCCCCGGCCCCCTCAGGGGATCTGGTACCCCCTGAGCGCCCCCCACCCCGGGGACCTGGTACTCTCTCAGCCCCTCTCCAATTCCTCCAGGAGGCCCCACATCCCCCTCAAACTCACCTAATTCCCCCGAGGGGATCTGTACTCTGTCAGTCCCCCTCTAATTCCACCCCAGAGACCCGGTATCCCTCAAAACTCACCTAATTCCCCCAGGGCATGTGGTACTCTCTCAGCCCTCCCTCTGATTCCCCAAGGAGACCCAGTACCCTCCCCCTCAAACTCATCTAATACCCCCTAGGGCACCTGATACCCCTTGATCTCTCCCCTAGATAACTTATTACTTCCTCAGCCCCTGCTCTAATTTCCCCAGGTGACCTGGTAACCCCCTGCAAATGCACTTAATATCCTGTAGGGGAACTGGTACCCACTGACCACCCCACGTTGCGCACCTCATTCTCCCTCGGCGTCTGCCTCCGATTCCCCTAGGGGAGCTGGTACCCTGGCAGGGGACCCCAGGGGGACCTGGTACCCCCTGAACTCACCTGACCTTCCTCAAGGACTCAGTACCCTCTGAACTCACCCCTGGAGAATCTGGTATTTCCCAAACCCAACTGATGCCCCTGAGCTCACTTCTGGGGGACCTGATACCTTCTCACTCCGCCTCGTAGCCCCTGACCCTACTCCTAAGCCCTCCCAATAGACCTGATCCCTTGGGAATGGATTTGAGGGTATACTGAGCCCACTACTCAGGGTACTCGGTACTCTTGAACCCATCCCCAAGGAACCCATTACATCTTGCATCCACCTCCTCAAAGAGGAGAGAGCGCTTTGGAGAGCTAGGTTCCTCCAGGCTCATTTGAGATTCCCAAAGTTTTCTTGCTAACCACAGAACTATCACCTGTTGAATTGTGTTGACCCTGTCTTGTGAACCACTATCTGCAGACTCACCCCAAGGGGATCCAGCATGCCTGAATCTATCCAGTACTTCCCCTTCCAATCCATGTCATACCTCTGGGGAAGGAGTATCCCCAAACTCACTTGACAGTATTGAAACCTGAGTCCCGCAAGAAAACTGTTGTTTCTCTGAACCGTCTCAGTTTTCTGAACAGCATGTGCTGTGACTTCACCACTCATTCTGATACTGCCCAGAACCAGGACCCATAAACTCACCTGGTCTCCCTTCAACTGTCTTGGTATCCCCAGGAGAACCAATACCTGCCAAAACTCTAGTAGTACTCCACAACGAATGAATCACTCAAACAGATATGTCCTGAACTCGCCAAACTTTGTTAAAGGGACAAATGCGCACTCTGAAGTGGCCTGTCTCCTGTTCAACCAATATATTTCCGATACCCCTTCCACCAAAGGTCTGATACTTCTGCAAATGCCCTCTGAACACTCCCCGTATCCCTTGGAGAACTGAATCCTTTATAGTCCACAGGGAACTGATGCCCTGGAACCTGAGTAACTGATAGTCTTCAGAGAACTGGTATTCCTCCAAAGACCTGATACCACCAGGCCTTCCAAGATCCTCCAGAGGAAGTGAGACCCTTTCAGCTCCTCTCAGTATTCCTTGGAAGAAGCAATCTCTTCCTCATCCTCTGCACTGGAATTAATACCTAAATGAGGAAGCAACCCCTTCTTTCCCCCATTCCCAGTGGTCTGATGTAGTGAGGATCTGATAACCCCAAACCCTCGTTATATCCTCTTGAGAAAGTACTGCCCACACAGACAGGGACGGATGTGCCCTGAATCTTAAGTACTGCTGCAGACCTGTCAACTGCTCTGCCCTCCCTGGGGGAACTAATATATTGAGTCTTGACATCATTACCCATCTTCGACTCAATACCACTAATGTCAGTTTGAGAAACCAGTATCCTTGAACTCTCCTGACTCTGCTTCACTTGAAGGCAATACTCCCTACTCCAAACTGTTGTAGGGAACACGTGAGCAGACCTGACATTGCCCTGGAGCTCCATATCCTTAAGGGGCTCTCTCATTTCCATGTGGCTCAGTATTCCAGGTCAAGCCCCATCTTCCCCCTGTTCCCTTCAGGTACATTCATGGTGCCTGGCCTTGGGAACAGGGCCCTAATATGCTCTGATATTGTAGGATAAGTAACCTCATGCACTTGCGTGTGAACGTTTGCCGTGGAACATGCCTTACCTCAAGAAAAGAGATGCCGTAGGACAGTATTCCTTGTCGTGGATACTCCCACTGAAAACTGACACATCCAGAGCAAGCATTTCTATGTGTTCCTGATAACTCCCCTAGAGTGATCTCTCCAATAGAGAGATCCTCTTACTAATCCAGTCCACCCTTTGGGATCTGATATGGCTAACTTTCTCAAGGGATGGTGAACCCTGTTGCCACTTAGCCTGCTCTGCTCTTCCCATATCACCCACTACAGCCTCTTACCTTCTGGGACATAGACCTCATGCTTACCTGATGTTCCAGTGGAAATGCTGAAACTTCTACAATAGAAACTTCTGTAACTCTTGATTGCTTCTCAAGCGAGGGGTGGAGGAACCTCTGAAGGATTTTAAGAACACCGATGGAATCTAATGCTCCCTTACGAAGATAACACCTTATGTTTCTTATAGCAGTAGTGTTCTTGTCACTGGTATCTGCTTGATAGATGTGCTCTTGACATGGATTGTCTTATGATGCACTCTGATAAAAACCCAGTCCAGTTCATTCTAGATGCATTTATAGGAACCCAATTTTCTCTATTTTCTATAGCGGAACCCCTTCTTATCTTTATTTTGCTTGTCTGTGGATTAGAGATACTCAAGGATAAATTGTCACTGTACCAGTCTTACTGGTGCTTTCTGAAACGAACTGAAATGAACTGTCCAACTATATTAAGTTAGTGACAGCTGAGTTCTTCAACGGTAAGCGAAGTCATTTACTCTTAATAATACTCTTAATCATGCAGGTATAAAGGTTATTCAGTATTAGTCTCAGCTTAATAATATTTTTCCTCAATGTCATCTATAAGTTTTTAAAAATTTGCAATGCAAATCTCCGCACCTCACAAAAGATTATTTCCTATTTCAGAAATATCCCGCCTGCTTTAGTCATGTGAATGCTTCTACTGACTTCAGTAGAGCTGTGTGTGTGAATAACACCTGCAGGATTTAGCAGAGTGGATTGTTATTTTAGCGTAACAACATTTAGTTGGAATGTTAAACCATTGTTAATGTTTTAAGGAGATCTGGACTCCAGAAACAGCTTTGCAACGTTCCTCAGAATTAGTTTGGGTAAATAGTATCAACTCATTTTGCATCAGTTTCCCCACCTGGAAAATGGGCATTGTGATACTTATTTTCCAGGTGAACGTTGAGATGTGCTGAAGAAAACCTCTGCATATAAATGAGGTAGTATTGTTTTTGATTAGTATTCCTGTGGCAGAAGAACAGAAACGCTGGGAGGGGAAATGGCACTGTACGAAGCATTATAGACTTTGCAAAAAGAGGGGCTTTGTTCAGTGGCATTTCTTCAGATATGGACTGGAAGCAACTGAGATTAGGAGTTTACATTCTGGGCTTTCCCTGTTACATGTGCATTAGTCATCTGATATTGTGAGATGTAGTCTGGCATTCATGCTCACTTCTATGAGCCTGTTGACCCAGGAGTCTTACGAAGTTATGAGGTGTTTTCTTCAGGCAACTGCGGGTCCTTAAAAGCCTGTGCACTTCTGACAAACACTGATGTTACCCAATTTAAAGACAAACTTCCTGGTTTTCCTTGAATATTTTTCCCACTGCTTTCCCCTTGGCATTGATTTAACAGAAGGAAATGCAATTCTGTGGCAGGGATAATATTTATAAAATGTTCTGTTAACATAGCTTCGGTAAACTCTACCTTGTTTTCTCCTGAACTTGTTTTCCTAACTGCTCTTCCGTAGCACTGCAAGGTCCGTAGTATCCATTTAAAGAGAAAACAGGCAATTATATGAAATGCAAGTAGGGCCTTGAAGGTATAAATATGATTAAAGGTTTAACCATTGGGGCTGAGGGAGAGAGAGGAGAAGGAGTTCAGATGCCTGAGTTGGACTCATTGCATTTTGAGACTAGAAAAGGAGTTTTCTCTTGGTGGGTTGCAGTGGCTGGGAAGGGAACACTGCTTTCTCCTACTGCACAGACTCAGAACAGCTCACCTACATGTCAGAGGTCCTCTTCTACTGACAGCTAATTGCATCCTCCTCTATGTGAAGTAGAGGAATATTTGAAGCTGCAGGAACTGAAGCCTGTTCCTTCACTATAAATGCCTATAATTCTGTGCTGCTTGGCAAAACTCAAGGACTCAAAGTCAAGGACTTTATCATCAGGGATTCACAATTTCTCTTGCTTCCTCTGGAACATTAAGTGCAGGAAACCCAGTGAGACTAGCCAGGAATACCTTATTTCAAATGCCTGTAGAATTGAAGGGTAAGGTACTGGACATCGTGGACTGTACAGCAAGTTGAGTAGCCTGATGTCATTTAAGTCCGATCCTCATTCTTCAGCAGTGAAAAGCAGGACTGGACCGATAGCGATCGGGTACTATTCACAGCTGTGATGTTTTTTTGCTGTGGGTCATTAAGCAAACCAGGGAATGTCCTTGTGCCATCGGGATCCCTATTTAACAAGAAGAATGCTCAGCAGCTGTCATGAAGTGGATAGCAGAGATAGGTAGAAGGTCTGAATCAAGACTGAACCAACCCAGCAAAGAATAACAAGTGAATACTTTAGCTAACGTTATACCGTGCTCATGCAGATAGAATCCTTGTCATTTTATCAAGCTTCTCATTAATCTGCTATAGGGTCTTACACTGTTACTGTCATTTTTTAATGTGTGGACCCTTACATATACTGCGGAGAGCAGTGGTGGAACACCTAACGTGCGGAGGCGCATTTCATAATTGCAATTCTGAGAACGTGACACACCTTGATTTTGTCCAATGAGGAAAATCCTATGGATATTATCCCCGGAAGAGAGTTAACTAAATAAATAGCTATGGAAAACATGGAGGGTGGACAACCATCTTCGTATTATAGTCATGAGAGCACCAAAAGGCCATAACAGAGTGAGGTCCCATGATCCTCTGTGCTGCTGTGACACAGAGTACGGAACAAAGAGTTTGTGAGATAAACACTAAGGCCGATAAAGTGCTGTCATCCCATCTGGACACAGAGAATTATGTCTATAGAGAAATTAAGCGATTTAAACCTGGACTGTCAGGGGGTCTGGGCCAATGCTAGCATTTGAGTTCGCTCTGATGCTTTGCTTCTTATTGTTTTTTTCAGCCTGCTTGGTCTACCTGTAAAATTGAATTGCACATAACTGCTGCAGAAGGTTATAGTATAATGCTGAGGGGGCATTCTGGATATTAGACTTTTTTGCTGCTTTTCTGTGCTTTGAGTATCAATATCTACTGAATGCATACAGTATTTTAACAGCTGGATTTCTTTCCACAGAAAACATCTTTTCATCGCTCTCAGACACTGGGCTACAAAAACGGATTTGCTTTTTGTCGGCTGCCAACAGTGGGGATAGGTGGGGAGCGACTTTATGTGAATCAGCTCTCTCAAGCTGAATTAGATGAATTATCCAACATGAGACCCACGCTGACCTATGGGCAAGCCAAGCGGGCTCCGCCTTCAGACTTCATTCCAGCACACGTGGCTTTTGACAAAAAGGTATAAAGAAGCTTATTCCAGGAATATCGCTGGCCAAATTCAGAGACATAAACAGTCAGCTCAAGGGTTCATGGGACAGCGTACAACAGTTTTCAGATGCCATAGCCCTTAGTCAGAGACAGCTGAACCCCAGTCTGAAAGAGGCTTTCTTTGCTTAGCAGGAGGATTATAATACATAAACGATGTAAGACATTCTCCACAAGCCACGCCAGAGCATTTCCAGCCGGAGTTTGAGAAGACGTCTGATTAACTCTGAAAAACTTCAATTTATAGCCGTTGCCCTGTAAACCATAGCCTGGCCTTCTGTGTTTCCAAAACTATACTGAGATTGTAATTGAGCTGAAACTGTAAAAGACACTGCAATGGAAACCATACAAATCTATTTAGCTGTGGTCTATCTATTTATGCTTGTGCTTGTCACCACAGCATGCTAGATAGAGCCTGTACTAGCCTGTTTGTACTTCCTGCATTACATCTTTGTGATCCTATCAGACTAGGAAGCAGGTATGTGTCTGCTTGGAGCAGTCCTGAGTTGACCCTTGAGTTTAAATGTGCCGGTTGTACAGACTGCAAGCTGGCAAGCACAGCCACAGCCCTGGACAGAGCAGTCCCTGCAGAGCATGCAAGGCCCAGGGGGCCCGAGCACATGTAGGGGGTTAGCACACTGCTAGGCAGGCCTGGAAAGGGAATCTGCAGCCAGCCCTCAAGCAATCTGTGAGACGGTCGTGGGAACAGATGTGCTGTGTTAATTAATGCTTCAGAGGCTATTCTTTAGGAGCAATGTAGATGTAGCCATTGAATCTGTCAGATATTGCCCCTTCATTCAAGCCAGAGTAGCAGCATGGGCCCCTTTGCTGCTGGGGGAAGTCACAGTCCCTTTCTGAACACTTTAGCTGGCTAGCGGGAACATGCTCACTTACTTACCTAGGATTGTGGGCTAGTGTAGGCTGGATAGATAAGGCCTGACTGGCTACCTATGTCCTCTTAAGGGCAATGAATGACCTCAGAGGGAATATTCCTTGTGCTTCTTCCAAGCACAGGAACTGCAATTAACTGGCTTTGGCAGGGTGCGCAAGATGCGTTTTCTCTGTGCCCTGATTTCTCTTCTTGTTTCTCCAGCGCCGACTGGCTGTTCTTGTCAATCCTGGGTAGATTTGACTTCACGTGACTCGGGCAGATTCTAAAATCCACAGATATGGTGGAACTCTCTTAACTAAAATTAAGAGTTAGCTTAAGCACGGATAGCTTCTCTGAACCAGGATCTGCAGGAGCTAGCAGTATTAAAGAAATTCGTGTAGGTCAATGAACTAGGATAGTGGCAGTGCCAAGTGCCTGGCAGTGGGTAAAATATCTGCGGATCAAGGAGGGCTAGGGAAAGGGCTGTATTTATTCCACCTGTTTACACTTGTCTCACGCCTACCGAATAAAAGCCAGGTCTTGATAAAGGCCATTGGTCACAAATTAGGCTACAATTGACTTTGATGATTTTGCAGATTACAATTCAGTAACACTGCACTGCCAAAGCACATTGCAAATAATGTATTTGTATTGATAAACTAATCATGGTGTTCAGATTGTTTCTCTCTCTCTCTCTCTCTCTCTCTCTCTTTGGGATTTTGCCCTTTGGCAGATTTTGAAGTTTGATGCCTATTTCCAGGAGGATGTTCCTCTCTCTGCAGAGGAGCATTACCGGATCCGCCAAGTGGGTATCTATTACTATTTGGAAGATGACAGCATGTCTGTCATGGAGCCTGTTGTGCAGAACTCCGGGCTTCCTCAAGGCAAACTTATCAGACGCCAGCGAGTGCCCAAGAATGACCGTGGGGATCATTACCACTGGAAGGATCTGAATCGGGGCATGAACATCACCATGTACGGCAGGACATACCGCATAGTTAACTGTGACCCATTCACACAGGTATGTTGCTTGTTCAGAGGATACTGACCTAAAGAATTCCAGGAGTTAGAGATGGAAGGACCCATTAGAGTCTAGTCCCCTAGTCTGCATCAGCAGCTTTCACACTGAGGTTACTTGTGATCTTTCATTTTGCCTTTTGTGGAGATTTCTTTTTTCAAATCAATAGGAAGTTCAAAGTATGATCTGTGGTGAGAGTACAGTAATAACTCAGTATTTTTGCCCCAGTGCTCCTGGGAGTACATCCTCTGTCTTCAGGACTGCTCTTTACAGTACAAATTCAGGGCTCATTTATGTGGTCTAAGCTCATTTCTATGTGTTCAGCAGTTTAACTACTTAAAGAGTCCTGATGAACCTTAGCACGCATATAAGAGGGAAATCACTGATCCTAACTCTTTTCCTTCTTGGCACTCCTCTGATAAGAATAGGAGAAGGGAGTGCAGTCAGTAACCCCAGCATCCATCTACTGCCAACCCAGAAGGGAGGTCATGATCAGTGGGTTGAGAATCATGGTATAAACAGATTTTTCTAAGAGAGCTTACTCCTTTCCTGTTTTTCAGCACATTGTCTATTTCTCTACCAGAAAATGAAATAATAATGATCCTTTATGCTGATAATGCTGTTAGATTTTCCCCAGTATAATCTTGGCCCTGGTCAACTAGTATTCTTCCAAGCAATTCTCAGGAACAGTCCAGGAGTTAGAACATTGCAAGGACCATTCCCAATAGATCAGTTGCATGCAGCCTCTCTGTCCTGGATCCTGAGAGCATTTATTGGCATAGAGGTGGGCTGTCCCTTGCCAGTTGGCCTGAGTGCCCTAGAATGTTCCCAAGCATGTATAACGTATTAGTGTATATGTAGCTGTTGAGAGCACGTGGGGCCAGCTCCTCTGCTGGAACTGGTTTGACTGTTAAAGTCAACTGACATCTGATGAGGAGCTAGTTCTCATGTTAACGTTGATTGCTTGGTGAAAAACATGAAATGAGCAACATGGGTCTAGATCTGAAAGCCACCAGACTATTTATCGTTAACTGGCATCCTCCAGACCAGAAAATAATGAGTCTGAAAGTGTGAACCTGCCTTATGAGCCTTCAGAGTGATCTCACAGGCCTGTTAGAGATGTTTGCACAGCTGCTTCCTAGGCTGAATGTTTTCATGGACCATTTCCCGAGGCCAAGACGGGGAAGAAGTCCACTGATTTCAGAAGTTGTTTTGGGTGACTGAGGTGAATACGCAAGTAATATTCCAGATTTAGATGATGCTTTAAGGGCACACAAGGTAAGCCAAAAATTCCTTTATACACAAGATTGCCCTTTTTGTGTGAGGAGGCGTTCTTCCTGGAAGATGAACTGCCATTTCAGACACATGTCCTTCTGGCCAGTATGGCCTCAATGGGCTTGCTGTAGGTAGCACTTACTTCAGCTGTTTGGCACATTGTGAAGCCGTAGGTCTCCTGCACATTCAGACTGAGTACATCAGTAGTCTTGCGCTAATTTAATCTTTATTAGTTTACATAAAAGAGACCAACCTGAAAGGTATCCCACACTTAAAGATCTCAACACTTAGGGCCATGGAAAACCATGCTCCGGTGAAGTCTGAGTTAGGACTTTTGAGGACAGGACTGCCCTCGGGAGTGAAAGGTTGGTTTGCTGAGAGTGGGGGAGGGGAAGAGGGCTAAGAAGCAGCTTAAACGGAAACATTTTGGTCATCTTTTGTATTTATTATTGCAGTAGAACTTACTACTGCAGCTGATGGTCTATGAAGAATGAACTTGCAGTGTCTTGGCAACACTCATCTCAGCCAATCTGTAATCTCTAAGTTGCCTCTTAGCTTCAGAACTCATGGCAGCATTAATACCTTAGGTGACCTCCCTAGGTGTTCCTGGAGAGCCAAGGGATTGAATTGAACCCTCCAGAGAAAATGATTTTTGATCCTTACACAGAACTGCGTCAAATGCCTATGCGCAAGTACATCACACCATCAGATTTCGACCAACTCAAACAGTTCCTGACTTACGACAAGAAGGTGAGTGAGACAGCGGTGATTACCTACAGTTTAGACTCCATGTGTTATTGGAACCTGAGTCTTGTGGGTATCTGCAAGCAGATGCCTTTCGCAACTCATTCTTGAAATCTCAGTCCACCAGACAGATTTCAAAGTTGCCCCTTTTCTGACTTTAGTAAGAAACAAAATCTTGTATCTTCTTGTTGAACTTTGTGCCTTTCTAAAGAGCTTCTCTTTGGATTGCAGAGCCCAGGCTCTAGATTCGCCATGTCTCTCTTGCTTTCTGTTGAGATGAGATAACCAGCTACCTGCCTTGGAAAGTTAGCATACATGGAGAGATGCAGTTCTAATATGAATAGGTGTGCTGCATCCACTCATCTCTTCCCCAAAAACATTGATTCCTTGTGCCAGAGTGAAGCGTTTCACACAAACACAAATACCACTTGTTTGTTCTATGTGCACAGATGACTAACACTCTCCTTTCTGCTCCTCCAGATCTTCTTTTTTCATCTAGCAACAATGTAAGGAACCCTATAGAATACATCTATAGTAGTAAACAAAACAGGAGCAGGACGTGGCCTGAGTCCTGCGCATATTGTTCAATTGTTAGCACTGTCCGTGGCCAACTATCAGTCAAACAGTTCCTGGTCATCAGTTGGATGTTAACACAGGCCAGGATCATATCAAGTAGGTAGTTTGGATACGGTCACCCTGTTTTGGGGGGGGGGGGCAGACAACATTGCTGTATGGATACGTACTGGACCATACCTGCCATTTTACTTATCAATGTCGGTTTAGCCATAGTGACTCAGGTTTGCCATGGGCCAACTCTGCCTGTAACAGCTATTGTGCTGCCTGTTTAGGAGCTGTACCTCGGGGGACTGGGGAGCTGTCCCACTGAGTGCAGCACTTCCAAAGCAATCCTTGCCACCTAGGCAGTCTTGTGGTTCTATTAGATTAACATTAGGTCAACACATTCCTGCAAGGCTAGCTAGACAGTGCACCAGGAGGTGATGGACTTGTCTTGGAAGCATTGCAGTGTGAGAAGTTTGATCTGTGTGGCACTGAAACGTGAGATTTCCACTAGGCAGCAATTAGATGAAGTCTGCAATGAATACAGTCTCCTCAGGGCAGCCAAGTGCATTCCTCTCTGCCGTCCTCAGCGCGACAATGTTGAAAAATTGTCCATTAAATGACCACAAATGTTCAGATTGGAGACCTTTAGATTTCACTTGCCTACGAACCAAAGCTAGATTCTCTCTTGCTTTGTTCTGTTTCATTTTAAAAGTCACCCCCCTCAGGGCTACTTCTCTACTCGCTCTTGGGCAATTATTTTCTGCTATGCTTTTAATCACTTTCTTTTTTTCCCATTTTTCCTCACACTTCCCCAAACTCCCCTAAATTTCTTGTATTTTTGCAGACATTATTCTCTCTGACTTTCCTCTCTCAAGGTAAGCCAGGCCGCTCCAGCCCTCCAGGCCCCTGCTGCTCTTCCTAGGGCTGCCTCAGTAGTCCACTGGTCCCAGTGTCCCCAGAGCAAGGGCTTGGTTCTCCTGTAGCTGACAGTGAGGACTGCTGTGAGATGCATGCCTCCAATTACCCAGCCCAATTCAACCAACTTTATTTGGACAGAGCGTTAGTGGTATTAATTCGTATTTGTTTTCTCTGCCTGGATTTTCCTCACCTCAGGTCCTGCGTTTCTATGCCATGTGGGATGACACTAACAGCATGTTTGGTGAGAATCGGCCTTACATCATCCATTACTACTTGGCAGACGACACAGTGGAGGTTCGCGAAATCCACAAGCACAATGATGGCAGAGACCCGTTCCCAGTGCTCATAAAACGTCAGCGGTTGCCCAAAACTTTTGTGGACAAGAAAAGTAAGTTTAGGCTGGCCGGCATGTCTGTCTAGGCTGGAGTGCCTTGGTGAGTGGACATGGGTATGGATGGTGGGTCAGAAGGTGATAAGAGGTATACTAACTCTAGAGAGTTTATGCTGAGAACGCTCCACGTGTCAGCAGATTTTGGCTGAAGAAAAATTCTTTACATTATGGCAAAAGCCTTTACCTTTTGGGAAACAGTGTCAGGAGCGCAGTACCAACTGTTGTTTATACAGCCTGCATCTGTATCCCTTTTCATGAAGAACCATTAACTGCTACCTGATTTATTTACTTCTCCTTTTGCTCCCTTCTCCTTAGAGACCTTCCCAAGTTGTGCGCTGGAGATCTCTGATCAGGAGGTACTAGAATGGTACACAGCCAAGGATTTTGCTGTTGGCAAGTCTACCACCCTCCTTGGACGCACTTTCTTCATCTATGACTGTGATGAGTTCACTCGAAACTTCTATCGTGACAAATTTGGCATCACAGACTTCCAGCCAGTGGACGTAAGGGAGAAACCACTTGAGGAAGTGCCACAGGTACTGCAGTTTCCCAGAGGAAGGGAGGGGAAGCAGCAGTCCCTGTAAGTTCCTATAGTGTTACTTTGTTACTTTTTTGCATAGTAAAGAGGTTCAGTATAAGAAAAAGGGCAAGTAACTTGAAGACAAGGCAAGGATGGTCATAATCTATATGAAAGTGAAACTGTTCCTCTGGAACAGTCTTATTTCTAACATCGTAAAGGACAAAGCACTTGCTAAGTGATATAAAACACTCTGGTTATGTCTACACAAGGGAATTAAACAGTGCCAGGTTTTGTTCTCTGGCTGGGAAGCCAACTGGCACAGCCTGGCCACGCTTATATTAGTAAACTCTCTCTCATCCTCCCAAACAGGGTTGTTAAGTGCCTATTGGGAATGGTCACCAGCCCATATTACCTCCCAAACTGAACCTAGGTATGGTTAGGAGAATGCAGGTCGGTCCAGATCACAAACATGAGGGAGACTAGGTTAGCAATGTAACCGTATATATAACTGAGTTTCAGTGCACAGGACTGTGCCTTTGCACCGGTTAGTTTATTAGCATAGTTTGTTCACAGAAATTACCTGGCTTTCTGACTTTCAGATTTCTTTTTACTCTCTTAAATATGTCTATAAATAAGGGTTCAGACATATGTCCAGGCTAGCAGTGTCTCTACTGGGCAGGACATCACAGCTGTTGCCACCTGGTGACAGAAGAGTTATTTCCAAACGGAGGGTTTCCAATAATCTGTCTTGGAAACACTGTCTTTTTCTTAGTTTCAACTACTACTGCTTGATATCTCCTTTGGATGCAGGTAATTCCTCCCTACAATGGTTTTGGCTTCCTTGAAGACTCCCTTCAGAACTGCTTTTCTCTGCTTCCAAAGCCTCCCCGGAAAGATGTTATTAAGATGCTAGAGAATGACCACAAGGTCCTGAGATACCAGGTGGTTCTGGTAAGTGTTTTCCTTGACGTACAGTGCCAGCTTATGCTGTAAAGGCAGAGGGACGTGAGGAACAGGCTGTTCATGTAAGGCTGTTAGGAAATTCTCCTCTGATTCATTCCCTGTGCTAATGGTGCAAGAGAGTTCCCCAGTCCAACATTAGTATCCTTTAGGAGGATGCCCTTAGGTTATTGCGTACTCGCTGTGACAATTATTAGCACGCAATGATGGGAAAAAAACAGGGCCAGAAAGTACAAAATAGACATGCTACAAAACCGCAGCCATTTATGGAAAAACTCCCACTGACATGAGCACATGACAGACCGCCCTAATTGAAACAGCATTGCAACTGGGCACGGTGCCTCTGCCTGCCTTCAGCTGCTGCCACAAGTGTGAACTTGCTGTCTCTCCACTACTGGCTCTCAGCACCTGTCCTCCTGCAGGCTAGTCCTGGCCTCAGCAGCCAGCGAGGGGCTGTTCAAGCAGAGCAGCCAAGAACCAGAGCAGAAGCCGTTTGACAGGGGGAGTCCACGGTGCTTTCCACCTCAGGCCCTGGTCTTTGTGCCAGCTTTACAGTAAGTTTATGCAAGAAACCTCTGGCATGTCCAGCCATAGCGATGGCATTTCCTGTGCTGCCTGGGGCCTGCCCTCTCCAAATACTCAGGGTGAATAAGGACTGATTTATTTTCCCTATTGTGCAGGAGTTCCTGAAGGTCACAGCTGACAAGTTCAGATCAACTGAATTTTAATCTAAGCAAGTAAACCCATTGCTGTGTCGGGGGAGTGTCTTCCTGTGACTAAGAGCTGGAAGCTGCACCAGCCTCTCTCAGGGACCCATTATAAGGAAAAATATAACTCCAGTACTAAATTTTACAGCCAGTCTTCCTCTGTGTGATGAATCATGACATAAAGGATATTCCTTTCTCTTGGATTACTCAGTTTGTGGAAACACTGAATACACTGGGTCACTGCAGCCCAGATTCTGCTTCTGTTAGCCTGACTAGAACAAATAACCTTTGAAATCCAGATATTTAATGCTGTCTAGGGTTTTGTTATTCTGTGCTAACATATCTGCTGCTCTTGCCTACATCAAATACTTTCTTTAGTTGGTTATTTAAAAAAAAAAAAAAAAAGCATCAACTCTGGGTGCTTATGAGTGGGTTACAAGGTACTCCTAAGCACCCCAGGAAAGAAAAAGTTAGTTCAAATATTCCTTTCCAAAGCCACTACCTTTTCTTTAGGAATCACCAAACCCTGAGGACAGAAAGCGGCGTTTCATCCTCTCTTATTTCCTGTCGAATGACATGATCAGCATCTATGAACCCCCAGTCCGTAACTCTGGTATCATTGGAGGCAAATACTTAGGCAAGACCAGAGTCCCCAAACCAGGCTCTACTACAGAGAATGCCACGTATTATGAGCCCTCTGACCTCACCATCGGTTCCACAATTGAAGGTAAGATCCAATCTGATTTGATAATACTCTCGGAGCATTTGTTTTCAGTGCCTGATCTGCTATGTAATTTATTGCACAGCAGACAGTGCATATACCATCCTCCACTTGAAAGATTTGTTCCTTCTGGGCCTCACCATATTTTAGTTTCCACATCACCAGCTGGTGTAAATTGATATAACGCCATTAGTGTCAGACAGTGTTTGGACCTTAGGCATAATCAGGAAAAGAGCAATGTTCTCCATCGTATGTGTTCAGCTCGCATTTCTGGGACCTTCCAGGAGTCACTGGATTAAAGCTGTGCCAGATGACTTTTAGTTGCAAAGACCATGAATTTATCCTTCAAGGAAAATAAATGTAATATTGAAATGTTATAAACCCACCCATGCTAATAGCGGAATCACTGTAGGCACAAGCATGGGGTCTTTCCTCTTAGCAGCTGCTCTTTTTGCAGCAAAACTCCCTTTGATTCAGTGATATCCTTTCTACTTTAAAGACTGAAACAAATACTAGCTATCTACTCAGCCCTGATCCCGCCACAAGGGAGAAACCATTCTGTCTCCTAGATGATGAAGTGATTTACTGGGGCAGAGACCCAGGTAACACTGCTTGCTTTGTTGCCTTTTCCCCAGTGTTTGGCCACAGGTTTGTTATCACCGATGCTGATGAATACGTGCTCAACTATATGGAGAGTAATGCAGAGAGTTTCCCTGCGGCAACGCTGCAGTCCCTGCGGGATCATTTTCACCAAAGGCAGGTGGTAAAGGAGACTGCCAAAAGGTAGGCTTCAAAGGACGGTGTAGTGGAGCTAAATGAAACTCCGAGTTGACAACTAACGGGATTTCCAGCACCCTCCATGGCCTCCAGCCTGATGCTGTTCGGGGGGGCGGGGGTGGGGGGGGCATCGAGCCTGCTGGCTAATGGCTACCCAGCTGATTATTCAGCTCCAAGAGCCTGTATCTGAACACAAACAGGGGAACCAGCTGCATAGAATGTAAAGCCTTGACAGCCACTGACCTGAAACCTTATGGGACAGCTCTGGCACAGCAGCTGAGATACCTTCAAGTGGATATGGTCATCTTTTTCCCAAGGACAGTAGTAACTGTAATAGGTGCTGCTAACAGTATCCGCCTGAGCCACCAGCTGGTTGCAAGCTAAGAGAGTTGGTGGAGTGTATTTTTCATTTGCTCTGGGTCTGCTTATCAGCATGAGAGAGACAAGACCACATCCTCTTTCCTAGTACTCTGTCTGGATCCATTTCAGATGACCCTGTAACAACCCTGTAACCTCACAAACACACTTTGGAGTCAGTTAGTATCAGAGTAGTTCAGATGCTCAGACTGAAACTAGAGTTGTATACATTTGCTGACGCTGTATGAGGCACACAAGGAAGCCCTCCTTTCCCCAAGGCACTTGCAGACAAAAAGTGCAAGGTGGGGGGGTGTGTCATGCACAGGGAGAATAGTTCACCTACTCTCCCAAAGAGCAAGCCTGAGCTTCATCGCTGTGTCCATGCTGAGGTGGGCTTGTCATTCAAAGCACAACACCCCAGAAGCCTGCTATGTATTCAGAGATGTATTGTATGTATTCAGGCTGCCCACTGGCCAGCCACAGTGGGCAGCCAGCACTTAAGCCTCACAGTAGGGCTGCCACAAATAATTTTCACACCCAGTCACATTCTCCCTTTCTTCTACAGTGACAGCCCCATACTAGGGACAAGCAAGCAGGAATTGGATGAGTTAATTGCGCAGGTTCAGGAAAAGCTGACGCTCCATAACTACTTGAACAACAGAAAGATTCGGGAGGAGTTTCTGCAGCGTGACAAGGATGGCTCTGGGATCCTGGACAAAGGAGAATTTTTAGCCCTTTGCGACAGCTTGAGCGTGCCGACCAGTGACATTCTGGTTAACAAGGTCAGAAGGAAGCAGTGCTGTGTATATTAAATTCCCCTCCTGCAGCTCTCCCAAAAAAGCTCTTTTACAAACCAACCCTAGCCAGGCAGGACTGACAACTGTTCCACCCTACAAAGGGGAACAGCTTCAAAAAAGGGCAAGAAAGTTCCATTTCAGAAAGGCCTCTGGGCTGTTGGACTGAGCCTTCTTTGAAAGGAGGAGATAATGATTCATATCCGCTACGTAAAGGGAGGAAATTTAATCCAGGTGCCCTGCAACTCAAGGCAGCAGCCCCGTTATTGGCATCACTGTTACGTGAAGCCAGAGAATGCCTGGTGGGTCAGGTCTTACAGACAAGAGAAGCAGAACAAGAGGTTGTAAATCGTGATGGAGATCAGGTATAGACTACTGCAGAACTACTGAGTGCCTGAGTTATGACTTAGACAGGCCTGGACATGAGCAGAGGTAACACTGAGGTGCTAAGGGAACCAGCCTTATGAAAACTTAAGACACATTCCAGATTTAATAGCAACTAAATTGAAGATTTGAGAACTAAGTATTGTACTTTAACTAAAAAAGAAAAAAAAATTAGAAGCATTACTATTAGTAACTTTTTCCTCGTGTTCCTGGCAGCCTGATCCTGCTGTGAGAAGTCAGCCTGTGATCAGCTTTTCTTCCGCTTTTAGCACTTATACCCATTTGTCACTGAAGGCCAGCAAGCCCGCAGTCCACAAGGCAACCTAGTGTACGCTGCTGTCCCTACCTCAGGCCATCTGCGCCCACCTGCCTAGCACAACTAAAACATAGACTTGCTGGGTGGTATGAGCAAAAGCCTGTAGAGAACAAAGGCTACATAGCGGGAGACATGAGAAACTGAAGAGAAAATTCATGCAGAGGGGAAGGAGGGTCCTTTTACAAACATGACTGGCAAGGATGCTTTCTTAGCATAATGTGATATGCAGTAGATTAGCGGCCAATACAAGCACACTGACAATTTAAAGAAATCGAGAAACCAGAGGGAGTGTTTTCCGTATTAAAAAACATCTGCTAAAACAGCCAGCTGCGAGCATCAAAGCCATCGTTAGAAAGGTGCACAAGCAGTGTATTTCTGTCTTTAAATGTACACGGAGTAAAGGTTCTTGACCACCTCCCAGGCTTCACTGTGCTAGAGCTCATAGGAGATCACTCTTCCTTGAGGAATTTACAGTACAGTGTGGTGACAATCCTTCCTTCTTCCACTCTGAGAATGGACGATTAAGTGAATTGTCCAAGAGCATGTGGGGAATCTGTGACTATTTAGGCTTGCCCACCCTCCCCCCCCATTCCCTGAGTTTGAATCTCAATCTAGGGCCTAAATACTAAAAGCATCTCTCTTTTCTCTTGAAATCTTAGCAAGTATGTGCCCAGAGACCTCAGAAGTGTGACAGTATTGCAAATTAAACACATGGCAGATAGTTAACTACTATTTGAATTGGAGAGGAGCACAGCTTTCAGTCACATGAGAGCAACCCTAGTAGATCTGTCTCTAGGCACCAAGGGGAAGAAGAATCCTTTCAAGGAACTGTGATATTAGACCTTTTCCATCTCCCTGGGTGTCAGAAGGAGATTAGTTATGCAATTAAAGAAACAAAAGCTCTCTTTTCTTCCCCTTAAGCACACAAAGGCTATAGCTCTGTAACACAATGCAGGGTCAGGCCTGGATACCAGAACTGGCTCATTAGCAGGGCCATCACTGAACTCAATTATCTGTGTCTCCACACTATGCCATGTGCACACACCAGAGTGACACCAGTGAACAGTAACTGTTCAGCTACACTGTCCCCATCCACTTTTGGCAGGGATTTCTATGAGGTATCTGAAAGATGTGCTGTGGCCTGTGTCAGTCTGTGGCCATGTTTTAATTTTGTGGCTCTATTGCCACTATGGTAATACTCAGAAGGAAAACAGAATTAAATACAAATGCTCTAACGTTCCTTCTTGCACAGGTTAGTGTCATCTGTAACTGCTCATGGCTACCTGTGATTCAAGACTACTGAGGTAGTAGGCTCTTCTACACACAGAGGAATAAGACTTTATGCTCTTGTTGCACAAGGACTACCTTTGGGTATTCTTCACTAAAAAAATTCAACAATATTTGCAGCTTTTTCCAACTCTTTATGGTGTTTTTTTCCCCCCCTACAGCTGATTGGCTTATGTTCTTGTGGAGAAAACAAGATAAGCTACCGTGACTTCCTTAGAGGCTTCCCCTCTTGATCTTACCCCAGAAGGCGAAGCACAAGAAAGACCAGCAATGACATTCTTAGCTGAGTTGACTTTAAGATATCATACTTCAAAAGGACAGCTCCAGTTTAACCCCTTTGCTTCATTCACTTTCCCCCTCCCTGCTTCATTGGAGCCAACTAATGGCATTTCATTTCTTTTTTTCCCTTCCTAACCTCTCCCTGTTTTTTTTTTTTTTTTAAACCCACCACCAAACTCAACCTCAGAACTGCTGGATCTTGTAGTAAAATTCACAGGAAAAGAATTTCAGAGAACCAAAGCCAGGTTCTCCCATTGACATCTCAACTTTTTAATGCAGTACAGCCAAGCTTGCTAGAGCTAAAGCTCTCTAACGTCTAGAGTCATAAGCGCTCTAGATTTCTCTTATAAAGTCTAAAGGGGCCTTTCATCTTCGGGAAGCAAAGACTGCCAGTTAAAGTTAAAATTTTTATTGCAGGAAGACTTAAAAGCCCCTCCATGAACCATGGTACATTCAGACTAGCAAGTATAAGTGTAAGCAAGTCATGCATAGCTGCTGCAAAAGAGTTAATGTTAATAAGTCTGCTTTAAATAAAATTCCTCAATGCCTGTAACAGCAATACCAATTGTGATTCTGGTTTTACTTAAAATGGAATGGAGAGTTTAGCTCTTATATGTCTCATGGAAATAGCAGGGGTCTGTAGACAAATCTGCTAACAGCAGCTTTGCATTTTTAACAGAAGGTTGGGAAAAATGTTTCAGGACAGAGATATCATCTAAACCCATCTCTTGCAGCCTGTCAGCTTACTGGATAGGTCCAATGAAAGGAAAAAGCTAGTAGGCAGCATAGCAATAAAGTTATGACACTTTTACTCCCTTTAGAGAGTCATATTACTCATCTCTCCATGAAGGTAAACATGGCAGGAACCTTCTCTCCCCAGGTGACATCTGCCAGGTATTACCATTGAGCACATATGAAAGACAGCAGCAATCTTACACAGGTTAGAAGACAAAGCTCCTTGGAACAAAATGCTTATTTTAATCAGCTTCACCTTTTGTGCAGTGGATTCTTGCTTCCCCTTAGATAGTTGAGGGTCTCCACACAACAGCTGCCTCCTGCCTCCTCTTGTTCAAAAAGGTCACTGCTCTTCCCTTCTAGGCCCATTTATGCTGCTGCTAACTCCAACTGGGAATTGCTAAAAAGCTATCTCTGGTCAACCTCATATTTCAAAACGTGGCTTGGGTTTGTGTCAGGTACTTTCCAAGCAGCAGCTGACGAAGACTAACTTCTAAAGGCCACCCTAATCAGTTTTTCCAGAGAGGTCTTAGAGGACTTAGAGATGAGATTATTGGAGCTGCGGATCATAGAATAGAAAAATCGGAATTTGTTTTCTGTACATGCTCTGAACTGCAACCTAATACTCAACCAAATCACGTAGCACGCCCAGGGCCGGCTGCAGAAAGCATACAATTTATCTCACCATAAAGTATGCACCTAAACTACATCAGATAGATAGATAAATTATACCCTGCAAATGCCCTTATCCTCCACCCCCAACTGTCAAGGGAGCCAGAGGTAACTAACTCAGAAGCAGCTGTTCATGCTGCAGACATGGAAAGTTTGAAAAGATGAACCCCATATGCAGGGAATATGAGGATACAACATGCCGCACCAAAGGGAACAGACTTGTCTGGCATGGCAGGAGAAAAATATGTAAAACCCATCCCAGCCTGCTTCGTAAACACATAGATAGCTTAGCAGAGTGATGAAACATCAGTGATCAGCAGCAGTGGAAGAATCTATGCTTTTTATTTGTTTATTTCAGAAAATACTTTTGTTGAATTTATCACAAAAGTCATTTAACAACAAACATCAAAAATCCATACAAAAACTAAGTGACAGGAAGAATGAAACAAATGGGATAAAACATCTGAGACTGTTACTTCCCCCCACCCCCTCCAAAATTAGGAAGTTTGCACTAAAGGATAAATATGGAAGAACAGAATTTTCCTTGAGTTCCTTTGCTGAAGTTTGGTCCATGGAGTTCAACGTATCTGAAGGAAAGCTACATGCCCCTACCTAGCTTTTACAACATCCATTCTTCCCCACTGCTGGCAAAAAAAAAAAAAAAAAAAGACAAAAAAAACCCCAACACAGCCTAGAGACTCAGAAGCATACTTCACAGTTTCATATAAAGCCTGCCAAACAAACCACCTATTACACACTCATGAAATTTACAGAAAGGCGGTAGTCAGATCACTATAATCTCCCTCTGTCGTTGATGCAAGTCAAACAGACTCCATCAACCAAGACTTCACTAAGGCAAGAGTCAGATGCTGCTGTAAATCCCCAGGCACTGAATGAAGCCAGCATATCTACAGGCTTCAAGACTAACTTGCAGGGGGGAGGCATCCTAGAGTAGTCTTTCTCCACACCTCGACTCCAACCGGGAAGCCTACCAAAAAATCATTTTAAAATGGTGAGTTAAGGGTAGAGGGACATATAGGGGAAGTAGAACTCATCTTCTTTACTAACCCCACACATGAGGAACAAGAAAAAAGAACCCTAAGCAAATGCAGCTGTAATGCCCCATTATTTAAGAGTCACTCAAAAATTATACATGAAATGCTACATCTGTTCTTCCTCCACCCCCTCTCTTCCCAAGCCCATTCCCTACTATGACAGGAAGGGAGAACTGGTACGTCAAAGCTTTTCTAGGCTGGGGCAGGAAAACACTATGCTTCACAGCAAAGGAATCACACACTACTTGATTCTTGGCCTTCTCAGGGTGAATAATGGACACAGAGACTACAAAAGCAGTCACAAGCCCATAGGAAGGGTGTGGAGCAAGCAATAGTGTTACACTGGAAGTAGGGACTTGCAGTTTTGCATAGTCTCTAACACTTTCTGTGGTGGACAAGAGCTCCTATTTTTTGTTTGTTTTTATTTTTTATAGAAGACACAGGATTTGACAGGACAGGGCATGAGAAGAGCATCCACTTGAGAAAAGCGGGCTCTCAGCATCTTTGTATGTAGAATTGTCAAGGAAAGACTCACCACTAGGAACTTGCAGAGAAAATACTCCATTTGGGAAGAAAAGAAAGCTCTTTGGGCTGGAGAGAAGACTTGGTCTGCTGAGAAAAGCCATGAATATAGAACCAGTTACTGCAAGCTTGCAGCCAAGGGGATAGTGTTCGTGTTAATATATAGACCCAGAAGCAGCCTGTGGTGGCCCCTCTGATTGACAGTGGACTGCAAACCGCTGGAATGACAGTTGATAGTACATTACAGTAAAGGCTCAGCTCAAAAAACTCTAGGGGGTCATAATGCAGTTGACAGGAGAAGGAAGGGGATTTCAGAGGACTAAAGATAGGGGAGGGCAACCTCCACCCCCAGTCTTCAGAATAAAGAAAGAAAACATGGAGATGCTTCCAAAACAAACTGTCCCTTTTTCTGGTAGCTCTATCCATAAACACATAAATGTAGCATACGTCATACATATGTTGTAAAAAGGGAGGGTGCATAGCTATTGGTATAGTACGTAGATTAAGAGTACAAGGGACTACATGGCAACATAAGGCACTTGGGATACAAAGCATAATTAGCTATTTTATGAAGGCGCAGGATTGTGCAAGAGGAAAAGCTGCCTGAAGCAAAGCAGGCAGGCAGGAGAAGTTATTCAGCAGCCAGTTTTTTTGGGATTGTACATGTCATCTATTAACACAGAGTCAATACCTCAGCTGGTGTGAGGCACCTGCTTTGCAGAAAGGACCAGCTAAGGCTATGGAGAGGTGCCAGCTAGCAGTCACTCTTTGGAGGGCAGATGGCAGTGGATGGCTAGGGAAGGGAGGCAGGCAGCAGAAAGGAAAGGCCTCTCACATTAGGCCTTTTCTGTGTCCTCCCTAACGTAAAGCTCTTTTCAGCTCCTATCGTGTTGCACTGTAGGCACTGTTGCCTACAGTTAAAGCCAAGAGTTACATTATCTGTCTGGCAACGACTAAGAGGAGCAATTGTAAGGTACTACCAAAGGTACTCTGCTCCAAAGTTTCTTTCCTCCGTTCTCCTGAAAACAGGGGAACCCCTCTCCCAAATTCCTGCTGACATCTCGTTTGGCATTCAGAGTCATGGGGATGGAGGAACAAGCGGGATTTGTTCAACTGTGTTCAAGTGCTTGCACATTTTCTCCATCCTGCGCCCAGCATTAGCTGGGGCTCAACTAAGAGGAGAGGCGGGGAGAGCGAGCAAAGACACCTTATAGAAGAAAAAACCCTCATCTCTAAGAGTAGCAAAAAACCCAGCTGTCACCCATTCCCCAAAACATGAATGATCTGAAGGATGACACTGCTTCAGCCTCACACACAAGAGAGCGCAAGCTAGAATCACGCTCGAAGAGAGCCACAGAGTTCAACTGCCCAAAGGGCTGAGCAAGGAGAACACTAAGAGACCGGGCATCTCCTTCACCCCCAAGGAAGGCAGACTTCAATCCCTACTTTCATATCAAAGAGTGCCCTAGCTCTCCTTGACCCCATGCAACCGGCAGCATCCTCTTTTCAGCCAGCCGAGAGCGCACACCGGTTACCTGCTCCCACCATAGTGAAGCGGAACAAAAGCTACAGCTGGCTTTGCTGCACAAGAGGCACCAACAGCAAAGCCAAGCTACAGAAACTCCCCTGGAGGAGAGCTGCAGGGTGAGAGGTGCCTGTCTACTGCACATCTGCCAAATCTGGAACAGTGCATGGCAGCAAAAAGAGGCCCACTGCTCAGTGAGCTGGCACTGATGCATGAAACACTGGGCAGGAGATGCTACTCTCCAGCAAAGGGGCAGCAGGGGACCGAGCTGGTTCCCACGAATCTCCTGCCAGTATGTACAGATGGCAACAGGCAGGAGCAAGAGGGAAAAGTGGTCTGTAGGAACAGATGGCCTTTGAGGTAGATTTGAGACAACTCCACCTGCCAACAGCTATGTGTCACAGGTCAGGCCTTTCCTAACATACAAGCTACTTTTTGCAGCCCCTGACTTCCTTTCCTTTCCCTATCATCTCATTCACAGCTCACAAAGGGATGACGGGGCTAGGTTTTTGGAAGAAACCCTGCATGTGATAGCACCTTGGGTGGATACAAGCTCTGTATCCTTTGGAAACAAAGAGAGGAGCTGATGGCTGCAGATGGCACAGCGGGACTGGTATGGTAGGGACGAGGAAGGCTAAGGTGATAGCATGATGAGCACTGTCCCATCAATGCACAACCCTTCACAGCAGCCAGTTTGCTCATCTAGACATGGTTAAGAGCCATGAGAACACCAAGTCCGTGAGTCACGCTCAAGTAAGCAAAGGGCCTGGGCTGATGGGACCCAGGCCAGTCGACAAATGTGCTCAGAGTGGGGCAGGACTCAAGACTTCACACAGCCTGGGCGTGAGGATGCAACTGCTCCCATGACAAGGCACTAAGAGTTGCAAAGCATGAAGCCCAGCTCTCAGAATTGGGAGGTCCAGGGCAGCTATAGGGGCTGCTCATGTCCTGCAGCCAAGATGATAAGAGGGATCAGCTGTACCAGAAGAGCTAAGGCAAGCAAAGGCTAGGGGTCCTGTATGAGGAGGGAACTTCTCTCCCTTCTCTGCTGCACAGCTCTCTGAAATTAGCTCAAAACCAGGGGTCAGAGGAACCCCATTTACCAGAAGTCCTCTATGAGACAAGACTCCTCTCCTGGATCCTGGTCCATATTTGCAGCATCACTATCCTGTGGCACTTGCCAAGTGCTCGATAGATGTGTCCGTGGAGAGGCAACCCTCACCCAAGAACACCCCTGAGCCTAATGGTCACAGCCATGACTGAGCACAGAGCCCCACCATCTTCCCCCAGGCATCTGTTCTCATCACAGATATGTGGTGCTTTCAAGCTGCCGTGTCCCTGAACCAGGGGTTCAGGGAAGTAGCACAAACAGAGGGGAGGAACACGCTGTAGAAGAGAACAAAAGGATTGTTTGGAACCATCTATGACGCATTCATAAAAATAACTAAAAAAAAAAAACCAAACACTAAAATAGAAAAAAAAATTGCACGCTGACTTACAATGAAACAGAGGAAGGCAAAAACAGGAGGTTTAGAACACACTCCTATGAAGGGAAGGGAGTAGGGGAAGGGACCTTTTTGGTTTTATTGCAAATGGTTCAAGAGAGCAAGAAAGGAAGGGAGGAGAGCGAGAGACACCTTGTGAAGATGACAGGTTTCCAAGCCATTCAAGATGATGCTCGTGAGGACAGGGAGGAGGGGCTGGTTCTTAGTCCTGGTATCTCGTCCTCCTCCCTAATAGACAAGCCTTTGCTTCTATGGTGATTTGAGCTTCTTGGTTCGCGGTGAGGTCCCGTTCTCAGCTTTCACCACTCCGTTTTCATGGTAACCTGGGGGCGGGGTGAAGGGCGGAAGGACAACAATTTGTCCCACATCACCCTAGACGGGCCAAAACTTTGCCTCGGCTTAGAGCAAAAAGCCAAAACCCACATGGCTTTAGCTTTATTAGGGTTAGCCCATAAACGTGGGGAGAAACACTATTAGCTTGGAACTGTGGCCCTCAGGACACAGCCCCGCTAGGGTTCTCTGGGGCTCAGCAAGGAGCAGCAGGAGGCATCGTCCCTTGAGCACTGCCTCCACAGGCAGCCCCTGGTACAGGCAACAGCGGGGACACCGTGCTGCAGGGCTGACGCCTTGTGCTTGACGTAGTACCACCCCATCCCTCATCAGCCCTGTGCCGGCCACAGCACTCACCCGAGTCCCTCTTGAGGGGCTTGGCTTGCTGCTTGGCGCTGGTGGCAGCCGCGGCGGCTCGCTTCCTTGTGCTCTGCTCATTCCAGTACTCCCGCCAGCGCCGCAGCTGGAAGTGGATGAAGCGCCACATCACCGAGGCCTGGAAGAGGCACACCAACAGCAGCACACTCATTCTGGCAGGGGCGGAGAAGAGGCAGGCTGAGAACAGACGAATGAGGCCACCACGAACCCAGCCTTTGAGAAGCAAGAGGCCTGCTCCCCAAACCCATTGAGGTCAGTGTCCAAGGCCCCCAGCCACTCCAAGCTGCCTGGATGGCCACCTGGGAGCCAGAGGCAGGCACCAGCTGCCTGAGAAAGAGCCTTTTTTAGCTCCTGCAAAAGCCTCCCAATTCGAAATGAATCACTGCCTCCTCCCTGCTTAAGAGACCCACAGGTGTAACAGAGGATGGCCTGGCGAATGAAACCAGTGGAGTAACATAGCTGGTCCAGGCCTTGGTGCCACTAGAAAACGGAGTCTCCACCTCGCCAGCATCTCTATTTTCTGCTATGCCCTGAGCTCAGGACAGCTGTTCCCCTTTCCCTTTCCACCACTAAGCTTGCAGATGACAAGACTTCAGCGCTAGGATGGACTAAATGGCCCCTGGCTGCTCTATAGAAATGTATTGCCTTTAGAGTATAATCAGCTAAAAGCTGGATGTGGTTGGAAGGGAGCTAGAAAAAGCCCTAAACTATCAAGCTTGACGCTAGTCCCTGGCTCCAAAAAGCTTGGGAACAACTGAATGGACCCAGAGCACCTGCCCTAAAGACTTCTGAACTGAACCCACAGCTACTGCATGGGTAGGAAAGGCTCCAAGTCTTCATGGATGGAAAGCCATAGAAAACTCGCCCTAGCCTCTGGTTCCCATGCCAGTAGGCAGCAAAACATTTCCAAACAGAAGAGAACATTTCTTTACATCGACTGCATCCCTGTAAGCGCAGTTAAGGGTGCAAGAAGGAAGGGCCTGCAAGTCTTTCCCTAAGATACCTGCCTTCATTTATCCTTTATAACTGGTTACTTCACTCAAAGAACTTGTTTGTTGGCTTTTCCCCACTACCATGATTCAGTAGCCTTCACCCCTCCTTGCTCTCTCCATGCCATCCCAGGTGCTAGAGCCTTCCTTAGCAGGCAGCCCAGAGAGTTTCAGATCCCCATTGGGGTTTCCTAACTCAGCAAAACCAACCATGGGAGAAAACCACCAAGGAACATAAGGAAGAGGTTTTAACAGCTCAGTTCTGCCTCAGCATCTTCCTGATCACATGAGCATATGTGAAAGCATATGATACAAAAGCAGCCCCCTCCACTCCCAGATATGGTAGGGGACATGATAGCTCCTTACCTGAAGAGGATATTGTTGAAGAGGAAACTGAAGAAGTTCCCTCTCTCAGGGTCAAGGGCCTGGTTCTCCACCCGAGGCAGCCCAAAGCCGATGACCAGAATATAAAGGGTGAGGGTGAAGAGCCTGGTGACCACGAACACAACAGCCCAGACATTAAACCTGTGGGGAGACAAGCAGAGGTGTCGGCAGACCAGTGCTGGCATCGTGAGGTGCAGTCAGTCAGGTGGCGGATGTCCTGGCAGACACAGTAGATGGTGACCCAGCAGAGGCCACAGACTGATAGAAGGCCTCTGCTGGGTCACAAGCAAAGGCTATTCTCAGCAGAGGTTCACATCATCAGCATTTGTCCTTTGATGCTTCAAGGGAGGTAAGCAGGAAGTATTAGCTGTCGAGTATCACCCTTTTGGGGCCTGTTTTTTTGACAGCTTTGCCCACAGTGGTGCCTTGCACATGCACACACATGCACGCACACACATATGCACACGCACTGCAGCAGGACAAACACAGCCAGCCCTGTCTATCCTGCTCGCCTTCAACGTGAGCAGAGCAACACAAAGCAACACTGAGCACAGCGTGGCTCAACAACCCTCATTCCTGCTGCCGACTCTCCCTACCCTACTCCTAAACTGGCTCTTATCAGAAACAGAGGCCCGCTGTAGGTCCTGCCCTCCCCTCCCAGGTCTCTGCCCACCAACACTGAGCAGAAAGATGAGAGCGAGCCCCCTCGGGCTCTTCGGGATGCAGGCGGCTCTCCCTGGCATTGGCTGCCTCAGGGGAAGGAAAGCCATGACCAGCTGTCCTGCTTACAGCTTCTCGTTGTTCTCATCCGTGAAGTAGACGAGGCGGGCCATGTGGAAGAAGAATTCAGCTAAATATTGCAGCAGCAAGAGGATCAGCCCCAAGCGTGTTAAGCTACAAAGAGGGAGAGAAGAAAGAAGAATTACTGGGCTGCTCATCCTTAGTCCTTCCTATCCAGCTATGTCATGTGCCTTGCAATTCCTTAACTGCAGCAAGTGCCAACCAAAACCCAGATCTCTTTGCAGCAGAGGCTGTAGGATCACAGGGGAAAGATAATCCCTTAAAACATCAAGCTACAAAGTGATAAAGTGGCCCAAACCAGTAGGAGAGGCTGGAAGAGACCAGTCCAACACAAAACTTGAGCCCCTGGCAATGCTGCTCTGTACAGACCAGAGGAAGGCTAACAGCTTGTCTGCATGTGCCATGCTGGGAACGCGCCCTAGAGGAGAGAGCTTCCCTCGACCCCAGGAAAAATGCTCCCTGCAGCCTCTGCTTAAGGATCCTCAAGCTAACGTTTGCTTTGCAACGCATTCTGAACAGAGATGACTTATGCACTCGCATAAACTGGCTGAAGAACTTCAAAAATAGCTGGGTCTGTGAAAATGGTTTGACTCTTAACATCCTGTAGCAGGGAGTTGTGCAAGTTAAATAGGATCTCTTTTCTAAACAGTCTCCTTATTCTATTTTATGCCCACTGGCTGAGGCTTTTAGGGTGACCAAAGCTGAGCCCAGCCTTCCAAAAGGACCTGCTCAGCACCCGACGCAGGACTGCGTGGTGACCCGCAGTCTCAGCCGCAGCACCGGAAGGGAAGCCAAGGCACCCAACTCACTTGAGGAGGTACGCGCCGGCTATGTGCACCAGGTAGAGAGCAATGTACTGCAGCTGGCGAGGGATCTCCTCCTAGTAGGGGCAGAAAGGTGCTGCGTTAAACCCCTCACACCTCTATGCCCCTAAATCCCAAAGCCTACTTTTCCCCAGTTTGGTGGGTAAACGGCATCAAGCACACCAAAGGCAGCGGAGAGACGGCAGCGACCAGACCCATGCTCAAAAAGCTGCTGTCTCCAATGGTGGTCCTCGTGGTCCAGCACCCCCCCAGCTCTCCACCTAAGAGCACCGCAGCCACTTCGGGTGACGTTTTTCGCGCCCGCCTGGCTCTCACCTTGCGAACTTTCTGGAAGTAGAGCTCCGGCAGCGCGTGAAGCCAGTACGCCAACTGGCACAGGTAGAAGAACTTCACCTGGAACCTGAAACGCATGGACGAGCCGCATGAGAGAGCCCGAGGCACGGAGAGATGGCGTGGCTCCCCCAGCCTCAGAGCCCCGGGAAGGCTTCTGCCTGTGGCGGAGCTGACCACAGAGTACCAGGCAACCTCTCGGCCTCTTTGAAGCCACTGGATTCAAGAGGCATCATTACTGGGCAGAAATTACATGTTTAACTGAGCTAGTCATGCCCGGATTTTATCCAGCTGCTCATGCTGTTGTCTCCATGCTCTCGGTGAACCTAATGCTTACTCTTGCAAAATGCCAAGAGAGAAGGATTATACCCCCTTCTTCTTTGTTTCTACTAAGAAACATGAAGAGCAAATAAGTGGCTTGCCCCAGGTGATGTAGGGAGCAAGCAGCAGGGATGGGTCACGGAGCCTGGAGGTCCCCCAGACAAACCTGCCTCCAGGAAAACCCTCCCCAGGACTGCAAACAAGATTGCCATCGGTACCCCCAAGAGCCTGCTAAAAAGCAGGATCTCACTGCGGCGTCCTTGCAGGAGGGAGCTGGAGGCTGTATGCAAAGGGCGCTGCGTTGTCAGCACCCTGCTCCCAGCCGCAGGGAAAACCGTAAAGAGGAAGGAAGCGGCCAGCCGAAGAACAAAATGCCCTCGCGAGTGCTTACGGAAGATAAACATGAGGGTAGTTTTCCCACAGACTCCGGGGGTTTGATATGTATCCTTCCTGAAAGAGAAGAGATGCAAACCTTCAGCAAAAGAAACAGGCACTGCAAGGTTACAGCAGGGCAGGCTAACGCTACGTCAAAACTAGGAGCCTGGGGAGGAGGCCTGAGACCTTTCAGAGCTGCCACGACCTATGTGCATTAAAATAAAAACCGTGCCCTGATGGGCAAGCCAAGGCTGAGATCACCGAGGCTCAGCCGTGTTCACGGGTCTTTAGCAGCCTGCTTGAGTTTCGTTGGGCCTCCAGGTTTGGGGTTTGAAGGCTGCTTCCTTGGTTGCATAAAGGGCTCTGAGCTCAGGATAGGATGCTTTGGGGTTTGGACCACACAAGCTCTGGCAGTGCGGGGGCAAGATGCCAGTAGCACAGGTACCACATGCATGGTGGTCCAGGAGGCTTCTTCCCCACCAGAGTTTTCAACCTGAGCACCAGCTAAGCAAAAAGGAGTGCCTTTGAAGACAAAGGAGAAGAGAAAACCCTTAAAAAATAACTAAATACGCATTGCATAATTTAATTCTCCCCCTGCCCGCATTCCCCTAGGCCTGTTACCTTAGGCTTGCAGGATAAATTACAAGACAGGGCTGCCAACTCGTTCCACGTTTGCACAGCACCTGACAACGTGGGGTCCCGATCCTGGGCCGGGCATTGCAGAGTGATGTTTGTGCAGAACATTAATCCTGCGCACGACCCACTTGTCACCCCTTCACCTGCACTCTTTCTGCCCTATGCCCTCTTTTCAGCAGTGTGACCCATAGGAGCCTGGGGGAGGCCCAAGCACTTCAAACAGTGACCTGCTCTGTGAAATACGGGGCACACGTGGGGTGTTCAGACAACTTGCTGTGTCAACGCTACAGATTTTACACGGATCTCAGAGTTCCTGGAAACATGGGGAAAGTAAACAAGGCTGAAAGCCCTTCCCACCACGGGGCAGGGGGGAGAAAAAAAAACAAGAAAAAAGAACAGCATAAGCTGGTTTGCTCTGGTTCCAAGAGCCAGAAAAACAGCGATGAAGGGGCTGAAAAAGCCAGCAAGGTCAGGGATTGGAGAAAGAACCACCTGCGAAATTGCAGCAGGGTAAGGACCAGCCATCTGGCATCCACCTTTTAGGGGAGCCCTCAAAGTTGATAGATCATCTCTGACAACCAGATGCCGGAGGCAAAAAACGCACCGTTTCGCCCTCATTCATAGTGTTTTCACTGCAAAAACCACAGCGGATGCCGAGCCGGGGCCAGGGCAGGGTGTTGGCGGGGGGACAAGGCAGCGGGGCCGGAGAGCTCTGAAGGCTCTTTCAGGCGGCGGCGCGGCCCTCGGGGCTCCTTGGCACAACCGCGGCCCTGCGTGTTTGCACAGCATGCTGCAGACCCGGGGCCGCTGAGGGATGGATCTGGTGCTGGGAGAGGGGGGAGTGCAAAAAAAAAAAAAAAAAAACCCAAAAAACAGCTTCCTTCCCTGCAGCCCTGCTGGGAAGGAGCAGTGCAAGCAAGCAGACCTCTCGTTTGGAGGAATTAGCGGTTCCTTAGCGAGGGCCCGGATAAACCCCCACGCCGTGCAGCGGAGGAGGAGACCTGCTCACGAAGCATCCGTCAGGAGAGTGGGCCGAGTGCCGCATCTGGACCCCAGCAGCGGCCGGCTCTTCTCTTCGGTAGCAGCGGAGCATCTTCGCTTCACGCTGCCAAAACGCTTCGAATTCATCTGAAACCTTCTGGTGCTTTTCCCTCCTCCTCAGATTTAAAAACCCCCTCGTTCTCAAAAACAAAGCATTTCAGCTCCAGCTTGTTTGGGCTGAAACGCCCCCAAAGGTGCCGAGTGGTTTCTCTGCTCTCGACAGCCCCCTTATTGCTGACTTTCCCCCTTGCCGAGCAACTGCCCGTTCTCCCCGCATCCCTGCAAAGGGCGTCCTAATACCCCAACAGCACTAGAGGCAAATAAGGAGATAAATAACAGGTTGAGGAAGTAGGCAGGTCCCAAAGCAGTAAATAGAGCTAATAGGGCCAGGCACGACTTTCGGGATCTGGCTGCAACGGTATTTCACGGCCCATTTACTTCTTCATTGCACAAAGGAGGAAAAGGGTCTCCTCAGACTCAGCGCCTGGAAAAAACCTGCTCCGTTTGAAAGTTGGAGATCACGCAAACACCTTGCTCCGCCGTCCCCTCTGCACAGCGGGGAATATTTTGGGAAACAAGTCCCAAGCCGCTTTAACTCATTGCATCCCAGAGAGGCAGCGGGACTCAAGCTAGAGCGACGCTGCAAGCGGAGATCAGCGTCACCCGCCGGTTGCACCGCGCTCAGCAAAGAGGGGCTCGGGGCGCTCACGCAAACAGCGGCAGGCATCAGTCCCTCGGGGGACCGCAGATGCGCGTGCGGGGACCAGCTGGGAAAAAGCAAATTGCCAGTTTCTCACCAGCACCGAGCAGTTTCGGGGCACCTGCGGCTGACGGGCAGCCGGCTGCTCTCTGCTCACGGGCTGCGCGCAAAAGCTCGCCGCGTGGAAAAGGAGCAGGCGGAAAGCCAGGTCGAAAACGTTGCTACCCCGGGGCTGCGTTTCTGCGCTACCCGGCTGTAGTCCGCATCGTTAGGTCGCCGCAACTCCCAAGCGGTCACAGAAACTGCTTCCCGCTCAACGCGCTTCTGCAAACGCCTTTCGCCCCATCCGGGCGCCCCGCTGCCTGAGCCCAGCAAAGTCAGGCGGTTCACGCTGCCAGACATGCAAAACGCCTCTCAGCACTGAAAGTCTTTTCTGCCGCTCTGCTTCTCCCGCCCTGCAGGAAGCGGCGGTGGGGGGTGAGCAGCAGCGCGGGTACCAAACACCGAGCGCCCGGCGGCGCCGCGTCAGGTCCGTTCCCTTCTCCGCTCGTTCCAGGGGCAGCGGTATCCCGGGTTAACGGATCGCCTCTCGCGAACGTGCACACAATTAACACCCTGCCCAGAGCCTTTACGGAGCAGCTTTGTTGATTATAAAGTCCTGCAGTCAGTGGATCAGATAGCCCGCCTGGCTGAGCTTTTTTAGCCTCCTCGGCTTGAATAGAGGGGCCTCCCAGCGGAAAGCCTTGCCCAGGATGGGGAGCGGGGAGGGGAGAGAAGAGGCTGCCAAGGTGGGGGGACGGGGTCCAGAGCCCTCTGCAGCTTCCTCTGGGAGGGCTGGCACTGCTGCCATCTCGGCTTGCACCGTCCCGGCGCTTCCCAGACCCTGACATCCTCCTCCAAACTCTACCCCAGGGCCCAGGGCAACTCCTCCCACACGCCTGAAGCGCAACGAAAGCTGAAAGGACGGATACGGCTCCAAACCAGCTGCCTTTAACATCGAAGCAAACTGCCTAGGCTTGCACTGAACATCCTCTGACTAAGCTCATCCCTTCACTTTGGGAGCAAAAATAGAGGGCAGAGGGTACACCGAAGCATGTGGGAGGGGGATCTGCTACGTGCATCTCCCCACGTTTCTGAGCTGCACCTGTCCATGGGCAACGATAACGTAAGGAGGAACTCGGGCTCCAGGCAATGTATCATGCCCTGCTCTTCCCCCATCATCATTGCTTTTCTGATTCCCTGCAGCTGACAGCAGCAGCAGAAAGTCCCAGAGCCGTTGTCTGACAGCACCGGTTTGGGACTCGCCGGCCGTTTCCACAGAAAAGGAACCGAGATCCGTCGGTGCAGCGGGGAAGCCAAACCCAACCTCAAAACGCCGTGCCTTACCGTCACCACGACGTACAAGCACCAAATCACGGAGGTGAGATGGAACGCAACCAGCTGCCCCGACTCGTTGAACTTGCTGTGTTTGACCTTGGAGAGATGGAGACGCCTGTTGATTTTCTGGGAGGAAGGAGAGGGAGAGAGAAGGGAAGAAAAGAAAAACATGAGCCACTGGATCAACAACTCTCCCTCTTCTTCTCCTTCCCATGAAGCCACCAGAGATTAAAGCTCTCACATTTCCACCCCAACCCCAAAGACCACCCCTAGAGCTCCTCAGAGCTGCATTTAGCCACAGCAGTACCCCGTGCCCCATGCCCTCCCTGTGGGTTTGCTATTTAGACACCGAACGGCACTCACGTCCAGGGCGTACTCCTGCACCACCGCATGCAGGATGATTGCTATGAAGATGTAGAAGAGGATGGTGACCAGATCTTTCAGCCCGTAGTGATAATGGACCAGCTCCCCGTCTGCAAAGAGACCAAACGGATGGACCAAATCAAGCTGGCCCAAACAATTCCCAGGTAGGGCTTAAGACTCACTGTGAGCCAGGGATTATTCCCAATACACAGCTTGGATGGGGCCACCTGGTTTCAGAGGCACAGAGGGCTCTGCTGCAGATAGGACTTGCACCATTGATAAATTCCCCTATCTAATACAGGGACTAAGACGAGAAATAATTGAAGGCAGCAACGGGCCTTGTTCATGCTTGCAGGGACACCCCACTTGGAGCATTAGGGTTTGGAAATTGCCAGCAGGATATGCCATGGGCCTGCTTTCCTCTGGAGTGGGGACACGGAGGACATCCCATGACTTCCAAGGCAGGTCAACCGCCTGTTGTCGTATAACCTCCAGTTGCTGTAACCACTGGAGCAGGGTTCAGCCACCCAAACACAGGTGCCTTGTGCTATTAAGAGATCCAAGACATCAGCACGGAGCTGTGAAATAAGACCTGCCCTTCTGGAGTGGCAGGCAGAGGCCAGACAAGAGACCTCTCTCCAGCACCCAAAATATCCCAGACGTCTGTGTTTAGGCAACTATCTCCAGCCCTGGCCTCTTGCAGCCAAGGCATTACTACATGAGGAGATGCCGGGAAAAGCTCTCTGGGTTATGGCATGCCCAGGAAGTGGTGGCAGAGGGAGGTTGCGTAAGCCCTCGGGAAACAAGCCCACCACAGCCATGCCTGGAGGCCGTGGTTTGGAGTAATGGGAGTTTCCACCCAGATTGCTAAGATTTTAGGTACTCGAACATGGATCGAGTAGGATTTATGACAGCCAGTGTTAAGATGTGCACTGTCTGGTCCCTAGGAGCCAGTTAGCTAGGTGCTGTGCAGAAACAGAGGGAAAAAAATTGCCTGCACCACAGAGCTCGTAACCCCTGTACGAGATAAAAGAATGGTGGGTCTGAAGAAAACGTTATGCATGTGTGAAACTGCTCAGTCTCCTCTCCCTTCTCCAGAGCATTTCACAAGCTGTTCCAGCGGGAGCCGTACATGTGCTAAACGTGGGGAGACACTAGCCACAAGGGAGAGTCTGCTGGCTGACGGAATTGGAAGAATTCGGTTTAGCAGTAAACCTTCCCCCGAGCAAGCTCACTGCACTAAGCCCAGCTGGTCTCCCCGGCTAAGTCCTGAGCTAGCTGGTTCCCTATATACTTTATCACCTGGTCCCTATGACAGTGCTGCCCTCCTTTCGCCAGCGAGATAATTACGCGGGCCCCCAGATTTCTGGTAGCAGGGAAGAACAAACCACGTAATAGAAGGACACAGCAACGGAAGTTGTCTGGACTGTGCTATACGGGAGCCCAGACCACAATTTAATCTGGAAGCTGGATGATTTCTCTGGCCATGACGCTCAAAAATTTTAAGGGCAGATCTTTTATCTTCCACGTGCCTCCCTCTTTATCCTTAGATATATATTTTTTTTCCCGTTAACCCCAACAATCCTGCTCTTCCTTTGGACGATTATTCAAATACTTCTAATGAACTGCAGCTTCCCGCTGCTGCCTCTCCTACGCCACCACCCCAGGCTCTGTGCCTCGAGCACTTGGCTTGACCGATAAATAAAGCGCAAGAGGAATTACCTGTGCAGCCCCTGCCGGTTAGCAAAGAGCTAAATCCCACCCGCGCCCCAGCAGGGTATAAAACCACCTCGGGCATGTAATCGGGCAATTCCTTCTTGCTCGGCCAGGCTTTGGCGGGGAGGACAGCCACCCTGCAAAGCGCACGGAGCAGCCTGACCACATCAGAGCCGGGGGAGGGAGGAAGTCTTTAAACCCCATCGTCACTAGGAAAACTTTTCTTCCCAAACCCAGTAGGTTGCCCCCCCTGCCCCCAAACCCTTCTTAATTTAAAGACAGGTCCCCAGGCAGTGTGCAGCTGCAGAGGGTGAGCCCAGGCCAGCCGGCAGCGAGGGTCAGGCTCGATTTTTTCCCCGCGGGGTGTCTGCGGTGGCAGCATCACTTACCTGCTGTAGGCAGGCTAACGTTATACTGAGGTAAGATAAACAGGAAGGCAGTCTTGGCTGTAACCTGTCAGAGACACACAGAGAAGACAAAAGCAAATGAGTTTTGAGGTCCTTCCAGTCGCTTGCAGCGAGCTGCCCTGCCACCCTCCCGCGCAGCGCCGAGCCCTGCCGAAACACCTCGCCCCGCGCCGCAGAACCCATCGTCTTCTATTATGTTACTAGAACCAGCGACCTCTTATTTTCCACCGTCTTCTCCAATGCTAAACTTCTCAAGAACTAACCCTTCCGAGAAGGGGTCGGTTTTGTTAGCGATCCCCGCTCCTAACCGAGGCAGCGGGTGATGCTGCCTAAACCCGTATCTGCTCTCCCCATCCGGCCGGCGCCGCGTGGGCTCAACGAAGGCCGGCGTTTGAGCTCTGACGGGCAGCGCCCACCGTTCCCCGTGCAAACCCGGGGCCCCTCAGCCTTGACTCCAGCAACCGCTTCCTCAAAGTCCACCGCCGCCGCAATTAGCTCCCCCCTTAGTTAATCATTGCAGCGGAAAGAGCGGCTCAAGCCGGCTGCGCAGCAAGGGGCGGAGGCGTGGGAGCACGGGGCGGGGGGGAGCCGAGGAGGCTATTCACCCGGCCCGCGGCGTGGGAAACCTTCAACAGGAAACAATGCAGGGAAGAAGGGGAGATGTTCGGGCTTCAGCTCCGCTCGCGGAGGCCCCCAAAGTTGCATTTAAGCTGAACGATTGCTAGAGAGAAGATTTTCCAGCGGGGTCTGTGGAGGGAAAGCAGCTCCCCGTGGGAAACGCATGGGATTCGGGGGAGGAAGGAGAAAGACGGAGGTGGGCGGGAGATCAGGAAAGCATCACGGCCTCTGAGCCAGGAAAGCCACCAGCAAGCCTGACCGTGAAAGCTCTCTGCTCTTTGAGAACAAGCACCCACCCACGGGCTGCTCTCGCACAGGACCCGCTCGCCCCAGGAACGGCGGGAGCCCTGTCCCGGTACCTGAACACCCTCGCCCACCCCGATCTCTCGGTTAGCCACAAAGCCATGAGGGTTGCTGAGCTCTGGAGCGTTATACACGGCATTAATTACAACAATCACTTATTCCCATCAGCTCCCCCGTTGGAAACGGGACAGGCGCAGCTCGCTAGCATGCCACGGCACAGAGGAAAAGCAGCCGTGGCAAAAGCGTTCAACCTTTTACTGGCTGCAGGTAATAACAAAAGAAGGGAGAAAGCAGCAGCTTGCTTGCACGGGGAAGGAGAGAGCCGGGCAGCAGCTCCTGGCTCCTCCAGGCAGGGCAAGACAGCTCCAAGGGCCCGTCACTGTCGATGCACCAGATCCCAGCTGCGTGTGCAGTGTCACAGGCTGACAAAAAGGCCAGGAATGAGACACTGGGCCTCCTGCAGAGCCAGGACTGCGCTTCTCACTCTTAATTTATTGCTTTTAATTAAAAGGTCCAGCCCTGGAATGAATCCACCCGCAAGCGCCGAAGCAGAAGGCCTCGTGGTGGTGGGGCAGAGATGAGCGTCCCAAGACGGGGCTGCCTCGGTCACCCACGTTGCTTCTGCAGAGGAGCCTTTCCAAGGCTGTCCTGACCCCGAGCTCCCTCAAGAGCCCGGGCAAAGCCCGCCATGCGCAAAGTCGGGTTTACGGCGCGGATGTGGCTCCGATGTCCAGCGCCAGTCTCCCAGCTGCAACGCCAGCCCACTCCTCGCCCTGTCTGACCCAACGCCACGAGCAGATTCTCCTCTTCCAGGGCGCAGGAGATTTTTACCTTCTCAAATCCCAGCTTTCCAGGAATCTGGACACTGTGCATCAAGGACACGCTGCATCAGCCAGAGGCACACACGGCTGCATAGATACCCCACCGAGCTCTGAGAGGTTACCAGACGGCTCAGCTCGTTAGCTAACCCTCCAACTAATTGGCTTTATAAGAGAATTTTTTCCCCTGGAGGCAAGTTGGCCTGATAGACTCAGGAGTTGAAGCGTCCTCTGGCCACCTGGTTTGGTCAGTGGTGGTGGCCAAAACGGAGAAGCAGAGACCTCCTGCTGGTGGATTAAACCCGTCACCAGATTCGAGATCAGGAATAAGTTTTCTCCCAGGAGAAGAGTGGCCAGCGAACGCCAGGACTAGATTTGGTGGCCTGTCCCACCGCTAGGTGCCTGTGTGCAAAGGGAAAGAGATGACTGCAAGCAGCGCTAGCCAGGAGGAGAACAAGGATGCAAAGGGAGCACGGTTTCTTGGGAAGCGAGAGCCACTCACGCTTTCACAAGGCTCAATGTATGCTACACACAAAATACTGCTGCTTCACAGAGACAGGAACACACCTCTCTGCAGAAGATTCAAATAATAAATACCACTTCCATTATACCATTTATACCAAAAAATCCCCCAAAATAAACAAGCAGGAAAACTCCAGTAGCCCGTTGGTAAAAGCACTGCCCTGGTGTCAGGACTCTGGGGTTTGTCAGCCGTCACGGATGAAGCGACTTCCCCAAATTGTGTTTATCTCAGTTGCCCGCTCCAAAGAGTGGCTGCCTTCACCCTGCCTCTCACGGGCGAGCGGAGGAATTTTCTGCTTGCAGAGAGCGCTTTGCACTGAAGAGAGCGGCACCAGGAGCCAGCACTCGATTTGGCCATATAAGAAGTGTGATGGGTTTGTTTTGAAATCAGAGGCACAAAAATAGGAAGTGCTGGTGTTTCCAAGGAACACGACAACAGGCCACCACGATATCCCACTCCTCCCCTTCCCAACAGGCCAGCACGTCACGCTGCCAAGCATCGGGCTGCAGACGCGACAGCTCCAAAAAAGCCTGCGGTCTTCAAGCATGGCTGCAGATAAGCCGCGTTTCACACAGACCAGCCAAAACTATTTGAAAGCTGCAGCAGGCTATTAAAAACCCAACTGGAAATATTGCTTCACATCTTGCGGGCTGCAGCCGACGGCACGTGGCGGGGGGGAAAGACAACCCAACGTCCCCGAGCACTGCTCGCGCGGGCTTTGCCAAGCAATCCCCTCCCGCCCCCGCAAGGATTGAGCAACGGGCTCGCGCCCGCCGGCCGCCCCGCTGCTCCGCTCTGCCAAAGCTCACGCGCTGAGCTCATCCTTGCTGCAGCCGAGTGCCCGCCCGGAGCGCGGGAAGCAACGTGAGTCCTCTCTCCGGGGTGGAGAAGGAAGTGCTGCAGGACGTTTCAATGGGGTGTTCCAATTCTGCTCCTCTTAAAAAAGAAATCACATGCATTGTGCTCTATTTGTAGAGAAGTGAGAGGCACTTTACCCAGGGAGAGGGACGCCATGGGCAGGGTTTGGGATAGTGATGGAGAAAAAGCACATTGCGTGGCTTCAAACTGGCTTCAGGAGACTGTTCTGGCTCTCGCAAACCTTGCTGGCTACAGAAGCAAAGTTACTTCATCCTGGAGAGACGCATGGCAACCAGGCCTTTGGATTTATTTCCAAATCCCATCATAAGCTGCTGCAGAGCATGAAATAAATGCAAGAAACTCACGGTACCTGGAATGCTGCAGGGATGGGACGCTGCGTCCCACAGGAGCCGACACCAGCAGGCACTAAAGGCTTTGCATCTATCTAAGCATCAAGCCAAGCTCCAAGAGCTCTTCCAGATCAAGGACTGAGTTGACTTTTCCTTCAGCCACAGGAGGTGCACCAGCTCCTCACTGTGCTTTGCTTACTGACATCAGCTCTGTCCGGTTGGCGTTCAGTTTGGCTAAAGCTTCTCCGCCAGCTGATCTTACCCAAACGGCAAGGCTCTTGCTGCAAACCGAGCAGGGCAGTGCGCCACAGCTGAATCGCTGGCACCTGGCTGCTTCTCTCCAGGCTAGTTCGCTGCTGCTTCTTCCAGAGAAGTTTGGAGGAGGGTTTATCTTTGCAGCTTCCCCTACGCACGAGATGCAAATTGACATTGATTCTTGTTGAATTTGTCACTCCAGGAAGGATTTGACCCCTTCTGGCACATTCTTCTACCTTTACAACATGCCACATCTGCCATGCAAAGCATGAGTCCTCCACGCCGCAGTAGCAAGCGTGACTGGGACCAGACAGGAGAAAGTCTCTCATGCACGTAGCCAGAGTAGTTCCAGTTCCTCAATGCACAAAACTGACTTCTCTTCAAATTTACAAGCCTTATGGCAACGTTTAGGGTCTGACCCTTTCTGACCAAAGGTCTGAGCTTCAGGAACAGGCATGGTCTTTTCAGAGAGGTGGGAAGCGGCTTTTGCACAGTGCTCAGCCCTGGCACAGTCTGCAAGTACTCCAGTAATCTCCTTTTCTGGATGGTGTGGAAGGGGGCTGATCTGGTGGCTTTAATGAAGGCTAGCAGGAAGGTTTCCTCAGCAGATATGCAATGCATTGTCCCACCTATAAATCTGCTTTTCTGTGGGCCAGAGGATCGCATCTCTCCACATCCACCGCTGGCTGCAAGGAGCCAGGACAACCCAAAGGGGCCGAGAGAAGAGCTGCGTAGGGGCTGGTCACTGCAACCATTCATCTCTCCACCTTTCACCACAGAGAGTTAGCATGTCTTGGTCATTTCAGAAACCTGTGTAAAACATTTTACTGACTAAAATAAGTCTACCAACCTGGAATTAGGGAGGCATCCTCACAGACTGATATCAAAACTCATGATATTCAGGTCACTAAGGACAAGGACACCTCCTTTTGGAGACGCATCCAACTATTTTTGTGGAGCTGAAGGAGAGCGAGAGCAAAGCACACGGGACAGATCCAGTGTAAAGACGAGCGAGGTGGCTCCGTGACAGCTGGCACTGGCAGAGCACTTTAATAGGACACTGGTGACGCCCCGGCATCCCTGATGGTGACAACCCACAAGAAATGCCGCTCGGGAACGGATGTTATAGGCTGCTGCGGGCTGCGTCCCACTTTCCGCAGGCTGCGGGCAGCCCGGATGGAGGCATCCCACAGGCAGGAAACAAGTCGTGTTTATTTGACCCTATTGTAACAGCTCCAACACGGCCGAAATCCAGCAAGCAACACAGTCCTTCGCGTCCACAGAGGGAGCAGCGTCCTCCTGCAAGACCTCACAACAACCCCCCTCCGCCGCCGTCTTACCAGCAGCGCACGGGGATATGCGATTTAACCGAGGCCACACGCAAAGCTCCAGGAACCGAACAGCAGGCTCCAAAATCCTAGGATACAGCTGTCACCTTCACCACTTCCCCTCCGCGACATCAGCCAGAAGTGGCCGCGGCCATGGTGTATACATTGCTCTATACAGTCCTGCATAACGTATAGGGACTGAAACATGGTGGACGTTTAAATCAATGCCCGGCTTCCCAATCTCCAGCAACCCCATCTCTAGCTCCCTGCTGCAAGGCGGAAACAAGGTTTCCCCAGCTCGGGAAGGAACGACAAGCATTGGTGTCGGCAAAGCCTTAGAGCTAACATCCAGCATCTCACACGCGGGCCAGCACAAGCGGAAGTTTGTAACAGGAAGAGCAACTTCAGGATTATTTAGTGCACAAAAAAACTGGAACGTGCAGCGGGAAGCTACTTTCTGTTCGCTCGTTCGGAAACGAGATCCCCGAAACGGAAGAGAAAGAGCCAGACCCACTTCAACAGCGCAGGGCAGGCAAGCGGAGCTAGAGCCGCCGTCCGGCGGAGAAAACCGCTGTGGGCAAATAACCGTACCGGCAGGATTGGGCTTCGCTGGGTATTTTTTGTTATATTTTGTTATGTTTTGCTGCGAGGCCCTCTCCCCAGCCTGCTTCTTCCCTTGGTTTTTCCTCTTATGGCCAGGCTTTTTTCCAGTGCAGCCAAAAGCCCCAGTCCTACAGGACATCATGAAGGTTTGGGTGTGGATTTCCAAAGGGCAGGTGAGGATTCACCTGCACGGGATGAGCTGAGCAGCGACCGTATGCGAAAGGCAGCATATTCCTCATTCGCTCCCTGCTCTGCCCCGAGGGCTCATCTGCGCAATCCACCCCAGCCACAGAGGATGAGGGAGATGTTCTTCATCCCAGCCTTACCTCACCTGACATTAGTGATGTGCCTGAATGAGCCAAATTAGGCAAGCAGTTGCCTTGAGTGCTCTCTATAGAGCACAAAGAGGGAACAGCCCCTTCTGGAGCAACCAGGTCTCTGGTGCTATCAGCCAGGTCCCAGAGGTGATGATGGGACCCAGGGCATGGGATGATGCTTCCTGGTAGAAAGCCCCAGGACAGCGCTCGGGGCATGTTTTGGGGCTCTGAAAATCCCAGCCCTTAGAAAACCCCATCCCTTGGCTGCTGTAATAAATCCAAGCACCCTCCAGGTGCAAAAGGGCAACCAACACCCGGCAACACCTCCCACCAAAAATACATACGTAAACAAATAAAAATTCCAATAAATAAAAAAGAACTAGAGCCAGGGTGCCCTGGCCCTCTTCAGCAAGCACTTTTCGCCTCCCGCGCGCGGCCGAGCAAACAGAGCGGATGCTTCGTCTCCCAGATGCCTTTACCTTGCCCCTGGCAGCGCCGCGGGCGGCTCGCCAAATCCGCGCAAACGCGCTGGCACCGGCTGCCGTTTGCAGCCCTCGGAGCAGGGGCCGGCCGGCGGCCAGCACATCGGCCAGGCGAGGGCAACAAGTAGTGCGAACACGAGCGGGCGACCGGCCCACGTTTGCCCAGAATCGCTGACGGGGGTCAGCAAAAGCACTTCCCTGAATGAGACTCAGAAACGCCTTAAAGTAAGTTTTTTTTGCGACGCTCACAGCTGCCAGGATGGGGCTCGGTCCCTTCCCGGGCTGCCGACGTTAGATGGAGCAACAAGGATAAACGTCGCGCCAGGGCATCACCTCAAAGGCCAGAGTCGAACAGGCTTTAATATAAATATTTAATGCCCAATGGTCACAACATATTAACCCATCTATTGCCTAATGATGCAATGATTAGAAAAACTCACACCACCGTTAGCCTGGAGTTAGCTCTCCAATGCAAAATCGCAAAGCTCATCTCCTTTTAGCAGATGCTTCTCTTTTCCCCCCCCTCCCACCCTATCAAACAAACAAAAAAAAAAAATCAAAAACCCCATTTCCCTTTGCAGGCATGCAAGCAGCTTTTAGTAAAAGCCTCTGAGCGTGCACATCCAGGCACCGGCAGCTTAGGGTCTGTACTAAAACACACCCATTCAAGCCTTAAATATTTTGAGCAGCGAGGAGCAAGTTTTGAGCATCCTTCCCAGGTCCAATTCCTCCCTCTGAAAACTGGTTCCCCTTTTCAGCTACCCAAATGAGTCCCCAAAGTCTCAGCCTGGAGGGATCTGTGCTGTTTCCACCCCGGTCGCCAAACTCCACGTGACTCCGGCCAGGACCCCGGGTTCACTTGCAGACATGCAAACACTGTGGCTACCCCGGAGCCCTGTTTGGGTTATAACCACTTCAAAGGAAAGAAGCGGCTCCAAATCTCTCGTAGGGGGAGGCTGGGGGAGTTTGTGCTGCCTGTTTAAGTCGGGAAAATATTTCCAGGGCTTGCAAAACAACTAAAAACGATTAGGAGATAAATGTGCTTTGCCAGACTTTTCTCGCAACGCGATTTTTTTCTTCGCCGCCAGCTGGAGCGTTTTATCGAAAGAAAAACTTGTTGATCCGCGGCACGGATTGACACAGGCGCTATACGCAAACCGGAGACCAAACTTTGGACCAGAGTCTGCAAAGGTAAACAGCAGGCTTTAACAAAAATCCTCTCGGAGGGAGTCGCAGCACCTCTAGTCGCACAGACGCACGCGTCTCTCAGCGCGATACAACTATCGTCACTGCACACTCACCGCCGCTTATTCCCTTTTGGAAAGCAAACCGAAATTCTACTTTTCTTTCCCCCCGCCCCTCCTAAAACCGTTCACCCTTTAAATCCCCTGCATGCCTCAGTTTCCTCATGCGGCAAAGGGGAGACGAGCAGAGACTTGCTTCGTTATTGCTCATTAGCACTGGCAAGGGCTTAATTCTTAATTTTGGCAAAGTGCTCTCTGAGCCTGTGTATTAGAGGGGATCTGGGAGGGGGAAAGTATATTTAGTAGGAAGCCTGGAAATAGCAGCTCATTCGTCAGCCGCCTTCACTCGACAGTGTCATAACCCGGTGTTTGGGAGACGGTGACTCACCACCGCGGTAGCGACAACCGCTCCAAACAGAGCCGCGACGCGCACTGCGAACGGGGCGGGGGGGAAAGCGCGGCAAAAGCATTGCACTTCGGGGTGGAAAAGTCATTTCGGCGCTCCGCACCGCGCCGTACGAGGCTATGCCACGCCGCGCCACGCCACCCCATCCCATCCGGGCGGCCGGTTTTAACTGCGGGCGCCCCGGCGCGGTGGAAAGACCGTGTCCGCGTTCAGCAAGCGGACAACACGGAGGGCAGTTTTATGGCCGGTCTTGAGCCGTTTTGGAGCAGAGTGGATTTTTAAAAATCAAACGTATACATTCTACACATAAAAAAACCTATATATATATATATATAAAATAAATAAAATATATATATAAAATAAATAAAAAATGGGCCCATCGAATATAGAAATTGCAGGAAAAGAGCAAGGCCAAAAGGCAATCTGTGCAGAGGGCAGCCGATCTGATAACGTTCACGGGAGTCATTGGTGCCGCAGCACAGGTATTAGGGGAGCTGGCCAGCTGCAGGGTCAATCAAGCCTATCTAGTCTTGGTTTCATTTTTCAGAAAAAAAAAAAAAAAAAAAAACAGGGTGTATAAGAGCTATGCAAAGGGACCGCAGCGCTGCCTGGAGAGCGAGGGAGGAGACAACCCATTTTGCATTTCGATATGCGCGTCACTTGAACTGCTTTTCAGGCAAAAAAAAAAAAAAGAAAAAAAGAAAAAGAAAAAGGAGTGATTTTCCTTTCTTTGGACGGGGAAGAAACCTGGCTACAAGGTCGAGAGAGGCTGCACGCCCGAAAGGCTGCACAACACCTACCTCGCGCCGCGCTCGGAGAAGGGGAGACCCCAAGCAAGCGGCGGACAACGGGTAAAAAGGTGAAATCCCGTTCACCCATCGCGAGGCCTACCGAAAAGCGTCCGGAGCCCAAAGAAACCCCCCGCTGCAGGAAACGGCCTATTGTGAAGCCGGACTCGGCCGTTTCCGCCGAGCCGGCCGCGCTCGGCGCGGTAGCAACGCGCCCAAGGGGAAACGCGGCCGGGAAGGTGGCATCCGAGCGCCGGGTCCGAGCGGGAGCTGCTGGCGGGACGCGGGGAAGCGAGGACGCACGGACGAGGCGTCAACCCAGCAAGGTCGGAGCTGCGGCCGACGCTCACCGTCGGGATCTTGCGAATAAGCGGCGGGACGTTTTTGGGAGGCCTGAGGAAGAGCAGAGCACGCTTTGCTCTCCAGGGGAACCAACAGAAGGAGAACGAAACAGAAGAAGGACCACGAGAGTCGCCCAAAGCCGCGTCGTGCAGACGGCGATGGAAGACGGCAGAGAAAAGCTCCAGCCACCTCCAGCCAGGACGGCAGGAGAGCAAGGGGCTCGCTGGGGACGCAGCGGGGAGCGAAGGCGCGAGCCCCCTCCGCGCGCGCCGACGTTTCGCCGTCCGTCTTTCTCCCTGCTTCGTCCCAGCCGAGGGTTTTGCCGCCACGTCTCCGGGCGGAGGGGTGAAGGCGCCCGGCGTCGGCGATGCTCGCGCCGCAGCCATCCGCCCGAGGTCTGGCCAAGAGAGCGCGGGCAGGAAAGCGCTGGCTCTCAGCAACTCAGGGAACTTTTTAATTAAAAAGACATAAAAAATAATAATAAAAAAAAAGTCCAATGAATTTTGGTGCGAATCCCACCCCGTGGGTGCCCGCCATCCCGCCACCTCCCAAAGCTTTGACTCGCCTCCGGTGGGAGTTTTGGCACTTCCAGCTGCAGCAAAGAGGTAAAAAGCATTTGCACGCCGGCCTCTGAGCGTTGCATCCACCAAAACCTGGGATGCCTCCCGGAGAAGAGCCTGCGCTACGAGCCCGTCACGCCGCAGCATACAACAGCAGGCCAAGCGGCGGCCGTGCCTCGTCCCGGCACCCCTCAGTCCAGCCCTCTCCCCCCCCGCCAAAAAAAACCCAGCTGCTGGAGCGATGCTGAGAAAATTCCCCGATACAAATGCAACCTACCTGATTGTTTTTTTTTTTTTTAAAGTATGATTATGAAACTTGCAGCCCAACTTTGCAGCGTTTGCATGCGGTGTTGGAATACGCAGCCCAGCCGGCTGGCCCTTCCAGCTTTCATTTAGGAACCCCCCCCCCCAACCCCCCCCCCCAAAAGTCCCTTCAATAAACGCCCGCACACAAATTCAACCCATTTGCGACAACAACGAAAACGTGGTGGTGAGGGGGGGAGGTTGCAATCGAGAGGGTATTAAGGAAGTGGATTTCCTCCTGCTACGATTTGCTAGAGCAAGAGCCTTTCCTGCTCGGCCAGGCCCCCCCCCAGCCACCCCTTTCCCGTCTCGACTTGCTTGGAGACGTGGCACTGGGCTCGAAGGGGAGGGTTGGCCGGCGGGGGAAGCAGGAGGCGGGGGGGGGGGTCCGCTCCGGCCCCGCATATAGGACTGAGCCACCGACTGACCGACCGCAGGCTCACGTCCACCCCGAGGTGCCGGGGTAAGGAGCGAGAAGAAGAGCGGAGCGGCAGGCATCCCGCCTTCCCCTTCTGTCCTGTCTCCTCCCCTGAAAGAGGAGAGGAAAAGAAAAAAGAAAGGCCCTAAAAAAAAAAAAAAAAGGAAAAAAAAAATCTGGGAGGGAAGGAGAGGAGAAGGGGGAGCGCGGCGCATTCCTGGCATTTCTCCGCGCAGCGCCGGCACGGAGGGAAGCCGGAGGGAAGCCCTGCTCGGGGGCTCCGGCCGGAGCCCCGCGGTGGCCAGGGGTCCCCTCTGCACCCAGCCGGCGCGCTGCAAGCTGGAGGGAGAGGGAAACGACCAAGCGCTGCTTTTTGCCCCCGGATGGACAAAAACCTCAGCAGGACGGGGAGATGCTCCTGCCCCCCGGGAGGCTTCCTCGGGGGCAGCACGGAGACGGCGGCGAGCGGGCGTCCTCGCTCTCGATGCTCGAGGCCTGCGGGGAAAACCCCTGGAAGGGGACCGAGAAGGTGCTGAGCGCCAAAAACGCCGCTCGCAATAGCTGAAAACACCAGCTGTCCCCAACGGGGTGGGGGGGTGGGGGGGGAAAGAAGGACTCGTTTGCTACAAAGAGTTGATTTTCAATATTGCGATGTCTTTCAACCAGATCCCCACGGTCCAAACCGTGAGCCGGAGCTTTGGAAGGCCAGGAAAAAAATTAATAATAATAATAATAACTGGGGAGAAACACAGGGCTTTCTGGGCCGCGGGGCAGGCAAGGTGTGAACCGCCTCACCCGAGGGCTCGGCCCTCCCCAGCGGGCGCCCGGCTCCTCGCAGCACCTCGGGAAGCGCTTCCCGAGGGAGCGGGGCGCTAGGCGGGACGGGGACCGGGCACCCCGGCCGCGTCCCCCGCCCGCCCGCCCGCCCGCCCCGTCGCCGCGGTGGCTTTGCAGCAGATGAGATTGCTCTCGCCAAGCCTTGGCCGCCCTCGCCTCCGCAGCGGGCGCTGGTGGGAAGGAGCGGGGCGGCAAGGGGCACCCAAAACCGGGGAGAGCGGGAGGATGGAGGGGGGGGGGGGCCACGCTCGGGGCCGTCTGCCCCAAGCCAGACGGAGGTGGGTGCTGGGTGCCGCTCGCCGCGGGGAAGGCGGGGGGCGGCGGGGATACCCCCTGCACTAGGGGTGGGAGAGGGGGAGACCCAGAGGGGACAGCCAGCGGGGAAGGAAGGGGGGAGGCTCACCTCGAACATGAGGGCGATGAGGACGCTGAGCACCAGGCAGAAGCCGATGTCGGCGTGGTTGTGGATGAGGAACTCCTGGCTGAAGAGCGGGTGGCTCTTGGCCCGCCGGCGGAAGGCCATGGCCCGGGCCGGGAGCAGCGGGAGCAGCCGCCCCGCCGCCGCCGCCGCCGCCCAGCGCTGCAAACTTCGCCGGGCCCCGCACAACTTCGCGCAGCGCCGGGCCCAACCCGCGCAGGCGCCGCCCGCGCCGCCGCCTTAACCCCTGCCTGCCCGCGCCGCCCCGCGCCCGCTCCGCGCCCCGCCGCGCGCCTGCCCCCGCCCGCCGCCCTCTGCCCCCCGCCCACCGCTCTGCCCACCTCCATGGGCACCCGCAGCCCGCCAACCACCCACGTCCAACACCTCCCCCCCCCCAGGTACACCCCAAAACACCGGCCTGTGCCCACACACACCGCGCACTCACAGCCTGACACCCACCCGCATCCAACACGCACCCTCCAGGTGCACCCCAACACCAGCCTGTGGCTGCGCACGCTGCACGCTCACAGCCCGGCAACTACCCACATCCAGCACTCACCCTCCAGGTGCACCCCAACACCAGCCTGTGGCTGCACACGCTGCACGCTCACAGCCCGGCAACTACCCACATCCAGCATTCACCCCCCAGGTACACCCCAACACCCACCTGTGTCCACACATACCACATGCTCACAGCCCGACAACCATCCACATCCAACACTCACCCCCCAGGTACACCCCAACACCCACCTGTGTCCACACATACCACATGCTCACAGCCCGACAACCATCCACATCCAACACTCACCCCCCAGGTACACCCCAACACCCGCCTGTGTCCACACATACCACACGCTCACAGCCCGACAACCATCCACATCCAACACTCACCCCCCAGGTGCACCCCAACACCAGCCTGTGGCTGTGCACGTTGCACACTCACAGCCCGGCAACTACCCACATCCAGCACTCACCCTCCAGGTGCACCCCAACACCGGCCTGTGGCTGCGCACGTTGCATGCTCACAGCCCGACAACCACACACATCCAGCACTCACCCTCCAGGTACACCCCAACACCCGCCTGTGTCCACACATACCACACGCTCACAGCCCGACAACCATCCACATCCAACACTCACCCCCCAGGTACACCCCAACACCCGCCTGTGTCCACACATACCACACGCTCACAGCCCGACAACCATCCACATCCAACACTCACCCCCCAGGTGCACCCCAACACCAGCCTGTGGCTGTGCACGTTGCACACTCACAGCCCGGCAACTACCCACATCCAGCACTCACCCTCCAGGTGCACCCCAACACCAGCCTGTGGCTGCACACGCTGCACGCTCACAGCCCGGCAACTACCCACATCCAGCATTCACCCCCCAGGTACACCCCAACACCCGCCTGTGTCCACACATACCACATGCTCACAGCCCGACAACCATCCACATCCAACACTCACCCCCCAGGTGCACCCCAACACCAGCCTGTGGCTGTGCACGTTGCACACTCACAGCCCAGCAACCACACACATCCAGCACTCACCCTCCAGGTACACCCCAACACCGGCCTGTGGCTGCGCACGTTGCACGCTCACAGCCCAACAACCACCCACAACCAACACTCACCCCCCGGGTACACCCCAGCACCCGCCTGTGTCCGCGCACACCGCGCGCTCACGGGGATGACTTTGCCAGTGGCTGGAGAAAGGCAAGGCGCAAAGCAGGACTTTGGTGGCCCTCCGAGCCACGGCAGCAGCGCCCAGCTCCTTCAGGAGCTGTGGTGGCTCCTCCGGCAGGCCGGCGTCGCCCCGGACCTCTCCCGGCCGACGGGCCCGTCCAGCCTGGGCTTCCAGAGCTGGAAGACTTGCAGCGAGGAGGAAGTGCTGCTCCGGCGAGTTTGAAGGCCCTGAGCCGCTTCACACTTGAAGTTCAGAGCACAAAGCGTTTTTTCCTCCAGCCAAACGCAGCAGAGAAAATAGAGTCCCTGGGTCCTAATTAAGCGGCCCCTCGAATTAAGTAAGTCCTGATTAGCTTGTGCTTTTTCCCTCCATAAACCCCCTCGCCCCCCACTGCGTTATTATTTAGCCTTACAGCAACAGGCACCGCTTGCAACGAGCGCCGAGATGAAACCTGGGCGATGTGTTTTACGGGAATAGTAAATGCCCTGAAAAGGGATTTCTGGCGAATCGAAATTGTTTAATGGGGAAAAACGTGTCCAAAGTTTCATGTTGGGAGGGGGGAAAAAACACAACAACCTGAGGCAAATAGGTATATTTTCTGTAACGTCAAAGGGTTTTGTTTCAGCGTTTCTGGAGTGAAATTTTTGACTCGCTACAAGAAGACATTTTTCTGGGTAAGCCTTTTCTGGGTTAGTTAAGGGGTTGCATCATGTCAGAGCTACAGAAAATGTTTCGGCAGGAGCTGAGCAAAAACGGCAAACCCGACTCGTGCCTATTTTTCCCTCGTCTGTGGGACTTGTCCACTTCTTGGCCACAAAAAACCACTGCTGTTCAAACACAGCTCCTCTGTGCAAAGCCGGGACTTCTCTCCCTTGTCTCGCGGAGGATCTTAGGTTGACTATTTTCTCGATTTGAGCCCCCTAGGACCAGCCGAAATCAGACCCAACAGCCTGGCACGAAGCTCCCTGCGGTCAGCGGGAAGCGCGCAGAAACCTGGCTGCAGAGGAAGGAAGAAAATGGTGCTGTTGAGAGACAAGTTCACAGCAGGCCTGGATCAAGGCTGTTTCAAACCCTCCCTGCCAGCACATTTCCAACCCGACTTATTTTACTCCACCTTCAAAGAAGGATGAGAGCGTCCCATAATTGCATTAAAAATTACGAGCTGAAGGGAAGGGAAGGGCAGCATGGAAATAATTTTTGGAGGCTGCAGCATACAAAAAAACCCGAGCAAAACGCTCGGCCTTTTTTGAGGTCTGACTCCGGTTAGTCCCAGCTTTCCTGTCTGTGCCTCGGGGTCCAAAAGCCTCAGTCACAACCAGGGCTCACAGACAGCCTGGACCACGGGCAGGAAGATGCTGCAGGAGGACCTCTATACTATTTTGGAAATGAAACAACCAGGGCTCTGTATGGATTTCTACAGAGGCAAGGCACTTTCTGTTTTATTTTTAGGCCTTTCCTAACACTCCCCACTGTTTTATTTGCCTTCTGGACCATGCCGAGCATTGAGTAATCTTCTCAGCTTCTACGTCTAAGAGCTGGTCCAGAGACCAGCCCTCTGGGTGCAACATTAGGTTTCTTCCCCTCTCCCAGGCATGCCTGGCAAACACAATTTCGTATTTCAGTAAAGACATGGAATTTCATCCACCCACTTCTTGCCTGGCCACAGAGCCCTGGGCAACGCGGCAGGACAACCCCGTTGCAGTTCCTGGGCTTTCGCTCTGGCGCTGTTTAATTTATTAGCGCAGCTGTAGCCTCTGTTCCTGCCTGCTCGCTCCTTTTTTTCCAGATCACCGGCGAACAGTACAGCCAGTTCTCCTTGGGAGCCCGCAGGTAACTCCCTACATTGTCAAAAGTTGCCACTCGCTCCGGCTTTGTTCCCTGCCTCGCCACCCTTTCGCAGCCCTTCAGAGCACCTCTCTGCTGAGGGACTGCGCCGAAAGTTTTTCCCGACAGTCCCCAGATACAGGAGACTACCGCACGAAAGCCTGAGTAGGAACTCGGAGTCATCAGAAAGGGATGAACCTCTCGGCAGCGGGGAAAGGCCAAATTTCTACTTGCATCACAGGACTGACCGTGGCCGAGGGGCTGCTGGTGGCCTCAGTCCACCTCTGGTCGCCTGGTGGGAATGTGAGTGGGGGGAAAGAGGTTGCGAGGGGGACAGCGGGCACATCGGCGACATGGATCTGTCGGCAATCCTGGGCTTTGGCACGAAAGGCAGCACTGAAGTTTCCTTAAAAAAAAAAAAAGATAAAGAGGGTGTTTCATTGAGTTTTCAGGGGCCCAGAAGGATGGGCATTAAAAAGCAACAAATGAACAAAAAAGTGAAACTTCTCATAGGACACAAAAATGATCAGAAACCACCTATTCCAGGGCAGACGAGAACACGGAAGGATCGGGCCTTCCAAGGACAGCCCTGCCAAACACGGTGGGATGGAGATATCCCCCAGCAGGCAGTCTGTAGGTGGCCCTGACCTTGGGCATGAGTATCTTCCAGATGCTGGGCAGAGCCACAGGGTCTACCTCAGGATAACGCAGCTCATCCAAAAAGGAGCTTCAGGGAAAATGCTGAAAAGGGAGCAGACGATTTGGTTGGTTGTCCTCAAGCATTTTGGCTTGTGAGCGATAAGGTGCTGCAGAGAGGGGACAACAGCCCTGGGAGGAAATATCAGCCACTGAGCAGCCAGTTCATTGCCCCCCACGAGGCTTTTTTGCAGCTGCAGTTTCTCCTGCAGCTTCATGCTCTGGGCTTGGACTGGTCCAGGACAACATCGCTCCACAGTGAGCAGAGCCCTGCGATTTGGGGGGACCGCGGGGGAGTGAGCATGCAACCCGCCCGCAAGTACCCAAGCGTGTGCATACACAGACCCATGCGTGTGCCAGCAAATATCAGGACTTAGCACCGAAGCGGAGACACTTTGAGCAGCTTCTCCCAAACTGGCGGGTTCCCCGTCACACCAAGGGTGCTCATCCAGCGGCTCTCCCCGCGCGTGCACCTTTGGAGTTGAAATCGCCGTTCTCTGCGCAAGGGGACATTTGCGGATAGCCATGACCACCCCCTGCCCCGGCCCGCTGGGCTATCCCTTTGGATCTCATCTCGAGCGGTTTGCATTCCTTAGGGTGCGTGCCGTGCGCAGGTATCAGCCTACTCCAGTATCCTAGAAACCCACATTTTGCCTTGGCGCCCGTCCATCCCGGCCAGCTCCCATCTGCTCCTGGAGTATCACGTAGCAGCGGCATCACTTCTGCGCGATCTTGTCCTCCTGTAACCTGGACTTCAGGCGAGCGCCCGATGTCTGCACCAACACATCCGCTTAGCGGCCGTGAGCGGCATCTCCCTCTGGTGGCTAAGGAAAAGGGAGCTCTCCGGGGAGGAACATCTCCCCAGCGTGACTTCTGCAATCTGGTGGCATCATTTTCTGAGAGAAAAAAACGACTTTGCACCAGAAGCAATGAGCATGTTCTGCTCCCCTCCCCAACCAGAGGTGGGAAGGGTTTGGAGGGATATGAAGAGCACCGATTTGCCGCATGACGCTGTTGCTTTGAACGCCCCACGATCACGGCGCATGCTGGTTTCCATGGGTCGGAGGGGCGAGCGTGGAGGCAGGCTGCAAGGCAGCACCAAGCAGGAGGAAAACCCGAATCAGCTCTAAGCAAGCTGCAAAAACAATCAGTGCAAAAGCTTTGGGGTTAAAAACGTGCCTATCGTGCAGCAGACTCGTGTGATAAAGCTGTCCGAGCACCTGCATTGACGGCTCTGTTAAACTGACGCAACCAGTGCTCATCAAAAGCAAGCACCACGCTTTGCACACTGCAAATTTATTCCAGTTCCCACCCTACGAAGTTCTCAGTGGCTGGAGAATTGTCCTACTCCAAACAAGGTTTTACACTTAACTAGATATAGGTCATGTTAATGCTAAGGTACGCTTAACATTTCAGCCCCCAAGCACCCCAACATGATACACAGACACAGCAAAGGTCTGTTTGCTTTCTAAAGCAGTAGTTATGTATTAGCAAAGATTAAAAAAAAAAGCTGAATAAAAACCTCCACTGCCTTCTGCATAACGCAGCAAGCATGCACATAGCAAGGAGCCTAAAACAAGTCAGTGCAATTTTTGACTCCCTGCAGAGCACAGACGAAATGCAGCTGTGCTGGATTCATAATGGAGATACAGTACAGAGTTTTAGTCACACTGGAAAGTAGCTTCACTGCGAAACTAGCACCTGCCAATATGTTTTCCAGTGCGCAAATCAGCTTGATGAAATGTATCTGGTTGGGTCATTTCTGAGCAGTGAATGCTACATAGCAGCTTTTTTTTTTTTTTTTAAATTTTTCATCGCATGCTTGTCCTTCTTTCCAGTTTTCCCTGCCCCTTGGCACCAGGGGAGCGCAGCCCTCAGTGGGACGGCAGCGCTGCCAGCAGAACAGCTGGAGGACTCTGCCAGATGTGCATCAGCTGGGACCCAAGAGCTTACTCAATTCCAGGAGGCCTTGTTAAAAAAGTTTCTAATGAGGCAATTGTCCAAAATTTTCATCAGAATGAATAGGCCAAATATTTCTCTCATCTGATCAAGTTTAAAACAATAATCAAAAAAATGTCAGCCCAGTTTTCTCAGGACCTTTCTGATGTTTCTTCTTCACTAAATGCTGCTGGCCCCCTCGCTCCTTCTTCACTAAACACTCGAGCCCAGGAGGGGCCGTGTGTCAGGGGACATTTATTCAACCTGTAATTAACTTTAGGAAGTGAAACCGTGAACAAGGACATAGCTTTTGTCAAGAATGTGGCATCCTGAGGTTGTAGCTTCCGGTGTAAAGAGGGTTTGGGCTCCTATGTGGCCCCAGCGAATGGAGTGATAAAGTTCTCGAGATGAACCTGGTGGGGTTTCATAAATCAAAAGCTGCTGAGCCTTACCTTAGGACTTGCTCTGCCCACAAAGGGAGCCCTCCATCTGAGAGGAAACTCATGATTTTTCTTGTCTTAGGCACTTGTTTGTCCTGAAAAGGCTCTTGCTTTGGTCACTCTCCTTGCCACCAATGCGAAGTGGAGTCTGAAGCCAAATCTCCAAGCTGGAGAGACTAGTAGCTCGTACAAGGCACTTGTTAAAGGACACGTTTCGAGACATAATCACAAATATATAAAAGGTAGATGCTCCAGCTGCCTAGCAGGATTGTTATATAAATAAGTTCAATAAATATCTAAACATAGACTTTAAGATATCTATTCTAACCTTTGAGCCTCTCCAAAACCGCAAGAAGAGGCAGCGGGACGAAAGGAAACTTCTTAGCGATGAAGGACCACACCTGCCCAGTGACACAGGCACCTGTGGACAGTCTTCACGGGCAGCGGTAGTGTCCCGCTCCCTCTTGCCGTACCTTACTGACAGAAGTGCTGATCCCGGTGGGTGGTGCAGTGATTCACATGGTCACTCCAGCAACCCAGATGTACCTCTACGCCCTGCCGGCGGTCCTCACTGGGGGCATCTGGGGTCAGCCTTGGGGGTGGATGTGAAGCGTGGCTCCTCAGGTGGCCTCAGCTTGCTCCTCCCAACAGGAACCCGTGTCCCAGAGGACGGGGCACCCTGATGGCTACTCCACACCGTGAGGGTACCCACCAGCTCTGAGCGCTCCTCCTCGGAGGTACCCACCGCCCCGCGCTTGCTAGCGCCGCAGAGGGACGAGCTGCTCTGCAGATGGCTGTGAGCACCGGGGCCCAAGATTGGGCTGATGTTCGCCATCGCAATGGGGAAGCCCTCTTCTTTTCCACCCAGGCAGTCCGGCAGAGGCTGGAGCTCGCCGTCTCTTTCCAGCGGGGCCCTCTGCGCAGCCGTCTCCACCTCCGTACCAGCAGAGGCAATGCCTCCGGTGTTTGCGCTGAAGTAGATAGATGAGCTCTCACAAGTCTCAGCTAGGTCCAAACTGTTGGGAAAGGATATGGCAGGGTGGAAACCAGGCTCCTGCCATGCTCCATGCCACGCAGCGTTGCTGCCACTCAGGGCATCCTGTTTTACGGACCCCTGGTCCTCTTGTGACGTTCCCGCAGCACCAAGGTTGTGTTTGTCACTTCCCCTATTCCCTGCTGCCAGCAATTTCTCATTACTCAGATCAGATCCAAAACCCAGAGGACCCATTTCCCTTGTTGGGAGGGTAAGGTTTGCCCTGAGCTCAATGCTGGAGGGTTTGCTGGCCACCAGTCGTCCAGGGTAAATCTCTCCCACGCCACCATCTCCAAAAGTGGCGTTGATCTTGGAGATATCTCCTGTCTTCAAGGCCAGCTTTACCAGCAGCCAGTGGTGATGGCTCGTCCAGTTGTCCTCTGTGACATGCTCTGCAGACTGCAGGAATGACGACCCCTTCTGGTTCCTGGAAGCCGCCTCGGTCTTTTCCATGTCCAAGGACTCACTGTCTCCCCGACCCGAAATTCCCAAGCTCTGCCCTGCTTGGGAACCAGCTCCAATGATCCCATCATCACCGTTGGCCGCAACACTGCAGGATTTCTTCAGGAAACCTTGCCAGATCTCTGTGGACTTAGGGTGGAGCAGGCTGTAATAAACCGCCAGAGCTGCAGTGCCTGGAAAAAGAACAGAAACGTATCAAGGGACCCGTCTGCCATCATTTTAGTGAGGTGTACAAGAGAAGAGCGTTCGGATCTCACTGTCATCTCCCAATCAAGAGACCCTTTGCAGAGATGCAGCTGGGCATTAGGTGTTAGAGCAGCACTTGTTTCAAAATTTAAACACTTAAAGTGGTCCAAAAATCCTACTTGACGAACTTCCTGGAAAGGGAAAAAACATTAGAATACAACATTTTTGGCAGCAGAACACTCTCAATCAAGACAGAATTTCCTAAAAATCTGGATTGATTTGCAGACTGACAGGCACACGGAGAAGCAGCCACTGACTGAGCGCCAGCAGGGCAGGGACACGGTGACCATGAAGCAGAAAAGAGGTGAGCCCACCAATCCTTCCCGTCTTGCAGCATCCCCACCCACTAGCCCTTAAAAGGGAAGACATCAGCAGGGTTACGCACATTCACTTCTTTTTCTAGGGGAAAGTACCACTCATTGCTCCTGGAGTAGTTTTCACCAGCAAAGATCAGGAGAAATGCTAAAGAAAAAGAAAAGCATCACCATTTTCTTCATTCCAACCCTCTGTTTCGCCACGTGGCGTTTGCCTCCTCGAAGGGCTCAGCACATGCTGGCAACATAAGAGCTCACGGCAGGCTGAGACACAGCCAACGGTCTGGCCATCTCACCCGTTTCAATACAACCTCCCGCTGCTGCTCGAATGCCAGCTCCAAAAAGGCCTTTACACCCATGGCTGTGCATGCGTTTAAGCAGGAGGACGCTGGGGAGGTGCATATAACCCAAAGGGCCCTTCTAAAACCTCAAATTGGGGTTCCCATGTCCCTGTTGCTTTCAAAAGCTGATCAAATGCCATTTCACGCTGCCCTTTCCTCACATGCTCCCACCCAGGGGGCTGTTCCACAACTCACTGCTCTGATTTTAAGAGACCTTCTTACTTCTACCCTAAGCTTGCTAAAGGGTTGAGGAACAGCTCCTGTTCCAGCCCAAATTTGTCCTCTCTTGGATATGGTGACTTGTGCACAGCCAGCCTGGGGAGACCCACGGGAGCCCCGCACACAGGCGTTGCAGCTTCCCTCTCCCTTTGTCACGGCAAGGAAACACGAGCCCCGGGGGGGACCTCGCCCAGCAAAACGGCAACTCCGAGTCCTGCCGAAGGACAGCATCTTGTCTGTCTGGCTGCTGGGCCATGCGCTCAGACATGGGGACCTCGGGGACAGGGCTTTCCTCACTGACATTATTGCAAACAGAGGTGCTGGTGGGGTTGTTTGCAGGAGTTTTATGACCTCTCACCTGCTTCAGCTTCTTTGTGCATTAAAGCCATGGGATGTTAAATTCACCACGGACACAACTACTCCACCATGGACATAGCTGTGCCATGGTCATATCTGTCTCCAGCCTGGGCAAGGAAGAAGCAATAATCCTCCAGTTTTCCTCCTCAGATAGGATACTAAACCCCCTCCTGGAGGGTGGGCAGAAGCTCCTTGTGGTTGGAGAAGCAACTTTTCTATTCCAGTGCTCTATTTACACAGGGGGAGAGCACGGAGAGGTGGGATTAGCTTCCCTCTTGCTCCCCATCAGAGCAGGGTAATGCACTCACTCACTGTTGGAGCAAGTCCAGGCCAGCATTTTCCATGAAAGTCACTAACTTGCAAAAATCTTGCAAAAAACAACCAGGCCTACCATCCTCCGCACCACAGCGCACATCTAGTCCTCGCTGTGAAACCGCCCTAGTTCTGAGGCCACCTCTGACAAAATCTTCTCCATCCCTTCTCCGTCACATACCAAAAAGTCCTCTCCGTGGACACAAAAAGCTTCTCCATTTACAGAAACACCCCTGGTCTTTGAAAGAAAAGAGGAGTGGGAGAAAGTTGCTGTAGTTTGGCACGATCCCACACCAGCGTGTTTCCAAACAATGTAAATAAATCCAGCCTGTTATGGCCTATCAGTCACAAGCCACCTTCACACTTCACCAGTGCATGCTAAAATGAAAACACTTCCATGCAATGTTCCCCTGTACTATACCACTGCCAGCACTGTTCGCCTAGCATCAAGAAGCACAATCAAAGAAATATGCTTAGAAAGCATGCAGATAAAACAGAACTGCATATATTGTATTTGTTGGCCGTATCCGAGACATCTGGTTACATCTCAATTATTTTTACAAACCTTCCTTTCCAGTGGTGGGATTTTAAGACATGATTTTAAAAACTGAAACTCAAGGTGGATTTATGTCTTATAAAATAAATACAGAAACTTCAGCTGTAGGAAATAAAGCAAATATTCCGATGCAACTGAAACAGCCAATGATGACAGTTTCCTTAACTTGAAACCTGCCATCTGAGGCTATCAGCATCCCTTGGTCGGGCTCTAAAAATCAGTTGATCTCACCTATTAAAAACCCTGACGTGACAGCCCCGGTCAGACACAGGCTATTCCACAGCTCCGCCTGCAGGAACTCTGTGGCCAGCAGCAGCAGGAGGGTATTTTCCATGAGCATTATCTGCAGAGCAGAGGAAGGAGAGCTGTCACTCCTGTCCTAGTGATGGCTTTAGACATGCTTCTGATGACATAAAACACCCACTTTCCAGCCTTTGCCTATTTGTTTTGCATCTGTACTGCAAGCTCCCTTTTGTTTCAGCCTTCTCTATATTCAGGTGGAGTTTCTCTTTGTTTATTAAAAAAGGGAGAAAGTTTCCACAGTCTTTTTTCTTTTGCTCCAAGGACTCTGCTGAAATCCTCTCGAAAGCACCAGCAGCAACTCAGGATTGGGAGCAACTGCAGGCGCTACAGTACAAAGCAAAACTCTGTACTCCTCAGTAAAATACCAGCAGACGCTATTTAAAACCGGTTGCTGAACCGCACTTCATGCAAGGTCTCTTGACCTTTTCTTTTTTTTTTTTTCCGATCTCAAAAAATAACTTTGGCAAAGCAGGACAACTGCTCTGATGAATTCTCATCGTTATTAAGACATTATAAGGTTGCTGCTATGAAGTAAAGCCAGAGCAGAAAGCATATCCACCTTGCTGACGGCATGGTTTTGGGGGAACTGCTGGATCTTTAGCATGTGGCAATGTGAATGATGAGAAAGGAGAGTCTGAAGATATCTCAGAGGGGAAATGTCTAGGAAAGGCCCCCGGACACTTGGTGTCAGGAGAGATCCTTGGTGGTTAGCCGCTGGATAATAATCCTCTGCAGGATTTTTGGGTAACCCTCTCTTTGGACTGAAGACGTGGAAGGTGCTGAATGGGGTCAAAAGAGCAGAGTCAGGACTTTAACCAGCCTCGCAAGGTTTGGAGCAGCTCGAGGACCAGCTGGACTCCCTGCAGCGGCCAGCTGGGGCACCCAGCTGGACGCTCTCCCGAGCACATCTGCCCAGTTTCAGCAGCAGGTTTTTTCAGAGAGGTTCGAAGCTGCTGTCCAAAAAACTAGCTAGGCACACGAAAATTTGTGCAAGTTAACGTCAGCACCTGAGAGTAGAAGCTCTCAGGAAGGATCTGCTGACGCACTGCTAGTCTGAGCAGGAGACGATGGGCTGGTTTTCCTGAATATAAAGCATGACTGCATCTGCTAATGCCTTCTTATTAGTGCCTGACACGGGCCACATTGTAGGATGTTCAGGAGGAAAAAAAAACCCCAAAAAACCAAAATCGAAGCCCACCACCCACACCTCTTCTGCTAAAAGTCTTCAAGTTTCACTTACCCCCCTACCCCCATGCAAAATCTGCAAATCCATGCAAAATACTGAATAACCTGGGCGCTTACCGCATAAAACACAGCCGCTCTGAGCTTGGAGGGACCGGGCCGGACATCAATGTAGCAGAAGACATACACGGCTCCCAGCAGGCAGTTGAACAGCCGCCAGCGGCAGGATGGCGTCACGATGTCCGTCTGCTGAGCCACCAGCCAGAAGGACATGACCAGCCAGTGGATGCCTGCAAAGGGAAGGCACAAGAGAGAGAAAACCTGGCGAGCTGAGGGCTATGCTAGCATGCTGTCACACTGCAGAGCGCTCCCTGAGCCATCATACGTCTCCTTCATCAAAGCAGGAGCGAGGTCCGGTCTATGTGACAAAGCGGTGGCAGCCCCTCTGGCTGATAACGCTCCAGGGGCCAGGCAGCAACACTGGCCCAGGAGAGCTTTTACTGGCTTTCAAGATGCTGTGGAGGTACACAGACAGCAGAAAAGCTGCCAGACATTGCGTCTGCATCAAGGGGCTGGGTTGGTGTAAATGCAGCAGATGGGATGAGGCTGTGCCAGCTACCCAACTACCAGCAGCATCTCTGTGGATGAAAGCAGGACACAACATATGAAACATGAAAGCTGATCTTACCAGCCACAGCAAAAACCCAGAAGGAATAGAGCCTGGCAAAGAGCACCAGGGCCAGGACCCTGGTCCCCAGCATCCCCGCCCTCCACAGGAGCAGGCAGAGGAGGGCTGCGGCTGGCAGGTAGAGGTGGCCTGGCTTGAACAGGCACGCGAAGCGGCTGTAGGAAACCAAAGCCCAGGCGAGGGAGAGGAGGGACAGCCCAGCGCTGACACCTGCAAAAAACATTTTGACCTCCTGCTGAATGCTTTCTGGTCTCCATCACGTTCTCACACCTGCATCTCCCTGCCTAAATGTTATTAGACATGCAATGCACCAAGATTCAACATATGATTACTGTTGGCAGTTTCTTAGGGACTGAAGACCTGCTGGGAGGTTCCCGGGGGCCAGTGTTCACCGTTTTGCTGAGGAGCATTAGCTATACAGCTGCCATGCGCTGCAGAACTGTACAGATAAACGCGGTGTGCCAAAGGGACTTGTCAGTGCTGAAGTTACTACTAGCCACGTGGTAACTTAGGAAAGACCAATCCTCTGAGACCCAACATGCAGAGCTCCAGCAGTGGCAGGGCAGGCTCACCTCCAGCTGCTGCAATCAGGTAGACGGAGTCTGACGCCGACTGGAGCGTGACCTTGTGCACATCACAGCTCCATGCCTCAGCTTCTCCCGTTCATACGAAGCAACCCCAGATCCCTAGACGCTCACACTGCACAGTGATTACTGCCTCTTGCAAGGCTGCTCAGGACTGTCAGTGACAGCAGCTTCTCCTCAAGATGAGGATTTTTAGCATGCTGCATCAGATTCAAACAGGCACCATCTGTCATGGAGATCCTCCATGCACTGCAGGGAATAACCGTACCAGGAGGGAAAAGCAGTAGGCAGCTCGTCGATTCCTCCAGGGTCAATGCAGCAGGTCTTTAAGTCGCATTTGTCCCTGCTGCTTGGCACCTGGCTTTCTCAGGTACTCTGCAGCATGCTCCTCCATCCCGAGCCTGCCCTGCTCTGTGTCCTGCCACATGGGAACAAACATCACCCACCCTCTGCATCACCCTCTGCGTCACCCTCTGCAACTCAAAACCATCCTCCTTCCTCTCTGCTTGTAAATTCCTGGCTTACCAGGGAAAAGGCCCGTCCGGTCCACAGCCACGAAGACGTACGCTTGCAGCAAGAGGTGAGGCAGGGTCTGCAGCAGGGCTTCCAGGAGCCGCAGGACAGATGCATCCCCTTGCTGCATGAGGAACTCTGCGGTAGTGCCATTGCCCCTTGCCTTTGTTGCCATCTGCAGAACATCCCAGTACCTGGAAGAGTTACAAATGCCATCAGCGCACTGCGGAGCAAGCTCTGCTGTGCATGCCGGCTTTGCGTTACTGCCTTACGCGGAGCAAGATCCACTCGGCACTGTTTGGTCCCTGGGACCTCCTACGGTCACTCGTAGGAGCTCCTACCGTTTTGGGCAGAAGCAGCACTGTGCACATCACTGCAAACAAATTAGCTCCTTGCATGCCCACAGAAACGGAGTTTACTGCATGGGGTCAGCCTTTCAGCAGGGCTTACGCAAAAGCAGGCATTGCAATGCGCTCCGTGCATGTAGGTAGAGCCAATATCGTCCCTAGGAGCCAACTGCTTTAGCCCTTCATACCTCTACAAACATGTCCCCACTCCTGCCCATCCTCTCTGCTGCGCGAGGTTCCCACTACAGCTGCCTTCTCCCCCTCAGTCACAACCCCTCCACATTAGGATGTGTTTGCATTGCAGCTTTGCTGAGAAACGGTGACCTGCCTGCACGTCTTGCACTCAAGTAAATGCTGACACTCAAAAATTCCAAGTTGAACGGTGAAACCTGGTGCATGCTCTCAGTATGAGTTACCACCTTCAGAGGTAGGGAGTCCTCACCCGAAATGCCTGCGGATACCTCCTCCCCCACAGAAGACTTCAACAGCGATCACCCAGCCTGCATGTCGAGCAATCTCTGCCTCCCAGCCATGCTACACCTTCCCCAGCCTGATGCCCCGAGCTCCCTCCACCCTGCCACCAGCTCCTGCTCGCTTTTCTCCATCCTAAAGAAAGGCTGCACTGGAGACCCAAAGTACCGAGTGAAGCGCAAATTATAGTTCCTAGTTATTAGCTGAACATCACACTGCCACCAACAGGTTCAACAGGGATAAAAGCAAGATTATTGCTAGGGTCTTGTACTAAAATATGAATGCATGCGCACACACACGCAGTGCTTCTTCTAGCAACAGATGCAGGAGGTCAGAGAGGATAAAACTGTTCCCACGGTTAATGCTGGGACATGGAAAGGGTCGTGCAGAACCATTTAAGACTGGGAAGAGGCACTAGTTGCCAGCCAGATGCCCAAACCCACCAACTAAAATATCACATTCTCCCTAATTCCTTGCCTACAACATCCCTCTGCAGCAAGAGGGCTCAGGAAGTCCCAGGAAAGCCTCACTCCTGCAATGCAAAGCATCTGCTGTGTAACCTGAGGGCCAGGGCTGCTGCTCGTCCCTCCAGCCACGTGTTGTACAGAGCAACTAAATTGCAGTTTATCCTCGGGATCAACAACGCGGCGTTCAGGTGTCCAGGGCGCGTTTCTCACCGCTTCCAAATCCCCAGCTGCAGCACATGGAGCACCACGAGCAAACAGCAAGGCTGGTGCCCATCAGCCCTGAACCAAAGGGCGCTGAGGAGCTGGGCTGCGTAGCCAGGCACAAGGCAGGACACGGTCAGCCAGAACCAGATGTACTGCCCAGAGAGGAGATAGTGGATGATGGCGCAGAGCCCTGGAGAAACAGAGAGGCGCAGCTGGAGGATGCCGCGGCGGTGCACGCGCCCTCGCTTACCCGCCCCGCGACGCCCCTTGTGCCCTCCAGGATGCAGAAGCGGGGGGTGAGGAGGAGCTTCCAGCTCTGCCCTGCTGCAGGCAGGCAGCTCTGCCAGCGCCTCAAACCGCAATACCTACCCAAACCCCCCAAATCACCAACTGCTCGGCCCCGCCTGAGCGTGCATCCCCAGCACGGCTGAGCGAAGAAAGCGGGAAGGAGGGGGAGAAACTCTTCCCGCCTGCCGCCCTAGTGACCCTTCTCCAAAAACCGCCCCGATAACAACAGCCTGGGGCGGTGCGGCAATGCAAAACTGGGTGCAAGCTGCAAGAGCGGCAGGTTCTCCGCTGCGGCTGCAGGCGGGTGAGAGCTGGCGGCTCGCAGGCTCTGCAGCCGGGGCGGGCGGGCGCGGGGGGGGGGGGGGGGGGGGGTTGGTTGCAGCCCCCGGTTTTATCTCCGGCTTGCAAGCGCCGGCGGCAGCGGCTGTGAACAGCGAGGGGCCGCACGCTGCCTGCGCGCCAAAGGGCGCAACGCGAGAAAAACAAAAAAAGCGCGCAGCCACCTCCCCAACCCGCCGCGCGCAAACTCGCGCAGCCACTCCCCTCCCCCCCCGCCGCCGCCGCGCACGCAGCCTGCGCGCAAACCCGCGCAGCATCCTCCCTCTCCGCGCGCGCAGCCTGCGCACAGCCCCGCGCAGCATCCCCCCCCCCCCCCCCGCTCACTCACGCGCGCATCGCTCCGCTGCCAGCAGCGCCAGGCAGAGCCCCGGGAAGGCGCCGCGCATCCTGCGCGCCCCTCCCCGCAGCGGGGCACGGGGAGGAGGAAGAGGAGGAGGAGGAAGGGGAGGGCGAACCGGCGCCCTGCCCCTGGGCGGGTGCCGCGGCCGGGCTGCCTCCGCGCCCACCTCTGCCCCGGGCTGGGGCAGAAGCGGCAGCGTCGCACGGTTCCCAGGGCATCTGCCCGCACCAGGCTGCCTCCGGGGGCACAACCGCAGCCTCGGCCGGTCGCTGCATCGCCATGGGGGCCTGCACCATCCGAGACCTTCCAGGTCATCGTGCATTTGCAGAAGTTCATCCCCAAACCCGCCAGTTTATCGTGCATTTGCAGCAGTTCATCCCCAAACCTTCCAGGTTATCGTGCATTTGCAGCAGTTCATCCCCAAACCCGCCAGGTTATCGTGCATTTGCAGCAGTTCATCCCCAAACCCTCCAGGTTACTGTGTGCTTGCAGAAGCTCTGGCTGCAAAGGAGCAGCTGCTGCAGGGGTTAGCACTAGATGGCAGCTGGGATATGATGTTCAAGTGAAGCTGCAAATGAATTCAGTATTGGCTTCCCCACTGAAGAGATGAAGCCTTCGTGAAATGTGTTCCCGTGGTTTGTAGTTGCGGGTGCCCTTGTGTGGAAGGAGACTTGCTGCGGGCCTATTTTAACTGCTTTAAATCTCCAGCCTTGCAGTCTGCATCCTCGTTTAACCTGCAATGTGAAGCATGTGCATTTTAGACAATAAAGCCTCAGTGAATTGCTGCAAGGAAGGCCAGGAAAGACTATCGAATTAAGTAAAAAAAATCAGCTACTGTTTTATCAGTGCAAAGAAGCCCTCTAAGTAAAGCTGAGCTGCATTTCTGGGCTTGTGGTTTATTTCTCATGGGAGGATCACCACCAGCAGGAGTGCCAATCCACCAGCGCTCATATATGCAATTCCAGAAAATGTGAGAAAGAGAAGATGAGAAATTTCCCTAAAAGCAGAGAATATTTGAAGAAAGTTCACTTTGTATTTGTCTTATTTCTCCTGCTCTTTTCATACGGTTTGGCACCTGCCCATTACTGAAGACAGCTGACCACACTAGATGGACCACTGGTGTGGTCGGGGTGGTTATTCTCTATTCAAGGCTTTTGCTTTTCTGAAAAATTGCTAATAATGGTAGCCCTTGCCTTATATGGTTGTGATCTTAGCAGTGGCTTGCAGTGAGATCTTCTAGGAAGTGTCCCGTTGCCAAGAGCCAAAAGCAATGACTAAGAAGGTAATGAACCTGACAGTGCATGTAGAACAACATGCGTGGAGGTATAATCCTGCCCTTAGACAACACACAGAACTGCATTTAATGAGATAAGCAGACATACATTCAGTTACTCATGCAACTTTGCTGAGCCCAACTTTTGCAAAATCTTTTACGAGGCTTCCAAGACCACCTGAGTTATCGTGAGATACGTGGGGGTGGGGCCTTTTTATACATTTCCCATTGTTTTTTTGAAATTTTAGAGCATTTCTTTGCAACCCTGGAAACTAAATGTGTATTTTGTTGTTTGTTGACTACGATCTGCCGTGTCCTGCACAGCTCTCCTCTTCAGTATTTGCATGTGAGCAACAGACCAAATATGCCATTTCCACTCAGGGGTGTATGCATGCTGCTGACAAGGGAACCAAACTGCTGGTTTACTCAGACAAGCTGAGCTTTTCCCTCTCGCAGAGAGGGCTACCAGGGTCTCTTCTCTGCCTCCAGTACTGATTTGTGCCGAGCATGTAAGAATTTCATGGTTTTGCAGCTTCAGCTCTAGTGTTTGGTTTTAAGTGGCCAGTGGACTGAAAAAATGGATGGTAGGGAAAGGCTGACAAAGAGGCATGTATAGTGCTTTTGCTCAAGTGTCCTTTCCATCAGCAATCAGGATGAAATCAAATACCGCAGTGTTAGTTAATGACATAGAAAAAGGAGAATAAATTGCACTTAACACACTCTAGGGCCTGCTGTGGGCCATCCTAGGGACCCAGCTGAAGAATAACTGGGATAAGGCCTGGAAAACATCACGTGGCCTCTGTTGTTGCTTGTGTTGCTGTATTTCATCCAGCTCCCACGAAAGCTGGTGAAAAGACTCCACTTTGCTGGGATCTTGCTTGGTTACAGCACAGAAGTGTGTCCAGCTTGCGAGCAGATCAGAAGACTGCTGAGGCAACTGTCCAGCTGATGTTGGTGATGCCTGGAAAGTCATGTGCCATGCAGATTGCCTGCTTTTCCTCTTGTCCTGCTGCCCTGTCCGTGTTCAGCAAAGTGGTTCATTAAGTAAGGATATTAAACTGTTGGGCCTAGCTCCAGCAAAGCATTTTAATGAAGCTGGGGGTGTAAAGAGGATGCAGAATCCAAGAAAAGCACTGCTGGTTGCCTCTCAGCCTTGTCCTATACTGGTTGCAGCAGTAACAACTGCTATGACTGCCATATTGCCTGTTCTGGGAAAGCCAGACCTTCTGGCCGCAAAGCACAGCCAGATCTCTAATGGGCACCAAAGCCTCTTCTTAGTGCTGAGAATGAGCTGTTGAACAACTGTGTGTGCTTGTAATCCAGCAATGAGGAAGCTATGACGATTCGTGCTGGTGCAAGGTAGTGTGACCCTTCATATTATCCACATGAGGCACATGAATGTCATCTTCTCATCCCCCCGGCCATCCACCATCATCTGTCCTAGGAAGAAACCACCATAGGGTGCCCATACAGGCATTTTCTCCATCTCAAAGTGACTGCTGACAAAATCTGGCCCTCCTTCTGCCCAAAAGCTTTTCTCTGACCAAAGGTTTCTCAACCACCATGCCACACTAGGTATGGCATTATGCCTAGGCATGACAAGGCCAATGACAGAAGGAGAAGACCAACTTGAGCACGGCCTCGAATATAGAGGAGCAAGCAAAAGGGAGGAAGATGAAAGCTATGAGGAGGAGAGTTCTCCTGGAAAGCAAGAGAGAGGCATTTGGAGATTTTATGGAAAGAAAAGGGCCATTAGATCATCTGCAGCACAAGCCAGAGAACGTTACTTGGTAGTCTCGGTCTAATAATCTTTGCTTGGCTAAAGCAAGCCTTCCAGAAAACCATCCCCAGAGCTAAGCATCCTCCCTGGTTTCACTGCTTACTTCAAATTGCTCTGGCTGCCTTCCAGCCACTGGTTTGTCTGTGCTTTCCTCCGCTGGATTTCAGAGACCTGGAGCCCACTGAAAAGTCGCTCAGGTCTCAAATGAAGCTACATATACGGCATGGTGAAGTCACCCCTTCGTATTTTCTTCAAACATAGATGGAGGTCCTCCAGCTCCTCTTTGCAAAGCTTTTTTCTCCAGCCTTGGGATGATTTTTCCGTGACTCTTTGCTGCACCTTCTCATATTTTAACCCCCTTTTAAAATAGGAGCTCAGGAGGAGGTTGCAGAGTCCTTTTAGCTACCCTGCTAGAGCTACACAGAGAGAGAGAGAAGGTCTCGGTGGACCTGATTCTGGATGCAGTCTGTCATCAGCTCCGTGGCTTTGGGCAATTCTTTCTGCATCTTAAAAGGAAATAAATATTCCTTTCTTTTTAAAAAATGAACTTCTGGAGGAAAGGATGCATCTTACTGGGAGTTAAGTGTGTGAATTTTGGAAGTGAACTGAGCCCTGTGCATGTGGCCACAGGTTTAGTTAAATATAGTGCCCACCTGACTGCTGAATATCTGCCTCTCTGGGTGATTCACTGATGATACAGTGCTTGGGATAAGGACAAGGGATTTAGTAAGTGTACATGTTAAAAGGATAATCCCTTTCAGGGCTGGGGCATGTCATGGTATCTATCCAAACAAGAATGCTTTTTAATTAGAGGTTACATTATGCACCCTTTAAATATGTCGTTTGGATCCAAATAGGATTGTTAAATCCCTGCAGATCACGTTCATCAAGGCCTTACAAATACTGGTTCATTCCTTCTTCTCATAACATCTCTTGTCGCAGTAGCTTTTGGTTGACACTCTGCAACGTCAGCCAAAGCCATGAGGACACTCTTCCTGCTGCTTGCTCTTCTCCTTGTCGTGTCCCAGGCCGCTGCAGGTAAGTGTAAAAACAATCAGGACATCTACAGGCATTTTTGCTATTTGGAAAAAAAGGGTATGATGCTGTAAATGGATAACTAACTCAGTCTGTGGGGAGCTTTACCTGTCTAATATTGAACAGGCAGAGCCCCATGAGCCAGCTCAGTGTGTGGGTGCTGAGGGAATAGAGCACTGCGGATGGCAGCTCGTGAGCACTTCCAAACGCCGAAGCAAAACTCGACCGCAGGTTAACGATCTGCCTGTGATGCTGCTCGTTAGACAAGCCTGGGCCGATCTGCTTTCCCTAACCTGGAGCCAGGGTTTCTTCGCATGTAAAAGTCCAAAGAAAGATGCTTACAAGCTGGTTTTCTCCCTGAACAGTGTCAGACACTGTTATGTTTTGGGAGATCAGAAGCGAATGTTCATTCTTGATGTGTCCCTTCTTTAAGGGAGCCACCAGCACCTGCTACGGTAGACTAGCAAAGTGCTGCAGACTGATCTGGTGAGCCTCTGTGGTCCTCGTGGCTGTGACAATGGTAGGATAGCATGGTCCCTCCTAGGAAGGGCATGCTGTCACCTTTGGCTCTGTCTCTCCCCAGAGCTGGTGGAGGTCACTTCTGCATGTGGCTGTGTATGCTCTTCACCCATGTGTCCGCATCTGGGAAGTCACCACATGTTGTCTCCTCGTCCGCTGTGCCTTCTCCCTCTGCTGTCACCAAGCCTAGGTTGAGCTGTTAGCCTGAAACCTGGGAAAATTCTCTCCTCTCCCTTGCCAAGGGGTGGTCTGTGGCGGGAATTAGGCAGATTGCCTCCTTGCAGGGAGGGAGAGAGTCTGACATGTCCCATGCAGTACCAAAACAGACCTTCCTCATCCCGGAGAATGCACTAGCTTTTAAATTAACTGTGGCTGTAGCCTCAGGGTAAGTCCCTGATGGCTGCAGCGTTCCCAGATGTGCGACGGAGAAATATAGCTTACCATGGTAGCCACACGTGAGGCCCCAACGGCTGCAGTTGCCAGCCTAAGGGGAGAGCCCAGGGCTGGTTTTTAACCTCCTCTCAGCTGGGGAGGGTTCCCCGTTATGGCCCTGTTCCTTTGTCTCATTCAAGCCCATCAGAAGGCTGGTGCCAGCCAAGGCTGAGAGCCGACAGCACACAGCTGAAACTCGCAGCCCCCTGAGACCCTCCTTCAGCTCCAGGACTTCAGCATTGCGCTTTCCACCTGCCAATGCCATCGTCGAAGGGGCGAGGGGCAGCATCTCACTGCTTTCCTCTGCAGCATCTCTCCCACCTTCTCCTTGCCTTCAATTCTTGCTTACCTTCCTCCTCATTAGCCAGGGTCCTGAGCGGTGAGGTCCCAGCTCCTCTGGCCAGACCTTCCTCTCCTCTGGGGCAGTAAGTTGCCCCAGGGAATGGAGATGATATTTAAGAATATTTAGTTAATATCTACTACCTGCCCATCTCCTCCATTCTGTGCATCTGTCCTTCCTGAAAATATGGGTAAATGTGAAATATAGCCCTTGTTTTCCTGTCTTCACTGTAGGATCCCTTTTCTTTTCTGTGACAGTGCATGTTCCCCCATCTGCACTTCTTAATATATAAATAAAGGGCTATTATCTTCCATCTTCCCCATCCTGCATCCTCAGAAGACAACAGCCTGGTTTGGTCTGTCCCAATTCCCAGAGGACAGCTGGCTGATCTGGTCGTTGTCCCTGCTCTCCTGGTGGTCTGGTGCCTGCTCTCATTTCACCTCTATCAGGACGCAGCAAAAGTTGGAAACTGAAATCTTCAAGGATGTTCTGCTGTTCTTTTGCAGACTCTGTAAAATATCTCAGCCTTCCAATATAAAAAAGGTTTGTACTCTTTTTCTCTCCTTTAACATGTATATGCTGTCTCCAAAAATACTACGTTTTGCAAACTATTGTTATATTGTGTAAATATTTACTAAAACACAAGTAATAAACAGAGCTCTTTAAACAATTTGTTGGTACTTGTGATATTTTATTTTAGTGGATTCTATCTCCTACCCTCAAAAGACTGGCCTATCTATTTTGGGGGGGTGAAGAGAGATTTCCTAGGCTTGCTGGGGAACAGGCAGTAAGTGATTATGTAAAAGAAAACTCTTCATTTTGGGACAGATGGTCAGGACAGAGGTTCACTGCCTACAGTTTTGTCTGATGACTAACAACAAGGGCATATTGCTGGCTCATGCTTAACTTGTTGTCCACCAAGACTCCCAGGTCCTTCTCGGCAGAGCTACTTTCCAGCAGGTCAACCCCCAGCCTGTACTGCTGCGTGGGGTTATTCCTCCCTAGGTGCAGGACCCTGCACTTGCCTTGGTTGAACTTCAGGAGGTTCCTCTCCGCCCACCTCTCCAGCCTGTCCAGGTCCCTCGGAATGGCAGCACAGTCTTCTGGTGTGTCAGTCACTCCCCCCAGTTTAGTATCATCAGCAAACTTGCTGAGGGTGCACTCTGTGCCTTCCTCCAGGTCATTGATGAATACATTGAACAAGACTGGACCCAGGACTGACCCCTGGGGGACTCCGCTGGCTACAGGCCTCCAACTAGACTCTGCACCATTCACCACAACCCTCTGAGCTCGGCCATCCAGCTAGTTCTCAGTCCACCTCACTGTCCACTCATCCAACCCACACTTCCTGAGCTTACCTAGGAGGATGTGATGGGAGACAGTGTCAAAAGCCTTGCTGAAGTCCAGGTAGACAACATCCACTGCTCTGCCCTCCTCTACCCAGCCAGTCATCCCATCATAGAAGGCTGTCAGGTTGGTCAAGCATGATTTCCCTTTGGTGAATCCATGCTGACTACTCCTGATCACCTTCTGGTCCTCCAGATGCTTAGTGATGACCTCCAGGAGGAGCTGTTCCATCACCTTTCCAGGGATGGAGGTGAGGCTGACAGGCCTGTAGTTCCCTGGCTCCTCCTTCTTGCCCTTTTGGAAGACTGGGGTGACACTGGCTTTCTTCCAGTCCTCAGGCACCTCTCCTGATCTCCAGGACCTTTCCAAGATGATGGAGAGGGGCCCTGCGATGACATCTGCCAGCTCCCTCAGCACTCGCGGGTGCATCCCATCGGGGCCCATGGATTTATGGATGTCAAGTTTGGACAAAAGATCTCTAACCTGATCCTCCTCCACCAAGGGAGAGTCTTCCTTTCTCCAGACTTCCTCTCTTGTGCCCAGGGTCTGGGATTCCTGGGGACTGGCCTTAGCAGTAAAGACTGAAGCAAAGGCAGCATTCAATAACTCTGCTTTCTCTATATCCTTAGTTATCAGGGCACCCGCCCCATTCAGCAGCAGGCCCACATTTTCCCTAGTCTTCCTTTTGCTATTGATGTATTTGAAGAACCCCTTCTTGTTGTCCTTGACATCCCTTGCCAGATTTAATTCCTATTGGGCCTTATCCTTCCTTGTCGCATCCCTGCACACTCTGACAACGTCCCTGTATTCCTGCCAAGTGGCCTGTCCCCTTTTCCACATTCTGTACACTTCCTTCTTCTGCTGGAGTTTTGCCAGGAGTTCCTTGCTCATCCATGCAGGTCTCCTGCCCGCTTTGCTCGACTTCTTACTCAGAGGGATGCACCGATCTTGAGCCTGGAGGAAGTGATCCTTGAATATTAACCAGCTTTCTTGGACCCCTCTTCCCTCCAGGGCCCTACCCCAGGAGATTCCCCTAAGTAGGTCCCTGAAGAGGCCAAAGCTAGCTCTCCTCAAGTCCAGCGTTGCAATCCTGGACTCCAATAATAAATTCAATAATAAAAACAAGATTGCTAAGCATGGGTAGTGATCTCCTGAACGTTGCTGGTGCAGGAGGCTGTGCATGTAGAGAACACCAGCAGGCCCAGAAAGGATTAGATAAGTTCATGGACAGCAGGTCCTTTAAAGGATATTGAAAGAATAGGCAAGGGTGTCCTCTCTAAAATCTCTAATCTTGCAATTGTGAATGCCAGGGCAAAATGAGAGAATTGATCCACAGAATGTCTCCTTAAACAGCATCTTATGCTGATGCTGTCAAAGAAAGCATCCTGGGATGGATGGGCTGGTGGTCTGACCCAGTGCAGCATTTCTTAAGATCTCATGTTCTCAATAACCCTTTTGTGGTCTCATCTGCTTGGATTAGAGCAAGCACTGTGCTTTATTTTTAGGTCTGGAGCTAGGTAGAAAAAAAAAGTTTGGAGTAGATGTGAAGAGAAGATCTCCAGAGCTGGGCTGGAAAGAAGAAGGGAAAACAGCATCCAGGGGTAGGCAGAGGGGTGGTAAGTAGTGTCTGGAGCCAGGCCGGGGCAATATGCTGCTAATTGTTGCGTCTAGTTGCAAATAATAAATCTGTAAACCTTTTTTCTCTTTAGTTATCAGCTGTGAACCCAAATAAACAGCCCTTGGAAGAAACGGTGGTCTTACAACACAGCTTGCTTGAAGGCAATGCCCACACAAAGCTGAAAGCTGAACTTCAGCTGCCAAGAGCTTTCTCATGGAGACACCTCTGGGAAACACCTATGTGGGATTTCTTGCACTTCCCTCAGTCTCTAAGAGTTTGGTGCCCACCAGAGCCAGCCTCCAGGGGCTTTGGCTTCTGAAGTGCTGAGGAGGTCACCAGGATTTGCTGTGTATCCTGGGCTCAGCTGGAACTTTAGGGAGGCTGAAAGCCTTCCAGAACTAAATTAAGTATTTGATTAATTCAATTACTCTCTGAAGTCTCTTACTGGATGCTTAGGCTCTCCAGGTTTCGTATAATCTTAAATGCATGCTAACTGTGTGCCCTGGAGGAGGATTGACTCTGAGAGAGGTCAGTACCTAGAAGGTCCAAGGGGTGGGAAGCATCAGCTGGGCACTGTCACATGCTACTTTCCATCCCTTTTTGACTGTGCAGGACTCTCTCAGGCTGAGAGGATTTTCTCTGTCTCTCTGGGAGTTTGAGCATCAAGGAAGGTCCACGCTACAATTACAAAAAAACTGGGCTTTGATTTGTGTTGCAGAGTTGTTGTTCTAGTGAGTCTCTGTTTGCCAAGAGTGTCACCTCAGTGTTAACAAAAGGACTCATCACTCACAAAACCTAAGCTACCGCTTCATGCTCTTGGAGGTGCAAAAACTGCAGCAAGCCCAGGGTAAGCAACAAAGGAAGCTTTATCCACAGCTTAAGCTACCCACATTTTGTTGGCCTCAAGGTCTATAGAAACCTCAGGATCTGGAGAGATTTCAGGAACACAATTTGTGCCAGATAAGCAAATGTAATTAGACCAATGTCTTCTATACTTTAAGGCCATACTCTGCTCCTTGTTAAACCGAGAGATGTAAATTAGAAGAAATTCTACTGAAATCATTGCACTAACTTCTGGTATTATGAAGATTAGAATGGCCATGGCTGAGCATTAAAAGACTCATTGAAAGGAAACAGTGCTGATCTTGCAGTCTTCATCTCTCTCAATAGCCTATTCCTAAAAAGTCCCAGTGTCTAATCCCACTGGTCACCAGAAACTTCAGGCACATCAGGTTTTGCTTTCTCCTCCTTTTCACATACGGGGCACACTGGAAAATTTGCCACATATTTAACAAGACAGAGATTGTTTTCTCCTCGATTGTGGCAATATCACAGAGGTCCAGAAGGCTGTGCTGTAAGACAGCAGATATGGATTCACTATATCCTCTAACAGAGGGTTACGCACACTGTATGTCTTGTCTCTGAGCCAGCTGCTGTCTCTCCCTATAGGCAGCACAGAGAAGCAGAACATGGAAGATGTATTTGCACCACTTGTGTTGGACATACCTTTTAGGGTCACAGGAGGTACTCGAAAACTGCCTTTCCTGTCTTTTGTCCCTCTGTGACTGAGTCAGGCAAAACCACTGAGCTCAAATACTGCTTTTACCTGAATTACAACGATTTCCTCCTTCATCTAATGGGGAATTCTGTAGGATGGACCATCCTAAATCACGTGAAAGAGGCTAGTCCTAGACACCACATGGCTGAGCAGCCAGAGAGTATGTGTCTGTACCATGCCCACCTCTCCTTGCTGTGCTTCCCACAGCTGCCTGCTCTACTTCCCCATTCACCTGCCCCACTTTGTGTGACAAGTTCATCTTCCTGGTACCCCCGATAACACCATGTGCTTGTGCTCCCTTCTGTCCTCACTCTCACTATGTCCTTCTCTATCCTGAAACACTGAGGAATTCGTCTCACCCAAATTAGCTATCTGATAAACGTCAAAGCAGCTTTTATACCCAGAGGAGATCTAGGAGCTGATTCAGTTCCTCACATGCTGGTGTCTAATGCTGTCTGAGATGCCCCAGGGTACCTGCACTCTCTACATAGGGTGTGGAGGTTCAAAAAACCATTTATGGAAGACCCATGCTCTTCTGGAACAGTAGTTAGGGGCCAGATGTTGCCTTGTGGCATCCTCAACAGTGACTGTTTGGTGGCACCCGCACTGAACTTGTGGTCAGGACGATCCACAGAGCCAGCAGGTGCCTCATCTCACCCGCAACAGATAGCTCTGCCTCATTGTCTGCATTTCCCTGCAGACTTCAATGACTGACAGACTAGGGTGAGATGCAGTTGTCCAAATAAAAGCATCTAGTGTAATTTCAGTTCTTTTTAACCTAATTTCAGCTGATAACTATTCTTCTTTTTACGGTGATCTATCTTTCACTTTTGTAAGGAATTAACAGAAAAGCAGTGAAAACAGAGAGAGACAGTTCTTCCCCACTAGAGAGCAGGAGATATTGAAGAAGAAATTCCTGCTGACTTTCATTTGGTAAGTTGAATGAGTGGCCAGTTCATTGATAACACTTGGATACACATGACTATCCTCATCAAAACGTGAGGCACATTGCTGAAGAAGACAAAATGAATACCTAGAACTAGAAATCATTGCAATGTCTCTCAAATGACTAGATGATGCTATATTAAAAAACACTTTTCTTTATTTTTTTAATTTTCAGTTACAAGAGCAAAGGCCAGGTTAGGCCAGACAGCTGGCCATAAATTAGCCATAAGCCCTTAAAACCCTTCACCCACAGCTATACTGGCAAATCAGACAGGGCCAGGACCTGGGCACTGAAGCACAGTCATTTCTATTGTGACATTCTCAGAGCTGCCCTGGTACAGGTTTGGCTCTTGCACTCTGCTACAATTTCCAGATACAGGCTAAAAGCTGGCACAGGCCAGGGACAATTCCCATCAAGCAGTCTAGGTGCAACCACTCTGTTTTGGAGATTGAGTTTAACAGTATGGACATGACCAGGCTGTGCCTTTTGGGCTCGAGGTCAGGAAACAAACCTGCTGCTGGTTAGCTTGCTATTGGAGACCTGACCATCAAGTAGCAAATACTTCTTTTGTGCCCACAGAGCAGTTAAATTGAGTAAGAATAACTGGTGTTTCTTATGCTAACCACAAAGCCTACTTAAACTGAGCAGCTTCAAAATAGTTTCAGATTTATGGTTTTCTTGCACGCCACAAGCACCAAAAGTTGCAAACGAGGGGAATGCCTGACAGATATCTGATCTGTGGTAGGAAAAAGGAGTGAACACCTGAATGGACACCTGCCAGGTAAATCCCACCAGGACCTATTGCTTATCTACCATTTTCCCTGAGGGACCACATCCCATCTGAAGCCACTGTATCTGCTTCCAAATGAGGTGTATAGAATGACCATCCACGAGCATGACTGCCCATACAGGTGTTTTTATCACTCTGGAGAGAAATTGCCACCAAGCCTCAACCAACCGGCACATGATATATGCCGCAGAAGCCTTGAGCAAATTGCTGTGTCCTAACACGTTGCACAAATGGAGGTGGCCCAAGGTGGCTTGCATGCAGCTCAGCACACTTCCTGAGCCACTGCTGCTTGCTATTTTGAAAGCAATATCTTGATTCCTCATTGGGGGATGACAATGGAGAGGATTCATTGGACCTCTCCAGTTATCACCAAAGCTACAGGGATTTTCTGATTGGCCCTTGAAGATCGTGAAGAATAAGCATCCTTCACTACCCACAAGAAACAGCATAAAGCCGAGCTCTGCTCTTTCATCTCAATGCATCTGGGTGACTGAGGCTGATCTACACGACGGTTCCAACCTAGAACATCCTCTTAACCTGGTAACGACCAAAATCTTCTCATTTTTCAGCCTCTCCTAAAAAGTTCTATTCTTTCAAAAATTTTTATCTGCATTACACTGGTATAACCTTAGCTGTGTAGCAACTCCAGTCTACCAAGACTTAGTTCAGACAGTTCTGGACAATTGGAATATCAATAAGGGAAAAGTTTTTGCTGGCTGCAGAAAGAGACCTGAGAGGAAGGAAGCACAAACACCCAGAAATTTACCCTGGAAATCATGTAGCTCTTCAGGTGAAGGAAAACCAGCCTCTAAGCAAGAATAGGGAGAAGCCATATTTTAAGCTAACTGTAAAGGAACTTACTTAGCAGTGAAAACCCTACTAAGCATTTCTTATCCTAACGTCAGAGTTTGTAGTTGGATGTTTCTGTACTGCCTGACAGAAGGGCACATGAGCAAAAATGAATAAGAAACTGTATGTAAGAATCTGTATTACCACATCTGTAATACACCACACCTATCCTGAATAGTGCAGAGCTTAGATATTAGTGTCTGGGTAACAAGACTAACAAGAGCTTCAATTAAATATAATTCTATGAGGGTTTTTTTGTTTTTGTTTTTTTTTTTTTTTTTGGAAAAGCTTGACAGCACATGTTGCATTATTTTGTATAAATATAGCAAAAATTGTCTTATTTTGCTTTATGAATGAATAGCTTTAACTTCTGTAAGGTTAACTGAATTATTGCAATGTAATCATTTTTCCTGTGGCATTTGTCAAGGAAAGGAAGTATCAAGAAAAGTAATAGAAGCACTTTATGAACTAATACAGTAATGAAAAGAGGATTTAAAAGTATGTCTTTCCTCACAGAGGTTTCTTCCTGTGCTATGCTCCTGTGTGTGCTCCAGGAAGCTCTTAAGACAACAAGCATTATTATAAAAAAAGTGTGTAATAGCTCGCATATACAATGGTTGAGCTGAGATAACATTTCTGTATTTCACCCCTTTGCCCACAATGGTTGTCTGGGGCCAGCACTTTTATTAATATATTGGTGTCATTCCTTTGTAGTGACAGGAGTTCCCAGTCTGCCTTCTGCCATGAAAATCCTTTGCCTTCTTTTTGCTGTCCTCTTCGTGGTATTTCACGGAGCTGCAGGTAAGCTGTAAATGAAAATGAGGGGCCGTAAAGAAGCAGCTACTGGGGTCGCATAATGGTCTGTTGTCCCCTTTGGAAGTAGCCAGGCAGCATCCTGCAGGGTAGCTCCACGCATATCATCAAAATTTGTCAGCAGATTACTGCTGATAGATGAACTTAGCAAATAGACAGTGCAAGCAGGAGTTCAGTGCCTTTGCTGCTCCTATGAAAATCCAGTCTAAATTGGAAGAAACCTCAAAATTATCATTTAGTGCCAGTATTTTCCCCATTAAAGCCTGTTGATTCTTAAGTCTCTTGTACTTAAGTCCCCTACTTTGTCTCTGGCTCACCCTTCAGCAAACTACTCTTAATCAAATATTCTTAAGTCACACAGAAAAAGTGAAATCTGCTCCCATGCCCTTTAAATATCCTTAGCTTCAGAACCTTTGGGCTGGGAGGCAGAAGGTCATGAATGTGCTCATCTGAATGTGCTCAGCAGAAAATCCTGTGCCATAAATAAGTGATGTTGGCAGGCTCACAAGGGGGGCCAAGGGGGTCCAGAACTCAAAGCTCACCTTACTGTCCAGCAGAAGGAACTGTGTATTAACACCGTTCCTGAAAACAACACAATTACAGCGTGCGACACTACATGCATAAACAGCTGTCAACAGAGTTTTGGGGTTGATCCCTACGGGAACAGGATGGAAAATGCCCTCAGGGGGAATGAGAAAAGACTTATGAATTGCAGAAGACTGAACGTGGAAGAGGTGTCATATATGCTTACCTAACCCTATTCTTGCTTGATCCTCCACTTACAGCAGTTGCCAAAGACAGGATGCTGGGCAAGGTGGTCCCTTGGGCTACACCAGAATGTTTATTGTTATGTCCTTATCTAACCTAAGGATGCATGCAGTGGCTATCTTCTGGGTATACTAACGAAGGAAATTTGTCTGGGAGAACATATTCCAAAGAGCTGAGACTGCTCACAATTATTTCTGCAGTGTCCCACGGATTGATAGGTATTGGAACCAGAAATGTTTTATTCACCCTTCCCAGCAATCCAATATTTATGTCTGGGATTTTATGGGTACTGCTGAGTGTGCCTGTGCTGTAGAACTCAAGTGCAGTGAACGCACCAGGGACGCCTTAGACGTAGTATACACGGGTAATATCTATGGTCAGTTTGCAGAAACAAGTTCTCTTCATTCTCGATATGCTCAACTTTGTCTGCTTGCATGGACCAGATGGGAAGCTGCAGTTAATTGGCACATGTGCAGTAAATCGGATGCATGCAGAATGTATCAGACTGCCAGCCTACCTCTCTATTAATAAACCAGACTGCATCAGGGAACATGCTGTTTAATTGACAGCATGCTCCCTGGTGCAATTTTCACTCCTGACAACTAGCACTTTCACAGATAATAGCCAGACACAGTTTTGGGAACAGGACCCACCAGGCAGTTTGAACAGGGATACCCTATTTTGGTGAGGAAGAAAGTATAGCTATGTGGATGTGAGCAATGCCACACTGTTTGGCTTCAGACCCAGAGGACAATCCCTGGATTACTTTATTTACCAGCATAGATGTGGTTTTTCTGCATGCATTGTTGAGTTTATCTGTGGATAGTGGCCTATTCCTAAGGGAGTCCTTGGCTTGGAGACACAGCTCTTAAATCCAAGGAAGGATTTAGAGCGCTCTCTGGATTATTTTGCCCATAAAGCTCCTCCTTTGGAGGTTGCATCAGTACTATCATAACTTTGGGGTCTGGTGTGGCTTGGTCTCAGTGAATGGGTATTCACCAAATGCAAAACCTCAACCTTGTCGGAAGTAACTGTATCTTGCTTTTCTCATGGTACAGGCTTTACTTGGTCTCCAAGAGTTTCTATGCGATGTGGATATCGTGGGACTTTCTGCTTCCCTGGGAAGTGCCCTCGTGGCAATAGTTACCTGGGGGTATGCCACTCTAGGTATTCTTGCTGTAGATGGTAAGTTTAGGACTTCACTGGGCAAACCTGACTTTCTACATTCTCATTTAAATTCTGGGTGGCTGGAGGGGCCCCGCATGCATTAGAAAAGCTGGCAATCTAGTCCATTTGTCTGGCTACATATCACTATCCCAAAAAGCTCAGCAGCAGAAATTCGTGTATGAAAGCAGTGGTCCTAGAGGCAACCAGGGAGATCTGATGTTAGTATAAAATGGGGAGGTGGTTCTGGTTTAGTCTTTGGTTTCAAAGAAATGTAGTGATTTTGCCCAAAAAACCATAAATATTTTTGTTTTTGTAGGCTGTAGCCTGACAAATTGCATAGACTCTCCAGGAATCCAGGAATGATCTCCTCTCTAGCATTATTGGATTCAGAGAACCGTTATATCAGTCAGCAAGGATTTGTCATTCTTCTTTCAATAAAAGCAAAATCTGGGGAGATCGTTTTTCTGTTCTGCATATTGTTATTCTTTTCTCTAGACGTATTCTGCATCTTTAGAAATTTGAAGTAAATACAAGACAAGAATTCTGAAAGCAGATTAAACCTACCAGGAATGTTTAGGTTATCAGAATTTCTTCCCTCTTGAGTCGCCAACTGAATGAATGCTGTCATGTTCTCAACACATGCCTGCTAAGAAATCTCGGTTGTGGTTGAAGTTGGTCTCCATCATGATGCTTCATAGCACCTCTACTGTGAAAACTTTGGGGTCCCGTCTCTTATTCCAGAATTTTCAGACCTGGGAATGACAGCCCTATTTCGTTATGGGAACTGAAATAGTAAAATCAATACACGGGAGAGCAACAGGAGTCAGGTGACACCATTTTAAGATGTGAAGCCTAATTTTACACTATGTTATGTTGGCCAGTGTAAATTTTCGGTAAATCCGCAAAATTTTTGTCAGCTGCAGTAAATAATGGAGAGACTGGGAGACTGGGAAATTAGAGTCAAACATAAGACATTGCCTGAGATGATTAGGTGACTTTTGCAAAAGGCAAAAGAGCCTTGCTCTTTCAATCATTCATTTCCTGAGAGCTTTCTCCTGTCCCAGCCTGAACCCTGATGGAAAACTCAGAACATGCAGGTTGCTCATGGGCTCCTTTTTCTCCTCAGCTGCTATTCCACAGCCAGAAGCATTCTTGTGCAGACAGCTTGGCCTTCAGACTAGCAGTCAGTGGCTACAGCCCTGAGCCCAACTGGCATAGCAGAGTTCATGTAGATACAGCCAAACTGCCTCAGCCTCCAAGCAGGGTGGCTTCATCTAAAATGCCTGTTAAAAATGGCCATGCTCACGCTCTCTCCTGAATCCAGGCAGTGTCAAGTAAAATGCAAGTTAGCCCTGGCCAAAACTGTGCCGGGGACTGAGCTAACAATCTAGCCCAGGCCAAAATAATCCTAAGCACAGTATGGGAGTTAGCTCAGGCTGAGGGCTTTTCTGAAATGTCTAGATGTGGCCACCCTTTTCCACGAGCAGAGGGAATTTAACAGTTTGAACATGGCCAGACTGTGATACTTGCTTTTAGGGCATTTTTTAGGAAGTAAGAGGAATACATGTGACCCTGAGATATAGTGGGAGCTCTCCCCCAGCTCTCACACTGCTTGTGGGAAAGTTGGCGCTTAGGGATGCTCAGTAAAGCTAGGATCACTAATGGCTGAATTTTAAGGGAAACAACCCAAGTATCTGTATGCAAAGCACTGACTCTAAGTCCAGAGCTTGTCATTTGTCACAGAGAATTTGGCCTCCTTTCAGAGCAGATGTTTCTGCAAATGACTCTGAGTGCTGCCATTGAAACCACAGCCTTGAGAAGGACAGGAAATTGGGGCAACGGCCACCTTGCAGGGAATCCCCTGGAGAGAAACTTGAGGAAGTTGCCAAGTGGAACCAAATCAGCAATTTACAGTTTATGTCCTAAGAAGTTTTGCTCAATCCACAGTAGCTGAAGGTTTCTTACACAAACTGGAATGGCACAATATATTTTGTACAGAGCCCGAGGATTTTGCAGGGATAGCTCAGCCCTTGATATTTTAGATTCAGTTTTGGAGACCATCCAGGATCTGTAGCCAGCGTCACATAGAATACCGTAGCATCACACTTTCAATGCACCACCACAAATAGCTGCCCTTACATTTGTAGCTGGGGAATGGCTTCTAGAGCCAGCTCAGAGTGAAACATAGGCCAAAACCTCCCCCGCCAGTATCCATGCTGCATGTTACCTCCCTCTCTCAAACCCCAATTCCACCTCCCCGGCACTATGGGCACATTTGAATTCACACAGCTCTTCCCAGGTTGTAGAGGTACTGCCTAGGATGGAATAGACACCAGAGACCGGGCACCAGACTTGGCAGAGTGGGTCTGTGCATGCCATGCCCAGATGCAAGGGTGTGTAATGCCTAAAGCTCATTTCTGATGCATAACAAACCCGAGGCAGAACTAGGGAATGGCTGGTCCTGTAGAATCACAATTTCTGCCACTGGGGCTCTGATACAGCCTCAAATGATATTGCTGTCACTCTTTTAGCACAGCCTCTCTGTGCACGGTCTGAGAGAGGATACTGTTTTTTGGTGCTGTGCCTCGCACGGAGGCACAGCAGTGCTATCAGTACTGTCTGGACCTCTCTTTTATGCTTATTTTTGCTCAGGCATGGACTGACATCCACCACAGTCATATGAGTGGCTGTATTTAGTTACTGTAATGAGATAGTCACTCTATTCAAGTGTCTACTGTGTTCAGAAGATCAGGACACGGAGCTGTGAGCTCAACCTCACCTCAAAGGGAGCATACACAAGTGTCTGGGGAGGATTGTGAGTGTATGGGGCAGGGCCAGCTCCCATAAACAGTCTGAATGTAGCTGCTCTGGGGTAAAACTGAGCTAGCAGGTCCTAACATTAATGTACTACTTTATTTTTGTTTTGAGTGAATCTGAAACATTGTGGAAGGTGACTGACTTTCAGCATTCATGTAGTACCTTCTACTAAATATAAAATATCTACAAAACTATTGTCTCCTTAGTGATCTGCAGAATTATCAAGTTTCTTGTTGCAGGAGGGACTAGTGAATATATGGAAAGTTTGTACAGAGAATCCATTATCATCTAGGATGGGTTCATCTTCTCTTAATGTTAGATGACTGATACAGATGTCTGTCACAGCTGGTCATGCTAAGTTCCCTCTCTAGACCGTGGAAGAGAAATAGGAATTTTTAAAGAGGAATTCACCAGACCTACTTTAGACATCAACATGAGGATGATGTGACTTGTATTCCTTCTGCTATGGAAAGAAGGGGTGGGGGGGATATGGCCCTACAGCCTTGCCACTGCCAAAATCTGCTAGTGGCCATGTGATTCCTGTCCCTAGCACATAATGACATATGCTCTTGTTTCAGCTGTATCACCTCAGTCCCCTTATACAGCACAGTAGGCATTGGCAAGCTGTTCTAAGCAGGACAATGTCTTGCAAAAGCAGTGGCTGGTGGCCTCCTCCTGGGTCCGTCACAGGCCCCAACCTTGCATCGCAGGTGAGACCCTGCAAGAGGATATTCCTCCCCCAGCAAAGCCTTGGAGCAGCCTGCTGTGTCTGTAGCCCCTCTGCTTCTTCCAAACATGCAGCTGCTGTCTTCCACCTTTTCTGCAATGGTTCAATTGCACAGTTGCCTGGCATCTCAATGAGGTGCGAGAAGAAAGCTGACAACCTCCCCTACTGAAATCCCCAGGAGGCAACCACTCATAGCTGTGCGGATCATGAGCGCTCTTCCAAACTTCTTAAGAGGAACCTGCAAGTCAGAAACGCAGCACAGCCCTGTCCTGTCAGGCAAGAACTGCCACTTGTCCTGATGGCCTGCTGATCTGGTGGCTACATCCAGTCAAGGGAAAAGGCCTTGGATAAGCATCTTTGCATCTGCTAGGCAGATGTGGTATCAGAGCTGCAGGAGGATTGGGGCTGGTAGCAGCTGCATCTGATATTCAAGCTCCCTAGACAGCCTTGCCAACATAAGAATTAGCAACAACTCTATGCTATTGTTCTTCAGCATGTGCACTAATTCAGTTTTGGTACGGAGAGAATGAAAAGTTATCCTGAGCACCCTGCTCAGACCACCACCACTGCCTAGTGTTTTACTGCCAAGCAATCTCCCTGAAGATAGAATTGCAAACCTTTTATATAATGAGATGTGTTTTGGGCACACAAACGGAGATAGGAAAGAGTAATGAAACATCCTGAGGTGTTGGAATATAAGTATATTTATGTAACTAGTTAACAAATGCACATTATGCATGAGTACATAATACATATATAAATATACTAATATATATATAAATATACAAATATACACTTGATGAATCTGCAATAAGGTTGACAAAGTCAGCATTGAACCATCAATATGTTGAGAACCAACGATGAATTAAATACAGCAAAATCTTATGAGACAAAGCAATCATTAAAACTTGTCATTTGCGGAACTGCCAGTAGAACAGAGATGTCATCACATGTGACTTCTTCCTAGTAGTTTTCAAGTGAAGCATAGAGAGTATGCTTCACTTGAAGAGAGGAATACAGAGCTGTTTTGTGTTGTGAAAACGGATTGCTTGCCAAGGTCTAACGAACAGGGACGCAGTGTGTCCCAAGATGCGTCCAGCAAACCACAACGCCAAACGTCTCTTATGCAAGGTAGGATGACACAAGACTCAGGGCTTGAAGGCCCTGGAATTCCTCTCAGAGGTGTCAGATTATGAAAGAGACGCCTTGTTTTCCCTGACGAGAAAAAAAAGAAAAGAAAAGGTGCTTTTTGGCTGGACATTTGAGATGTCAGCAATCGTGAAGGACACTGCCTGGGTGTCAGAGACTGAGAAAGCCAGCTTTCCTTTGCCACGTGGAGTTGGCTGCTTGGCATCAAACTGCTGCTGCTGCCTGGGCCACGGAGACTGAGGGACGACTCCAACCCTGTGGCTGCGGAAGACGTCCTCCACCTGGTAAGTGGTAGCATCTCTTCCTGGACAGGATATCCCCTCTCTGCAGTCCTGTGCCTGTAGGAATGCTCTACGACATGCACTCAGGGACTCACCCTGAGTCTGCTTTCTCTTCTCCTCAGAGCTGTGACTCTCCCAGTTGACTTCCAGCAATGAGGGTGCTGCCTCTCCTCTGTGCTCTGCTCCTGATGCTCCATGGAGCAGGAGGTAAGATACAAATAAAAGGGGGGAGGTGGGCAAAAGCAGAGGGGTTTTCTGATGCTACAGTGAGGCTTCCCTATTGAAAAGATGCAGGCGACTGAAAACAGAGACCAAACCTTTCAGTACAGATTTTTTTTTCCTTTGCTTGTTGAGATTGTGAGTCAAGCTGTATTTTCTCCTGTTGGGTGTATACAGTGGCATCCCCCTTGGAGACCCTCATGCCTTATATCTGTAAAAGCTCCTGCTCCAAGCTCTGTAGCTGTGACCAGACCCTGGGACCTCATAACATGAGCTCTCATGCTCAATGAAGGGCTTTGCCACCATCTGCAGTACCTCAGACTGACTGTCCCCACATTCTTCACCACTTACCCCTGAGCTCACCACTTACCCTCTGCATTTCAGAGTCATGAGCACTCCATGCAGCAGCACTCCCTAGAGCAGAGAAGGTGGGGAGGAAGGCAGATCTCCCCTCACTTTGTAGAGAGAGCCAGCAGGCTTGAAAAGTGAACCTCTCACAGGTGTTGCTGGATGGCTAGAGGGCATCTTCCATTAGAGAGCCATAGACATTGCCCTACTTTCTGCTGCAGCCACCTGCCCTTACTTTCAGTTCTGGCGTGAGTCAGAGGAGGGCCAAATATTGGCTGTGCTGGGGCCTCAGGCTGTGCGTAACCTGCTTGGCAGGACTGTACCAGAGATTTCCTTTTCTACTCTCTTTTGTAGGCTTTTCCCTCTCTCGTGGGACACCCCAGGACTGTGAGCGCCGTGGGGGGTTCTGCTCTCGCGGGTCGTGTCCACTGGGTATTACTCGTGTTGGCATTTGCTCCCTGCAAGATTTCTGCTGCCGGAGGTAGGTTCAGGGTTCCCTAAGGTCAACCATTGTTACCTATTACAGGTCAGGTCACTGGAGAAAGAGTGGAGAATACTCAGCCCAAGGGAAGGGGAAAGCCCTTGGGTCCCCACCGCTGCGCTGCCCAGCTCACAAGCTGCTGCAGTGACCAGTATCCTCTAAAACCTCCCCACCCATGGCTGCTGGCCAGTACCATGACTGTCTGCAGAGAGCAGAGGCCCTTTCCTGGCTACCGTCAGCCCCTTCTTTGGCCATGCTCTGTGCATTGAGTGGCCCTCTGGCATGTGCCCCCCTCCCCGCCCCAGCAGTATGTCCCATTCCAGGAAAATGGGAGGAGATGACAGAGGGCTTGAACACTTAATCCTTACAGTTGTGCTGATGCTCCCTCGTTAGTTTGCTCCCTGTGATGGGAGCTTTATGTGGGCTCCCGAGCGGACTGCACCACTAGCTGCGCATCACAGGACGGGCCAGTGCAGCTCAAGGGTCAGTGGTGAGGAGCATGGGGACAGGCAGTCTGAGGAACCTGGCCGCACCATGGAGACATTTTCTTTTTAGCAGTGCAGACCTGCTCCCTGAGAGCAGGACACCTACCCCCTCAGCCCACAACCCATGAACATGGGACGTGTCCAGGTAGCACTTACACCACCACTGCCTAGAAATGTCTCAAAGGGGAGACAGGCACTCCTGGAGAGGCCACTGGATGCACAGAGCCCAGGCCAGCCCAGGCACTGCCAGATCATTCCTCCTGCAGGCGATGGTATCCCTGACGGTGTCCTGGCTCCCCACACCGATCCCCAGGCAGCTCTTGGAAACAACACTCACCCCTTGCAGTGACCCTGGACCAATCTGCATGGAGGCACCAAACACCACCTAGAGATGTAAAGGATGGCTGTGATCCACGATAGCCAGGCCACGGTCCTGGGCCCCATGAAAGGTGCCTACTTTGTTCCCAATACAGTGTCATGGCTGACATTCATATTGCTGTGGCTTGTGTGTGTGTGTCCTGGGGGAGAGGAGTGGTGGCATGTGCCATCTGCAGACAACATTTTCTGTTAGACAGGAAGGGGCTTCTCCTTTGAGATACGGCATGTTGACATCAGAGTTGATCACCCTGTGGTCTCTGTAGCCCAAGAAAGAGAGAGCAGGGCCAAAGGGATTGTCTGGGAAGGACTCACCAACTCTTTCATGTGAATGTTTTCACGCTTGGCCTTCAGGAAAGTGGATGAATGTGGCGGACAGAAGGAGCTAGGGCTTTCCTCTCCAGCCCAGGTTCCTGGAGATCATGACCACGGCTTTACCTCGCTGGTGACAGTGGGAGCACATGGGGTGTCCACTGGGTCCCAGGCCAGGTCAAGACTGACCTGGGGCTATTTTAAAGGCCTTGGTACTCTATGGGTTGAGGTGGCTCTGAGTCCATCCCTAAAGACTATGGGGCCTGGCTGAGTGTCACCAATGCATTGTGTAGGGTTCAGGGTGGGGTGGGTAGTGGGGGTTAGGCTGCTCCCAAGGAAACAGAGACCTGCGGCTATGCCTAGGGCACATGCAGGAGCCTAAGTCAGCCTGGGCATTGGTGCCATGGGAGATCTGAGACATGGGGTTGCATCGGGGGTCACTCAGGAGCTCAGGGCAAGCTCACCGTTGCATCCTCACGCAAGACGTCTTGTGACAGCCCGCTGCGGCGGCACAGCAGGCACACCGGCCGTGGCAATTTTATTCAAAGTCTTTGCTATACATAAAGGGGTTGGCTGGTGCAGACACCAGCAGCGACCAGTGCCCCCTCCCCCCAATTCCTCTTCTTATTCTCCAGTGAGATTATATAATCAAGTAATGTGTGATGTGAAAGAGTGTGCCACACACTGTGCACTTTCTTGCCTTTGAACATTGCAAGAACAGCTTCATCTGTGACAAGAAGTCTGTGCACCTGACACGACATGGGTGATAAGTATGTCTCTCTCTGTCTAGTGGCTATTTAAAGAAACAGAGAGGGACAGGAGGAGCTGTATTAGGGAGAGTAAACCAGCCAGCCTAATCGAGCTGAATCAGCTGTTCCTGAAGAATCCCAGCTGAATGATTATAGCATGGATGTAGCCATAGGTCGGTAGCCACATGTTCAGTTTGGTTCCTGACATCAAGACAGGTGGCAGTTCTTGCTGGGCAGAGGTGGCTGTGCTGCAAGCCTGACCCCTTGAGGTTTTTGGAGGCCCACTTCTCGTCACCCTGGCTCCCAGTGCTTACCTGCAGGGGATTGTGGTGGCGGAGATGGTCAGTTGCAACTGTTCTCCTTGCGCATCTATTGGATCTCAAGCCACTATAACGTTATGACAATTACGAAACAGGTGAAAGAGAGCTTCCACTTACTTAGGAGAAGTAGAGGGAGCATCAGCTTGGAAGGCTAACACGGTTTTGCTGGTTCTTGAAGAGACACGTTAAAATTTTGCTTTGTGGTACAGTTTGCAAGCAGTTTCTAAAGATCAGGGCTGTATTGTGTGTGTCCCAAGTTTGTTTTTTCAAACCACCACACCAAACATCTCTTATGCAAGGCAGGATGACACAAGACTCGGCTTGAAGAACGTGGAATTCCTCTCAGAGGTGTCACAATATGAAAGGGATGCTTTTGTTTCTCTGACAAGAAAAAACAGGAAAGGTGCTTTTTGGATGACTGGAAGGGTCACTCAGGAGCCTGGGCCGCGTTGGGCGTTGGTGCCATGGGAGATTTGAGACATAGGGCTGCATCGGGGGTCACTCAGGAGCTCAGGGCTGGGTTGGGGTCAGCCCCAAGACCCTTTGTCTCCGCAGTGTCTGACTCCCAGCTCTTTGCTCTCTCCTGGCACAGGCCCAGCACTCTTGGTACTCTCTCCCACAGCCAGTACTCAGACTCACCAGCTAGTCCGGCGTGAAGTTTGCTGGAGGATCATGGACATGAGCACAGACACAACACAGGCAGCATGTTCACACAAAAAATAGTAAGGAATAAAGCTTAGTAGGAACACAGGACAGACCGTGGGGATCAGGTGTAGGGCATGGCCAGAGAAGTATGCTGACCAGCAGCCTGCTTTCATCCTCTTGCCCCTGATTCTCTATTTTCCATGCCTCTTCCTCCCTGACCCACCTTGCTCTTTCCCTTTCCCCACTTTGGCCTTCCTCCAGAAACACCAAGTAATAATTCCCATAAACCTCAAAACTCTCTTGATTGCTCGAGGCAGCCAAAAGGAGGGGGAAGAGCCTAATATCTTATCACTTTATAAGACTGGTTCCTGCTGGTGTCCATGCCAGAAAAACTGCTTTGTCCATGCCAGACACTTCATCCCAAGGCACCGGCGCCGGTGTGCCTGCTGTGCCGCCGCAGCGGGCTGTCACAAGACGTCTTGCGTGAGGATGCAACGGTGACGGTTGCAACAGCTCCCAGGAGGCACCTCCCCCTCTCCCACTGCAGGAGGGCGCCATAAGGGACCAGCCCGCCAGCCCCGTGCACATGGGTCACTTTCTCATTGGCCAGGGGAAGATGTGGCCCCAGGAAAAAGCACGCGTCCCACCCCCCTGTCTGGGAGAGTATAAGAAACCGGGGCGCTGTGGGCAACACAATGCTTCCCTGACCTGAAGGGCCTCCAGACACAAGTGATTCCTGGAGCGACTGTCACTGCCTGAACACCAAGACCACCCCTCATCCCGGTAGGTAGCCACGGAGTGTCTTCCGGGTCAGCCACCCGTTTGGCCTCCGCGTGGCCAAGTGCCGCCTGCCTGGAAGCATCTAAACGACAGGTGGGCGGGAGCATCAGCGTCTATGGAGAGGCCAGCTGGGTCTTGGAGAAAAGCGAGCCAATCTGACATACGAGCTGCTGATGATTAGGGCCTAGAAAGAGCTGAAGGTGGATCTGGGGCGTCCTAGGGAGAGGAGAGACTGGAAAGATGCCTTCATGCTTGTGGAGGGACCTGAGGGCTTGTGTTCTGGCAAGATGGGGACGCTTGTGGGCAAAGAGGGGAGACGCTTCTCATGCAGCAGCACAGAGGTCTTGCATGCTCCCAGGCCTCAGCCAGCTGCCAAAGGTGGTGTAGTGGCGACCTCAGTGGTGGCGGCTGAGAGCCTTCTCGGCCCTCCTGCCCTTGCCTGGGGCGGTGCCACCCTGAGCCGTGGTGCGGACTGTCAGGCTGTGAGGGTCCTTGCTAGGAAGCCTGGGAGTGCCCTGGGCTTGAGGGTGCTGTGGGCACTCCTGAGGCAGCAGTGCCTGCCTTTGGACTGCCTGAGGTCTTGCAGGGCACTGATGCACCCTTCATAGGCTGCGCCGTCTCCATGGAGGGGCATCCCCCGCCGTGTCCGCACCTGGCTCGTTTCTTGCCCCTAGCTCTGCAAGTGCCGTTGCCTTCCGTGTTGGCACCAGCACCTCCCGCGGTGCCAACCTTCTCTGCTTTGGCCTGCGCGGAAGGAGAGGCAGGAGGGAGAGAGCAAACACACGAGCCATACCGCTGACCGGGTAGCTCCCCTGGAAAGCACGGCTAGATTCTGTCCGCCTGGACGCGTGCCTTGTCCTCCTGAGGAGGCAAGTGTTTCACGCGTAAGGCCTGGGGGAGTGCAGCTTGCACAGGTGAGCGTGGTGCCTGCATCGGCCCCATTCCTTTGGAGGCTGTGTTGCTTAAAGCTACTACAGTGAGGCATTCGTTCTCCCGTGCGTGCTTTGGAGAGAGCACAAGGCAGCCCTGTGAGCAAGAAGGTCGTGGAAGAGCACCACAGGATGGCCCAGCAGGCTGATACTCCCCAAACTGCTCCCGCAATATCCCACCCAACTGCTGTCCACTGCAAGCAGTCCTTCTTGGGAAGAGGCTGCAGGAAGACATCGTCCTGCGTTCTTTGAGTCTTGCTGTGTCCCCTCTGCAGCCGCGTGGAGCGCAGGGCCAGCCGTCAGCCATGCGGATCCTGTACCTTCTCTTCCCCTTCTTCCTCCTGCTGCTCCAGGGCGCTGCAGGTGAGACATGGAGAGGGGCAAAGGGGTGAGCTGTGAGCCCGCCTCAGTGGGCTCTCCCACGGCCCGGGGAGACGCTGCGTGTGTTGGAGGGATGCAAAGTTGAGGAGGGATGGAGGAAAAGGTGCTTTCCAAGGGTCCTTTCAGGAGCGCGTGCGGTGGGTACGGCGATGGCTGCCCAGGAAGAAGAGGCTGGCTCCTCCTGGGGGCTTCGAAGGGATTCAGCTGCAGGCTCCAAGCCTGCGTTCCGCTGCTGCTCTGTGGGTGTCTCCAGGGGATCTGCCTTTGGCAAGCCTGGGGTCCGGACAGGCCCCCTTTCAGAGGGACTTGCCACCCAGCGTAGGCGTGGGAGAGTGCCCCGGGGGGGCTGCTGCCTTGGCAGTCTGCCTGGGGCACAACAGCGGTCCCTCCTCAGCCGGGGGCCCCTAAGCTGAGTGTTGCAAAGCGCCACTGACCCGAGCCATGAGGCCTGGCGAGGGCTGGGCGAGGGCTTTCCATCAGAGGCCACTCAAAGGCCGGGCGCAGCCAGGAGGGCATGTGGGGTGCGGGCAGTCCCCTGCTTCCCCGCTCTGCTGCTCTCGGCAGCGGTGGCCACGCAGCTGGGATGCTGCGGAGCCAGCATGGCTCTTCCTCGGCCTCCCGCTGCTCTTCCCCTCTGTGCGCACACACGCTGCCACATAACGGTGCCAAAGGGGTGGAGTTGCCTTGCTACTGAAGATGCAGATATGGTGAGTTTGATGCTGAATCCCTGTGCTGGGTTGAAACGCAAGGTGAGTGTCAGCTCTTCCGGAATCAAAGCCTCTTCTCCCACATTATCTTTGCAACTGATCCGCTGTGCACCATTCTCCATTGCTCCAGGAAGTGCCAGTTCCTGTAGACGAAGAGGAGGATTCTGTGTTTTTGGAGGCTGCCGCTTCCCTACCAAAAATATTGGAAAATGCTCAACATTTGTCCACTGCTGTAAAAGGTGTGTTCTGTATAGGAAGCTCAGGAAAAGGGTTGCTGCTTTTTTGCTAGCAATGGTTGTCCTTACCCTCTTTTGAGCCAAGTGCTGGTTAACGCCTTTGTGCCTTCACGCTCCGAGGCCGAGCCCAGGGCAGGACGGGAAACGGCCTTGCGTGCCCGGACCTGCTCCGTGTGGGGCTGAAGGAGCCCAAAGTCAGACGGCACCTTCCCACTCCACCTCCACCCCACAAGACCTGCACACAGCCTTTACGAAGGCTCCGCCACAGTGGCCAAGAGTGACGGGTGTCCCGGGGGTGGCGTGAGGCACAGCGTCCTTTCCCAGATGTCCCTGCAGAGCCTCGGAGGCAGGGCTGCCGCTGCTTAGCAAAAGGCACCTCCAAGCCGCCTGCAATAAGCCCTGGAGCTTCCTTCTGCGGCATTTAGTCCTCTGCCCTCCCCGCAGCTGCGTATGCTAGGAGAGGTGGTGGGAGAGGCTGCGAGAGAGGGAAATGTGAAGAATGTGTTGCAAGCAGGTGGCATCGCTGTCTGCTTTCTTCCTAAAGCATATGGGGCTGAGGCCCTGAATCGTCCAAGCAGCACTTCCCCCTCACTTCTCCATCCTGCAAATGGCTCCGCAAGTCCTCCTCCCGTCCTGCTTCTGCACTCTCCAAGTCATGTGAAAATGGAAGGTGAAGCGCTGCTCCTGATGGGATGCAAGGGCACTTGTGTGCGGGAGAAATCCGGCCGCAGGCCTTGTGTCGTTTGCAAAGAAGCTGCTCATCCCCGCTTCAATAAAGCCGTGTAGTTTGGCATTGCAGTTGGTGGAAAGTGGAGGCGTGTCCTGGTGGGACAGGAGGTTTTGGGTGGGTAAGGGTTTTGTCATCCTCAGGCTCCCCACCACGGCCGTGCTCAGGGATGCTCCTCCCTTGCAACCTGGTGGTGGTGGTGGTGGTGGTGGGGGAGGGTGTCGCTGTGCCTAGCAGTGTGTCCTGGGCCCAGGGTGTTTGCTGCCCGTGGGACAAAGCTGCTCTGTGGTTGCCGCAGGTGGGTTCCCTGGCGTGGCAGCAGTGTCCTGGTGCTTTTGGGCACAGGCTTGTCTCTCTGCCCATCGGAGCCACGGGCACCAACAGCGTGCAGCTGCATGCGGAGGGGTGCGCTGCGGTGTGTGTCCCTTGGCCAGGCGCCCCCCGGGCTGCCCACCCAACCGTCCCTGAGGGCCCAGACTCCTCCTTGCCCTGCTCCAGCACGCTGCGGCCCTCCTTGCTGCAGGCCCTGCTGCGCCCCTTCCCACCACAAAGCCACACGGGGCCTCCCTCGCCCTCCTTGGCCCTCCCCATGAGCACCCGCAGAGCAGTCCCTGCCCATCTCCCCTCCACGCCTGCCCTGCCCATGCACCCATGCCTCTCCGCTTCCTACAGCCTCCTTCCGGAGGAGGCTGATCTCCCAGGCTGTCCCCCAAGGACACCGTTGTCGCCGCTGCGGTGAGAGAGGTCTCTGGGGAGGGCAGCCCAGCTCAGCCTCAACGTGACCTCTCCAATGGCTCCCATGGGCTATGGCCTGGAAGTCTCCACATTTCTAGCCCCGCCGGGAAGAGATGGGCTGTCTTTGGCGCTCTGCCCCATTGGGGATACTCTGTGTGTGAGCAATGTGGCTCTGTGCCACCAGGCAGTGACCTCCACCTTCCTGCAAAGGCCACCCTCAAGGCTTGCGTTGCCCCTGCGCTGGAGCGGCAGCTTGTGTGTGTGCACCTGTGCATGCAAGAGCCAAAAGCGCCCCTGGCTCTGTTGGTGAGGCCTTTGCTTCCCAAGGCGGCAGAGCAGCTTCAGCCCTCTCTTCTGCACTCAGCCACCTTCAGCTTCCAGGCGGATGTCCAGCGCTGCCCAGAGCAGCAGGGTGGATGCCTGCAGAAGCTTTCCGTGTGCCTCTGCCCTGGGCGCAAGGCTGAAGCTCCTTGCCGAGGTCAAAGGTGGCACACTCTTGTGCCGCGCTTATCCCTGCTGGGAAGGGCCTTGGGAGCGATGGTGGCTGCTTTGGGAATCTGATACCCACCTGCGGGAACCACAGAGCAGCTTTGTCCCACGGGCAGCAAACACCCTGGGCCCAGGACACACTGCTAGGCACAGCGACCCCCCCCCCCACCACCACCACCACCAGGTTGCAAGGGAGGAGCATCCCTGAGCACGGCCGTGGTGGGGAGCCTGAGGATGACAAAACCCTTACCCACCCAAAACCTCCTGTCCCACCAGGACACGCCTCCACTTTCCACCAACTGCAATGCCAAACTACATGGCTTTATTGAAGCGGGGATGAGCAGCTTCTTTGCAAACGACACAAGGCCTGCGGCCGGATTTCTCCCGCACACAAGTGCCCTTGCATCCCATCAGGAGCAGCGCTTCACCTTCCATTTTCACACGACTTGGAGAGTGCAGAAGCAGGACGGGAGGAGGACTTGCGGAGCCATTTGCAGGATGGAGAAGTGAGGGGGAAGTGCTGCTTGGACGATTCAGGGCCTCAGCCCCATATGCTTTAGGAAGAAAGCAGACAGCGATGCCACCTGCTTGCAACACATTCTTCACATTTCCCTCTCTCGCAGCCTCTCCCACCACCTCTCCTAGCATACGCAGCTGCGGGGAGGGCAGAGGACTAAATGCCGCAGAAGGAAGCTCCAGGGCTTTTTGCAGGCGGCTTGGAGGTGCCTTTTGCTAAGCAGCGGCAGCCCTGCCTCCGAGGCTCTGCAGGGACATCTGGGAAAGGACGCTGTGCCTCACGCCACCCCCGGGACACCCGTCACTCTTGGCCACTGTGGCGGAGCCTTCGTAAAGGCTGTGTGCAGGTCTTGTGGGGTGGAGGTGGAGTGGGAAGGTGCCGTCTGACTTTGGGCTCCTTCAGCCCCACACGGAGCAGGTCCGGGCACGCAAGGCCGTTTCCCGTCCTGCCCTGGGCTCGGCCTCGGAGCGTGAAGGCACAAAGGCGTTAACCAGCGCTTGGCTCAAAAGAGGGTAAGGACAACCATCGCTAGCAAAAAAGCAGCAACCCTTTTCCTGAGCTTCCTATACAGAACACACCTTTTACAGCAGTGGACAAATGTTGAGCATTTTCCAATATTTTTGGTAGGGAAGCGGCAGCCTCCAAAAACACAGAATCCTCCTCTTCGTCTACAGGAACTGGCACTTCCTGGAGCAATGGAGAATGGTGCACAGCGGATCAGTTGCAAAGATAATGTGGGAGAAGAGGCTTTGATTCCGGAAGAGCTGACACTCACCTTGCGTTTCAACCCAGCACAGGGATTCAGCATCAAACTCACCATATCTGCATCTTCAGTAGCAAGGCAACTCCACCCCTTTGGCACCGTTATGTGGCAGCGTGTGTGCGCACAGAGGGGAAGAGCAGCGGGAGGCCGAGGAAGAGCCATGCTGGCTCCGCAGCATCCCAGCTGCGTGGCCACCGCTGCCGAGAGCAGCAGAGCGGGGAAGCAGGGGACTGCCCGCACCCCACATGCCCTCCTGGCTGCGCCCGGCCTTTGAGTGGCCTCTGATGGAAAGCCCTCGCCCAGCCCTCGCCAGGCCTCATGGCTCGGGTCAGTGGCGCTTTGCAACACTCAGCTTAGGGGCCCCCGGCTGAGGAGGGACCGCTGTTGTGCCCCAGGCAGACTGCCGAGGCAGCAGCCCCCCCGGGGCACTCTCCCACGCCTACGCTGGGTGGCAAGTCCCTCTGAAAGGGGGCCTGTCCGGACCCCAGGCTTGCCAAAGGCAGATCCCCTGGAGACACCCACAGAGCAGCAGCGGAACGCAGGCTTGGAGCCTGCAGCTGAATCCCTTCGAAGCCCCCAGGAGGAGCCAGCCTCTTCTTCCTGGGCAGCCATCGCCGTACCCACCGCACGCGCTCCTGAAAGGACCCTTGGAAAGCACCTTTTCCTCCATCCCTCCTCAACTTTGCATCCCTCCAACACACGCAGCGTCTCCCCGGGCCGTGGGAGAGCCCACTGAGGCGGGCTCACAGCTCACCCCTTTGCCCCTCTCCACGTCTCACCTGCAGCGCCCTGGAGCAGCAGGAGGAAGAAGGGGAAGAGAAGGTACAGGATCCGCATGGCTGACGGCTGGCCCTGCGCTCCACGCGGCTGCAGAGGGGACACAGCAAGACTCAAAGAACGCAGGACGATGTCTTCCTGCAGCCTCTTCCCAAGAAGGACTGCTTGCAGTGGACAGCAGTTGGGTGGGATATTGCGGGAGCAGTTTGGGGAGTATCAGCCTGCTGGGCCATCCTGTGGTGCTCTTCCACGACCTTCTTGCTCACAGGGCTGCCTTGTGCTCTCTCCAAAGCACGCACGGGAGAACGAATGCCTCACTGTAGTAGCTTTAAGCAACACAGCCTCCAAAGGAATGGGGCCGATGCAGGCACCACGCTCACCTGTGCAAGTTGCACTCCCCCAGGCCTTACGCGTGAAACACTTGCCTCCTCAGGAGGACAAGGCACGCGTCCAGGCGGACAGAATCTAGCCGTGCTTTCCAGGGGAGCTACCCGGTCAGCGGTATGGCTCGTGTGTTTGCTCTCTCCCTCCTGCCTCTCCTTCCGCGCAGGCCAAAGCAGAGAAGGTTGGCACTGCGGGAGGTGCTGGTGCCAACACGGAAGGCAACGGCACTTGCAGAGCTAGGGGCAAGAAACGAGCCAGGTGCGGACACGGCGGGGGATGCCCCTCCATGGAGACGGCGCAGCCTATGAAGGGTGCATCAGTGCCCTGCAAGACCTCAGGCAGTCCAAAGGCAGGCACTGCTGCCTCAGGAGTGCCCACAGCACCCTCAAGCCCAGGGCACTCCCAGGCTTCCTAGCAAGGACCCTCACAGCCTGACAGTCCGCACCACGGCTCAGGGTGGCACCGCCCCAGGCAAGGGCAGGAGGGCCGAGAAGGCTCTCAGCCGCCACCACTGAGGTCGCCACTACACCACCTTTGGCAGCTGGCTGAGGCCTGGGAGCATGCAAGACCTCTGTGCTGCTGCATGAGAAGCGTCTCCCCTCTTTGCCCACAAGCGTCCCCATCTTGCCAGAACACAAGCCCTCAGGTCCCTCCACAAGCATGAAGGCATCTTTCCAGTCTCTCCTCTCCCTAGGACGCCCCAGATCCACCTTCAGCTCTTTCTAGGCCCTAATCATCAGCAGCTCGTATGTCAGATTGGCTCGCTTTTCTCCAAGACCCAGCTGGCCTCTCCATAGACGCTGATGCTCCCGCCCACCTGTCGTTTAGATGCTTCCAGGCAGGCGGCACTTGGCCACGCGGAGGCCAAACGGGTGGCTGACCCGGAAGACACTCCGTGGCTACCTACCGGGATGAGGGGTGGTCTTGGTGTTCAGGCAGTGACAGTCGCTCCAGGAATCACTTGTGTCTGGAGGCCCTTCAGGTCAGGGAAGCATTGTGTTGCCCACAGCGCCCCGGTTTCTTATACTCTCCCAGACAGGGGGGTGGGACGCGTGCTTTTTCCTGGGGCCACATCTTCCCCTGGCCAATGAGAAAGTGACCCATGTGCACGGGGCTGGCGGGCTGGTCCCTTATGGCGCCCTCCTGCAGTGGGAGAGGGGGAGGTGCCTCCTGGGAGCTGTTGCAACCGTCACCGTTGCATCCTCACGCAAGACGTCTTGTGACAGCCCGCTGCGGCGGCACAGCAGGCACACCGGCGCCGGTGCCTTGGGATGAAGTGTCTGGCATGGACAAAGCAGTTTTTCTGGCATGGACACCAGCAGGAACCAGTCTTATAAAGTGATAAGATATTAGCCTCTTCCCCCTCCTTTTGGCTGCCTCGAGCAATCAAGAGAGTTTTGAAGTTTATGGGAATTATTACTTGGTGTTTCTGGAGGAAGGCCAAAGTGGGGAAAGGGAAAGAGCAAGGTGGGTCAGGGAGGAAGAGGCATGGAAAATAGAGAATCAGGGGCAAGAGGATGAAAGCAGGCTGCTGGTCAGCATACTTCTCTGGCCATGCCCTACACCTGATCCCCACGGTCTGTCCTGTGTTCCTACTAAGCTTTATTCCTTACTATTTTTTGTGTGAACATGCTGCCTGTGTTGTGTCTGTGCTCACGTCCATGATCCTCCAGCAAACTTCACGCCGGACTAGCTGGTGAGTCTGAGTACTGGCTGTGGGAGAGAGTACCAAGAGTGCTGGGCCTGTGCCAGGAGAGAGCAAAGAGCTGGGAGTCAGACACTGCGGAGACAAAGGGTCTTGGGGCTGACCCCAACCCAGCCCTGAGCTCCTGAGTGACCCCCGATGCAGCCCTATGTCTCAAATCTCCCATGGCACCAACGCCCAACGCGGCCCAGGCTCCTGAGTGACCCTTCCAGTCATCCAAAAAGCACCTTTCCTGTTTTTTCTTGTCAGAGAAACAAAAGCATCCCTTTCATATCGTGACACCTCTGAGAGGAATTCCACGTTCTTCAAGCCGAGTCTTGTGTCATCCTGCCTTGCATAAGAGATGTTTGGTGTGGTGGTTTGAAAAAACAAACTTGGGACACACACAATACAGCCCTGATCTTTAGAAACTGCTTGCAAACTGTACCACAAAGCAAAATTTTAACGTGTCTCTTCAAGAACCAGCAAAACCGTGTTAGCCTTCCAAGCTGATGCTCCCTCTACTTCTCCTAAGTAAGTGGAAGCTCTCTTTCACCTGTTTCGTAATTGTCATAACGTTATAGTGGCTTGAGATCCAATAGATGCGCAAGGAGAACAGTTGCAACTGACCATCTCCGCCACCACAATCCCCTGCAGGTAAGCACTGGGAACCAGGGTGACGAGAAGTGGGCCTCCAAAAACCTCAAGAGGTCAGGCTTGCAGCACAGCCACCTCTGCCCAGCAAGAACTGCCACCTGTCTTGATGTCAGGAACCAAACTGAACATGTGGCTACCGACCTATGGCTACATCCATGCTATAATCATTCAGCTTGGATTCTTCAGGAACAGCTGATTCAGCTCGATTAGGCTGGCTGGTTTACTCTCCCTAATACAGTTCCTCCTGTCCCTCTCTGTTTCTTTAAATAGCCACTAGACAGAGAGAGACATACTTATCACCCATGTCGTGTCAGGTGCACAGACTTCTTGTCACAGATGAAGCTGTTCTTGCAATGTTCAAAGGCAAGAAAGTGCACAGTGTGTGGCACACTCTTTCACATCACACATTACTTGATTATATAATCTCACTGGAGAATAAGAAGAGGAATTGGGGGGAGGGGGCACTGGTCGCTGCTGGTGTCTGCACCAGCCAACCCCTTTATGTATAGCAAAGACTTTGAATAAAATTGCCACGGCCGGTGTGCCTGCTGTGCCGCCGCAGCGGGCTGTCACAAGACGTCTTGCGTGAGGATGCAACGGTGACGGTTGCAACAGCTCCCAGGAGGCACCTCCCCCTCTCCCACTGCAGGAGGGCGCCATAAGGGACCAGCCCGCCAGCCCCGTGCACATGGGTCACTTTCTCATTGGCCAGGGGAAGATGTGGCCCCAGGAAAAAGCACGCGTCCCACCCCCCTGTCTGGGAGAGTATAAGAAACCGGGGCGCTGTGGGCAACACAATGCTTCCCTGACCTGAAGGGCCTCCAGACACAAGTGATTCCTGGAGCGACTGTCACTGCCTGAACACCAAGACCACCCCTCATCCCGGTAGGTAGCCACGGAGTGTCTTCCGGGTCAGCCACCCGTTTGGCCTCCGCGTGGCCAAGTGCCGCCTGCCTGGAAGCATCTAAACGACAGGTGGGCGGGAGCATCAGCGTCTATGGAGAGGCCAGCTGGGTCTTGGAGAAAAGCGAGCCAATCTGACATACGAGCTGCTGATGATTAGGGCCTAGAAAGAGCTGAAGGTGGATCTGGGGCGTCCTAGGGAGAGGAGAGACTGGAAAGATGCCTTCATGCTTGTGGAGGGACCTGAGGGCTTGTGTTCTGGCAAGATGGGGACGCTTGTGGGCAAAGAGGGGAGACGCTTCTCATGCAGCAGCACAGAGGTCTTGCATGCTCCCAGGCCTCAGCCAGCTGCCAAAGGTGGTGTAGCGGCGACCTCAGTGGTGGCGGCTGAGAGCCTTCTCGGCCCTCCTGCCCTTGCCTGGGGCGGTGCCACCCTGAGCCGTGGTGCGGACTGTCAGGCTGTGAGGGTCCTTGCTAGGAAGCCTGGGAGTGCCCTGGGCTTGAGGGTGCTGTGGGCACTCCTGAGGCAGCAGTGCCTGCCTTTGGACTGCCTGAGGTCTTGCAGGGCACTGATGCACCCTTCATAGGCTGCGCCGTCTCCATGGAGGGGCATCCCCCGCCGTGTCCGCACCTGGCTCGTTTCTTGCCCCTAGCTCTGCAAGTGCCGTTGCCTTCCGTGTTGGCACCAGCACCTCCCGCAGTGCCAACCTTCTCTGCTTTGGCCTGCGCGGAAGGAGAGGCAGGAGGGAGAGAGCAAACACACGAGCCATACCGCTGACCGGGTAGCTCCCCTGGAAAGCACGGCTAGATTCTGTCCGCCTGGACGCGTGCCTTGTCCTCCTGAGGAGGCAAGTGTTTCACGCGTAAGGCCTGGGGGAGTGCAACTTGCACAGGTGAGCGTGGTGCCTGCATCGGCCCCATTCCTTTGGAGGCTGTGTTGCTTAAAGCTACTACAGTGAGGCATTCGTTCTCCCGTGCGTGCTTTGGAGAGAGCACAAGGCAGCCCTGTGAGCAAGAAGGTCGTGGAAGAGCACCACAGGATGGCCCAGCAGGCTGATACTCCCCAAACTGCTCCCGCAATATCCCACCCAACTGCTGTCCACTGCAAGCAGTCCTTCTTGGGAAGAGGCTGCAGGAAGACATCGTCCTGCGTTCTTTGAGTCTTGCTGTGTCCCCTCTGCAGCCGCGTGGAGCGCAGGGCCAGCCGTCAGCCATGCGGATCCTGTACCTTCTCTTCCCCTTCTTCCTCCTGCTGCTCCAGGGCGCTGCAGGTGAGACGTGGAGAGGGGCAAAGGGGTGAGCTGTGAGCCCGCCTCAGTGGGCTCTCCCACGGCCCGGGGAGACGCTGCGTGTGTTGGAGGGATGCAAAGTTGAGGAGGGATGGAGGAAAAGGTGCTTTCCAAGGGTCCTTTCAGGAGCGCGTGCGGTGGGTACGGCGATGGCTGCCCAGGAAGAAGAGGCTGGCTCCTCCTGGGGGCTTCGAAGGGATTCAGCTGCAGGCTCCAAGCCTGCGTTCCGCTGCTGCTCTGTGGGTGTCTCCAGGGGATCTGCCTTTGGCAAGCCTGGGGTCCGGACAGGCCCCCTTTCAGAGGGACTTGCCACTCAGCGTAGGCGTGGGAGAGTGCCCCGGGGGGGCTGCTGCCTCGGCAGTCTGCCTGGGGCACAACAGCGGTCCCTCCTCAGCCGGGGGCCCCTAAGCTGAGTGTTGCAAAGCGCCACTGACCCGAGCCATGAGGCCTGGCGAGGGCTGGGCGAGGGCTTTCCATCAGAGGCCACTCAAAGGCCGGGCGCAGCCAGGAGGGCATGTGGGGTGCGGGCAGTCCCCTGCTTCCCCGCTCTGCTGCTCTCGGCAGCGGTGGCCACGCAGCTGGGATACTGTGGAGCCAGCATGGCTCTTCCTCGGCCTCCCGCTGCTCTTCCCCTCTGTGCGCACACACGCTGCCACATAACGGTGCCAAAGGGGTGGAGTTGCCTTGCTACTGAAGATGCAGATATGGTGAGTTTGATGCTGAATCCCTGTGCTGGGTTGAAACGCAAGGTGAGTGTCAGCTCTTCCGGAATCAAAGCCTCTTCTCCCACATTATCTTTGCAACTGATCCGCTGTGCACCATTCTCCATTGCTCCAGGAAGTGCCAGTTCCTGTAGACGAAGAGGAGGATTCTGCACTTTTGGGGTCTGCATCTTCCCCTATATATCTAATGGAAAATGTTCTGCAATTTCCCTTTGCTGTAAAAGGTGTGTTCTGTATAGGAAGCTCAGGAAAAGGGTTGCTGCTTTTTTGCTAGCAATGGTTGTCCTTACCCTCTTTTGAGCCAAGTGCTGGTTAACGCCTTTGTGCCTTCACGCTCTGAGGCCGAGCCCAGGGCAGGACGGGAAACGGCCTTGCGTGCCCGGACCTGCTCCGTGTGGGGCTGAAGGAGCCCAAAGTCAGACGGCACCTTCCCACTCCACCTCCACCCCACAAGACCTGCACACAGCCTTTACAAAGGCTCCGCCACAGTGGCCAAGAGTGACGGGTGTCCCGGGGGTGGCGTGAGGCACAGCGTCCTTTCCCAGATGTCCCTGTAGAGCCTTGGAGGCAGGGCTGCCGCTGCTTAGCAAAAGGCACCTCCAAGCCGCCTGCAAAAAGCCCTGGAGCTTCCTTCTGCGGCATTTAGTCCTCTGCCCTCCCCGCAGTTGCGTATGCTAGGAGAGGTGGTGGGAGAGGCTGCGAGAGAGGGAAATGTGAAGAATGTGTTGCAAGCAGGTGGCATCGCTGTCTGCTTTCTTCCTAAAGCATACGGGGCTGAGGCCCTGAATCGTCCAAGCAGCACTTCCCCCTCACTTCTCCATCCTGCAAATGGCTCCGCAAGTCCTCCTCCCGTCCTGCTTCTGCACTCTCCAAGTCGTGTGAAAATGGAAGGTGAAGCGCTGCTCCTGATGGGATGCAAGGGCACTTGTGTGCGGGAGAAATCCGGCCGCAGGCCTTGTGTCGTTTGCAAAGAAGCTGCTCATCCCCGCTTCAATAAAGCCGTGTAGTTTGGCATTGCAGTTGGTGGAAAGTGGAGGCGTGTCCTGGTGGGACAGGAGGTTTTGGGTGGGTAAGGGTTTTGTCATCCTCAGGCTCCCCACCACGGCCGTGCTCAGGGATGCTCCTCCCTTGCAACCTGGTGGTGGTGGTGGTGGTGGTGGGGGAGGGTGTCGCTGTGCCTAGCAGTGTGTCCTGGGCCCAGGGTGTTTGCTGCCCGTGGGACAAAGCTGCTCTGTGGTTGCCGCAGGTGGGTTCCCTGGCGTGGCAGCAGTGTCCTGGTGCTTTTGGGCACAGGCTTGTCTCTCTGCCCATCGGAGCCACGGGCACCAACAGCGTGCAGCTGCATGCGGAGGGGTGCGCTGCGGTGTGTGTCCCTTGGCCAGGCGCCCCCCGGGCTGCCCACCCAACCGTCCCTGAGGGCCCAGACTCCTCCTTGCCCTGCTCCAGCACGCTGCGGCCCTCCTTGCTGCAGGCCCTGCTGCGCCCCTTCCCACCACAAAGCCACACGGGGCCTCCCTCGCCCTCCTTGGCCCTCCCCATGAGCACCCGCAGAGCAGTCCCTGCCCATCTCCCCTCCACGCCTGCCCTGCCCACGCACCCATGCCTCTCCGCTTCCTACAGCCTCCTTCCGGAGGAGGCTGATCTCCCAGGCTGTCCCCCAAGGACACCGTTGTCGCCGCTGCGGTGAGAGAGGTCTCTGGGGAGGGCAGCCCAGCTCAGCCTCAACGTGACCTCTCCAATGGCTCCCATGGGCTATGGCCTGGAAGTCTCCACATTTCTAGCCCCGCCGGGAAGAGATGGGCTGTCTTTGGCGCTCTGCCCCATTGGGGATACTCTGTGTGTGAGCAATGTGGCTCTGTGCCACCAGGCAGTGACCTCCACCTTCCTGCAAAGGCCACCCTCAAGGCTTGCGTTGCCCCTGCGCTGGAGCGGCAGCTTGTGTGTGTGCACCTGTGCATGCAAGAGCCAAAAGCGCCCCTGGCTCTGTTGGTGAGGCCTTTGCTTCCCAAGGCGGCAGAGCAGCTTCAGCCCTCTCTTCTGCACTCAGCCACCTTCAGCTTCCAGGCGGATGTCCAGCGCTGCCCAGAGCAGCAGGGTGGATGCCTGCAGAAGCTTTCCGTGTGCCTCTGCCCTGGGCGCAAGGCTGAAGCTCCTTGCCGAGGTCAAAGGTGGCACACTCTTGTGCCGCGCTTATCCCTGCTGGGAAGGGCCTTGGGGCCTCCAAGGAGAGAAGGGAGCGATGGTGGCTGCTTTGGGAATCTGATACCCACCTGCGGCAACCACAGAGCAGCTTTGTCCCACGGGCAGCAAACACCCTGGGCCCAGGACACACTGCTAGGCACAGCGACACCCTCCCCCACCACCACCACCACGTTGCCAGGGAAGAGCATCCCTGAGCACGGCCGTGGTGGGGAGCCTGAGGATGACAAAACCCTTACCCACCCAAAACCTCCTGTCCCACCAGGACACGCCCCCACTTTCCACCAACTGCAATGCCAAACTACACGGCTTTATTGAAGCGGGGATGAGCAGCTTCTTTGCAAACGACACAAGGCCTGCGGCCGGATTTCTCCCGCACACAAGTGCCCTTGCATCCCATCAGGAGCAGCGCTTCACCTTCCATTTTCACACGACTTGGAGAGTGCAGAAGCAGGACGGGAGGAGGACTTGCGGAGCCATTTGCAGGATGGAGAAGTGAGGGGGAAGTGCTGCTTGGACGATTCAGGGCCTCAGACCCATACCCTGCAGAAAGAAAACTGATGCCACCTGCTTGCAACACATTCTTCACATTTCCCTCTCTCGCAGCCTCTCCCACCACCTCTCCTAGCATACGCAGCTGCGGGGAGGGCAGAGGACTAAATGCCGCAGAAGGAAGCTCCAGGGCTTTTTGCAGGCGGCTTGGAGGTGCCTTTTGCTAAGCAGCGGCAGCCCTGCCTCCAAGGCTCTGCAGGGACATCTGGGAAAGGACGCTGTGCCTCACGCCACCCCCGGGACACCCGTCACTCTTGGCCACTGTGGCGGAGCCTTCGTAAAGGCTGTGTGCAGGTCTTGTGGGGTGGAGGTGGAGTGGGAAGGTGCCGTCTGACTTTGGGCTCCTTCAGCCCCACACGGAGCAGGTCCGGGCACGCAAGGCCGTTTCCCGTCCTGCCCTGGGCTCGGCCTCGGAGCGTGAAGGCACAAAGGCGTTAACCAGGATTTTGGGTTTAAAAACAACCACAGCAACTATTCCTGGAGATGCAGTCATAAGCCCCCCTTCATTCTTTGATTCCAAATCTTACCTGCTGCAGCAAGGATGGTTTCTTGTGCAAAGTCCAAGGAAACGAGAAGGGAAATTGCAGATCCGCAATCCACAGTAACCCCCAACCTGCCTGCACTGAGCCTCATTTACTGGTAGCTGTGACAACCCTGCACAGAGAGAAACATTATAAAGGATAGAGACCTGAGGAAAGTGTAAAGGGCTATCATTCCAGAAGGGCGGACACTGCCCTTTGGCTCCAGTGCACCACCTGGCCTCTGGATCACATTCACCATTTCTGCATCTTCAAGAGCAAGCCTTCTTGCTATTGCAGATTTGGTCAGCCTCGCAAGTGGAGCTAAGGAGCTCTTGGATATAGCCCTGGGACATAAGTATGTGTGGCCGTGGGCGTACAAAGTGGGTATGCCCCAGCCCCCAGCCACACCTGAGGAAGGTGCAGCTCCACCATAAGGTCTCAGCTTGGTCAGCCAGCATGGCAATGCCTGTGGTGTCTCAGAGTGAGACATGTGGAGGAGTCCTCAAATAGGGCTAAATACCTATAGGCATAAAGCTGGGCCATAAGGGGTCAACATGTTGGGTAAGCTGAATGGGCTGTGCAGTCTGAACCTTCAGAGACTGGAGGGGGACCTCACCTGGGGAGAGCCAGAGCATGATAGATAAGGAAAGAGTAGAGCCTGGAGCTGAATAAGGCCCGAAACCACATGAGAAGTCAGGCTCTTTTTCTTGGAGCAGATTCCTCCACATGCACTGCATGTGGTAACAGCTGAAAAGGTGCACAGAAAGCATCTTTTCATCTGTCCCATTTCAAACACAAGAGCATTAAACCACCGCAAAATCAATCCCTCCAAACCCTTCGATATCCTTGGCCAATCGGGTCAATCTATGGAATATAGGAGAGCCCACTGAGGCGGGCTCACAGCTCACCCCTTTGCCCCTCTCCACGTCTCACCTGCAGCGCCCTGGAGCAGCAGGAGGAAGAAGGGGAAGAGAAGGTACAGGATCCGCATGGCTGACGGCTGGCCCTGCGCTCCACGCGGCTGCAGAGGGGACACAGCAAGACTCAAAGAACGCAGGACGATGTCTTCCTGCAGCCTCTTCCCAAGAAGGACTGCTTGCAGTGGACAGCAGTTGGGTGGGATATTGCGGGAGCAGTTTGGGGAGTATCAGCCTGCTGGGCCATCCTGTGGTGCTCTTCCACGACCTTCTTGCTCACAGGGCTGCCTTGTGCTCTCTCCAAAGCACGCACGGGAGAACGAATGCCTCACTGTAGTAGCTTTAAGCAACACAGCCTCCAAAGGAATGGGGCCGATGCAGGCACCACGCTCACCTGTGCAAGTTGCACTCCCCCAGGCCTTACGCGTGAAACACTTGCCTCCTCAGGAGGACAAGGCACGCGTCCAGGCGGACAGAATCTAGCCGTGCTTTCCAGGGGAGCTACCCGGTCAGCGGTATGGCTCGTGTGTTTGCTCTCTCCCTCCTGCCTCTCCTTCCGCGCAGGCCAAAGCAGAGAAGGTTGGCACCGCGGGAGGTGCTGGTGCCAACACGGAAGGCAACGGCACTTGCAGAGCTAGGGGCAAGAAACGAGCCAGGTGCGGACACGGCGGGGGATGCCCCTCCATGGAGACGGCGCAGCCTATGAAGGGTGCATCAGTGCCCTGCAAGACCTCAGGCAGTCCAAAGGCAGGCACTGCTGCCTCAGGAGTGCCCACAGCACCCTCAAGCCCAGGGCACTCCCAGGCTTCCTAGCAAGGACCCTCACAGCCTGACAGTCCGCACCACGGCTCAGGGTGGCACCGCCCCAGGCAAGGGCAGGAGGGCCGAGAAGGCTCTCAGCCGCCACCACTGAGGTCGCCGCTACACCACCTTTGGCAGCTGGCTGAGGCCTGGGAGCATGCAAGACCTCTGTGCTGCTGCATGAGAAGCGTCTCCCCTCTTTGCCCACAAGCGTCCCCATCTTGCCAGAGCACAAGCCCTCAGGTCCCTCCACAAGCATGAAGGCATCTTTCCAGTCTCTCCTCTCCCTAGGACGCCCCAGATCCACCTTCAGCTCTTTCTAGGCCCTAATCATCAGCAGCTCGTATGTCAGATTGGCTCGCTTTTCTCCAAGACCCAGCTGGCCTCTCCATAGACGCTGATGCTCCCGCCCACCTGTCGTTTAGATGCTTCCAGGCAGGCGGCACTTGGCCACGCGGAGGCCAAACGGGTGGCTGACCCGGAAGACACTCCGTGGCTACCTACCGGGATGAGGGGTGGTCTTGGTGTTCAGGCAGTGACAGTCGCTCCAGGAATCACTTGTGTCTGGAGGCCCTTCAGGTCAGGGAAGCATTGTGTTGCCCACAGCGCCCCGGTTTCTTATACTCTCCCAGACAGGGGGGTGGGACGCGTGCTTTTTCCTGGGGCCACATCTTCCCCTGGCCAATGAGAAAGTGACCCATGTGCACGGGGCTGGCGGGCTGGTCCCTTATGGCGCCCTCCTGCAGTGGGAGAGGGGGAGGTGCCTCCTGGGAGCTGTTGCAACCGTCACCGTTGCATCCTCACGCAAGACGTCTTGTGACAGCCCGCTGCGGCGGCACAGCAGGCACACCGGCCGTGGCAATTTTATTCAAAGTCTTTGCTATACATAAAGGGGTTGGCTGGTGCAGACACCAGCAGCGACCAGTGCCCCCTCCCCCCAATTCCTCTTCTTATTCTCCAGTGAGATTATATAATCAAGTAATGTGTGATGTGAAAGAGTGTGCCACACACTGTGCACTTTCTTGCCTTTGAACATTGCAAGAACAGCTTCATCTGTGACAAGAAGTCTGTGCACCTGACACGACATGGGTGATAAGTATGTCTCTCTCTGTCTAGTGGCTATTTAAAGAAACAGAGAGGGACAGGAGGAGCTGTATTAGGGAGAGTAAACCAGCCAGCCTAATCGAGCTGAATCAGCTGTTCCTGAAGAATCCCAGCTGAATGATTATAGCATGGATGTAGCCATAGGTCGGTAGCCACATGTTCAGTTTGGTTCCTGACATCAAGACAGGTGGCAGTTCTTGCTGGGCAGAGGTGGCTGTGCTGCAAGCCTGACCTCTTGAGGTTTTTGGAGGCCCACTTCTCGTCACCCTGGCTCCCAGTGCTTACCTGCAGGGGATTGTGGTGGCGGAGATGGTCAGTTGCAACTGTTCTCCTTGCGCATCTATTGGATCTCAAGCCACTATAACGTTATGACAATTACGAAACAGGTGAAAGAGAGCTTCCACTTACTTAGGAGAAGTAGAGGGAGCATCAGCTTGGAAGGCTAACACGGTTTTGCTGGTTCTTGAAGAGACACGTTAAAATTTTGCTTTGTGGTACAGTTTGCAAGCAGTTTCTAAAGATCAGGGCTGTATTGTGTGTGTCCCAAGTTTGTTTTTTCAAACCACCACACCAAACATCTCTTATGCAAGGCAGGATGACACAAGACTCGGCTTGAAGAACGTGGAATTCCTCTCAGAGGTGTCACGATATGAAAGGGATGCTTTTGTTTCTCTGACAAGAAAAAACAGGAAAGGTGCTTTTTGGATGACTGGAAGGGTCACTCAGGAGCCTGGGCCGCGTTGGGCGTTGGTGCCATGGGAGATTTGAGACATAGGGCTGCATCGGGGGTCACTCAGGAGCTCAGGGCTGGGTTGGGGTCAGCCCCAAGACCCTTTGTCTCCGCAGTGTCTGACTCCCAGCTCTTTGCTCTCTCCTGGCACAGGCCCAGCACTCTTGGTACTCTCTCCCACAGCCAGTACTCAGACTCACCAGCTAGTCCGGCGTGAAGTTTGCTGGAGGATCATGGACGTGAGCACAGACACAACACAGGCAGCATGTTCACACAAAAAATAGTAAGGAATAAAGCTTAGTAGGAACACAGGACAGACCGTGGGGATCAGGTGTAGGGCATGGCCAGAGAAGTATGCTGACCAGCAGCCTGCTTTCATCCTCTTGCCCCTGATTCTCTATTTTCCATGCCTCTTCCTCCCTGACCCACCTTGCTCTTTCCCTTTCCCCACTTTGGCCTTCCTCCAGAAACACCAAGTAATAATTCCCATAAACCTCAAAACTCTCTTGATTGCTCGAGGCAGCCAAAAGGAGGGGGAAGAGCCTAATATCTTATCACTTTATAAGACTGGTTCCTGCTGGTGTCCATGCCAGAAAAACTGCTTTGTCCATGCCAGACACTTCATCCCAAGGCACCGGCGCCGGTGTGCCTGCTGTGCCGCCGCAGCGGGCTGTCACAAGACGTCTTGCGTGAGGATGCAACGGTGACGGTTGCAACAGCTCCCAGGAGGCACCTCCCCCTCTCCCACTGCAGGAGGGCGCCATAAGGGACCAGCCCGCCAGCCCCGTGCACATGGGTCACTTTCTCATTGGCCAGGGGAAGATGTGGCCCCAGGAAAAAGCACGCGTCCCACCCCCCTGTCTGGGAGAGTATAAGAAACCGGGGCGCTGTGGGCAACACAATGCTTCCCTGACCTGAAGGGCCTCCAGACACAAGTGATTCCTGGAGCGACTGTCACTGCCTGAACACCAAGACCACCCCTCATCCCGGTAGGTAGCCACGGAGTGTCTTCCGGGTCAGCCACCCGTTTGGCCTCCGCGTGGCCAAGTGCCGCCTGCCTGGAAGCATCTAAACGACAGGTGGGCGGGAGCATCAGCGTCTATGGAGAGGCCAGCTGGGTCTTGGAGAAAAGCGAGCCAATCTGACATACGAGCTGCTGATGATTAGGGCCTAGAAAGAGCTGAAGGTGGATCTGGGGCGTCCTAGGGAGAGGAGAGACTGGAAAGATGCCTTCATGCTTGTGGAGGGACCTGAGGGCTTGTGTTCTGGCAAGATGGGGACGCTTGTGGGCAAAGAGGGGAGACGCTTCTCATGCAGCAGCACAGAGGTCTTGCATGCTCCCAGGCCTCAGCCAGCTGCCAAAGGTGGTGTAGCGGCGACCTCAGTGGTGGCGGCTGAGAGCCTTCTCGGCCCTCCTGCCCTTGCCTGGGGCGGTGCCACCCTGAGCCGTGGTGCGGACTGTCAGGCTGTGAGGGTCCTTGCTAGGAAGCCTGGGAGTGCCCTGGGCTTGAGGATGGGCGCTCCTGAGGCGGTCGGGCCTTTAATGGAAGAACTTCACCCATTTCTTGTCCCTCGTTCTATTCTGAAAACTGCCTTTCCTGTTTGCATAAGGACCTCCTGCTGTGCAATCCTTCTCTGTTTTGGCCTGTGGGGAAGGAGAGGCAGGAGGGAGAGAGCAAATGCTCTAGGAATAGGTCTGATCAGCTAAGTACATTGGAACATGTTTCTTATTTCACCCCTTGACCCCATCTATCTGGAGACAACACATCATACGTAAGGCCTGAGGGAGTACAGTTTCCAAAGGTAAGTTTCTGCTTGCATTTTTTAAATTTCTTTGGATGTTGCTTGGACTAAAATTGTCACAAACAGGCAAGTGTTCCCCAGTCTGTGTTTTGGAGCAACGATTAGAAAGATTTGTGAGAAAGATAATGAAGAAAACATGTATATTGTCCAAATGACTGTTCCCAGGATATTCATTAAGTTGTAATGCTTGTAATCATTACTGTCTCTTCATGGAGTCCTTCATCTATGCATTGCCTTGCTATTTCTCCTTTGCAGCCACGCGGAGCGCAGAGCCAGCTGTTAGCCATGCGGATCCTGTACCTCCTCTTCCCCTTCTTCCTCCTGTTGCTCCAGGGCAGTGCAGGTGAGACGCTGAGAGAGGTGAAAGGGTGAGATGTGAACCCCCTCAGTGGTGTCTTCCATGTCTGCAAATTTATCATATCCATCAGAGATTCTGAACAGTTTGGAGGGAATGGTTTTCTGATTGACTTAGTGTTCTTGTGTGAAAAGTCATGCAATGGAATAGATCAAAAGATCTTCTGAGGGTGCCCTTCACTCCTTGAGCACGGGCAGTGGGTGTGACTGTGGAGACAGCCACCCAGGAACAAAGTCTGTCTGCTTCGGGTAGATGAAGTGGGATTCAGCTTCAGGGACCTGCATTTAGTGGCTTCTTGGGGAACTGCTGCAGAGGAGGTCATGTTGCAGTCATGGAGGACTCAGCCCATACAGCCAATTCAAGTTATCCAAATTGTGGGCACCTTTGGAAGGAATTGCATGTCAGATCATAAGTGTAATGCCATTTGAGGACCCCTGGCCTGGGGAACAAAGCAGTCCAGTGGCCTCCAAGCTGAGTGTGGCCTCTAAGTGGTCTCTGAGTGTTGCAAAGTGCCACTGACCCGAGCCATGAGGCCTGGCGAGGGCTGGGCAAGGGCTTTCCATCAGAGGCCACTCAAAGGCCGGGCGCAGCCAGGAGGGCATGTGGGGTGCGGGCAGTCCCCTGCTTCCCCGCTCTGCTGCTCTCGGCAGCGGTGGCCACGCAGCTGGGATACTGCGGAGCCAGCATGGCTCTTCCTTGGCCTCCCGCTGCTCTTTCCCACTCTCTGTTCCTGTGCATGCACACAGTCATGTAAACGTTCTTCTGAAGATGTAAAGACTGTGGGTATGATGCAGAGTCCGTGTGGTAGGCTAACATGCAAGGGGAGTATCAGCTCCTATGGAGTAGACAGATCCTATTGTTTCTCCTTTTCAAATGCAGGATTCTCCTTTGCTCCAGGAAATAAGGCTGAATGTGAACGAGAAAAAGGTTATTGTGGATTCCTAAAATGCTCTTTCCCTTTTGTTGTCAGTGGAAAATGCTCAAGATTTTTCTTTTGCTGCAAAAAGTAAGCACTGGAATTAAAAAAGATGTTGCTTTGCTACAGCATAAGTAAAAACAGCTGCTCTTCTCTTTAAACCCAAAATCCTGCTTAACACCTTTGTGCCTTCACGCTCCGAGGCCGAGCCCAGGGCAGGACGGGAAATGGCCTTGCGTGCCCGGACCTGCTCCGTGTGGGGCTGAAGGAGCCCAAAGTCAGACGGCACCTTCCCACTCCACCTCCACCCCACAAGACCTGCACACAGCCTTTACGAAGGCTCCGCCACAGTGGCCAAGAGTGACGGGTGTCCCGGGGGTGGCGTGAGGCACAGCGTCCTTTCCCAGATGTCCCTGCAGAGCCTTGGAGGCAGGGCTGCCGCTGCTTAGCAAAAGGCACCTCCAAGCCGCCTGCAAAAAGCCCTGGAGCTTCCTTCTGCGGCATTTAGTCCTCTGCCCTCCCCGCAGCTGCGTATGCTAGGAGAGGTGGTGGGAGAGGCTGCGAGAGAGGGAAATGTGAAGAATGTGTTGCAAGCAGGTGGCATCACTGTCTGCTTTCTTCCTAAAGCATATGGGGCTGAGGCCCTGAATCGTCCAAGCAGCACTTCCCCCTCACTTCTCCATCCTGCAAATGGCTCCGCAAGTCCTCCTCCCGTCCTGCTTCTGCACTCTCCAAGTCATGTGAAAATGGAAGGTGAAGCGCTGCTCCTGATGGGATGCAAGGGCACTTGTGTGCGGGAGAAATCCGGCCGCAGGCCTTGTGTCGTTTGCAAAGAAGCTGCTCATCCCCGCTTCAATAAAGCCGTGTAGTTTGGCATTGCAGTTGGTGGAAAGTGGAGGCGTGTCCTGGTGGGACAGGAGGTTTTGGGTGGGTAAGGGTTTTGTCATCCTCAGGCTCCCCACCACGGCCGTGCTCAGGGATGCTCCTCCCTTGCAACCTGGTGGTGGTGGTGGTGGTGGTGGGGGAGGGTGTCGCTGTGCCTAGCAGTGTCTCCTGGGCCCAGGGTGTTTGCTGCCCGTGGGACAAAGCTGCTCTGTGGTTGCCGCAGGTGGGTTCCCTGGCGTGGCAGCAGTGTCCTGGTGCTTTTGGGCACAGGCTTGTCTCTCTGCCCATCGGAGCCACGGGCACCAACAGCGTGCAGCTGCATGCGGAGGGGTGCGCTGCGGTGTGTGTTCCTTGGCCAGGCACACCCTCTGGGCTGCCTACCTTGTGGGCAACAGCAGTAGTAGAATTAGGGGCAAGAAATCACAGAATCACAGAATTACAGAATGATCCAGATATGGGCCCCAGGGGGGGGATGCCTGTTTATGGAAATACCACAGTGTATGAAGCCTGTGACTCCATACTCTCCATGACTTCAGGCAGTCCAAAGCTGCCTACCCAAACCACGTTTCCCAGTCACCTTGACTGCCTTGGCCACAGGAAGGCTCAAGCTCCTTGGAATGTCCATTCTCAAGCCCAGGTCACTCCTAGGCTTCCCAGTAATGACCCGTCTGCACCACAGACCTGAGTAGTATGCACCACAGCTCAGGGTGGCACTTCCCCAGGCACAGGCAAGAAGGTAGAGAAGTAATTTAGTTATCACTAAGGCCATGACAAATCAGCCTTTACGAGTTAGACAAAGCCAGAGTGCATGCAAAACCTCTGTGCTGCTGCATGAGAAGCATCTTCTGTCTTTGCTCAGGAGAGTCACCATATCTCCAGAAATGATCTCAGATTTGCCCTCAAGCACCATGTTGCCTTTCCAGTGTGTTCTGTATGTAGCAACGTTGATTCCATGTTCAGAAGAATTACTGATGATTTCACTATTGAAGATCAAATACATTGTGTGCTATTACTCCCTCTCTGGCCATTTCTTACTTCTCCCTTCCTTGGCCAACGCACTCTCGCTTGCTTCCTTTTGCCTCAGGAAGCTCTGCCTTGTGTCCCAGGTCCCTGGGAGGTAATTAGTGTTGTGGAGTTTCAAAGAGATATAAAAAATCGTATCTTCACCCAACATTCACAAAGTGAGTCTGCAGCAAGTCTTCAGCCTTTGTTACCAGGTTGTGCTCCCTGGTAATCTGTCCTGGAAGTGTCTTAGTTTGGGTCTTGCAATTTAACAAAAGACTTCCACACTGTCAGAGTTGCGTGTGTGAGCCAGAAGGTGCAGGGCTTGCATTGGGCTGGTCACCTCTGTCAGGGAAGCTGGTGGCAGGACTGTGGGTTGTAGGAGGGGCGAGTTCTGAGCAGCTGTGACATCATTTCTGTAACGAGCTGCTTGGCTAAAGAGCCATGTTTGTTGGCATCGTGTGACCCCTCTTCGTCTTCTTCCATGGCCAACGAAGCAGAGCTCCAGAGTCAGAGTCTGCTTGGGATCTGTGAAGCATGGACTTGCCCTTTGTTGTGAGAGGCGTTCAAAAGAGCTGCTCACCCAGCACCCACACGGGCTTGTGGCTGGCTGTGTGTTAGGTGAGCTTGCTGTGCGTACATCACTTGCCCAAGAGCAGATGCCCTTTCTCCATGTGTTTTCCTTTCTGCAGTGTTCAGACTATTGGCTTTAAAAGTTGGCTCGTCTTGTGAATTTGGAGCCTTCAGCAGTTCCTCAGCAGTTTTCACTTTTTGTCCTGGTGACCCAGGCAATGAGGACTGACTGCTCTCACCCTTCAGAGAGAAGGGTAATCAGAACGCCCAGCCCAGCTGCATTTCCTTTCCCAGTAGTCAGAGCTTGTCCTGCTGGAGAGGCACGTGACACCTGCAGGTCCTGCTACCTGGCTAATGCCAGCAGAGTAGCAGCATGTGCTCATTCTCGGAGTTTTGCAGCTGGACGTGCTCAGCTCTGGGCATTGAAACACTTGCTGGGTCAGAGAACTGACCAAGTTCCCTTCAGAGTTACCTTGGTGACCTTCATGGCTGAGTTTCCAAGTGACCCTCATGGCTGAGTGTCTGTGCTGCTGGCCAGGTGAGACAGGGGCATTCAGCCATGCCGAGCCCATGTGGACCACGACAGCAGCATCTTGCACCTGCTTGGCCCAGCTCACAGTGCCCCTGCAGCTGCAGAGCAGTGGGACAGCAGGCCTAGTGCCTGGAGCATGTCTCAGGAGGCAGGTGTGTCAGAGTCCCATCCTCTCTGAGCAGGTGCTGAGAGAAATGCCATGTGTAGGAGGTGAGCCTTGCAAGATATCATCCCAGTGAGGTTCAGTAAGGCTCGTTTCCACCACCGCTCACTGAATCAGTTTGCTGTCATCAGACCTCATTTTTACTTCTCTTTCTCCTAAGTGTTTTCCAGTTCTAGACAGACATTTAGTAATCTTGGCAGGGTTTTTTGTTTTTTTGTGGGTTTTTTTTGAGAAAGTTGTCTAGTTGATGGAAGGTTACTCCATGTTGTCTAGTTGAAGGTTACTCCTAGTGTTACTGAGGTATTGAACGATGCCAGAGAAGACATCTTTGGTTCAGTCACGCGAGAAGATAAGCAGTCATTCTCCTGGGTGATTTGTCCAAAAACACGTCACATTACAAGGGCTAATGTTGCCAGGTTCACGCTTCACATTATCTTTGTCGTAAATTGCATTGAAGATGGATACATAGATGCCTCCTAAAGCATTGTCATACGCTCGTGTCTCAGGACCACAGACCCTTTGCCAGGCACAGGTACCAGGGGAGTGTTTTCACCGGCGTGATTCGAGCCCTGGGCATGGTAGCACCGGTCAATCCCCAACTGCACAGTCAGGAGCTGCAACGCTTGCTAATCTCTTCAGTACCAGGAGTATTGCAATGCAAACAATCTCCTGCCATTGTAGGTACCCACATTTTCCCCTTAAGGACACTACAAATGGCAGCACATCGGACTAACGTCGCCATTTTTGTATGTGTGCCCGTCATCTGTCCAGGCCCTAGCAATTGGAGTAATAGTTCTTCTGTAGCTGCACTCTGATAAGGGCTTCCAATGCTTTTCAGCACACACAGCTTTTTCTCTTCTTGCCGTAAGAGCTCAGTCACTAGCTGCCCTTCTCATGCAGCTATAAGCACTTTCTGCAAGACAGTGTGGTTCTCCTGGGACCCTTGCCAAAACTTGGAGCCTATGGTGACGGTGTAATCCTTTCCACCTTGCTCATTTTGTTGCCCTAATGCCTACTGACATCCCTTCTGTCCTCTGCCTGTAGGCAGTGTAAATGAGCGTGTTGGGTGCGGGTGGGGAGGGGTGCCCTCGATGGTGAAGCAAGCCTTTCATGTTTTAAAGTACTTCATGCTGCATGATGTGGAGGTTCCCAATTCCAGACTGAGCTTTTCTTCAGCAGCTCCTGCCGAGGTCCTGCTTGAATACTGAATCCAGGAAAGCATCATCTCCATACCCCCAAGAGTTCCTCATGCACTTCTCAAGGCTTTTGATCAGAAGGAGGTGGACTGTTTTCTGCCTCTGTTACTATAGATTTCAGCACCACTGGCCATCTTCCCATCCATCGGGCACCCAAGAAAGTAATCCCTTGACTGGGTCCTTGGCAGGATTCAGACATAGCTCTCACTTGATAAGCTCTTGGGCTCACAGGAAAACTCATAGGGGAGCTTATTCCAGCAGGAACCTTGTGGCTTGCAGTTTCCACCTGTGAATCCTTCAGTGCAGAAACTGTGTCCCTGAGCACATGCCCTGGAGCCTCCTTGGCTGTGTGCGGTGTGTGGCTGGTGCACGGGCAAGGCGTCAGAGTGTCCTGCTTGGTCACTGTGGATGTCACGGTTGGCACAGTGAGGCTGTAGGAGGGACCTCTTGTGGTCAGGCAGCTTTTGGGAGGCTCTTGATAAGGGGCTGGTCTTGCAGGATTCCTCTGGTCCACCCTCCTCTCTAAACACTTCCTCAGCTGACCTGGAACAGGGCCTTTGCTGAGACGCCACAGGCGATGGCTTGTTAGTGTCTGGCCTGTTTTTCCTGGACGCTTGTGGAGGAGAAGAGCTCGTCTTTCCTTTGCAGAGCTGTCTCTCTGGAAACACCTGCTTTTGCCAAGCCCCCAGCCCTGGCGTTTTGCACACATTTTCCTGCACTTGGCCAACGAGCATGACCTGGAGTGCTTTTAGGTGGCTCTGCTAGGTGTCCTGCTGCCCTCAGGTGGTGGCCCTTGGTGGAAGAAGCTTGGGGCCCCGTTTTAAAAGGTGTTTGGAGGGAGTCGAGGCTGAAAGTAGTGTGGTGCTGGTGAAGATGGAGGCATCAGGCCAGAGCAGCAGGTCTGCAGGGAGCAGCTGGAGGATGGTTTGTGTGTAGAGGGCCATGTGATGATTGCAAAGGCAGCATTGCAAAGGCGTTGTGTCAAGTGCCTCCTCCTCCACCCTTAGCTGTTGCTGCTGAACTGGGAAATTGCCCTCCCTTGGGCTCAGCTCCAGCTCCCTTCTCCTGCCCTCAGAGCAGTTGTGGAAGGACAGGTGCGGCTCCGAGAACCACCTGTCCACGCTGCTGATGCCGCTTGTGATGTTCCTCGGGGAAGGGGCAGAGGCACATGTTGGATATGGTCTGCGGAGACTGCTGCCCCTCCCGTTGGGTTGCTGCAGCTCCGAGGCTGGGGGGCTGCCTTCAGCTGCCGGCTCTGCGCTGTTGCAGGCAGAACCGTTGTGCTGCGGAGCCCCTGGCTGTCCTGTGCGGAGAGAGAAAGAGCCCAGTAGGTGTTTGTTAGGGGCTCTCCAAAGAGACAAGCAGACCGTCTCTGCGTGACCACACCGCCCAGGCTGATGCCATCTTAGTGCCTCTGTGCTAGAGGAGAAGCTAAGGAAGCACAAGTAGCCCCAAGGGCAATGTCCTGGCAGGGGGCACTTCCAGGCCATACTTAGCAACTAGGTGAAGAGCAGAGGTGTACAGACATTTTCCATTGGGAACGAATGCTGTTGTGGGAGTGCTGTCCTTCTGAAAGCGCTCCAGCAGAAAAGCCCTGCAATACCGTATTCAACCCTCTGCACCTCTCTGCATTCCCACAGATGACTTCCGACAGCCAATTAAAGAGGGAAAACCAGCAGCCCTGGCCTGGGACAGCCATCCGTCCAGCCTCATACCTGTGGAGCTGTCTGTGTGCTCCAGTGACTCCTCGGCCGAGTGACTGAAAGGCAAGGCGACGTCCTCCCCAAATATTGCTCTGCAGTTGTCTGTCAAGAACTCCACCAGTGCCGTCACCTGCACACAGACAACCACTGGTTTCTGAGATTTGCCTGTCGCATTGCAGATCGTCCTGCCGAGGGGCGGTCTCGCTGTTCAGAGGTGCTGCTTCACTGAGCTTTTGCAAGGGCGGGGGGATGTGTGGGGGTGGCTCAGAGCTGCCCCCAAGGCAGTAGCTCTTGGGGGGAATTCAACAGACCTTGTCATTCCTCTCCTGCGCTGCCAGTGGGAGCACGTTGCCCATGTCAAGGCTCAGCAGGTTTGGCCCCACGCCGATGGCAAGGTTGCTGGCATCCCTTTTGCTGGTCTCTGCCTTTTCGCTGATGTGGTGGAGCACAGCGAGCAAGCGCTGGAGCAAGAGGAGGTTTGCACTCGGCAGGTTGTCAGCTACCCTGTGGGAACGCAAGCAAAAGGCCGCAGTCATGCAGGACTGCTTGCTGCGGTCCTTCGTCACTGCAGCAACCTTTATTGACCACTGACATTTCCTCCTGTTTTCGTAGAGGAAGTGTTACTGGGAGAGAAGTGGTTCTCGGGGCCGTTTTCCCTCCAACGCAGCCCCCACAGGAGCAACAGCAAGCCGACACAAATGACGACAGGTCTCTACAGGACACTCCCATTCTCCAGAGAAGTTGTGGGGCTGGCAGAGGCCCACGATGCTGGCACAAGAGGCTCCAGAAAAGGCACAAGAGGCACTGGTTGAAAAACTTACTCTCTCAGCTTGTCAATCTTGTCCTGCTGGCTCGGCTTCTCCAGCGCTAGCATCCGCTCGTCAAAGAGGTTGTCGGAGAGGAGCTTGGCGGGGATGTTTCGGAGGAAGTCCTGCAAGGCCAAGGGACTCTAATGAGCCCCTGGACAGTGCCAGTGAGCAGAGAGGGAGCATCGGCGTGACTTGGGCTCACTCAGAGGCTGCTTGGTTGGAGCTCCCTGCTCACAAAGGCGCCCCTGAGCACTGAGAGCAGAGGGGGCTGCGCGAGGCCAGGCCAAAAGGAGGAAGTGACTTTCGCGTGGACATGTGAGGAATCAGGGGCAGAACAGTCCTGGGCCTGCACCACTGAGTTTGGCTTCAGTGTGGTTTCAGCTTGGAGTCCCACCAAGCTGAGTTGCGGCCCTGACAGGGGCCCATGCAGATGAGCCACGGGCTAATCTGAGAGCTCCAAGTCAGAGGAATTCACCTTGAGCACCACTGCCAAGAGGTGCACAGGTCTGCTGTCCAGGTGAGCATTCTCACCCTGGTCAAGGACCTCCTTCAGCTCCCTGCGGGCCCTCTCGTTGGCCGCTTTCCTGAAGATGCCCTCAGTGTCAGGCCCTTTCTCGTACAGTATAGCCAGGAGATGCTGCAGGAAGAAATGGACACTCGTTGACTTGGAGGCACGCTCTGCTTTGCTACAGTTAGTATCTCGTAGCTGCTGCATGCCCCTTACCCTGGCAGTCACCTGGCATTTCCTCCTCTGGCATGGGAGCTGGCCTTCAGGCCCTGTGTGTCAGCAGTGCATGTGGAGGGGAAACACCCACATCGCCTCCTTCTTAAGAGCCCAGGCACGAGAGCTGGGGATGCTGCCTGGCACGAGAAGCCAGAAGCAGCGCGCCTGTGTGGGCAGGCTTGCTTACCTGGACGGGCTGGGCCAGGTTCCCATCTTCCCCGCAGAGAGCTGCCAGCGGCCGGCCAAAGAGAGCGACGCTGGGGCCAGGGTCGAAGTGACCTGGGCCGTCCCGGTTGGCAGGGGTTCCTTTCCGAGCAGGGGGCCAGGATATCCCCTGCCTTCTTGCCTTTACTCCCTCTGCTGCAAGCAAAAGGAAAGCCAAACTCAGGGTAGGAAATCAGGTGGAGAGAGCTGGATAGCGCCTTTTGTGTGCAGGGTCTCATCCAGCTTGTCCCCGGGCGCAGAGCTTTTGCATGGTAGAAGGCAACAAGCAGCATGTCCCAAGGCAGCTACTGACTTCCTTTCTCCGACTCACCAGCTGGGTGGCCAGGTCCTTCCTGCATGTCGGGTGGGTCCAAGCGGGGGCATTTCTTGGCGTCCGCCTGCGAGAAACAGGTTCAGGTTACAGAGTGGCCCCTCAGCAGCTGGGGCCGCGAGGGACTTGCTCCAGCGACGCAGGGATCTGTGCGAGGCTGCCAGGAAAAGCCAAGGTCGCCCAAGGCCGGCAGAGAAGAGGCCGAGGTGCGGGACCGACACTGCCCCTCTGTGCCACGGGGGCTGTGGCAAAGGCTGCTGCTGCAGCCAGTGCCCCTGAACCGGCCCTGCAGCCCACAGCCCCGCGCGCAGGGGCAGGCTTTGATCCCGAGCAGCCCCAGCGCGGCGCGAGGGGTCTGCACGTGGCTGCGGGGGACAGCCTGCCCTGCCGTGCTCTCCTCAGCATGGGGGATGTCCTCCCTTTGCATGTCCCATGGAGCCGCCTCGCGGTGCTGAGATACCTCGCGTGCACAGGCAGCCCGGGCCGGGAAAGGAGCCCCTGCTCACCTCTGCCAAAATCAGCATCTCCACGGTGGCGGCCGTCAGTGACACCTCCTAGGTGAGAGAGCAAAGAGGTGCCACGAGAAACTCATTGGCTGCTGTTGGGGTGGAGCGGGGAGCGTGAGGACACTTACGGGACCGTAGAAGCCGTCGACCTTGGTGAGGAACCGCAAGGAGGGCAGTCGGGTGACTCTGGCTCCCGGGGCTCCTGCGCTCGGCTTGTGCACAGGGAAGGGCATGGGAAGAGCTCTGTCACCCCCAGCCCTCGCTGCTCTCTGCTGCTCGGCAGCCCCGCGCTGTCGAGGGGCCCCAGCCCCGGAGAGCCTGCAGCAGCGTGGGCTGGGAGCAGGGCGGGCTGGGAGCGCCCTGGGTGCTGCTGCCCACGGGCCTCCTCCTCCTGGGGACAGACAGCAGCGGCTTGGGGTCCCCGTCCCTGCCTGCAAGCAGCTGTGCTGACAGCTCCAGGGCTCGGTGCTAGCGTGCAACCACGAGGCTGAGCAACTCACGCCGCTCTGCCCAGCAGCTGCCCTGGCAGCGGGTGCACCTTTCCCCACCGATAGTTTGCTATTTCCACGTGCAGCCCCACCTGGGGCACTCGCCCACCCGCAGCCTTGTGGCGGCAGGTGGAATTGCCCGGCAGGACTTACCGGAGCAGGGTGTCCAGCCAGAGCTGCTTCACCTCCTGCGACCTGCAGCGCAAAGGAGACGCAGCCTCAGCCCGCGCTGCTCCTGCGCCGTGGCCCAGGCGTGGCCCCAAGCAGCTCTCGCCCGCGTGGGCAGAGGGCCGGGGCCGGGGCCGAGCCGCGTGGGGCAGGACAGGGACTCGTGGGCGGCCGTGGGACGTGTCGCCCCGTCTCACCCAAAAGTGACCACGCAGAGGTCCGTGGGCCAGACGAGGATGAGGCTGCGGCTGCGCTTGAGGCCAAAGACCTCCTGCTCATCGTCCGGCCTGGCCGCGGCCGCCTCCTCGCTGCGCAGCACCCAGAGCTGGCTGAGACGCGGCCGGTGCTTGAGCCGGAAGGTGGAGCCGCACCTGGAGGGAGGAAGAGCAGGGGGGAGCGGGGAGCGGGTGTGCGCCGTGGGGCGAGCCCCGGTGGGCGTGGGGACGGCGGGGGCGAGCCCCGGGCGGGAGCAAGGCGCCTCCTCGGCAGGAGGCGCGCAGGGCCCTTTGGAGAAGGCGCTGCTGGGCAGCGCCGGCAGCAGGGCGCGTGCGGTGGTGCCGGGTGCCGGGCGCGCGGAGGGCGAGCAGGCGCTGGGAGCCGCTGCTGGAGACGAAGGGGCCGAGGGGCGGCGGGGGCCGGCAGGCCGGCCTGCCCCAGAGCCCGTGGCGGGCGCGAGGAGGCGTGGGGCCGGGGGCCGCCGGCTGGGCCCGCGGGCCGGCAGCGGGGCCGGCAGCGCCCCGGGCGCCGCAGCAGTTGGCCTGTCCCGTGGCGCTGCCGGCGTGCCTCGCCCCCCACCTCCCCCGCTGCCTCCAGCCCCAGGAAACACTTGCTTGGCCCTGTCAAGGGGCGGCTCTGGCCAAGGCCAGGAAAGGCACCTCTGGATCCCACCAAATCGCAGGCATGTCTGTTATTGCCATCACCCGCGTTGGCACCCCCAGCTGGCCTCGACTGTATGGGGTGAATTGTGTCCAAAGCATGGGCAGTAAAATGACTTTGGGGAAGTGCAAAAATAAAACGGCAGCTTGCAAGGCACACTAAGTTTCTGTGTAGGCCCTCTGATGCTCTGTCTGCTGCCCTTCTTGAAAGCTGTTCCTGAAGGCGCATTTCCCCCGAATCACAGGTTTCCAAATCACAGAATCGCAGACTGCTAGATGTTGGAAGGGACCTTTGGGGATCTTCTAGTCCACTTCCTTTCTCAGTAACCTCCTCTCAGGTGTGGAAAGGATGTTACTAAGTCCCCTCAAAACCTTCCCTTCTCCAGGCTAAGCAAACCTATCTCCCTCTGCATCTCCTCATAGGGACAGCGCTCCAGCCCCCTGGCCATCTTGGTGACTGTCTGAAAGACTTGCTCCAATTTATTAACCTCTCTCTTATTGCAGAGGGCTCAGTTAGATGAGATGTTGTCTAAGAGGGGAGAGCAAAGTGGAGGAGTTTCTTTCCTCCATCTGCTGGCTACATTCCTGCTGACACATCCCAGGATATTATTAGCCTTCACGGCTGCCAGGGTGCAGTGCTGACGTGTATTTAGCCTGTTGTCAGTCAAGATACCTAGGGCTGTTTCAGCAGAGCTGCTACCCACTCATCGATATGCAGCTGGTACTGAGTCAGAGGGTCGGTCCATCCCAGGTGCAGGAGTTTGCCTTTGGAGCTACTGAATCTTCGGAGAATCTTCTTCTATTGCTCTGGCTCTTTCAGCCTCTCTGAATGGCAGCTCTGCCCTTGAGCACAACCTCAGGTTGGTGTTGTGCATAAAACTTACTCAGGGCGCATTCTGTCTCTTTCTCCAGGACATTGATAAAAATACTAATGACTGCTAAACAGAAGAGCTTATCATCTTCCCTCCTTTTCCTTCCCGCAGTCCTGGCTCCTCATCCCTTTCTGGCAGAGCAGTGCTGCAGCTGTGTGCACAGCTGAGCCCACCCCATGATAAGGCAGGTGTGTGGCATTGTCAGCATGTGTTGGTCTTGTCCTCGTCTGTCTCAGGCAAGGCACCTGTAGAGAGAGTGAGCTGTATCTTTGCTCTGCTGCTCCTCGTACTCCCTTGTCCTCAGGCCAGTATAGACACAGCAGTGCGTGTATCACTGTAATCCCTTCTGAGGGCTGCTTACAAGGTCCTTAAGATACCCAGCTTCTGAGCGGAGAGATTTTCCCTTGTGAAGACAAATTCCTGGAGGGAATTTCTGGCCAGTCCCTCTCTTTCATGTTCCCTGGAATAGGCTGAAATCCTTGATGTAGCTGAGGACTTGTAGCTAAAAAAGGCAACATGAGAAGGTGCTATTTTCAAGGTTTCAGATAGGAGATGGGTTGAGTAACACCAACAGTTTTGGTGAGCTAACCACAAACTCTAGATGTGTTGTGAAATACTTCCATTTTCTGTCATTTGCATCTGTATTGTATGTTTTATGCCAAAACCTGATAATTTATGCTGTCAGATGGTCTCTTCCAACCTCAATGATTCTATGCTGTAAATATAAATCATATGAAGCATTTTTAGCAAGCTGTATATTTCAAAAATGAGTTAAAGTGACAGTAAAGAGAGAATCAAAGCAAAAGCATTTTCTGCTTTGGGTGCAATGTAATGTCCAAATTAGAATATGTACACTGAGTATTCTATAATCTATATTGCATATAATAGATTAGATATTACATTTAAAAATTATTTACAGTGATATGATACATACATCATATGCATAAATATGCCTAAGTAATGTTCAGCAAAGATGAAATACATATAAACAGCCAGTAACTGTCTTAGAAGAGATATGGAAAAATTAAAACAAAATTGATACCACCTGAGGATTCTCACTGAGTTGACTCTGACATCTCTTTGACTTCCAACAGTTTAAAGATCTCCTTAATGCACAGAAGCATTCAAACAAACAATTTAAGAGTTTCTGTGGAGACAGAGCTGTCCTGTCTTCACAAGGGAGACTGCTGCAGACAGGACCTCAACTGAGCAGGTGCCGTCATGTTTTAAACAATCCATTGGGGATGGCACAAACGTATTGTGTGGAAGCCTGGGTCTCAATTCTGCCAGTTACATAAAGGTGTCTCAGATGCTGTGCAGCATCCCAAACAGAGGAGGCACCCCCATTTTGGTAGCTGAATCCTACCAAAAGTGATTAAAAGGCGTAACCTGTACTTGCCTTCTGGTTACATTGTATTCAATCTGTGCTTATTGTCTTAGTTTTCCTGAAATTGCACACAATTATGGCACAGACCAGAAATCCATGGCACTCTAAATGCCTGTGAATGTATTCATTCAGTTTTTAGAGTCTTTTTTCTGTAAAGAGTTATTTATAAACTAATTAAAGTTCAATTAACTTTGAAATTCTTATTGGTATTATTTAGTAAATTAAAAACAGTTTCTTATTTTATGGTACAAGTTTAGAGTTGTTTGTCTGAGCCACTCTATAACACAGAGAACTTGGAGAACTTGTCTGGTGAGAAGCAGGGGACAGTCCTTAAAACAGATTTTAGACTCTTTATATGATTTCTAATACGATGTGCTGAAGTAGAATATTTAATCTCTCATTTACTGAGTAATTATGGTGACCTAGCAATATTTTGTTTACTTAAGATGAAAAAAACAAATACTAAAATTACTTCTGTTATGCTTTTCATGGCTGTATTTTGTTGGTGATTCTGAACTTTGTTGAACAGAGCAGCCTTGAGAAGGGATACTAGAGACTGTATTTACAGATTATATTGTAACTATTTCTCACTGAGAATATTTTGTCCATTATCGTTAAAGAAACAGATATATGATAATTCTTCCTATCCTCTGTTCTTGTTCTCCTGCAACGGTGAATAGTTGTGAGGGATCTAATTATCAGATCAGTTGTATACTTCTTAGCTACTTATGTACTTCTTTACTTCTTATATTGCTGTTTGGACAGCACCTACGACAACACACTTTTGAGCAGAAATTAGTAATTGTTTCTAATACCCTTGTGTGCTATCAGCACAAAGACTAATTGTTCTCTCTCTGTCCTGTTGTCTCTTCTCCCTGTCAACTTGGAGCTGTAGACCAGTTTTAAACCATGAGAATCCTTTACTTTGTCTTTCCCCTTCTTTTCCTGGTGGTCCATGAGGCTGAAGGTAAGAAATGAATGACAGTCACTGAGAGGGATTTTCACAAGCCTGTAGGAAAACTTCTTGTTATGACTGATGATATGCAGCAGACCTTTAAAATGTGGGAAGGACACAATCCTGTTGCTTGTGGGAACTCTTTGGTGTCCCCATGAACTCTGCTCACTGTTTGCCCCCACAGGACTTTATGGGAATTGTTCTTAGTGCCATCCAAAATAGCTGCTATTCTTTCAACAAAATGTTCAGAATAAATATCCAGTGGAACACAGAAAAAAGGGAATTCGTTCCATTGCAAATTCCTTTTTGCTCCATAGGCAAGTCACTGAAAGGGTTAACCAGAAGCCATGAGTTAAAGGGGTTTTCTTCCTGATGAACAGTGTTCTTACTTCTGGACACTCTTCAACCAAAGTCTAGGGCCATCTTGATCTACGTGCGCTCAGGTGCTACACCAGCAGCTATATGTAGTTGAGCAGGAAAGTATATGTAAGAACTTAGCCTGTTTCAGTCATATAGGATACATTAATTTATTGTCAGGATAAGGGTCTTTCCACAAAACCAGCATGAAGTCCCAGTTAAGCCAGAGTGAGGGGCTTAGTTTTTTGCAGTGCACGTCCAGTATTCCCAATGACATATACCTCACAGTTCCCTCTTCTTTACCCTCTGTTCCTCACCCAGTGCTCCTGGATCATCTCCCCACAGGCACGCTGCTGTCTGGCAGGACGATGGCTGGCCATGCGGCTCTGTCACCTCCTCACACAATGGTCCTCAGGCACAATCTGCATTGTCTGACCACCTACCGTCAAGGACAAACACCTGGTCTGAAGGAAAGGCCTGTTACCAAATTGCTTGTGGTGTTTCAATATTGTGAAGGCAAAAAAAAGAAGAGATTTCCTGCTTATTACAATATACTGTATACTGAGTCTGGAGTTTTTGTCAAGGCAAAGTTTGGGCTTAAAAATCATCAAAAAGAAATTTCTGCTTTTGAATTCCAGAGGGACCTCAACAGTTGTGGCCAGCTACCCACAAACTCCTGCTGTGTTGTAAAATAACGACGTTTCCTGTTCTCTACTTCCACTGAGTGCACTTAATTTACAGACATATTGGCAAGTGACATCAGTCAAGGGAATATTAAGCGCTTTAGACAAAGTTTGGATGATAGTTCAGACAGAGCTGCAGAAGGGCAGAGAGAGCCTGAGAGAAGAACATATATTTCAGTACCAAATATAACGTGATTTGTGAAGTATGTATGCCACATATTCTGTAATATGTGCTACATACAGCACATCTGGTGGGATTCAGTTCTGCGGACTTTTATGTAGGTGTCTACACAGAGGTGACTGCAGGAGTACTGGTGTCTGGACTCCCGCAGCAGTCAGTAGAGCCAGGAGAAATGACAGACCTGGAAGGACTGCTTCAGTCACTCACACAATGGCAGTAGTGTCATTTCTAGAGCTGTGTCGTATTCTGCCTGGCCTTCATGTGCTGTTGTAGAAGTGTGACGAATTCTTGCAAGTTGTATCTATTACATATTGTAGTTCCAAATGTCATGAATCAGATCCTTTAAGGATCTGCATAGCTGAATAATACCACCCAGCGCTATTGCGTGTAGGAAATCATATAAAAAAACAGCAGGCTAGATGTTATATTTTCATACCATATTTGTGATAAAAATGAATGTACTGTAATTATACTGCTTATCTTCTGGCTAAGGAATAGTCAACAGCTGTGTCATTTTTAAGCTGCATTCCTTGGCGTACTGGCATTTCTCAGCAAAGCTTGGCTTCCCTCTTCCCTTCCCTTCCCTTCCCTGATGCCTTTTCTCCCTCTTGATATGGAGCTCTGGACTTGTTTTCAACCATATGACTCCTATGAATTCTCATTGATTTTCTCTAATGCTACCAGACAGAGAGCCAGGAATTACCAGTGAAAGCAAGTGAGGAAAGAGAAGGAATTTTATAAGCTTTTGGGAAAAATCTGTATATGTTCCAGGTTTTGCTACAGATGCTTTTTGTGTGGGAAGGGAGATGTCTTGCAGCCTGTGGGGAACGTTGTATACCTGTAAGCTCCATTCATTGTTTCTCTCAAGGTTTCTTTTGCAGAATGTATTGCTAAAATCACCCAACACAAGTCTACAGCCTACCAAAAAAACCTCAGAGGACATTAGTGCAGAAGGGAAGTGTGGGGTGGAAATAAGAAGTAAATAATCTGAAATTAAATAAAAGTTTTCCTTATAGAGTATGTGAAAAGTTTGGGAAGACATGGAAACAAAAATATCTTCATTTCCTCATTAAAAAAGTAAACACCAAGAACAAGAAGCCCATATTATTTGATGATATAGGGCTATCTCAAGCACTGATAGTCTCCATAATCATAAAAAAAGGCTTGATGAATCGTTAGAGTAAGTTTCATAGAAGATATGTAACAAATAGATGAACTATCTACCCTGTGCAGAATGCGCTCAAGAAGATGGTACAAGGTCCGGTAAAATATGATACAGAAGGTCTCTCTTATGAGAGAAATGTGTTTAGAGACCACAGGGTAACCCAGTGGTCTGTCATAGGGAAGGGCTGTAAGTATCCAGATCAGGATGCAAATGTAACATAATGTGCAATTGCTCTGACCACTATATTAAAGGAGGGTCAGAAACCATGTGTGCTTTGTTACACGCAGGCTGCGAGAGCCTGCGTGACATGGTGCCAATCGCTGCTCACAGGGACACATGCACCATGCCAGAAACATGATCACACCAACTCAGCACCTGCTGAATGAGGTCCCCAGAGCAAAATATAATCTTATCCCGTTGGTACTAAGAGATGACCCCAGGTGACCTTCTTCTGGTCCCTGACTGGAGAGACCTGAAGCGTGAGAACAGGCTTCTTGTGGAAACTCATGGTTAGTTTAATGTAAAATTAATCTTAGTGGTAGTAAGTTAGGTAACTAGAAGAAGGAAATAAAAGAAAAGACTGGGGAATGGGCACAGCACAGCTGCTGTAAATCTGCTGAAGAGAACTGAAACGTGAGATTTTTGCCTGAATGTTAAGGCTGTGCTGTGTGTTGGATGCCTCCTCTAGAAACGTTTTCTCTGAGGGAGCACGGTAACCCCTCAGCTCCCTCTGGTGTGAGAACAAGCCCTGCCAACCATCTCATTGCATAACAGGGCCAGACTGCCAGCTAGCACCAGGCAGAGCGCCTACAACTAGCCCAGGCATGCATTCCTCCAAACACCCATTTTCCCAAGACTTTGAGTTATGTCAACCATCCCCATGACTTGAGCATAAGAAATCATGCTGCGGAAGATTAGAAGTTGGATGTGACATCTGGGAATAAGATTGTTCTTAGTTAAGAAGTCCATTTGTAGGACACATATCTACTGCAATTTTGAGAAGTAGAGACAAAATACCCTCCCCGAACAATGTTTCATTCAGAAATGTTTAGATTCCAATGGAGAACTGGAGCTAATGACGAGAGCCACCAGTGTACAAATCCATACAAACTGGTTTCCTCCTGCTCTCTTTTATGCATCCTCTCAGAGTGGCAGGTGAAGAAAAAAATAAAACAAAAAAGCTAGCAAATTTACATGCATTGCCATGAAATTACATGGTAAACTACTTCTTGAGCAAAGAACTGAAAGAAACTGTAGCACTAGTAAAAAAAAAAAAGAAAAAAAGGCCTACATTTTGCAAGGGATATGCACAGAAGTCCTCCAGGAGCCCAGAATATGGTGTCCCACATACCAATGTGAAGATTAACACTTGGTAGGAATTTGGAGTTTTAGTTATTTCTATTTCTCTTTCCCCAAGCAGAAGTTCTCTGCACGTGGAATGAGGATTTTGGCACCTGAACACATTCCAACAAAGTAAAGCTGAATTTTTCCAGCCAGCCTTTCTCTTTGTACGGGAGGGTAAGGTCTTCTGTCCATGTCTGCCCAGTCTGGGGAGTTGTATGCCTCAGAAGAGCTCAAATTGAGGAGTGGTCTGCACACTGTAAATTGCTACACTGGAGTTTGTGTGTAAAAACCCAAACGCAGAATCATCACCCTCAGCCTCTGCAACACACATCCCTGTTTCAGCAATGTGAATGCTAAGCAACATCAATTTATTCAAAAGAAGGAAAGCAATACCTAATACATTTATATTTACTGATCTTCACAAAGCTTTTTGTATCAGAAATGAAAGACGCTTGAGATTTTATTGTATCAGGATCCTGTGGTTTTAGCAGTAAGGGAATTCAAAGAAAATTACTAGATTTAGAAGAAATTTTCAGAGCTCTTCATTGGACAGTCCACAAAGATCTTATACATCCCACGGCCTGCACAAAGGAAGAAAAAAATCAGATTCCCTTTATCTTTACATTCCTTCCCTACTTTATCTCTATCCATTCAAGTTTTCCTCCCTTCACACACTTCACCTAGTAAGGTGATAACTGATTGATCAAGCTGGGACAGGTCTGCGTACAGCACTTATCTGTGAGTGGAAGCAGTGTTTTCATACTGCTGCAGGCAAAGCAGGGAATTAAACTGGTATCCTTTGTTAGTGGGGTGAATGCATGCACTCCTCAGTAAAAATAAGGTTATTTTTGTAAGCTTCTTTTTTTTTTTTTACAATATTCAATTGCACTTTTTGTTCACATTTGATTGCACTCAATTATGTGTTCATCCTGCAGTGTAACTAAATTGCCAGGTTGTTCCCCATATATCACAGCTCTTCGGTTCTGGAAATATCAAGCCCTGATATTTTGCTCTGACAGAGGAGCTGTAAAGAGGTAGAACAGAACTGGGACAGCGCATGGATGATCTCTGTCCGTACTTTGCCCTTCTTGCTGGGGCATGTCATGGGGCACATTTCAAGAGCAAGAGTATTGTGGGCCTCTGCTAGCAACCTACTCCAATCCTCGACTGTCCTCAAAGTGTAAAAGTCTTTTCTTATGCCCAGTCTGAACCTTGAATAGCAGTTTGGGGATAAAGACGTGAGCAGAATACTTTTGCCTGCTCATACTGCAGGTGAACCTTGATGAACCTTGAACTCACCATTTGCAGCAGGCGCGGAAACCAAAGCAACTTCCAACCTTAACCAAGTGGGCAGGACATCCTCCAAAATGACAGGTTCCTTTTCTACAGAAAAGCATGTCCCGCCGAGGCGAAGACAGTCCTGCAACAAGAACAGCAAAATTGCTTCCTTCTTTCTGCAGGGCAGGGTGAAGGCAGTAGTAATACCAGTAGGATTTCCCATTTTTCACTGACACTCGGACAAGCCCTGCAATCAATTGTTGTGCAAAACAGCTGGTGCAGGTATTTCAGGCCAATGGAAGGGATGTCATTCTGCGATTGTTTGCTGCCCAGCTGCACCATGGACGGTTGTAGCTCGAAGCATGGTTTTCACTCACTTGTCCAAATAAAAAGCAAGGAACTGCCTCTTCCACCAACCTCCCTTAAGGGTTGTCACTCTGATGGGAGATCGCCAAGCAGGTCTACACCTTGCAGCGGTAAATCCACAGTTTATATTATATCTAAATAGAGGTACTTTCACAAGATTATCTCTCCCTACACCCCAAACATTATGCTCCTGCATACTGATTTCTACACAGACTCTTCTATGCTGCAGTGACAGCATTTTCAGGAAGGAAGTCAGATTCATAAACGTCTGGGTGATACTGCTGTGGTGTAGGTACCCCAAATCCAAGCTCTGTGGTCACAGAGGCAGAGTGCCTGGCACTGAAATAGAGGTCAATAGAGGATCCAGACCTCTTACAGCCAGCCAGAAGGGGAAAGCTGCTTAGAGTATGATTCAAGGTCTGTGAGCTTAGGGAATAAGGGTCTGGTCCCCAGAGGCTGTAATCCATGGTTTTGTTCTGAAAATAGGTGGCCAGACTTCATTTTTGTCTGCATATTTTCTCTTGAGTGGGTTGTTAGCCAAAGCACATGGCAAGCAAACAGAAGCTTGGACAGCTAACGCTGGAGGATTTACAGGATCCCTTCAGAAAAACACCGACAGGGAGGAATGATTTTTTCAGCAGTCACAATTTCTCCATCTTTGAAAGGGTTTCCACAGGGGAAGGGGAACAGCACAAGCACTGAGCTGACTATTTAACTAACCCCTGCTCAATTTCTAGTACCATTAACCAATAGTGAGCAAAATGTGCTGGGGATCTTATTTGAGGATCACAAAAACTCCCCTCCCAGCATCCCTTTGTTCTTTTTCCACCTTACCTGGAGAAACCTGGAGGGCCAAAAAGAGGAGAGAAAAGAGTAGGTAAAGGATCCTCATGACTGCAGATTAACCGTGTCACTAGAGGGAAGAGGACCAAGAGAGCTGCATGACAGATAGTCCTTGGTATCTGAACTGTACAAATACATTATTAATCAAAATGATATTACTTCTTCTAAACACTTTAAAAAATAACTAATACTACCCACAGAGCATTGTGACTGTCATGAGAGCATTCCTGAAAAAAACCACAAATATAGTTTGGGCAACATGCTTTTAGGATATATGATTATTAAATTATTTTAATTATCTAGTTGCTCAGGTTTCCTCTCTCACATTTTTCACATAGTCTTCATCTAACAAAAAATAATATCCTATCTGTATGTTAGCTATTTGATGTGATAAAAAACAATGCTAAGAAAAATGAGGTCATTATACAATCAAGGTTATAAACATCAGACAAAAATTCTTATCTTGGAATGTTAAAATTTATCAAGAAATAACAACTAAAATCAACTTGCTCAAAATCTTCAGTCTTCATATATAAGCAATAGTTCTCGAATGGAAATGTACAATCAAATCATTTCCCAATTAGTGAGCAAAATCTAAAAAGTAAACATTTAATATCTTTATTGAAAAAGTCAATGATTAATGCAACTAATATCAGAAAAAGAGGATAAGGTAGCGTAAAGGGGGGCTTGTAAGGAAAAAAGATCAGTAGTTAATGTAGTATATCTTGGCTTTAGTGAATCTTTTGATTTGTTGTGAATTATTTTCTCTTAAGCAAGGCAGTAAAATGAGGTTGTGACGAAATGTTATATTTCTGCAACAGAATGGTATGTGGCACAAACACAGAGCTATGAAATTAGTAATAGAAGATTAACATATTAGTATTAGAAGTTTATACAAGCTTTTATGCATCTGAAAATATCAAGAAAATCAATAAGACAAAGTTAACTTAATTCTGAAAATGAAATAAAGCTCTTAACCTAGATATCAAACATCTTCTAATTTCCCTGTAGGACACCGTTAATTTCTCTAGAAAATAGACCTCTTTGCTCTCCAAGGTAAGCTGAAGCAGCTACATTTTTTTCCCAGGAGTTAGTAAACTTCATTATCTTTATCAAAGTATTATAGGTGTTAGCACTTATTTGATCTACTTACTCAACTGGTGTAATTTCTACACAACTTAGATTCAATTTAGTAATCTATAAATTTAATTCAATAATGCAGAGGTTTTTCTGGAGGAAATAAAAAAAGAAAAACAAACCACCACACATTGAAAGAAAGACTGAAAAGAAGTGAGAAGTTACCAGGTATCAGGTGACCCCACAAGCCAAAATAAGACCTGTTCTTGGTCTTTCCCTTCCAGAGGTCTTTGATAGTGGGACTGAGGTCTCTTTTATAATGTATTTGCTATGGGGAGTGACAATTGCTTTCTCCTCACAGCAGGTACATTTTAGCCAATCAAGAAGTGACTCGTGTTTTTAATGACTTCTGATCCAACCAGAACTATGTTGCTTCTCCTTTTCCAGTGAAAAAGCAGGATTTCTCTTCGGACCTTTTGCGGCTTTTCCTCTGGAAAATTGCAGGTTCTTCATGCAATACCTCTTGTGACACTCCAGTTTGTGTAAGATACGTTAGACCACAGTGGCGTGTGTCAAACATCTTGGGACATATGTTGAACTGTTTCTGGTTAGGAGCAACATAATCCGACTGCAATATAAAACATCTGCATGCTTCTCTGCAGTCCTAGCTAGTTCATTTTCTGTTCTATAAAAACAGAATACGAGAACACAGAATGGACATACAAAGCTAAAACAAAGCTCCATTGGCCTTATATCTTCTCTTCAGTCATTGTCAGTAAAGAGTACAGCAATAGAGTGGGTGCCTAGTGGTCATGTCCCTGTATGCCCTTCGAGCTGACAGAAAACACATCAGTTTAGGGGAACCCAGTGCCAGAGGTTGCCTTTGGACCTTCACTTTGCCGAGTTCCTGACTGAACAGTTCTCCGTGACTGCAGCTAATCTCGTTGTATTTTTGGCCTCTACAGGGCCCTCAGCTGTTCATTCCACAATAAATGGAAATAGGATCTCCATCCCTGGAGGTATTTAAATTCAATTAGACAAGCCCATGAGCAACCTGGTCTATCTTTGAAATGGGCTGTTTTGAGGGGACGGCTGGACCAGAAGACCTTCAGGCATCTGTTCCAACCTGCATTGTTTTATGATTCTATTCAATGGCAAAATCTAACCAAACTAAACCTATAAAAACCTATATAGTGGAGATGTGAGGAGCCTCCACACAGTCTATAATGTCTACTGATCCTGTCCTACTTACTCATCTTTCATTGCGTGAAGTCACTTGCTGACATATTCATACCCAATAACTGCAAAGACACTAACACTAAAACTTTTTTGGTCATATTGTAGTTTACACCTCACTTAAGTCAACAAAACATTGTTTATGCATCATTTTAAAGCATGACTCCCGAATTATATCATAAGAGGATATGATATGTTTGATATTTTGATTGACAAGAGTTTTTCTACATTTCATGTGTGTGTGAAAGTGAGGATGGTTTTAGTTGAAAAAGATCTCTCTGCAAGTGTCATCATGGCCTACAGGTCATTTAGCCTCAAACCTCAACTGAAATATTTAAATTTCTTACTGGCCTCTTAATTTACTAGTGATAAATTTTTTCCATTGCTTTTATAGCAATTTCTTAAGTATCAAAAACTGACCCAAGTTTTTGGTAACTTCTGATCTGCCCAGATTCAGGTACACACACTCATATGTGCACACACATCCTCACACACATATTTATATGTGTATGCATGAAAATACTTACGAATGTTTTCCCATAAGTTTTTCCATTATGCCTGAGGTAGCTTTTTATTTTCTATATATTTTTGAAAATGATCTTTTTTTGAAGTATAAAGAAGTTTTAGTTCAATTTCCTGTATGTCTATCAACTTCTCGTAGTAAAGCAGAAAATGGAGGGGAAAAATGAGATAAATTGTAGTTACCTCACAACTTGCCACTACTTTGTGGTTAGCTTGCCTACCAACTGTTATCATTACTCAGTCTAATTCCTTGGGCAAACACAGATGCGTCATTGATATTTACCATGCCCAAGGTCCTATGTCCAAGTTATGCCAAGGATGTGGTCTTAATTCTGGGCATTCTTGACATTTCTATTGATAAATACTATATAGTTACCGCCATTGCTACAATTGAAATACCTCTACCTGGACATGGAAATGAGAGAAGCAGAGGTGGAATGTCTCATCAATGAACTGGTTGCCTGAAGCTCAAAGCAGTGAGGCAGTCTGAGTGGCGGGCACTGCACATCCCTGTGGGGACACATAGACTTTCTGGATAAAGAGTGATCCCTTCTGAACCACGGGTTCAAGGTACTTACTTCACCCCATTGACTGCCCGAAGTAGGTTTTCACGCTGCCTGCTCCTACCCAGTATGTTAGCCTTAGATGGAAAGAGAAGGTGATCTGGATGCAGGTCCAAAACCTATACATCGAGGGGAGGGAATGGTAGAAATAGGATCAGTTCTCTGTGGGGAATGGTTCATCTGGATCCGTATTTATAGGGCTCTACTGTTGCAATACCAGGGAAGGATCTTCCAGTTGTGCAAAGAGGGATGAGGCTGGATAGAAACACGGAGAGACTGGTCCAAAGTGGGGAGGTGCAGCCCTCCATCACCCATGCCGTTAGTGTGCAGACCCCTTTATCAGTAACAGAAAGGAGAACCGGGTTCCATGACACTGTGAAACAGGAGGAAAGAATCGAGTAAGGCTATGACAAGCATATTGTTCAGCCCTGAGAGGAGCAAACCTCAAAGATATACCCTGATCCTGCCAAGTGAGCTCCTAGCAAGATGCATAGAAACCCCAGGATTTGTCCAGGCTTAGAGTTGTGAGAGGCAATCAAGAGGGTTGGGGAAAGAGAGAGCATGGAGGAGGAGGAGCAGAGAAAGGGGTCCTGGGAAAGGGGCAGTATGGAAGGACTTGGGTATTTCTGGGGCTAGCAGGGGACTAGGAAGGACAGGCTGACAGGGAGGTGAAGAATGGGGCTGGGGACGGGTTTTCTAATGGCCAAGAGACAGATATGAATCTTGGCCTTATCAAGATTTCTGTTTGTGGTTTTCTGGGTGAGAAACCTTTCCACCCCTGGAAGCAACTCCTGTTCTTATGAGGAGCAGAGGGAGTTGGTTGGTTTTGTACAGCAAGAGAGACACAGCAGTGTTTTGCCCTTCACAGTCTGGACATTTTTCTCCAGAGTCTCTTGCACCTGCAGCCGGGTCGCACCAGCCTACACATTCCTTATTTTTGGATACCTTGGCAGGAAACCACGTGGGATCCAATCCAGCTAAGCTGGGCACTGCCTCACACCATTTGGCTCCTCATGTTAGGTAAGTAATCCTCCTTTCCCAAAATACCCTCTAATTTCTTCCTATATTCAGTGCAGAGGGAGAGAGAGTCTTCATGGAGAATTTCAGTGTGTTTAACAAGGTATTTCTATTATTTCATTCTCTTATTGAGTTAGGTACCTGCAGATGAAGATCCAGCTAAATGTCTCCCTATCTCCACTGAAAGTCTCAGGAGTTCATTGGTCATGCCAAACTTCTCCACCCATTTCAGAACCAGGTCACACATCCTTCTTTGGAGGAGGAGAAATATTATGATGGGGTCTGCTTTTTACGCAATAATGTAATGCTTAGCAACCTGGCACAAGAATTGAGATACTCCTTTTGAATCATGAACATTGGGCAGCTGTGTCAAGATCGCATCCCAGAGAGGAGGGAGGTAAGGAGTCTATATCTAGCACAGCTGTTAAGACACTTAAGAGTGAAAGGAAGGCTGTGTTCCTAATAGTTTTCCGCTGAAAACAACAAAGATTAGGGAGGTCTTCTAGTAGTATCATTTAAATAATATTTAAAATGCTTCTACATCAAATACCTGTCTGCTCTTCCATCCTTGGCTTCCAGAGGGTGGTTTATTCGTTGCAATAAAAACTCCAGTTGTCTTAAAGTCATTATACTTAGGTATATCCAGAACACTGGGTTCAACAAAAAGCAGAGCTCTTACAGTTTGCCACAGAGCAGATGTTTTTGTATGCTCCAAAGACGAGTTAGATTGAACAATAGTGATGATTGGTGGCCTACCTATCCACAGACTGTTCCTGAGTCATATGGTAACTTCTTTTGTGATTATTACACAGAATTCGAGCAATAAGTCCTAGCAAGGAGATCAAGGTATTTTCATACCACTGCACATTGCGTAATACAGAAATTAAGACTTCTCTAGATCAGTTAGAAGAGCTGTAAGCAGATGTTACACTGCCGAAGCAGATCCACCAAAAGGAGAATTGCCAATGTTTAGACGCAATTCTATATGTGTAAGTGTATTTGTAAGGGATATATTGTATTATGATTAAAAAATAAACCTTTGTTCCACCTATAGATCATCTCAACCATTAATGAATGGATACATTTTCAAAAAATTCAGGCACTACACAAAAAATATCTAATCAAGATAATGGCTTTAATCATTATGTAGTTATATTGAGTAACCAGGGAGAAATGATACCATGAGATCAAAAGTTGCACGGACAAATCCATCCTCTATCTTATCCTTGTCTTGACACCTAATTGAGGATATAAGGCTGGGAGCACAGAGTCCAGCCCCTTCATGTGACCATGCCAGTGGTCAGTGAGCACTCCAGCTGGCAGATGCATAGCGTAGATTGAAAACTACTTTGTACAGGCCATCCTAGCCCGAGGCTTCTTAAATAAAGGATATCTATGAACTGATACTTTGAGCTAGATACTTTCTAGAGACAGATGGTAAGAATGACCTCACCAAACCTGAAATGTTTGAAGTGTAAGCATCAAAGTTCAAACTATTTTCACTGCTCTTCCTTTAACAGTTAATGGAGAGAAACTGTTCTAATGATCACTCCATTTTTTAACTGAAGTACGAACACTTACAATAAGAGTGCTTGAAATGACACAAAAGTAATAGTAAGCAAATAGGAGAAACCCTTGCAAATGTTGTACTACAACATGTGCTATGGCATCTCTTGCAAGTTAAAGAGCAGTGACAACTCATCCATTCATTCTGCAGAGCACTATAAATGTGAGCTGTGGATCTAATGGGGCCAACATTTCCCCTTCACAGAGTTTTTTACATGTGTTGACGCCTTGTCCAACCCACTCAACAAGCCATTAGGGGACAAGTCCGTCTCAGCTGGGTAATGCTATTTGAATGGGCACAGTTCTGTACACATTCAGCAGTTGTTCCTGAGAAGATAATGGGCAAATCACTTTATTGCATATCCCTAGCTTGTGGAAATATGTGTCTTCTCTTTCTCTTTTTATATTGTTTCTAGTTTATTTCAGTGTTGAGGGTCTGAGGTCACCCAAAACGTTCCTAATGCTCACTTATGTGAGATCCCCTGACCAGTGAAATTTCTTGGATGCCTCCATGGTCTTCTAGAGGGAGCATCCAGAGATATGTTGGCATTTTCTATGGTGCGAGGCCATGATAGCAGGAAAAAAGAGGCAGAAAGCGGGGATTTGGTCCCTGATATCTCAGTCAAATATACCAAAATACCTTCAAAAAGCAGTCTGGAATGTGTGCCTCCTGGGCACAAACACCCATGAAATCAGCAGAGAGAGGTTTACAAAGAAGGACCAGACCTTCTTCCTGTTAGCAGGAAATTTTGAGTAGAGGGAAATAGGGCTGGAGAAGAGAGTGAGGACCATGGCTGCTTTCCAGGTAGGCAAGAGCCTGTAGTTGTTCAGCCACAGCTGTGGCCGCTGCTCCCATGGACTCCTCTGTGGTACGCAGCATCTGCCATTCACTCCATTGCCAAGGTGAAGGCTTAGGTGACACCAAGGGCCCAGGCCCCTAGGAATCTTACTATCGTGATTCCTTACAATACAATCTATCTGATCTGGATGAGCCCAGTCTTGGGAGCTATCCTGTCTTTCAATACCTTTCCACAGATGGCAGGTGACTGAAATTAACTCCAAGCCATTTGACAACCCTTTTCACCCAAAAAGCACCCTATTTGTATTTTAGGGGCTTGTTCTGAAGATCTAGGAAAGCCTGAGGACTGTAAATGCATAAGGAACTAAGGGAAATTGGAGGGAGCAAGGAGCCATTGAGCAGAGTGGGAAAGAAAAACAGTCAGTGCAAACATTTAGGTCCCAGACAGTTCTGCAGAGATAGGGAGATTCATGGACTGAATCTGCAGATGCCTGACTTGCTGATAGTGCTTATGAGTGAACCTGAGAAAAAACTTCTTCACTGTGAGGGTGACAGAGCATTGGAACAGGTTGCCCAGAGAGGTAGTGGAGTCTCCTTCGCTGGAGATATTCAAAACCCATCTGGATGTGATCCTGGGCAATGTGCTCTAGAGGACCCTGCTTGAGCAGGGAGGTTGGACTAGATGATCTCCAGAGGTCCCATCCAACCTAAACGATTCTGTGATTCTGTGAGTGTGGGTTTTTTTTCACTTCTCCTATGTTTTTGATATGATGAAAACAAAATCCGCTCCCACAATGGATGAGGATTTGATGCCTGACAAAGGTATTATGGTCATTTTGAGAGGGATCCAGGAACATGGCCATCAGGGAGTAGGGAATGAAATAATCTCCCTTTTCCCTTGGGCTGCAGCTAGAAAAATGTGGAGAGATGTCTAGATTTGAAAGCCACCTGCCCACCTTTGTGTTATTGCTTGTGGTGGAAGCAATATTAGTAAACATCCCCTTGTTCCCTAGAAAACACACCCAAGGTTCAGCCATATGAATGCCATGATAATTGGTTTTATTAAAGAGGAAAAAGAAATAATTTCTGTGGAGATGCCTGGTTCATATTTATCTTTTTGCAGATGCCGATGCTTGCTTCACTGCAAAGGAAGTTCTCAAGAACCTTCTATTGCAGCAGGAGCCACTACCACCAGGAGCAATGGGATCAGGGTGATTCAGAAGCCAATTCTTAGATGCAGAAAGGATTCTCAGATGCAGAAAGAGAGCCACTAGGCCCTCCACCCCCTGCAAGATGAAAAAGAGAGTGTTTTAGATTACGCACCAGCAGATTTTCCGTGTTGATATTCTCTCTTGGGATCTATCTACTTTATTTCATGGCATCGCAATAGAGGCTGCCATGGGATGGGAAAGCCCCCGAGGACCCTCTGTGACAGCAGAAGGGGCACCATAGGAGTGAGAAGGGATGGTGTTAGGTGCTGTGCCTCTAAGAAGCTGATCTGGAAAGAAGATAAGGAGAATATAGATTAATGCCAAAGTGATTCCTGCACTTCCACATACCTTCTGCAGCAAGATTTTCCATTACGACATGTTCCAATCCAGAAATATGGGTATCGACATATCCCTGTAAAGCAGCGTCCGTTTTGGGCTATGCAAGGATCCAGAGGCCTGGGAATGAAGGGCTGCCCTGCACAGTGAAAACAGAATAGTCATTTGATGTGAAAAAGAGCAAAAGCAATTGCAGTGAGGGAAACAGTCACACTTTCTCTCTTCCCTGATTTCACTCCCTTTCTCCTTCACACCTTACCTGCAACTCCCTGGAGCACCAGGAAGAGGACAACCAGGAGCAGGTACAGGATCCTCATGGCTGTGACTGGGATGTGGATTTCTTATCTGTAATGAGCAGAGACCCCAAGACCAAGAGATGCTGAATGGAGGGTCCCCTCCTGAACAGGAGATGAGGATTGGCTTAAAACACGCCTTGACTGACCAAAGCCAAAGTCATATGTGTTAAAATAAAATGAACTTGAATGAGGAACAGTGTGGGAACTCCGTCTTTGGTGATATTCAGAACTCCACTGGATGCAGTTCTAATAACCTGATCTAATTGGCCCTGTTCTGAGTAAAAGTTTGGACTGGAAACCTCCATACTCCCTTCCAACCTAAATTATTCTAGGATTCTGTGATTTTTTAAAATAACTTATCAGTCTTCTTACATTACAAAACAATATTCTAGGCTTGTATAACACCAGACAGGTTACACTGGAACCAACACAGACTGCTGAATTACTCATCTATACTCTGTTGTAGTTCACTCCATATGAAAGTCCAAAAAGGACATTTTTATCTTTTCAGCATCAATTCAGCTAACAACTCACTCAAAATACAGCTGGAATTTGGGTAAGTTATGTAGCTCAAAATGCAACTCTTAACTCCAATGCTGGCTAGATACCTGTTGCTCGGAAGCTACCCATTTCCTAAATGACAGGAGCTGTCTATCTCTAATGCCTAGAATGAAGGTTTCCAGGTCTCTCTCCACTTACCCGGGAAGTCAGCAAACACAGCTCCCTCCTACAAACTCTGCAAACAACTCACAGTTCTGTGGGACAGCTACAGACTGACCGTACTCTGGGAGTAAGGAGATGGAACAGCTAATGAAAGCTGAATGCTTGTTAGGTTGGAGATTAATGAAAGAATAAGGAATGTATAAAGATGGGCAGGTGAGCATGCCTGTCCAGAGCCAGGCACAGAAAAGAGTTACCAGGCAGAAAGTGAAGGATCACCTGTGCTGTCCGTCTCTCTTCTCTAGCGGGTGCCCCAGGCCCCAACACTCCTCTTTATATAGTGGTTTGGGAAGGATGCCAGAACAGTCAAGGGCCAATGAAAAAGCATTTTCCATTCAAATTTGTCCTCTGCCTTGGTGTTCTCCAATGAGAAAGGAGGAGACTCACAGGAGTCCTCTTTGAGACTGTTTTCACCACACATCCCCTGACCTTTGTGCAATCCATCTTATACCATCCCAAGCTGTGTAAAATACGTTAGGCCACAGGATTATGTAAAATACCTGGGAAATGCAATGCCTGCTCTTTAGGTCCTCCAGGTTCCTTGTTCTGTTCTGTATGTAGCTTAACTGTCTAATTTGCACCCATAACATAGTCATCATTTCTCTTCGTAACATTTTGTCCGTTAGGTCTAAGCTAATGATTTTCTTTTCTCCATGACAACAGAAGAAGCATTGATTTCTTTTCAGCTTATTAATTACATAGTTTAGTGCATAACACTATATGCAATTACAACATATGTACATCTTTATTATAAAATGTTATCATTTATCACATTTTCACCTCTATTGCTTCCTCCCTGGATTAATCTTGGTTTTTTTTTCTCCCGTTGTTTTGATGTCCTTTCTGATACCAGCTTTTATTCAATCTTTCTCAGGCCGCTCAGACTCTTGTAGGATAACCAGCACTCCTGCTGACCTCATATATATTTCCCAAATTCTCTAAAAAAGATAAACAGGTTATTAGGAAGAAATTTCTAGTCTTTCTAGTTTGAAATAGCAGCCAGAAGTCTTGCATTTTCTCCCCATATGTGTATTCATATTTACATATACATATTATACATGGATAAGTGTATATACAGACATTCAGACACTATATATTTACTTCAAAGGTTGTCAAGATTTTATGCTTAGCTTAGCCATGAACACTTTCGCTGTTAATTTTTTCCGGGACATGGAAGCAGCCATTGTTTTTTCACGAGTGCTTTGGCTCTAAGGCTAAATTATATGAAGAACTCTAGCCTCTGCCAGGTATATCTGGAATCTCTATTGGCAGCAAATTCCATGTAATCCAGGTGGCTTAACTGAGCCACCCTAGCCTGGTTAGGAAGGCTGGGTAGCACATGTGAAAAACCCTGCTGAGGTGGTCTGCCTCTTTTTGCCAGGCAGTGACAGATGTGGCCATCTGTGAAGGCCAGCTACATGCTTTTAAACCCATGATAAACCATCAAGTCAGCCAAACCATGGAGGCAGAATTTCACAGAATCACAGAATCGCAGAATGGTGGAGGTTGGAAGGGATCTCTGGAGATCATCTAGTCCAACCTCCCTGCTCAAGCAGGGTCCTCTAGAGCACATTGCCCAGGATCACATCCAGATGGGTTTTGAATATCTCCAGGGAAGGAGACTCCACTACCTCTCTGGGCGACCTGTTCCAATGCTCTGTCACCCTCACAGTGAAGAAGTTTTTTCTCAGGTTTAAGTGGAACTGCCTGTGGTTCAGTTTGTGCCCATTGCCTCTTGTCCTGTTGCTGGGCACCACGGAGAAGAGACTGGCCTCATCCTCTTGACACCCTCCCTTCAGATACTTGTACACATTGATGAGATGGCCTCTCAGTCTTCTCTTCTCCAGGCTGAACAGGCTCAGCTCTCGCAGCCTCTCCTCATAGGAGAGATGCACCTTTTTTCACCTTGCTGCACCTTCTTTTTTTTCAATGAAAAAAAAGAAAAGAATGAAAAAAAAAGAGAAGTCTGAATCTCGATCATTGACTTTATTAGTACATAAAGTAGAATGAGGTGATTTGGGGCATGGAGAAAATGCAGATCTCCCTGTTCAATGTGTCCACTGGTGAGAAAACCTTTATCCCAGATTTGCTTTCAGTCTGGCGTCTTTGTGTGGTTTTCTGGTTGTTAGAAACATCAGGCCGTCCCCTTCTGGGTCAGAAAGAAAGATTCTTTCTTTCTGCTCTTCCTTCATCCCCTTTCAGACCAGGTGCCTGGTTACTGCCTCTTTGCGAGCTTCTCACTCTCCTGGGCCACCCCATCTCCTCTAAACGGGTCTCTGCCTACCCTGCTCTCTGCTTTAGAAGTTTCCCCAAGTTCAGTCACTCCGAGGTGAGGTGCAAGGACCCATCGGCAGGATGATGACTCACACAGGCATGTTTCTCCTCTCTGCTCAGCCACTATTCTCTACCCCCTTCCTCCTCACAAAAATATATGGTAAACCAACAATTTTAAAAAGTCAAATCATACGCCATAGGGGCTGAAGTTAATTTTTATTTATTTTTAGTCCTTTCTTAATTATTTTTCAATGCTTCTGTTATTGTTGTATCAGAGCTGGACCAAGCTTGTTTCACTTCTTCTGGCTTGCAGTAAAGGACACTAGAGAACTATCTTTGATTAGAGCTGTTGGGCAAGACCAAATTAGAAACAATGCATGGATGTATAAAAATGAGAAAAATAATTGTATGGGGCTGAAAAGCCATGGAGATTGTAAAGGCATGTATGCGGATGGCCAGCACGGGCCTAAGATTAAACAATGTTAAGTAACATTATGAAAAACTGCAGGATATTGCAAATGGCAGAGGGTCAAAAGCTGTTGGCTTTTGTAATATGGCAAGTAACATGGCAATAACGGGAGAATCTACCAGCAGAAAGATGTAAAAGGTAGTATCAGAAACTCCCCTTGGATAGGGGATGAACAGTAAAATGGGGTAGGTGGCTTATTTGGGAGGATAAAAAAGGAGGAAAAGGGGAATTTAAAGCAAAGCAAACCAGGTGCTTAGAGCTGTTTTGGGGTTCTTACCTGGCCCTACCCGTGATTAGCACAGGAGAAGCAAAATAAACCTGTCTCTCTGGCCACACTTGTGTCCAACTTACCTCCACGGTTGGGAGGACTTGGGGTGCTTTTTCTGTTGCCAGTAAGGGAACACCGCAAGGGGATGGACTGGGCATCCTGACAGCCTAGCAGAGGCATTGTCCCATTACTCATGATTAGCATAAATATTTCTTCTGAATCCCCAGCATGCAGCTGAGCATCCTACCTCAAGGCTGAGGTGGGCTTAACCCCCACGTGGGCTGAATTACATTTTCAGTCACAGCAGCGAGTACGACACTCAAATGCAAAATGCCCAATCTGATGAAAAATTACTGAATTGCCTTACCTGCAGGCTGACCATGACCATGTCCTCTAGAGCATATTGCCCAGGATCACATCCAAACGGGTTTTGACTATCTATCTCCAGCGAAGGAGACTCCACAACCTCTCTGGGCAACCTGTTCCAGTGCTCAGTCACCGTCACAGCAAAGAAGTTTTCCCTCATGTTGAATGGAACTTCCTGTGGAAATTCCTGGGAAATATGCTCTAGAGGACCCTGCTTGAGCAGGGAGGTTGGACGAGATGATCTCCAGAGGTCCCTTCCAACCTCTACCATTCTGTGATTCTGTGATTCTGTGATTCTGTGTTTTAGTTTCTGCCCATTTCCTCTTGTCCTGTCACTGGACACCACAGAGAAGGGTCTGGCCTCATCCTCTCGACACCCTCCCTTCAGATACCTGTACACATGGATCAGATCCCCTCTCAGTCTTCTCTTCTCCAGGCTGAACAGGCTCAGCTCTCTCAGCCTTTTTTCATAGGAGAGATGCTCCAGTCCCCTCATCCTCTTTGTAGCCCTCTGCTGGACTCTCTCCAGGAGTGCCATGTCTCTCTTGTACTGGGGAGTCCAGAATCGGACACAGCACTCCAGGTGTGGCCTCACCAGGGCTGAGTAGAGGAGGAGGATGACCTCCTTTGACCTGCTGGCAATGCTCTTCCTAATGCACCCCAGGATCCCATTGGTCAGGATACCAGTAGCACAGCACTGTTGGTGCATAGACGTGCATGCAGGTGTGTGCATGGTCAGTACAACCCTCTCTCTCCAGAGCTGTTTGAGCTCGTTAACAAGCAAACTCATCTCTGAATGGGCAGTGGGGAACGAGAGCTCAGTGCATAAGTGCCTGCTGCACATTTCAGAGATGGTATCAGAGAGCTGCCTGCATTACAGACTTCCCGTAGTGGCTGCTGCTGTGGTTTTTAGTCTTTCTGGCTCGTATAACGAGCAGGATCATAAATCTTGCCCTGGAGGAGGGAGCCAGGGCAGAGCAGCCTGAGAGAGAAACCACGTGTGGATGAAGAACAGGACCAGAGCACATTGTTTCCCTCTGTGGAACTGGATGATTTTGAGAAATCTCCGTGTTGGGAATATCTTCCTCGCCACCATTTGTCAGCTTTGTACTGAATGCACTGAACTGAAAGGCAACCCAGATGTCCACCCTCAGATTATTTAAATCTTGTTTCTGGTCCCACCTGTGTACACTGCCTGTGTGGCATAAAGCCTGGTTTTGTAACCCAGTCTGTGAAGCACAGATAAATACTGCTGCTGCTCAGCAGAAATCAAATTTAATTCCTTCTCTCTGATTCCCAGACCAGCGTGTTGATGCACATATTTCAATGGCTTTGAAAGCAGGTGGCAAGCCCTCTAGTTGCCTGCATCATCTCCAAACAGTCAATTCAGGGGTTAGAAGAGGTGCAACACTGCTACTGTACCAGGAGGGCACAGAAAACAGCTCTCAGTCAGCATTGCTGAAGAAAACACCAGGTGGCATTCGTGATTTTCAGGCATGTTTTTGCAAAGTCAGCTCTGGGCTGGTTTCCGCAGGGCTGTCCAAGGACAGTGAACGGGCAACAAGGCTGTTCCCTGGACAGATTTCATGTTGCTTTTGTAAACCGTGCATGTGCCAGGAGTATACGCATCGGGCACTTGTATCAGTGGTCTGTCACCCTTCCTTTCTTTTGGACATAGGACACTGGAGGACAAGGATGGCAAAGAGCGGGTGAAGGATCCTTGTGGCTTAAAGTTGGCTGGGGACTCCTGTCATCAGAGGTAAGTCTCAGCAAGAAGGAAATGACATATAGACTCACAGGGCTTAATTCAGGTGCCCTTATACTGGCATCTAGAGGAATTTGCAGTGCCCTGGTGAGATCTCCACCTGGAACTGGCAGACCAGGTGCAGGAGTGAGGAAAACAAAGCCTTGCTGGAGCAGCAGCAGCAGGCCGGGTGGGACACCAAGGGCATCTCTGATGGCACTTGATGCCTGAAGGTGAGCAAATGAATTGAGCCCTGGGGATTTACAGAGCGCAGGAATCTGTGGCATTCCCTGTGATAAAAATACCTACTTTAAGCCAGCCGGCATTTATAAGAGGAGTTCTTCAACTCATTCCTATTAATAACTGTGACATAGATATGTGTATGTGTGTGCGTGTGTGCGTGTGTGCATATACATACTTATATGTATATATGTATGCACACAAGTATTTTGGTGTGAATGTGCTAGAAGGACTCTAGAGAATTGAAAGAGTAAACACTACCACTATTATAAGATGTGCGGTGTGTAATCTTAAATAAACAATCACTTAAATTAATATCCTGACCATTCCTGACTAAATCACAGTCTAAAATATTCTTTTCTAATCATACATTCTTTAGCTAAAACAATATAGAAAGTAATTTAGAAAACTGAGCCTTTCTTTCTTTTATAATATTTATAGATCATGAATATATGCGTACACATACACAGACACGCAAGAATATATATGTATGCCTGTGTGTGTTCTCTGTATAAAAGATGAACTTGATTTCTAGGGCTATACACAATACCCTTTAAATCACTGCAGAGAAAGGAAACTGAATGAGAAATGTCACTATCAAAATGCTTTCAGTATATAGTATTATTTCATGTGTTACATGTATTTAATTGTAAAGATACAAATTAGGGAAATGTATCCCTTTAATGAGCTTAAGTAGCCCAAAAAATAATTAAAGTCAATAATAATATAGTGTAACAGATAGTTTAATTACCATGTTTAAGGAATTTAAGAGTACATTTACTAACAGGTATACTAACAGATACAATCCATTAGTATAAGATTTTATCACAGTCCTTTTTCACACACAGATTTCGATCTCTGCTTTGTACCATGCTTGGCAGGCAACATAGGTACAAAGTGGGAAATGTGAAGAAGTGATCTTACCATCCCATTTGAATTCACAGTGTTTATTTCTGCTTGCTTAAGTAAAATTAAAAAAAATATATGCTCCTGCCTGCTGCAAAACACATATGCACATTGCATCAATTACGTAGCAGTGTGATTAGGTAAGAGTTGTCTCTGGGTGGTTAAAGCTTCCATTTGAATTTTTCCTATCAATCACAACATCACTTGGACCCAAGTAAGCGGAATTACAGGCTGCTGTTGAAAGAGAGACCGATGTTTCCTAAAGGAAGGGAAGGTTTCCTACCTTTCCACCTGCTCGCTGTTGGCTGCCCACCCGCTGCCGATGCAAAGGGATTCCCATAATCCTTCTGCCTACACCTGCCTTTACTACCTGTTAGACAGACATAATTCACAGTGGTAGCAACACAACACTACCAACATAGGGGATACTAGATCAAAAGAACAGCAAAAAATGCTCAGTCATTGAGAATTGAGTGTAATTTTTCCCATATAAATTTCACCTAAAGGAACCACATCGATTCAATCTTCTTTTTTACAGTTCTTTTACTATTGCATTGTCCATACATTCCCTCTTCATCATCTTCATCAAGAAGGAGCAAGATCTTCTCCAGCTGCAGACTTATCCTTCATGCAAATCTTCATTTCTTGGGGAGATGAACAAGGAAGAGAGGTGCATTTCACGGAACACCTTCTCCAACAGACTCTAGTTTACCAAAAGCCCTTTGCTTCCCTACAGCTCTACGTCCTAACTTCACAATAGGGTCTTTTCAAAGATGTCACGTGATTTTCTGATTTTGCCCATTCCCTCCAGTTATTGTCTTGCCACTCCAACCAGCTGGCCGGCCCTCTGCATCCTACAGAGCAAAGTAAAAAGAACATTAATTTAAGCTTCAAGAACACTCTCTATTTACGTAAAGGAAGTGTTTCTTCACATCCCATTTTGAGCTGAAAGATAACCAGCGGTGCAGTTCTGTTGAAAAATATTCAAATTAGGTTTTACTCTCCTAAAAAGCTTCTCCAAGTCTACTTTCTACAGTTCAATCAAAATCTTAATTTTTGTTACACCTGTCTTGCATGTCTAGTCAATCTATAATATGGACACAAGTAACCAATGGTAACATGGTGTCTCCACCCTCTGACAAAAGTTTGTGCATAGCTTAGACAAAACCACTAAAGTTAACCCAGCCAGTGCTGGCCTGACTCGAGCTTTACTTCTGGTGTCACTCAGGTATTGCGTGTCTATGGAAAGCAAACAAAAGCAACCATTCCTTCTCCAGAATCTTCTAAACAGCGAGTTTTAAGGGCTACCAAGGAGTCTGGCCTGAGTTAGAACAGATACCGCAGTAAAATTAACAAGAAAATGTATAAAAACTGTGTTGTCAGAATAATTTACTTGCTCTTGCTTGAAGAAAGGTACTGATAAGCAAGGAAAGGAGACAAATTCCACAAATTCATTACACTCTCCTAGGAAACAGATTGTCTGGGTAGATGGGTGTAACTAGCTACTGCAGGAGCCCAGGGATGCGGGTTTTTTCTAGTTTCCTAGTAGTACGTACAGTATCTTGTTCTAGGCTCACCTGTGAGATGTAGTGGTCACCACATGATAGGAGATGAGGTCACTCCATGATAAGAGATAGGGCCAGGGAGTAGCAGTGCTACTGTCAGCCTCTCTCATCCCATGCTCTGGGAGCACGGGGGAGCGACTGGACCAAAACCTGCGTTTGTAGAGACTGTGTCCTTTGGCCAACTGGAAAGTGCATCCCTGGAAGCGGGTGCCTCCCTGAAATACTCATTTTTCAAATAAAGTTATTTATGTTGCTCTACCTCTGCAGTGAGTAGATTGCTAATGTGGTAGATGCATGAAACTAGGAAAATACTCTTGATGCACACATAAGCTTGCTTTTTTGTGTGATTGTGCTGCTGCAAAAGGATTACACAAACTTCTAGGCCGCGTTCTCAACTCTTCTATGATCTCAAGGCACTACTCACAGCTCACAGAACCCACCTAAAGCCCTCTCTTTTTTTTCTTTTTTTTTTTTCCTTTGGAAGTCTTGTGCAAAGATTGAGCTTTTCAGGTATAGCTACTTAGCTAGACCATGTTCAGGCTGGAGGCTTGCCATGTGCCACTCACCGTGGAAGGTACTTCCTTCCTTCAGAGAGGACCTTCCTGCAGTTAGCACCAAGCACTATGGCTATGGGATAGCTCCGTAGAATTTGGTTCCCAACTGGAGCCAAACCAGCAATTTTCAGTATATGTCCCAGGAGGCTTTTTTTTCACAACCTTCAATGACTCTTACATAAACCAGGGTGGTGCAACATGTTTTTCGGAAGTGTCAACTCGTTTTCCAGAGAGAAAGGTGAGGGAGTTCATGAGCACTCTCCATTTCTTGTTGGCTGCTGGGAAGTGACAATTTGACTGCTGGCAGTCATGGTGAGAAGCTTGTGTCACTGTCTGACTGGTCTGTGGCGGCTTTATCAAGAACAGGAATATATAAAAACAGTAGTTTTGGGACAAGACTTCACTTGGTGAAGCGGAGCAGCTCCCTGAGAGGAACCAGGCAGGACGGATTGGCCACCCTGACCTGTTTCCACCTGCTACCTTTGGAGGTCTGAAGTTCACTAGGGTGAGGTGAAGATATAATTTTCACACCACTTGCAAGTGATAAGGAGCAAAATACGAAACATTTTTTGTCGTATTCTATGCTTATCAAAAAAAAATTCATTATGCCAAGACTTACGATTTCAGAATTTAATAAAATCTTCATAAGCAATTAAAACATATAATATTTATTTATATATTCTAATATTTAAATATTTCAGTAACATACTTGGCTGATTGTTATAGTTAATAATCGTGATTTTGGATGAATACATTACAGTGGTTAGTATTGTTTGTGAAGGTAAATTGGACTCTGCAGCAAGAAATGCTGGTGGACAGATACCTTGAGGCTTTTAGTTATATCAGAGTTATGGAGAAAAGGAATAGATAGCTCCTTAATTTTTTCTATAAAGACTTTCTAAGGATTTAGTACTGATTTGCAAAATGCAGAAAAAGTCTATTATTTAAATAGTTAGGGCTTCAGAGATTTTATTACCAGAGAAATTAGAATGATTTAAATTAATATCTACCTATACCTGGAATAAAATATAATATAATTAAAAAAAATGGACATTTTTGGTCATTAACCAACTTACCTTTTTAATATATTTTGTAAGGAACTTGAATGAACTGCAGAGGACTGTATATTAGTGAATAAGCTCAAATAAAAATGGATAAAATTCACAATGGAAGGACTGATCATTTTCTACGTGTACCAGTGTTACCTGTAATTTAAACAAGAGACCTAGGAACAGGCTTGCTTATACTGTAATACATGGATAACAGTTGGAGGGGATTAGTTACATTTCTTAATTTTTATTAGTTATAACATCCTGAGTGCATGGTAGTTCAAACTAGGAGTCTGCGCTGGAGCTAGTGTAGGCTATCTATCATTAATGGAGAGTATTCCTTTCATTATTTTTTATTTTATAGGTATAAAATACATTTCAGGATCTTCTGAAACGTGCTCTCAAATCTGTTTTTCTGTTTCAAGTGCTATTCCAGTGGATTTATTCTAGAAAATGTACAGTATTCCATAAATTATAGTTTCTATTAATAAATTTCAGCTGATATGTTATAAATAGTGTTTGGACCAGAACACGCACAGGATAAATACATGGTCTCTCTATGATTTTTTTTCTTGGCAGCTGTTATATTTTGTGACACTGAATTTGGACATGAAGATTTCTTATCTTTTCTTTGCTGTTCTCCTCTTAGTGCTCCAAAGCACTTTAGGTAAGAGCTACATAAAATCAAAAGAAAAAAAAAGGGAAGTTCATGAATTTACAGAAGCTTGTATTATGATTTTTGAACACTTTTTCTAAATAGCTTAATTACCTGCAAGTTTTGCTGCAGAAAATTTGCGTAGGACTAGACCTGAGCCAGTGGTATGTCCCTAGGAAAAACAAAAAAAACAAATAATCAAAAACTTTAGATTAGGTGAAAACTTGCGAAAAGATGTCGTGAGGGTGCTATTTCTGTTTGTCCTCTATGTCAAAGATAGCATAATAGTACTAGTCCATCAATTAAAGTTGATAAAAAAGGATTTGTCTGGACAATTCAGACAGGCTAAATTCCATCTAAGTCAAGGGTAAAAGAGGGGGGAAAAAACACAGAAGCAACAGTCCTGGCATCCGAAGGAAGAGATGAGCTCTCTGAGATCTGAAGGCTGAAAGACAGTACCCGACCAGTCCATTAAACGGTGCCAGGGTGCAGTAAACAGAGCGGCTATGCTGTTAGATTAGTTATGTAATCTTCCATATGGCTGTTGGCACCGGCCAGCTAATACTCCCAGTGTGTTGGGCACAGTCCAGCAGTGAACAGACTAGAATATTGTCTTGCTATAATCCTAACTTGTATTTGCATTCCTTGGGAAGGAAAATCAGGACTCCTTTTCTCTGTGCAGGTTTTATGCGTGCACCTGATAATGATGTGCAATGCAAACAGGCTGGGGGCAGCTGCTCCATGGACCGCTGTCCTCTGCGCACAAGGGCCTTTGGACGTTGCCAGAAAGGGATCCCTTGCTGTAGGACTGTGGTGAGTTGAGGGATCCGCAAAGACAAAGTATTTCTTGGGTAACAGGTTCATTATATACAACCAGTCTGCCTTTTAGATGTGAAACACCTCTAGTGCAAGCCAGCAAGGGAGCAGAGATGTACACTCAGATATAGGATTTCCTGAAAATTTTTCTCATTAGTTTTTCCTGTGTGAAATTGATAACCTATCTCAAATACCTCACAGGCAAAATAATTCGTAGTCCAAACTCTTGAGCAGAGATAAGTAATTACTCTGTAGTTAACTCTTTACTCTGTATATCTCAACAGCTGATTCAGAGCCCTCATGATCAGTAGTAATGGTTGCAGAGCACACATCCCTTAAGTCCCTACTATGTAAATTCTCTGGAAACCCACAACACAGGAGTCAGATGTCTATTTCATGGACAGTATGGAACCTACAAATTCCATATTCACAGAATCACAGAATCACAGAACGGTAGAGGTTGGAAAGGACCTCTGGAGATCATCTAGTCCAACCCCCCTGTTCACGCAGGGTCCTCTAGAGCATATTTCCTAGGATCGCATCCAGGCGGGTTTTGAATATTGCAAAGTCTAACTGGCTCATATTCACAAGAACAACCTGAGAGTCATGTTCTGCTGATTATTTTCTCCAGTTCTGTAATTCTCCACTTGTTAGGCAAAAAAAAAATAAATAAAATCTTAATTTTTACTTAATTCCTTACTACAGTTCTGAAGTTTAGCTTGTATCCCTACCCTGATATGAAACTGCAGAAAGAAACTCGTGAAAATGTATATTTTACTTCCACTGGTTCTAAAATTTCATTTCCTGTTTCATTTTCCTGGAAGATACTGTAGCTAGTCTTATTTTTGGAAGTGTCATGTAAACTTTGTTCAATATTAACAGCAGATATTTTAAAAACAAAGAGTGAACAGCAGATATACATATATGGAGAGAGAGATTCCTTTCCATACTAGAGATTTCAAGATGAGAAGGAAGCTTCAGGTATTGAGATCTGGTATTTCATTATTAAGTCAAATACAGAGGCAATTTGTGATTAAAACTCAGCAGCAGAAGGGCCATGAAGTTCTTGCAGTGAATTTCTGACTTATCCAGGAATATTTGCCCTCAGCTCTTGATGCTCTCTCTCCATTCCTTCTGTGATTTTTATTTGAATATTTTTCTGGTTATAAGAACAAAACCTGAAAGTTTCTTTCCTTTCTTGCAGTATGATTAGTGACTGTTGGCATCTCAGATGGGCTAAGTGGAGCTTCTAGCGATTTGAGAAAGGTCTCATCCTATCAGAAATCCTAGAATTTTGGACTGAAAATGTGGGCTTAACCTACTCTGCCAAGCAACAACAAAAATGAAACAAAATCCTCCACCAGACAAACTTCATGACTTGAAGAAACTCTAGAGTGATCCTTGAACCACCCAGGAAAGACGAGTAACTAATTTTTTTCCCCTTTTCCAAACTGACAATAATGAGATTTGCACTAAAAGACAGTCTAGAGAAGATACTGAATGCACAACTGGAGTGTTTGTAAATCATAGTCTATACTCTACATGTCTCTATATATTTCAATAAACTTGCCCCAAAAGACTTGTGTGTGTTCTTTACACCCATGAGGAATTGTCTTGATTTGTGTTTTTGACAAGAGATCTCTCTCTCATCTCTCCTAGAGGCAGTGTGACATGTGCACAGTGGTGCATTTCTCCAAGAAGTGGAGGAGAAACTGAACCAACCTACTGAAAGGAGTACGGCCTGATCCTATTCCTTAGTAGATGAACCAGTAATGACTGAGAATAGCTTCTCCAAATTATGATTATGGCAGTAGAAAGAGGGCACAAAGTCTAGATGATTGAAGGTTTGAAAATGACCCCAAATCTTGAATAGCCTTTTTGCTAGCTGCTAGTATCAACGCTGGAATTAAAAAAAAAAAAAAAAAAGCTTCTGAATGTGGGGGGGTGGGTCTTTGTCATCACCTTAAAATAAGAGATCTGATTCTTTACCATCTAGTGAAGAAGCCTTAGATTTTCACTCCAATTGCATTTATCACATTGCACCATGGCAGTGCAGGGGTCAAATGCAGACTGAGCACTGTCTCAAGCCAGTTGTGTCCACATTACTTGACAGAGGCAGCATTGGAGCACAAGCTGTTTCTGCCCTGGTATCAGCTTCCCAAACTGCAGGAAGAGCCAAGCTATTAGCAATATGGATGTTCAAACGGTGAAGGCTTGACAACCTGCGTTAATATCACAGTTGAGATATAAGTCTCCGTGAGTTTCTGAGGAAAACAGCCCCACTGCTGGGAACAGAGGCAGCCTAAGTTCAGGACACCCTGCCTTGTCCATCTGTGAATGCCAAGTTCCTCCCTCCTCCTCATCAAATTCTCCCTGCAGTTTTTAGGGGAAAGCAAACTGGTATTATTTCTTCCTGCTCCTCTAGTGACCTATACCTAATGAGACATTCATATTGCTATGTTTTATTTAATCCAGGGCTGACATCAGTGACCATTTGGTGCATCAGGTACCAAATAGTAAAGGACTTTCATGTGCTCCAAATATGAGGAAGGCACGATAGGACATTCCTTTCAAGCTAAATTTTAAATTTTGATTAAACTGGACATCAGCTCCCTGGAGTTGTATGTTGGTAATACTCTGATTGAGACCACAAGGCTATGCTTTTTTGTTATCAGCTGCATAAATCAACAATTAAGGGGTTTTTGGAAGGTGTAGGGGGTGGGGGAAGATGATTTGATGCATCCCAAAAGGGATGAAAGTCCAGTACGTCTTTTTTCTGCTTTTAATACTGCTTTTAGTGCAGTGGCATTTTACTGGAGAAATTCTGTCCTACCATTTGCAGCATTTCAGCTTCCCACTGTGGCAGGTCCCAATGTCAACCATAGGTCCAGAGTATGCAAAAAAACAAGTCGGAACTCCAATTTTGCCTGCATGCTACAGTACCAGGAGCTTCTTGGCTGTAAGCTGCAAAAAAAGAGGAAAGATGATTCATGTGTATTTGTCATAGCAGAGGATAGGAAAATTGCAGCACGAGATTACCAGGCGTGGTATGTGGTTTCCTGCCATGGTGTTATGGCTTAGAAGAGGAAATTCCCTGATTCCCTGAGTCAGTCCTCTTTTCCAAACAGAAAGCAGAAAGTAGCTTTCTACCTCTTGCTTTTCTTACTGGTGTCCGAGTTTGTGGTTAGGGTAACCCAATCACACCTTCTTTAGGTCTTCACACCCAACTAAAATGAAAACAAACCAGAACAGCAGACTGTAATGATAGAATTATAATATGGAGATACAGTCTGGCTGACTAATAGTAACCTCAGGCTAAGTGTCTGCTTCTTTAGCATTTCTCTTGGAGACAAATATTTGTCATTCAGTTGCACATAGGCATATTATGGTATGTGAAAAGGCAATAGGAGACACATGAATGATGGACCAGTTTTCAAAACAGGCATGGGAACAGGGACTTTTTTCCAAAGAGTTGGTATCAGTGACTTCTCCCCCATGGAGACACATTTGTTTTCTTTCTATACAGTGCAAATGGATCTCTTATGTCATCTGGAGCCTTGTATACCTATACACTTAAAAGGTAGAAGAGGCCATTATTAGCAGCTGCTCTAACTTCCTGCGAAACGCAAACCAAACAGTTTTGCCCAGTGCTTTCTCTGGCAAGCTCAATCCACAGCTGTGGTCAAACTGGACTGTACCCTTGATTTAAAAGGCATGCATGCCTTTTAAAGGCATATATGTTTCCTACCTATTCAAAATTAGATAATGTCTGGTAAATCTATCACATTTCAGCCAATTTGTTCTAGTGGTTCTCAAGTCTTACCTCCTCTATTACCATGCATTGTTTGAGGACTGTGTATTGCTGATCTCACTCTGCTGCTTTTAAAGATGTCATTGGACCTTGGTTTCCCTTGTCTTAAGCCCTATAGTGCAATGGGTCTTTTTCATGGGTAGGACTTAATGGAAAGGGATAAAATAACTTATTGGCCTTTCCCAGAGACTGCTGGAACTGAACCAGCTCTGCGACCATCTCAGAGGTCATGACTTTTGATAAGATCCAGGGTACATTTTTTGGTGCATAAAATGGGCAAAGTCCAGGAAAGCAGTCGGAAGCACACAGTACTGGCGCTGTTTCAGCCTCCCTAAAAGGGTCTGCTTTTGGCCTGAGGGATTCTACTTTTCTTCACTGAGTAGACAGATATTTTCTGGTCTGGGAAAACAGATACCTATTCGTGTCTCCTGAAAACCAAAGCAGAGATGTGGCTTAAACTTCCCCAGGTCCCGAGAACAGCCTAGAAAGCAGCTGCATGTGGTCCAGACACATTTAATGCACATGGACAGCATAGAGTTCAGGCAAAGTCCAACAATCACTATAACTTTCTTTCAAAAAATATCTATGAATTTAGAATACGTATTGAGCAGGTGGGAGTGCAAATGTGAGAATAAAAATCTCTCACATCACAGTACGGTGTCTTAAGCTTCATCCTACAGAATTGCCTGAATACACAGGAGGACATCTTCTCTCCATCATGTCTTCAGACAACTGGAATATAAGATTTGTAAGGCTAGAAAGAGACCATCAACAAGACCATCCAACAAGATTAGGACTATGACTAGGGAAGGGGGATTCTAATATAAAAGGTACGGAGTCCAAGGACACAGAGGTAATCTGAATCTCAGCGCTGGGCTTCAGTGGACTACTCGACACATGCAGCCTTTTAGCCTTCATCTCGCCTATTTTCTATCTTAACTGGAGCAGCCTGGAAGAGGAAGAAGAGAATAGCAACAAGGAGGAAAAGGATCCTTGTGACTGTCAGCTCGTAGGGTGATAGGCTTTGCAGGTGAGAAGATATTTGAAGATAGATGGAAGCTGATGTTTCTAGGTAGAATATGGTTAGCCCTTGTACTTATAAAGGGCTCTGGAGTTGAGCGACATAGACAGTTAGGGGGAGGGAAAGCTGGGTTGTCTGGAGAACAGCAAGTTCTTGCCCTTGCCGTTGTCCTATTGCTACAGATACCGGTGATGTACGAACATGTTGTAATCTAATACGTTTTAAGATGCCTGACCTGATCAATGACCACACTAGCTGACCTGCACAGCCAAATCACTCTGTGCTCTCAGGCCTTGTGCCAGCTGGTGGGCTGCACCCAGAGAGGATACCAGATTGGAGGAGGTGGGAGGCGGGATTCAGTGATCCGAAGTACTGTAAACCAGGCAAATCTGCTGATGTGCCATGGCTCTTGGCCACGTTTTGTGATAGCCTGTCCTCCCCCCAGCCACCTGGCACTGCGAGCCTAGCAAAGGCCAGGAAGCTGGCCTGCAAGGCTGCATGAAGCAGGGAAGCCACAGACCCTCCTCCCTGCATGTAGGAATGGATCAGAGCTTTGATTCTCACATTGATTGGAGTTGTAGGGCTGCAGCTACACTTTGGACGTGCCACTGAAGGAGGGAGGTAAAATGGTTGTGGACGGGCCCCATCGCTGCCTATGAAATCTGTAGGTATGGCAGTTGCTCCATTTTTCCAGACGTTCTTCCACCATAATTCAGTGCTCCATTACTCCCTGCTTGAGATATTTAGGGTCTAGATTAGCCATGGATTTGTACAGTCCTTTGAAGATAATATCATTGAATGCAAAGGACTATCTGGCACTGTGCATTGTACCAAGCTATCACAGGAGACCATATCCTAGTTTCCTTTTAGCATCTAGCCAAGTTCTATCTTGAAAATGGTGAGGTTGTGTGCCCCGCTGCTGCTGTTGCCATTCAACTCTTGTACCCCTACTGATGATTTGAACCACCTTCTAAATTTTAGCCTTCATGGAGAAGGCTCCATGCAAATGAAGATACTCCTAAGTGTGGTTCCTCCTAAACATGTGGGAAAAGAAGCTTGTGGGGAGTCTCTGTTCTGCATGAGCTTTTACACAGCCCTCCAAATGCATCCCAAGCTTCAGATCTTTCCTGGTCATAAAGAGTAAAGGAGATGAAATTCTTGGGGAGTCTGTGATCATGACATATGGCCAGCCATAAATAGATAAAGCCAATTGCCATCTTATTTACAAAAAATAGCAGGATCTAATGGAGGAGAAAAAAGCACTTGTCTCTTCCTTGCACAATTTCCTCCTGCCTCCCCCATGCAGCACGAGGGGCAGGAGTATTTGTTTGGGAGGAGCTGTTCTGAGGGGAGTTTGTTGAGCAAACCCTGCCAAGGTCTAGGTCGCAGCATAGATGCTGTTCAATGCTCTTTGTAACTAAATAGTGCTGGGGAGAGGGAAAGGAAGGGGGAGCAGCTCCATCCTGCACACCTGCCTCTCCAGCTCCAGCTGGAGAGCAGCAGCAATGCTTGTCCTGAGCTCAGGCTATCTCCATGGAAGTTCCTCCATGGCCACAGTCCCTCCGTGAAGGTTCCCCAATGTTTGGAAAAGGGAGCCTGGGCAAGCTGTGTCACTTCTTTCTTCCAGAGCACCAGCAGAAGATGTTGTCAAACAGTAACCAGCACTCAGAAAAAGCAGCAGAGCTCTTACTGATGAGAAGCTGGTGTACGATAAATTTAATATTTGACCCAGTAGCTAAGGAGCAGACAGGGCAGTTTGCATAGGACTTCTCCTTGCAAAAAAAAAAAGGGAAATTCATCACCCGGAAAGAGTAAGTTCATCTCCTTGTCTGAGTGTTCCTTCAGGGGGTTTGTTTGTTGATTATAGTTTCAACTCAGAAAGTCTCCATCTGTAGTGTTTTCTGGCCTGTATGGAGAGGAGCGCAAATGTCTTTGGATCTAAAGGAGAGTCTCTGCTTATTATTACAACTGACGGGCAATTAATGCACCAAAACATAACAGGAGGAGTGATTTAGTCAAAATCTCCTGTAGTCTAGGAGTAAATAAGCAGGCAGCATCAAGCAGTGGTGTTGAGTTGCCCTATCCCAAAGTTAAGGACAAGGACAAAATGGCAGTGAGAGGTAGAAACATTTGCAGACTCAACGAAGGTGATAGTGGGCTGAAGGTATAGGATGTTTGTTATCCTTGATGGAGCACTTGACAGAGGCTGCTCAGGCATGAAACCAGCTGTCAGTGGGGTGTCTCCTGTCCTAGTACCTGAAGTGCCTGTCCAGGATCAGCCATGGGGAAGAAGTCACTGATACCAACTCTTTGGAAAGTCCCTGTTCCCATCCCTGTTTTGAAAACTGGTCCATCATTCATGTTACCAGGGAAAAGATTTTCCGAGGACCTGCATTAGCTCTAAAGGGTACGTGTCAGTTAAGAGATCTCTTTGCTTTCCCTCACGGCTTGTACCATAGCTTGAGCTGTACTATGAAAGAGTTTGGGTCCAGCTGCCCTCCTGACAGCTCTCTAAGGGAATAAAACTGAAGTTTGCATCACAGGGATGTTCTCATACAAACGGAGTTTGTAAACTACTAGGTTTAAGTAAGGGAGTATTGATACACACTTTTGCTAGGTGGTCATTTTATCACTGTGACTGTTCTTACAACAACACTATTGTAGGACAGTGTCCTGTGCTCTGTTTTCCTGTGCCATGACGCTGTTTTACTTACTAATATAGATATAGCCCTTTGGGCCCAGGATAAATCTACTCAACCGCCACAAGTCAAATTAAGAAGATCTACTTTTCCTTGTCTTGGGCTTAGTCACAAGAACATAAGAATAAATGTGGTTTAGGGAGGCCTTGTCAACAAAAGCCCTTGCCAATGAGTCACAGTTTAATTAATTATATTCTGTGTCAATAAATTTCCTTATGAATATTTGTTTCCTTAAAGTCTCTCCTACTTTTATCTGATACCTGCTACCTCTTGTGCGGAAAAAGACATGTAATAACTCTTCCCTATTCACCTTCTCTAAGCCACGCTTCTTTTTCCAGACCTCTGTCATATTATCACTTAGAAGTTTTGCTTTCCTGACTGTAGAGTTCTACCTTGCTTAGTCCTTTGTATCATCATCAAACCTGTTTCATCCACCCCCTTTTTCAAACCACTTGAGAATATATGAAACAACACAGCCTTATTTGTTTAAAGAGTTGCTAGACCCAACAAGCTTTCGGTCAAAACTACAGAGCAAATTATGGTCAGTAAGAATAGGAGATCATAGTTATTGGCTTTAGAAGACATTTATTTCTGTGCGTGAATAAGATAATATCATATCTACATACATGTATAGCTCCACATCCTCCAAGAACAGCCTGAACTTGAACTGATTGAAAATCTGAACATCCCCGTGAGGTAGGCTGGAATAGGTGGTGAAGGTGCCAAAGTATGTGTGTGTTAATTAAAAGCAAAAAAGGGAGTGACTTCAGCAAGGAAAAGCCTAGATCTCCAGAAGCAGTGTGCTAATAGGATGTATCCTCTGGAAGCTTCTTTCAATGCTCATTTGCAGGAAGGTTTAGACTGAGGAGGAATCCATCAAAAACACCTCCTCAAGGCAGTGGAAATGTTGCTGGTATAATGGCGTTGACCCAGAAATCCTTATCTTCTTATTGGGGTATAATCCTGTTAGGATACAAAGGGTCTTGTTATTTTGCTGAAGTGCAGTCTATGCTCTTCATATAAAAGCATTGATACCTGCTAATTACTTTTCAGAATAAACGTGCAAGGTGGGTTCAGCTTGGAGATTTAAAAACCTGCATTTAGATACCTACATGGAAAGGCCCCCAGGTATGGTGGGTGTCCAGGGCTATAGACATCTAGGCCACAGGAATTATAGCCAGTAGCAAACTAGTCATATTTTCAGTGCTAATAAAATATTGATTCAGTTCACCACAGAATGAAGATCTGGGGTTGGATTCAACTACCTAACCACACAGGTCTAGTGTTGTTTGACAAGATCCGAAGTATCTACCTGGCACCTGCCACCTTTCCTGAAAACCACTATTTTCCCACAGGTGATGAGCTGTATCAGCCAGACCTGTATATGTGGCTTAGGTTCTGAAACATCTCAAATGGCACCAGACCCCTATTTAGGCTACCGAATCAAGCCATTTGGGTTCAATTTCAAGCAACTCAGTAGGTTGGACCCTCAGCTGGTAAAAGTTATACTGTACTTCAGAATATCCTATTGGTTTCAACCTCTGCAGTTGTAGTGAGTCAACCTGGCTGAACATCTAACAGTCCAATAGGAAGAGATTAATCCTGAAGATTAGCAACCATTGAAATCACTTATGGGGACATTCTTCTGTGAAGGATTTGCACTGGAAACATTACACCTGGAACAAAACTCAAGAGGTCTTCCTCATCTCCCAGCCCCACTTCCACTTCAATCAGGCCTAACAGGTTTCTTAATGATGTTCAGCGCTGGAGATCTGTCGTTGCCGTTCCTAGTCTACTCACCTTCAGTAGAAAGTGTTTCCTAAAGTGAGCGATCTTTCACCGAGGCAGTCACTCTTTTGTAAAATCATCGAGTGGTAGGTTGCCTCTGCACCCCTTATATTCCCGAATTCCCAAGTGGGCACTTCCTTAGCATCATTAATTGCATAACAGTGAACTTGTCCGCCTATTGTTGCTATGATTTGGGTTTCTTTAGCTCACTGTCTGACAGCTGTTATGTTGGCCTACAGTCAGGATCCCCATGCACTGATGCTGTTCAAATGCTTTGAAACTTGTTCTCTGGAGCCAACTCATTGCACTTTGGTCAATCACTAGGAACCTTTAAACCCTGGCAAGTCAATACATAATAAAACATGGAAGCTGGAAAAACTCAGAAAAAGACAAATCTGAGTCTTTCTGTTATTTTTAGCTAGGCTCTACCTGGCCACATCAATGGCTGAGTATCTGCCTGAACATCTTCTACTGGGATGAGTTAATGACATCATGACTGTCCGTTTCATGGAAACACAAAAGAACCTCCCCTAATTTTCCATGAATTCAGTACACGTGACTGGAAGTCACTGATGGTGGCAATGAACAGCACAGGCAAGCAACTGAGCAAAACTACTGTGAGAGTTAAAAGCACGAGGAGTACATTTTATCTTAAGCTAAAGCAGATTCCCCAAAAGCAACATTCCAATCCTCAAGGAAAGAAAAAATCTTGCTATCAGAAAAACTCCAGGCAGATTCATCAAAGTGAATTGTCTCCTTAAACACACATCTATCATGTACACATATTCATCTTCCGTCTGGACTTTCTCATAAATTGACACTTTGCAAGCCCTGCAGAGTCGCACTTCCTAATCAAAGAAATAGGAGCTGAGGTAGGTAAAAATGGCAGAATGAAAATGCCCTCAAGCCCTTCGGTTCTGCGGCACTTACTTTGAACAGCATTTCAGCAGCCCCCCATGGCATGATCCTGAGATAGTGAATGTGGGTGGGCATGGCCCAGCACGGCAGAAATTTCCCTGGCTCTTACACTCTGCGGTGTCAGCAAAAGTCAGGTCTGCATTACCTGTGGGAAGAAGAGCATATTAAAAACCTCTGTTTTCAGTCTAAAATGGTAAAGAGTAAATATGCAACAAGTCAAGTGTGGAGTTCTTTTGTTTTGTTTTGTTTTGTTTTTTAGGAAGATAGCGCTCATGAGAGTATACGTTCCTGGGGTCATCCGGTGCATAGCACTGTCCTGACTGCATCAGATTTTGCCTATCAGTTGATTGTTGCTTTTTCTTCGTCCTATACACAAACTTCTGTTCACACCCCGTTTTATTCTTCATAGCATTTACGTTGCATCTCACCTGGAGCAGCCTGGAAGAGAAGGAAGAGAACAGCAAAGAGCAGGTAGAGGATCCTCATGGCTATCACTCAGCTGTGGACTATGTGTCCCCGCAAAAAGACTCAAAGACCAATGGTGGATGAAGTTTGTTTGAGGAAGTGGCTGGGGAAGGTGTCTCGTATTTATACGGTTTGCAGGATCATGAAATGTTGATGTCTGAGTGCTCTGTCAATCATTAACTGCAACCAGTCTTCTGGAACATAGATTGATTATCCCTCCTACCTCAGGCTGCAATGAAATGTGCAACAAAAATGTTGCAATCTACAACAGCAAATTTCCAATAATCTGGTCAGCCATTTGTATAATCTGACCATCAGCCAAGTCTCACTGAGTTGCATGAGTTCTCACAGGTTTTGCAGGCCTCTATACAACACAAACATGAGGATGGGTCAGTCATACAACTTGGAAGTCGGGAGCTATCGACGTCTGCTCCCAGGACTGACCTTAGATCCTTTGTTCGCTGGCGAGTTATGTAACAGTTTGTCTCCATCTCCCTGCTCCTGTCTCTGGGGATATGACATCACAGGCAGATAAAAGCACTGGGAAACATTGGAGTTGATGTAATTTTTCTTTGTCATTTTTTAAACAGGTTTGGCACAAGATCTCCCACTCCTTTAATTTTCACTTATATCCCACCTTGACTGCTTTGCTTGGAATTTACTGGGGCCCCTACTAAGCCTGCAGAGGGACAAAAGCTGCCCTTGGATTATCAGCTGGGGTAATATCCAAAGGTATCATTGACTTCAGTGTATCCAGGACTTCCCTTTTGTTTTCCCTCTTATTTCCATGAAACTATGGGAGAATGGGCTGATTCCATAAGTCTATTAAGTTATATGAGTATTATGGGTGTGACTGCTGTTACAGTGAAGTGAAGGTGATTTTCAGTTTCAAAGTGAAATAGAGGTTCTGAATTCCTGGACAAGCTTTAAGTGGCTAACTTTAGCCCAAGGTGGGTAGTATTTCTCATGTCCCAGTGAAAACAGATAGGCTTCCAGGAGGTGATTCAGAGCAAAGACTTAACTCCAGCTGCAATGAATCAAGTCTTAGAGGAGCCTTTCCCAACACTTTATGGGGGATTTGCCCATGTCTAAAGACCGTTGTGAGAGATATCACTCCTCTTCCTCCAATTCTTCCCACTCTCCCCAACTGCAAGTGTTTTGTGAGTGTTTGGTAGAGCTGTATTTGCAGTTTCAGAGATGCAGGCCTGTCATCTGTTTTAATAATACTGAGATTGAGTGAAATAGTTGGGCAGATAGGATGCTTAAAAGTGCGAGGTCTTCTTGGGCTTCACTTCAGAGCGTCTTCCCAGTGGCTGTAAATTGTTTGAGAACCACTAGATAGAGGACGATAACATTGAAAGCGCCTCTTAATGAAATCCTGAGCTTGTAGATGTCAAACACTGCAATAGCTCTTGTACCCATAGGACTCTTCTTTTTGTCCAGATACCATCATACATAACCAATAAGTTAATCTCTGTCAAAACCTAGCCATTTCTGTAGTTCCTACATCTGTCATTCTGGTTCAGCAGTTTGCTTCCTTATTACCTCATTTACTAGATTTAACTGCAAGTTAATGGCATTTTTGTTCTAAGAATTATTAATAGGATGAAGACATTACTGATATTTATGTTTAACCTAATGGTAACAGTCAAGCTTAAGCAGCTAAAAGGAAGTAGCAGCAAGGTGAGTTACCTAAGCACTTACGCTGGGAATATCACTATGATAAATATTTATTTCCATCTTCTAGCTTTTTAAAGTGTCCCTTGATGAAGTTTATACTAAGGAGGAGTCAAGTTTTCCACAAAGAAAACCAGAATGTGACAGTGGGGAAGGTAGCGACTACTCTCTGCTACTATGTGCAGTATTTGAACCAGCTCCACTCACTTTCAGGGCTGTTACCATCCATGGCACAGACTAACTCTCTTAATAGAGTCAAATGGCTTAAATCTCAGTGTTGTAAATTGTAGCCTTCATGGATCTTGCCCAACAGCCTTATTTCTTTCTGAAGCAGCACTCTTGGAAAGTGAGCAACCCTTGAAGCCTGCTAGCATGAGTAGCCTGAAAATCTCTTCCAGAGCAATAGGAAAATTCCATGACCCTGGTTCCCAGCAAAAAATAAAGACAGGCACAAACCGGTTGTTTAAAACCAGGCCAAACCTGTATAAAGTGCCTGAAGAGCAGAGCCATGTGTGCAGCGCAGAGGTGACCTGAGGCTGGAACATGATGGTGTGTACACAGAGCTATGCCCCACAGCAGCCACGACCAGGATTGAGGCTCTCCTGCAGAGATTTCTGGTGAATGTTAACTTCCAGACATGAGCTGGGAATACAAGGGGATGTAGGTACTTACCCTAGAGAAATCGGGCTCTCTCAGTAATAGCTTTTGGAGGACTTTACTTAAAATCTTATGCAAGAATATTAAAGTGCAAATTAAAAGACAAAGAACTCCATCAAATAATTAATAGTAAATGAGAGACAGGGAAGAAACACATGACACTCGAATGATTTTTAATTCTGTCTTTGTGATCATGAAAGGATGGCCACCCAGTCCCAGTAGAAGCTCCCTTAGCTGTGCTTCAGTGACTAAGTGCAAAAGAAGGTCTTGGTACACCAGCAGAAAGAGATCTCTGCATGATCCACGAAGGGAGCAGTATCTCAGGATGATACTCCTTTCATTCCCCTCTACTTAATAATAGGAAGTTTTGTTAACCTATGATGGATAAATAGATATTTATATTTTGATGCTTTGAATCCAATTTTGTTGAATTTTGCCCTAGAAGTACAGCTTTCTAAAGGTAAATTACAACCAAAATCTAAAATGCTGAGTGGCCATCCCTTGGAAACATCATCCTCTCTCAATAATCAAGAGCGCAGAGTGACTGAGTAGATTTCACAGTCTTCTGCAAAGTAGACATTTTTCTTTTCTTCTACTCTTGGTTAACTAACTACCTCTAGCTAAAAGTAGTGCATAATGAGATTCATATACCTGGTGCTGTTTGCTTTTCAGGTCTACCTTTTCTCAAAGAAGCTCTCTTAAGCACAACTTAACAGTTAATGACTAATAAATCATCAAGATGCAGTATATAAGAACTGTTATGCTTCTGGGAATGGTTATCTATAGGGTGTACATGTATTTGGACACTGGTAAGACTTGATTCTGCCATTCTAACTACGAGTACGTATTTAAAGCCACATAGGCACATGACTAGCCAGCAAAGCACATGCTTACACCCCACTGAAATCAAATTAAAGTTAGCACACGCTTCAACATTCTCCTGAATGAGAACTGATGAGTAATAGTGGTACAAACCCTTACAATACATGCAGAGCGAATTATGTTTGCAGTGCTTCATCTTCCATTCACCATAAATAACATAAGTTAATTAATTATGATAACACTCTGTTCTTCAGTTGTGCCTTTTATCTGAAGCTTTCAAGACTTTGCCAAAGGAACAGAAGAGGAAGCTGGAGAACCTCTCTGTATGTAAGGTTCACGGACAAAGTGCTGAGATTTGGGAACCTAATCACCAATCACCTATTTGCAGCTTGGCTTCCCTTGGTTTCTTTGATCTCAGTCGCATGTATCCTGATGTTGCAATCTGCACAGTGAGTCAACATTGAGCAGACCTGTACATCACGACACTGAAAATGGGCATAGCCTCCCACGGTTCTTGCTATCACTCCCTAAATTAACCACTGTTTTGGTTTTGAAGTGAGGATGAAGGCTTTTAAACAAGGCAACTACAGCAGTGCTGTAAGGATCCCTGTGGCTGAAAGTCTGCTGAGATGTTGATCACACAGAGAGGCTTTAGCAGCAGACTGTTTCTATTGAACAAGCTCCAGGTGATTATTAAATGATAGGGGTTGCTATTCATCCTGATGCAGAGCTATTTGTAGCCCTCTGGGAAGCAGATTATTCTTCCTTAGGTCAGTACCACAGGCAAAGCCTGGGTGTTACAATCCTGCAATCAATTACACAATCGATTTCCGATGAACTAATCAGTGGATTGCATAATATGCACAGGGGCTGAAGGGATATGCAATATTTGCCCTCTACCACATGATGGGCTGTGTCCACTGGGGAATGGAAGACAAGAGAGGCAGTGCCTGGCTGAGGGCCAAGAGCTCTTTTCTTGTGCCTTCATCACCAAAATATTTTCTTCTCAGTTGCTAGCTTAAGACAACACGTTACTGTGCAAAACCGTAGCCCCAGGCAAAGCAGAGACGACTTTTATCTCTGCTGCTAGTTACATTAAATCGGTACCTGCCATGGAAGTACGGTGATAGACACAGTGGCGGCTATGGTTGAGTGAGAAATGGGGAGTGCTGACTCTGGGGTGCTGGGTTGTGGGACTGCAGCTAATTTCAGTTTCATTTCTTGCAGGAACTATCCCTTTTGTGGGTTAAAAGCCCTCAGGATGGGACCTGGCTACCTCTTAGAGGACGGAGACAGTAAGGGTCAGCCGGTCTAGCTAGTCCACCCAGGATCTTCTTTGTTGCATATATTCCTCAAGGAGGTATTCCCCTAAATACCTCCTTAAGATAAGGATAGATAAGCATCTATCAGGTCAGCCTCTGGAATTACCCTGTAAATCTGCCTTCTGCCTCCTTATTTCATCACCCCATCCACTGACAGTGCTCACAGATCACTCTGGCCTCTCCTTTTCTCCTGGTCCCTGCTCCTATTCCTCCCACGGGCCTGGCCATGCTGGGGGATGAAGTCTGGCCTAATCTTAGCTGGGAGCGGGATTGCTACAGCAGCATCTGTAGAAGCCTGTCGGAAAGAATCACTTAAATGGAAAAGAAAGCCACTGAGCTGTTAACTTTTTAACTCTCTTGTTCACAGACATCCTGTTTGATTTTCGTCTGCTGAAGTTGACAAAATCTCAAGACTGTTTGCAGTGACTCAGCCCCGTTGCCGTGGCGGGTCACTACCCTTCTGCATAAAGGTCTCTGCAGAGCCACCCACGCCTAATAGCACCTGCTCCTCCTTGCATGACAGCTTTGAGAAACCATGCTTTTAATGGTTGCACATAACCCCCGCCTCGTAGCATGGGATTCCTCCTGGGTAATGAGCCCACACACTGCCAGGCAAACGACCTTCAGAAAGGCCAAGACTTGCTAGCGCCAATCAGGGCTGCATTTCACAAGAGTACAGATTTCACACCCACACCTTTGCAGGGGGTTTAAAACACAGTTCCACCTACCCTTCACCCTCATCCCCAACCCTTCAAAGGGTCACTGCATCCAGTTTTGTGGGTGTTGGTACAAAGACCACACGTAAAAGTTTGGCTTTGGTAAAGAATTACAAAAAAATAGAAAAAAGAAAAAAAAAACATAACTCCTCCTCACAGTAAAATTGTATTACCTCTTCACAGGCATGCCCCACAGATCACTACTTTTCAGGTACGACTCGTGAAGTAGAATCCTCTAGGCTACTTACTCAGATAACCTGAAGCTGACTGTGAATATGTACTTACTTGACCTTACAATCTGGGATCTCTTTTCCATCCCACCCCTCCACTGGGTTGAGGTAGAAGGATAGATAATGTACAGGGAAACGCTGTCAAACAAATGATACCCTAACAGGCACTGATGATATTTAGCGGTGGGCAGTAGGGGAGCCAGTCCAACAGATGCTCAGATATGGGTTGCCGGAGGAAGGAAAAGGAAGAACTGTGTTAACTACGCAGCTAAACGTGACAGAGGCTGTTCATAGAGCAACTGGCATGGCTGGGCCTGCTGTCTCATCCTCCAAAACAAGGTGGTTGAATTCAGACTACCTATTGAAAATTGTCCCTGGCCATGCCCAGGGATTGTTTGGGTCAGTGCTTGTTGCCTGAGGCCCAAATTGTGCCCAGGTTAGTGATACAAGCTAATAGTACACCCAGCCACATCCCTGTACCTCTGCCCTTGCACTGTTTGGTTTGCCAGCACAGATATGATTCTGCCCCAGGAAATTTTGCCATGGAAGTTCTTACAGAAAAGCGCAGATTGAGACTTTTTCCTCTTTCTTTCCACTCCACTCATCTTCTGTTTCCCTGACATCAAAACCCTGATCAGTTATAATGGTATTTTATTCAGGCCAGCTGTTGAGCTGTTGAAATAAGTAAGGGAAATCATATACCACTATAAAGGATGTAGGTTTTATGTAGTGATATGTTTGCAACAATAGTTTTTAGTATAGTACTTTCAGAACCATAAAGCTGCTTCAAAGAGCAGAATCAGTGTTGCTCTTTTGGATCCTCCCTGTGCATTTTTCTTGATCACAGCACTGTCTTCAGATCACCTCTTTACAGTATGGTGAAAGAAAGCTGCAGGACCCAACCTTTCTTTCCTCAGAAGGTAGGAAGGAAGCTACAGGACCAAATCCCATTTGGCAGATAGTTCCTATTTTTAAATAAGCATCAAAATCCTGGGCAGTCATTCATATAAAGGAAAGAAGATTCAGCAGAATTTCCATGCAGAACAGACTGAGAAGCAGTTTCTCATTCTCCACTGCTACAAATCAGCAGTCTGTCCCAGCTGACAGGTCTATCAGGTTGGGGAATCAAAGTTAACCAGATCTGATGCGTGTCCTCCGCCTTTCTCCAGCTATATAAAGCAGGGACCTCACTCTGGTGGGAAATGGAAAACCAGTGGATTTTGCCTGTTAATTTCCTGATGGAAATGTATAAATAAATTTATTGTAGGGTGGAATAGCAAGGTTTTTTTTTTTTTTTATATACAGATCTTTCATGTCTTGTTAATCATGGTTTGATTTGCATTGGAATTCAGTATTCTCTGTTGTACCTTGTACCTCCCTGCTGGTACCTCCACGGGCTCTGTCCTAGTGGAAAGTCACCAGATGAAAAGGCAAGTAGAGGCACAGAAAGAAAGAAGCAGAAGAGGGGAGAGCAGCCAGGGATCTGCTGAGTCTTGTCAGGGCATTGCACATGATTCAGTTTTAGCTGAACTTGCCTTCCTTGGTAAATGTGTAACTAGTTGCTGCTTACTGCAAATTTACAGGATTTGGGCCAGCAGTAAGAGTAGTGCCCGAGTTTGTCTGGCAGCTGTGGAAGAATACCAACATATATCTTGGTTTCCTTTCATCTCCTCCTGATCACTGAGAAAAATAGCTCACAATTCTCCTTGTGGCAGTGTGTACATTCAAGATCAGTTGGGAAAATCCACAGGAAAACTCTCTGGAAGGCTGGTAAATATACAAAAATCTCATCTCTGGAAGCATGTGTCAGTCAGAGGAAGCTAAGAGAGTGTATCAAGGAAAATGTGACTGTATGCTTGTCTTAGTCTTAACCTTCTCCCTGGACACTTGGGCCACTGTAAGAGACAGGATCCTAGACCAGAGGAACTTTCCCAAGCTTCTGCACAACTTTTCCCAAGACTTGCCTAAGACTGCATAGAGGTTTGGTCAGGCAGCACCTGTCAGGGATGGCATGGTGAAGCGCGTCTGGAGCCTCTGAAGACGCAAGTTTGATTCCCTGCTTTGGCAACTTGTTCCCAAGAAAGTCTTTCCATTCCTACATTAGTAAAACCAGCAAATCATTTTCCCTCCCTCTCTCACAGGAGTTTTGTAAGAATTAATGTATCAATCGTGACGATGCTCTGCGGTCACGGGGTGGGGGCTGCTTGTGCATCTGAGGTGCTGCAAGGAACCCTTTATATAGTATTATGCCAACGTGTGACCCTGCAGCCGCCCTGGGCCGGGAGAATGATGTGCTGGACAGGGCCATACACACCAGCCCAGTCCCGACCCTTGCTCACTTGGGAGAAATTCACAAGTTCTTCACAGCAAAAATAAGTCAGATGAAATGTCTGGCACACTTCTGGGGCTTTGAAAATGAAACAAATACTAATAAAGCAGGGAGCAGTGTTGGATGGGAAGAACACCTATCTGCAGACTGATGAGCTCTGACTTGTATCCCTTCTATTTAAATATTTATTCACTTTAAAAATTTATTCTTGATTGCATTTTACCACCAGCATCAGCATCTGTTTTTACTTCAGTACCTGTGTTTCTTCCAGCTCTTCTTAGTAGGTTTAGTTCTGACATTCATTCAGCTTCTGAGGAGACAACCTGGCCTTCCTTCTGGACTATACCTGCGTTCTGCACCTGGAATAGCAGGTGAAAATAGCGAAGAGAGATAAAAATACCTCATTATGAATGTAGGCCTTGAACCCGATTCCACAAAGAGATTTGCAGATTTGATTGGAACAATGGAATAAAGGAGTTTGGCAGTTTGGGCTCTTAGAAAAACTATTTAAGAGAAAGGTGGAACCGTGAGTGTGCGTGTGTGTGTGTGCACGTGTGTGTGTGCGTGTTCAGGTTTGGGTATTGCAACACTCGAGAGGTAGAGATAAGAAATTGCTTCCAGCTCTTTTTATTTTTGTTTTGTCCTGACATTTTTCCAAGGAAATATTTACCTCTGGATTCTTGAATGATAATCCACCTCATTTCATACTTAGTTTGTGGTCTGCTCACTGTGGGATTAAGTACACTAGAATGAACACCCCGGCCTATCTTTTTATTATTCATTTGTGGGCCTGCTTTCTATGAATATATCTGGTCCTTTTTGACTTTGCTGGCACTGGCTGCCTCCACAGCCTGCCATGGTAGTAAAGTTCAGAAATTTGCTGTCTGCAGTACGAAAAAAAGGATTTTAAAATCTGTTTTAAATTGAGCTCCTTCTAGTTTCCCTGAGTGTCCTCAGTTCTTTTACTGTGAGATTTGGTCAGCGTCAGTTCTGAATTCACCATATCCACTCCCTTCATGATTTTGCAAACCTTAGTGCTACCCCCCCACACCTTGTTCTTTCCAAAACGACAAGTCCTGGACTCTAGTGTCTCCCCTCAAGACAGCTGCTCCATCACCTTCATCATTCTAGTTACCCTTCTCTGCACCTTCTCCAACTCCAGGATGTCCTTCATGACATGCAGAGACTGAATGCATGAAATCCACATGGATTTCTAATCCTTAGAAATCCATATGGACCTGGCAACCATGGCACAGGACTTCAGGAAACCTGCAGTCTTCTGAGGTGGTCACTGGAGACGAGGCAAGGTAACCCAGGGCATTTTAGATGTGTGTGGGTCTCTGAATCATGTCCTTAGATAATAGAGGCACTGAAGACTAAAAGTGCTTAAAAATGTCAAATTGAGTCAGAATTCAGTCTGCAATTACAATATGCAAATTTAGGTGTGGGTTGGTGATTCAGCTCCCCCTGCAGCAGACACCTGTACATGAGCAGATAGATAAACCAGGCCCTGAACTCCCCTGAACTCCCCTGACTGTGCTGAACTACAGACTTGATAGGGGCTCTGTTTATGAGAGTTCACTGCATCGTAGCTGGTTGAAGGTCAGAGCAAATTGATGAGGAGGCTATGACATCTTACCAAAAAAAAGGGCCATTTGTACTTTCTTTGGCCTCTTAGCAAAGGTGAATTTGCACTGACTTGAATTATCATTGTTTTTTCTCTGAAAATCCTCCTGTAAGCATTAGAGAGCTCAATTCACTCCAGAAGCAGGTTAATTTATTTTCCTTTTTTTTTTTTTTAATTTAAAGGGAGAATTAAAAAAAAAAACCCTAAAACTATACACTTATGATTTTTTTTTTTCCACAGCTGCTGGTGTATAAAGAGTATATTGCATACATGATAGGAGATGGTAATTCCAGTCATGGTTTCTTCGGGTGCAGAATAAAGAGTCCAACATGATTGAAATAAAGCTGCAGAGTAATAGGTCCATGTACTGCATGGAAGTACAAACACAGCCTTGTTGCTGTATATATGCGCTTCCAAACACATCATACCCCAGAACATTTTACGTGAAAACCCATGTTTATGGATGTACATCTTTGTTAGTGACAGAATAAAGACATGAATATCCAAGATACTTTGTTTGAAAATCTGCAAGAGTTGTCAGAATCACTGAAATAAAATATGTGTCTGTGAGTAATAATCAATTCAGACCTATTTCTGTAGATTTGAGCCTTAAAGTTCTTTTTATTAACTGCTTCTACTCAGAGAGTGTCACTGCCAGTTCTTCAGGAAAAGTTTGACTAGTTCTGTAGGTGGGAGTGACAAACAGCCAAACACTGCTCTTCCTACCTTATCATATTATAAGGTGATATTTTTAGTAAAACCTCATACATGCATTCACTCTACCCAATAGCATTTACAGTTTGTTTTTTTCCTTTGTATATTCTATCTGAGTTCCTTTTTCATTCTCAGTCATAAAATAAACTGATGTTTCAGATCATTTGTCTCTTTTTCAAGTGATTTTCTGCTGTAAAAGCCTTTGCAGAAATGGTTGCTTCTAAAGTTCTCAGTTTTGGCATATCCTAGCAAACATCCCCTCCACCAGAATCTCCTGATCAGGAAACATTCCTCTGCAGAAGACACAGGCAGAGTGTTTTCGGATATTATCTTATTACTTGTCTTACCTGCACAGTCTAAACAGAAAATTAAGCCTTAGAAATGCGGGAAGGGGCCTCTCAGATAATGAAAATGGAAGCTTTTTTTCTGATTCCTATTGATTTGAACGAAAATAAGTTCATAAATAATTTCATGAAAAACAAGGGGGTTTTAGTGTTACAGGCATCTTGTTGCAGTTCTATTCCCTCAAAAGGAGGAATAATTATTGTTTCCCCTATTAGTTTCCCTAGGAGTGCTGGGTATCATCTGGGACTCCGTTGTGATAGGCAGTGAAGAAGTGCAAACACAAGCTGTGGTCTCTGCCCTGCTGGGCCCCTGAGTTACACCCCAGTTCGACGCTTATTAACTGCATGCAAAGACAGGAAGGAAAGAGAAAAGCCCCTCAAACCATAATTTGCTGCCACCTTAGACTCATATCCAAGTGAACTTTTAAAATTTAAAATAAAAGCAAAGCTTCTGAAACAGAACCAAATTGCTTTGTGGCTTTTGGCTGCCCGTTTTGAAAATCCACAGGAAAAACGAGCACTCGGTTCTGTCTGCAAATCCAGTCAGCTCCTCAACCTCTGAATGCCAAGCCTCTAAATCCAAGCGCTGCTTTGGAAAAATGTTGAGCACTGCGGATGATAGGCAGTTCTCAGAGCAGTGAGAGGAGCGAGTTTTCTCTCTTGCACACAGAGGTTCCCAGGGTCCTCTTGTCTCTGGGCTGCGTATAATACAGAGAGGGCTCTGCCATTGCTGGCATTTCTAGCTGCTGCTTCTGCACGAGCAACGAGAGTAACTGTAGCAGACAGATGAAATACTCATGCATTATGCTGTGACACAGAGTTAAACAGAACTTTTATTTAACTCAATCGGTTACTCCAAAAGCATCATTTGCATGCTGTTACTCACCTTCATTGCCAGTGCTAACATGCTGTTTATGTTGCTCAGCAGCAGGGGATGAAAGTCCCACAGGATCCAGTATTTGTCTGAAACCCTAAACAGCTCATCGGCTGGCAGGTTCCCCCTTGGAGGTTGCACATGGCAGTGGAAATTCTGCTTTTAAGGATGATATTTTCTGCTAGAGGAAAGCGGATTTAAACAAACTTCACAGCACCCAGGACAGGAGAACAGGATTTGTTAAGAAAATTGTCTGTTGCATTACTGCAGGGTACAGAAAAATCAGTGATGCCATCAGGAAGCTGCCAAAACAGCAAGCTACTTGTGAAAGTGTTCAGATAGAAGAAAGACCTGTGTTTGTCAGTTCAGCATTTCACCATTGTGCCTGTATCACCTACTCATGACCCTAGTGCAGGTGTACAGCATCGCTTTAGAAGCATTTCAGAGTTAATTTGCTTGATGTGTTTGGTACATTTCTAGATGTTTGAAATCCAGATAACTAGCATGAAGTCAAGGAGGTGAAACGCACCTAAGGGACAGTGATTCCCAGGGCCCTGTGATACACTGCATTCCCCCCGCCCTTCGAATTACATGGCAGCATATTTATAAATACACATATTTTTGCTTCTTATCAGTGATGTCCTGATCTTCTGTTTTTATCAGCAAGCCTGAATTTTAGGTGTCATCCTGAATAACTTCTTTGGCTTTCAAATGGAAAAATCAGAAGAAAAGAATGAAAAGAAAATAAAAGGCCTTCATGGTGCCTCCTCAGAGTCACAGCAGAGAAGGGATGCACTCACAGCAGAGAAACTTGACCAAGACAGAGTGACTTGAAATGGAGTAAGGAAGCAAATGAGCCCCAGCTTTTATGAGAGGCCTTTTAGGGCAGAGCAATGTATGTTGATGGTGGGGCTGGGAAATTCCTCTGAACTCCAGTTGTTACTGTTCTGCTCATGGATCAGCCCATGTGATGGCATCTTTTCTGTTTACTTCGCTTCTGTGCTACTAAACCCTCTTGCTCCCTGCTTGTTTGACAATATGTTGTCAAAGACTAATTGTGTCTGGTTATCACTTTCCAGGACAGAAATCACAGGAACATTTCAGCTCCTCTGCAGTGAGGCAGGTGCTCTTTCCTTTGAAAATTCCCCCCCCCCCATCCAAAGCTAGAATGATACAGAGTGGTGAGACCGATCTGGGGTCCTTTCATACCCCTGATAGCAATGTAGTATTAGAGCCACAGCAGCTTTTGAAAAAATTAGTTTTAATTTGCTTTTTGGGAGGGTGTTAACCCTTCCCCATTCCTTAAGTCAAACAGTTCCCAAGAAAAAAAAAAATTGTGTCCATGTCTTATTAAAGGTATATATGCACGTTGCACAGGTGCCTACACAACTGGTTATAGTAGGTCTTTTTGAGCTGCTAGAGCTGCAAAATAATCACAAATCTAGAATTCCAGCTGAATTATTTCTGTATGCAGTGCGCCTATGCACAGGGAAAATTCAGGAGTTTTATTCTTGTTTTTTGAATGTTATGTTGAATGCTTCAGTCTGTGGCTACTGCGGAGTAGTTCACCATGGGAACAGGAGTCCTTACAGGTCTGCCAGGTATTGGATGGGTAGAGGCACCTGGAAATCTTGGGACACTATAAGCAAGGGAGAGAGAGAGATAAAGAAAGGCTGAGAAAGAAGAAAGTAAAGTTAAATTAAGAAATCAAATATCTGATCTATACCATTATTGGCTATGATCTTTATTAATATATTTGTACTTTCTCTCCTCCTAGCTGAGAACTGGTGTTTGCTTTCCTAGTTCCTTTGAGTCTCACATGAGTAAATAAAGAAAACAGCTGCTGAAGGAAAAGGAAAAGCAATAGTTATGGAGGTGGAGCTACTAGCTATGAAAAAGAGGAGCACAAAGCCTTCTGTGGTGTCTTTACCTTGATCTACACTCAGAGTATTTTTAGGGTTGGCCATGGGTTTTCCAGGACTGGCCACAGCAGCAGTAAAATCAGACTTTCATGAAAATATCTAGCATACGAAAAGAACACTTTCTTCATGCTAGATATGACACTTGGCATAGCCGTAAGGATTGAATGTATTTGACATGGTTTTGGGTCTCACCTGCATCCAGTGGCCAACCCAGAAGGGCGCAGATTTCCAGTTGATTCTAGGTCATATCTGGCAGTCCTGTGCAGATATTTCAGATGTTCAAAGTCAATTGATTCACTTCCTTCATCTCCCCTTAGAGACAAGATGTCCCCAGCCTGCAGCGCTGGGAGAGAAGCCTCTGGCAGAAGGTGGCTCCAAAACTTGCCTGTTTCTGAGCTTCATTCCTCACATTAAAAAAATTTTACACAACCCTAAACTAGATCTCTTTTGCTTCAAATGGAGCTGATTACCTTGGCACCCAATCTGGGAACAGTTTTTCTCTGTATTACTAACCTGAAGGAACGAAAGGAGGACTCAGGTTCTATAGCCATCAAAGACAGAGGGATTTTAAGTGAGGGATTTGCTCATGTTGCTTAATCTCAGATTTGTTTTTGCTATATCTTTCCTCACTATCTGTGTGTGAGAACGGCAATTAATACTGCTCACTTTACCCAGTTTGATGAGAACTGGGCAACTGAACTTTGGGTGTCAGAGGAGCTTTTATCCCTGTAACCTCCTCTTTGGTGATCAATTATGTTGCCCCTTCAAGTCAGCCTTTTTCATCAACCCCGGTCATTCCCCCCCACCACAAACAAAGGGCTCTTTATCCCTAAAAGGGCCCAGCAGAACAAAAATGACCATATTTTGATCTCTAACAGAGAGATCTGACCTTGTCCTCAGCTTGGATGCTAAGTTCTGAGTCGAGAGGCTAGAGGAAAATGAAAATAAAACTTTAGCTATAGTGAATTCATGGGATCATGCCAGGAGCAAGCACAGCCCTGTGACACAAAGAGGGCACAGATATTTATACAGTCATGACAAAATCCTTACTACCTGACAATATATGTTAAGTATCATTGTCACCAGACACAGAATATCTAGAGTTTAACACAATCTAGTGCTGGGAACAGAGGTCTCAACTCAGGAAAGCTGGGCATGAGCTCACAGGCATCAAGTCCACCTCTGGTCAAGGTAGTTGCATATCAATATTTAGAATAAATTGCTTTGTATAATACACCTCAGTAGAACTGATCAACATTTTTTTGAGAACTGGATTTTGATCAGAAAATGAAGATTAATCTGAAATAGAATTTGTTACAAGGATTTACCACATTCATGGAACGTTTGTAAGTCTTTCTCCCTCACTCTTTTGCACCTGATACTGCTTCAAGGAATTCCTTAGTCCTGCAAGATGGAAAGTTTTAACTGGAAATATTCAAAGATCCTCAAAATTATGAATTAATTTGATTATTAAGTAAACTTATAACTCCTTCTCTTGCATGGAAGAGATCAAGTTCTATTCTGCGGTAAATTATCCCCTTAAATAAACCTCATCACCAATCAGTTCTTGTCTATATCATGACTGAAGTCATTCCTGTTTTTAAAAATAAAATTTATAAAGTCTTAAATTCAGCTCATTGCAGAGTGAGAATAATAAGTAAACCCCAGTATTTTTATGAAATGCAAAAACTGTTCCTACTGACTCCTGTGAAATAATGCCTCTTACCAGGTACTACTCAGTCGAGAGAATATTTAGTAAACAGCAAAGCACACCAGCATCCATGCCAGGAATGTGCATTTGAGATAGAAAGAGGAACTCTTTGGAACTTATTAATTACTCTCTGAACTTCTTCTACTCTCATATATGAAGTCTCCTCTGGTGCCTCTTATGGGAGAAAAATAAATACTTAAACATATACTGATATGAACTTTAGTCTTGGTGCACTAGCACTCAAAGAAAAGCATCCAGCCACCTGCACTGTGTTGTACTGTTCACTGGTGGAAGGTCTGCAAAAGGAAGTACTGACTTTCTTTCCATTCAGAGAAGTCAAAGGGATGCAAAATCAAACTGTAGCGACAAGGTGGTGGCATAAATCTTCCCACTGGCTCATATCAGATATCAGGGCTGTGTGAATGCACTCATTAGGTTTGGCACAAACAGACACCAGCTACATCATCTCCACACAACATACCTACGTGCACCTAGCACACAGCAAGGAGCAGTGTTCCTCAACCCCTGTCCACCTTTAGGCATTTTCCTTTCTTACTTGTTTTTGGTGGAGCCCAGGACATAAAACAACGGTGAGGTAGCGACATCTGGAGGGCAGCCCATGATGGAAATCTTCTGCTTCTGCTTAACCCATCAGGCACAAGCCAGTGGTTCTGGGACACGGGATAGGGGCTCTCACACCAAGGTTTGTCAGATAAATGAAAATCGGAGTCCCTGAAGGGCTCATACTTAATCTTTAGGCATAAGGCTAGGAACAGTGGAAACACTCTAATGGACCTTGCGTCCTCAGTTCATCAGATTCCTCTGTCTTCTTGGGATTCACATGTCTAAATCCATACTGATAGATTAGACAGTGCAAGGAAAAACTTCTGGTCACTATATCTTCATGGTTTGTGCGGATTGACTGCTGTCCCTGACCTGTCTTTGACTTAGGCCAGCTGGCACTGACACAAGCAATTTCCAGGAAGAGTCTGAGAGTCAGCACAGCGAAGGGACAATTCCCAACAGGCGGGCTGGATGCAGACATGCTATTTTAGAGCTAGAAATGTTAAATTGTATATAGGCAACATGCGAAGGCAGTGCCAGTTCTTTGACCGCAAGTCCGAAGAATGGACACGACACACTTCTGATTAGTAACATGGAACCGGACTCGAATTGTTGTAGGACGCATCTCCTTGCTGACAAGTGCTTTTGAGCATGCAAACAATTTGTCCTGTTGGTCTCAGGGCCTGGTGAGGAGCAGTGCCCGTGCTGATTGCTCCCCCGTCCCCCAAAGGCAGCTGGGCAGCAAGGACTGGTAGTGGCCTCCAGTCATTTGGCTGTGCTGGTGGGTCAGAGAAGACGTCTCAGTGCTGCACTGGCGGGTTGCAGGAGACCCAGCTGTGATTCTCAGACAGTGCAGAGCTTGGGGCAGCCCTGGGGCTCTCTGGATCTGTGTGACCCAGCCATGGGGCAAGCAGAGGCCAAGGGCTGTTTGTTTTCTCCTCTGCCTCTATCCCCCGAGACACTTGTGGATGGTGACAAGCTACCTACGGGCAGACAGCGGTTCTTCCATGGCTGGTTGGTCAGACAGGGCAGCCCCTGGAGTGCCAGACTGGCAAGGGCCGGGAGTGCAATAGATAACGTGCCATACGACATCTTAGGAGACTGCACACCGGACTCCTGCTTGGCTTTGATGACAGTGCCCTGCCCTCACCTGAGTTTTTTTCCATCTCCCTTTATAGGGACGTAGAAGCCCTGATCTGGAGTCAGTTGCACTTGCCCTTGCACCACAGGGCCAGGGCCAAGAGAAGCATTGCCTGGGCTTGGCACCATGGCCTGAGCAGCTGGGCTGTCCCGGCACCACAGGCCAGTGCTGCTACTATCTGCCATGGCCCTATGTCAGGGGAACTCTTCAGCCTCCCCTGCGGGTCTGGGCAGAGGGAAGGCTGAAACTCTCCAGATACAGTCTTTCCACCACCAGCCCAGCAAGGAAAGACGTCTCTGCTATGGCTCACCCGCTGCACTCCACCAGCAACGCGGGGTATGGAGTGAGAGGGCAAAACAGGCTACCCTTGGGACACCTATCCCACAGCACTACCATCCTGCAGGAGGAGGAAATCCTGACCCTGATGTGATTTGGGCACACAACCTGTGGATGTGGAGTCAGATGTGCTACCGTTGCGCCATAGGGTCAGAGACAGGGCGGGCATGTTGCCTAAGCACGACCCCGGAGCTTTAGCTTTTATGGCCAAGGGACACTCTTGGAGGAAAGAAGATTTTGAACGATCTAACAAAGAAGTGGGATCATCTTTGCCAGATGCCTTGCTAAGCCTCCAAGGAGGGCTTTAAATGAGGTTCTCTGGAGGAAGGAGACCAAAGCCCGAAACGAAGTGGAGCAACGGAGCACAGGGAGGAAGTACCTTGGGGATACCGTGACGAGGAGGCTTTTATACTTCTCCTAACTGGGGGAGAAGTGTCTGGGCACGACTGCAAACAGTGTCAGAAGCAAGCAGAAGGAATCAGAAGTCCAGCTGCAAAGACAGAGACATTAGGGCATAGCTCATGCGATTAGATCACCCTGCCCACAGCTGGGCACCGTAGCTCCAGATGTCCCGCCCTGGCCCCAACCCTTTGTTGGCCAGGAATCACAGCTGCAGTGCAGACAAGATGTCCCTCTGATGCCACAGTGCAGTGAGGGGCTAGGGGCTGGGATGGATTTGGGCAGGAGGGACAAGGAGGGGAGATCATCTTCCCCCACCTCCACTGCCAAACCACCGCGGCAGCCCATTGAAAGCCTCACAGCTGGGCACCAGGCTGCCCACGGGCTGGGGCCAGTGGCGCAATGGACAACGCGCCTGACTACGGATCAGGAGACTGCAGGTTCGACTCCTGCCTGGCTCGGCCTTTTCCTGATCACGGCCTGGCTGTGCTGGGCAGCACAGTGACAGTGCCCTGCTTTCTCTTTGGTGGCAAGCATGGCCTGGCGTTTCTCCCAACCCTCTGGTGGAGACCTACGTGCTGAGAGGGACGGAAGAACTGGTAGGGGATGTGCAGGCTTTGGCTGCAGGGAGCTTTTTCAGGGGGGAGCGGGAAATCCTGAGGGAAGTGGGGAAGATGAGTAGCAGAATGGCAACCCTGGACTTCAGGAGAGCTGAGCTGGGCTTCTCCGAGGGACAATGGCGGAGAGTCGAGTTGGCTGAGCAGGGGACTCTTGTCTGTGCCCCAGCACAAGAAGGGCAGGCCACCACGGGGAAAGCACCCACCACCGCCACTGCTGTGGGCAGAAACAGAGTGAGCCACGCAGGAGATGAGCCTGCACCCTCCTGATCCATAGTCAGGTTTGTTGGCTCTTGCAACAGTGGCCTTGGCCCCCAAACAGCCTGGCACCCCCCCCCCCCCCGGTAGCAGGGGTTCCTGTAGCTCGTCAAGGTGGACTGGCGGCAAAACGTAGCACGGATTTACCTTTAATCTCCTGACCTTGCCTGTGACTGCTTTCCCCTCCCCCACAGCTTTGTTCCTTCTGGGTGCCAGTACCCTGGTAGAAGCAGCTCCCGTGACATGCCGCTTGTTCTGAAACAGAACAAGATTGCAAGCGCAGGAGTGGGAAATGCAATGATCAGGCCACCGAGGGAGACCACCCCTCTTCTCTCTCCACAGAGGTCTTGGCACACTCTAGCGCACTACACAGCGCAGCACTACGGGGCCTGTCCCGGAGGAAACAGGGTGCTGAGCATGGTGCCTTCCCCTGAGGGTGCTGGCCACCACATCCTGGGGAGAAGCCCCACTCACCTGGCAGATGCTCAGTGCCTGCCTCAGGCCCTGTGGCAGGTGAGGAGGACGCTCACACTTCTTGCCTGGCCTGGCCCAGGGCACCATCCTCCCCAGGGGAGGCCAGAGTCCGCTTTGGATTCAGCTTCGCCCATGTACCGTGAGCCCGCAGTGTCCCTCTGCACTTCAGCCCCATCCTGCTTGCACGTTCATCCTGCAGCCTGAACGCTGCTCTGTAGCAGCCGGAGCTTGGCCAACCCCTCCTCAGGAGGTGCCCCTGTCCTCTCCACCTCCTATGACCCTGCTACAGGGGCCCCCCCGGCCGGTCCCCATGCAGAGCACATCCCCACTGCCCACGCCACGGTCCATGCCTGGGTGCTGCGCCCCTCTGCCCTGACCTCGTGGCGCAAGGGCAGCGCGTCTGACTCCAGATCAGAAGGCTGTGTGTTCGAATCACACCGGGGTCAGGCGTGGTTCAGCACCAGGGGCCCTTTGTATTGCCCCCGTTTTTCTGTGGGGTGAGGCTGTGCCAGGCACAGGGCTTTGCAAGGCACTGACAAACTGCAGCCAGTCACCGCAAAGACAGCGCTGTGCCCATTGAGAGCTGAGGGGCTGTAATCAGAGGGGAGGCCAACGGAGGGCTTCCTTGCGAAGGGTATCTGCTGCAGACTGCCTGGTCAAGAAGATGGAGGAAATGAAGTGTCCCCCATGGGAGTGGGAGAAGCTTCACAGCTGCAGGTTCTGTAACTCATGGGGGATAAGGACGTGGATTTTCCCATGGTCTGGAAGGGACACAGTCGATCCAGGAGATTTCTGGAGTGGGTGCAACGACCATATTGTGGGGAAAGATCATGGCAGTAGGAGGAGGTTCCTGATGAGGAGAAAAAGGCCAGGGTCAGACCTAACTTCCAGAAGGCCGAGAAGGGGGATCTGTGGGGTTATAGTCCAGTCAGCCTCTGCTCAGTGTCCGGATGAAGATTATGAAACAAATACTCCTGAAAGTTGTCTAGGCATATAATGTGCTACAGACCCAAGCCGTCTTTGAGGCACTGCATTTGGCTTGCTACAGTTTCTTATTGCCTTGCAGAGCTCTGCATATAACATAGATGAGCCCCATGGAAAAGCACAGACATCACACCTGCCCCCCCCACCCCCCACCCCCAGCGCTGCCTAAAGCCTGGCCCCAATGTGATTTGGGCCCCCAACCTTCTGATCGGCAGTCAGATGCATTGCCCTTGTGCCATGATGTGAGAGCTGAGCGATGCAGCATGCAGCCACACTAGACCTCTGGCTTTTATGACTGCGTGACCTTCCTTGAGGCATTAAGATGGCTCGGGAGCTGTCAAGATTGATTGGACAGATGGAGGCAAAAGCATCTCTACCAGCAGAATTGCTAAACTAGTAAGGAGGGCTTTAGAAAACATTAATAAGGGGAAAATCTCAAAGAGGCGCTGAAAAATGGGGACAAGGAGAAAGCTAGACTTACTCCGGGTTGTCAATGTCTTTCTTGCACTGGGGAGCCCAGTCCTGGTCACCATAATCCAGCAGCAGTCTCAGAAGTGCTGGGTGTAGCATGGATTCTCACTTCTCTTGAGCTGCTGCCTGTCTTCTTAGCAATGCAGCCCAGCATGCAGTTTGCCTTCATGGGTGCAAAGGCACACTGCTGACTCCAGTTCAAGCTGTTGTTCACCAGTCCACATTGCTGTTCCCCAAGCTCCCTTGTTTTCTTGACAGTCACCTCCAGGCTGTACTGCTGCATGGGATTATCCCATCCCAGATGCAGGATGTTGCATTTGCCTTTGCTGAACTTCATGAGATTCCTGCCAGCGTTTCTTCACCCTGTACAGGTCCCTCTGAGTAGCAGCCCTGTCTGCCAGTGTCTCAACTGCTCCCCTCCCCAGTTGGTGAAATCCATGGCTCACAGGAGATTCATTCCATCTTGTCATTGAGGATGCCAATGAAGATGTGCAATAGCATCTGTTTCCGTCTTGACCCTTGAGGAGCATTACTAGCAAATAACAACCGTTTGTACTTCCAGCCTCTAGCCATCACCCCTTAAGCCTGATGTTGCAGCCTGTTTTCCACTCCCCCATGGTTGCTAGCCAAGCACGAGTCACATTCACCTAGCTTTCGTTGAGTGGTGATAAGGAGGTCAGGGAGGAGAACCACGCAGGGCCCACAAGGAAAACACACACTGAGAGACGCTCGCTCAGGCACGCTCCTGCTGTCCAGCAGTCCTGGGCAGTGGGCTGCTGAGGTCAGCAGGGACTGGGTGAGTGCTGGCTTTGAAGCAGGCAGCACACTCACAGCTTTGAGGCAGAGCGAGTAGTAGCAAGATGATCCACCTGTGATACTGATGCCAGAGAGATGGGACAAAAGTCAGGAGAGGGAAGGTCCTCGTGGAGGAAGCAGAACTCTGATATCTGGGAACAGACTGAGCCAGGCAGGAGTCGAACCTGCAGTCTCCTGATCCGTAGTCAGGCGCGTTGTCCATTGCGCCACTGGCCCCCGTCCCTGCCCGACACTCCCGGCTTAAGGGGTGGGCATAATAAAGCATCTCCTTGGTCTGCCCCACCCTTGTCCGTGGTAGCCTTGCCCTACCCACCCGTAGGGGAGACACTCCATCTGCCCCACAGGAGGCCCGGCTGTGATTCCTGACCAACATAGGGCTTAGGGGCAGCCTAGGGATGTCTGGAGCTGTGGTGCCCAAGGTGGTGTCCAAGGGGTGGGATGAGCTCAAAGACATCTGTTTTGCTGTCCACTTTCTCCCACCTGAGGAACGTTGACGGAAGGCAGCAGATGAGCCGGGGTAGCAAGAAGGTCTTGCCTTGCTGGACAATTCATCTTGGACAGGCTGTATCTGGCCCGCTTCAGATTTCCTTCTCCATGCCGCACACAGAGCAGAGACACCACAAAGGCAATGCCAAGCCCAAAAGCATTGTTTGGCCTGCCAGTGTGAGCTGAGTTGCAAAAGAACATTGAAATAGGAATCATTGAAGCATACAGTAATTTACATTGGAAAGGATATGTGGAGATCTCCAGTCCAAATTTCTGCTCAACCTAGGTCATTTAGATCAGCGCCTTATCTGCTTGGTTTTTGAATATCTGCAGGGATCCACAAACTCTCTGGGCCCCTGTCCCAGCGATGTACCACTCTCATTGTGATTTTTTTTTTTTGTTTTTTCCTCATATCCAGTCGGAATTTGCCTTGATGGAACTTGTATCCTCTCAACTTTTCTACATCCACCTTTCACAGGAGCCTGGCTTTGTCTTCTCTGTAATTGCATGTTAGCTCACCCCTTATTCTCTTTTCCAAACTGCTTTCCCAGCCTTTCCTTGGACATCAGGTACTACACACCAGTGACCCATCCAATTTGTCAATGTATTTGTTGCACTGGAGAGCTGAGAACAGAATACAACTCTAGATGCAGTCCCATAAGGGCCAAAAAGAGGTGGCGAATCACTGTTCTTGACCTGCTGACTGCACTCTTACTAATGCAGCCCCAAATGTGGTCGTCTTTAACCAAAGCAAGGGCACACTGTTGACCCCTGTTCAACTTGTTATCCGTGAGGGCCCGGGCCTTTCTCTGAACAGCTGCTCCGTTGCCAGTCCATCCTGCTGCAGAGGGTTTTTATGTTCAAAGATCATGACTTTGCCTCTGTCTCTTTTGAATGTCATGAGGTTTCTGTCTGCCCATTCCTCCAGCTTGTTGAGATCCCTCTGAATAGAAGCCTTGCCCTCCACTCTGTTGACTGCTCCCCAAAATTTGGTGTCGCTCACAAGCTTTGTGAAGATTTGTTCCATCCTGTCTTCCAGATCACTAATGAAAACATTGAACAGTATCGGCCCCAGAACTGAACACTGATGAACACCCTTGGTAACTGTTCACCAGCTGGACGTGCAAACGCTTACCGTGTGGCCTTCTGATTCCAATCATTCAGACAGTTTTCCACCCGCCTTGTAATCCTTCCATCCAGGCCATAGCTCTTAAGTTTTCCTACAAGGAAACTCAGGGACATCATGTCAAATGTCTCATTAAAGTCGGGATACAAAAGTTCTTTTTATTCTCTGAGGTCCATTGAAGCAGTCATCTCTTGATAGAAGACAAACAGGTTGGCCAAGCATGATCTACCCTTGGTGAATCCGAGCTGGCGGCTCCCAATTAGATGTTTGTTCTTAGCACGTCCGGTTTGCTTATAGTGGTCCCTAACTTGTTTGTCCTCTATCACGTGTATGTCACGCACCTGAACTCTGCCACTATACAGAGGGACCTGGGCAGGTAGCCCACATTTTCCTTGGTCTTCCCTGTGTTGCTGATGCACCTATAAAAGACTTTCTGGCAGCCCTTCACAGCCTTCGATAATTTTAACTCCTGATGAACTTTTCTTCTCTGAATTCCACCCCTGCGCGCTTAGACAGCCTCAATAGTCCTCCTGGGAAGCCCAAATTTGATTCCACCTTACTTGCAGTCACTTTTTGCATTTTTAGCCAAGATAGGATTCAGAGTACTGGAGCCAGGAGTTGAACCTATCCCAGGATCAAATAACCAGCGGGGACTGTGGCAGCAGCCAGAGAAGGACGGTGCCCCAGGCCACACAGGAGGGACTGGGAGCTGATGCAGAGGGAGGGCTAAGGTGGGCATTGGGCACAGCTGGCAGTGCAGAACCTCTGTCTGCAGAGTATAGTGGGCCCTCAGTGGTGCACTTATGGGGAAAGAGCCCAGCATGGGTGCAGGCTAGGAGGATCTTGATCCACCAGGGAGGACCCTGGGCCAGCTGGCCCTGCCGCATGTGCCTGACCCTGTGCACTGAGATAAGGCAGTGAGTGGCAATGGTTGAAGACTCCCGTTGGGAGGGAACAGAGGCCCCATCTGTCAACCGATGCTCTGTGTCACAGGGATTGCTGCCTGTCAGGCCCAGAGCTGTGATGTTGGGGAGAGACTGCCAAGACTCATCTAGCTCCCAGACTACTCCCGGTTGGTGCACATCCTCACGGGCACCAGGGATGCTGCAGGGGAGACCGTCAACTTATCAAATGTGACCTAGATAGGGCTGTGGGGATTTGTGCAGAAGTCCCGGGAGGCCAGGCGGTGTTCCTGGAAAGTGAGAGGAAAGCCAGGTGAGGGCAGGCCACCAGAGAAAGCAGGTCCCACCACCACTACCACATCCAGACTGCGGACAGGAAAAGGTCGAGCCAGGCAGGAGTTGAACCTGCAGTCTCCTGATCCGTAGTCAGGCGCGTTATCCATTGCGCCACTGGCCCCAGCCCGTGGTCAGCCTGATGCCCCTGCCATACTTTCTGTACCCGCTGGGTGTGTTGGGAGTGAAGGGGAAGTAGGAAGATTTCATTCCCTAGCTCCCACCCCCACCCATGACAGCCTTGTTCCTCCCAGAAACAGGGAGAGGGCAGCGTTGGTCCAGTTGGTCCCAGCAACCAAGAGAAGCAGTGCCCATGCTAGGTACCCCTCCATGAAGGAGGACAGGCAGCAAGGGCTGGTGGTGGCTTCACCAGCCCTTCAGCTGCACAGGAGTCTTGGGGGGATGTCTCACCTGCTCCATGGGAAGCCCAGCTGCCGTTCCAGGCTAACGTACGGTTTGGGGCGGCCCCAGGGCTCTCTGGGCTGAATGCCCAGCCCACATTAAACAGTACCGCAGCTAATCTGGAAAGGGAATTAAGATCCCTTCTTAACCTTCCCTCCCTGCAGACTGAACTAATCCAGCTCTCTCACGCTACGTAGGCATATCGTGTGCCCCATCTCCAAATCGTCTTTGAGGCCTTGTCTTGGTCTTGCTGTAGTTTCTCAGTGTCATGGAAACCCCTGCGTATAACATAGATGAGCTTCACCAAAAAGCACACACAGCCCCCAGTGCTTTCCAAAGCCTGACCCCGGTGTGATTTGAACACACAACCTTCTGATCTGGAGTCAGACGCGCTACCTTTGCGCCACGAGGTCAGGGTGGTAGGACATGGTACTCAGGCATGGACTGTGGCCTGGGTGGTGAGGATGTGCTCTGCATGGGGACCACCCCAGGGGTGTCCTGGAGGCCCCCCAGTAGGGCAATGGAGGGGATGGGTGGGTTCCCAGGGAGAGGGTGACCGTTGCCTGGTGTGTCCACGTGGAGAATGGACATCCAAGGTAGGATAGGGTAGTGGCACGGGAGGGGCAACATGATCTCAGGGGATCAGGCTAGAAGCTGAATTCATCCCAGGTTGAGGCCTTCTTAGAGACTATGGGGAGCGTGGTGCCTCAGACCAGGCCAAGCAGAAAGGCTGAGGGTCCCATCCCTCAGCAGAGTCCAAGGCGGGCACTGGGCACCCACTGGCAGTGTGTGATCTCTCTTCCCAAGGGTGTGGTGGGCAGGCACCCTGCTGGCCCCACAGGAAACATGCTTCCCAGAGGCACCTGATTCTCCCAGGTACAGGGCTTATTTCATTGCTCCAGGCATTGCTAGTGTCTGCCACAGCATCCTGAAGATGCTGGTGGGGGACTGCAGGCAAATCACAGGCAGAGGGAGGGTCATGCTAAGCAGGTGGGAACAGTGAGTGCCCGGATAGCTGCAGCTTTCCCACCCCATGCAGTATATGTGACACCTGTGTGGGGCAAGATGGAATTGGACAGATTCAGCTTCCAGCTCAGGTCCCCTAGGATCATGTTGCCCCTGTTCCACCACCCCACCCTGCCCTGGGTAGCTATCCTCCACCTGGATACCCCAGGCTTTGGCTGCCCTCTTTCTGGGCATCCACCCCTCTCCCCTCTATCACACAGACCAGGGCACCCAGCCACCCTTGGAGTGGTCTCCAAGGAGGGCACAGCCCCACCACCCATGCCGTGGTCCATTGCCGGGTCCTGCATCCGTCCGCCCTGACCTCGTGGCGCAAGGGCAGCGCGTCTGACTCCAGATCAGAAGGTTGTGTGTTCAAATCACACCGGGGTCAGAACAGCCCGTTTCTGTGCAATGCTGCTGGGGCCTGTGCTGTTGCAGGTGCTTGACTCTCCAAGTAGCAGAGCTTTGCCTTTGTCTTCTTTAAACTTCACGTGGCTCCTGTCAGCCCCTTTCTCACACCTCACAAAGCTGCTCTGCCCTCCATCATATCAGCCTATGCTCCCAGTTTGATCTCACCCACAAACTTACTAAGTGTACACCCCATCCTAGCACTCAGATTGTTAAAGAAAATATTTAAGGGTATTCTTACCAGTATCAATGCACATAAACTCCATTAATAACAAGTCACTGGCTGCATTTCTAACTAGTGATCATAACACTTTGGATGTGGTGGTCCAGCTGGTTTTTCACCTACCTTCTTATCCTCCCATTGGGTCAATATGTCTGTATTCTGGCTACAGGGGGACTGTGGGACACCCTGTTTAAAACCTTGCTAAGGTCAAGATAAACATCCACTTCTTTCACTAAGGTATGATATGGTATGATCTGCCCTTAGTAAATCCATTTCAGCTGTTCCCAATTACCATTCTATCCTTCGTTTGTCTGTTTTGTTTAAGAGGTTCCTGGCTTGATCATCCTCTACCACGGATAATTTCACAGTAAGGGAAGTCACATACTAGAACAGGGTCGCAGGAAAGTTTTAGAATTCCCATCCTTAAAGATATTCAAAGCTCGACTGGACAAGGCTGTGACAAAATGATCTAATGTCAAAGACTCTCTAATTTTGAGCAGGGGATTAGACCACATGGCTTGCAGGGATCTCATAAAATGTAAATTTTTCTGTTCTTCAACTAAATAATCTTCCAGTGTTCCCTGCTCCCCTCACACATCCCATCCAGTGAAGGGAAGACCCCTCAGGGTGCTAGATTGTTCGGGGCCAGTGGCGCAATGGATAACGCGCCTGACTACGGATCAGGAGACTGCAGGTTCGACTCCTGCCTGGCTCAGCCTTTTCCTGGTCGTGCATGGCCCTGCTGATGGTGACAAGAGCCTACTTTCTCCATGGTGGCCTGCATTTGCCTGGCATTTCTCCCACTTCTCTGGGCTTCGCTCAGAGCAAAAACCCTGGAGTAGCTCTAACCCTAAAGGAAAGGTTCACTCAGCTCCTACTGGGGCTGGGGAAGGAGCAAGACACCTGCACTTTAGCTCCTGGGGAATAGTCAGTTTTCTGGAGGGCTGGGTTGCCTCCCAGGAGGGACCTGGAGAGGTTGGAAGAGAAGTGCCACATGAAATAAGCCCTGTACCTGGGAGAATCAGGTGCCTCTGGGAAGCATGTTTCCTGTGGGGCCAGCAGGGTGCCTGCCCACCACACCCTTGGGAAGAGAGATCACACACTGCCAGTGGGTGCCCAGTGCCCGCCTTGGACTCTGCTGAGGGATGGGACCCTCAGCCTTTCTGCTTGGCCTGGTCTGAGGCACCACGCTCCCCATAGTCTCTAAGAAGGCCTCAACCTGGGATGAATTCAGCTTCTAGCCTGATCCCCTGAGATCATGTTGCCCCTCCCGTGCCACTACCCTATCCTACCTTGGATGTCCATTCTCCACGTGGACACACCAGGCAACGGTCACCCTCTCCCTGGGAACCCACCCATCCCCTCCATTGCCCTACTGGGGGGCCTCCAGGACACCCCTGGGGTGGTCCCCATGCAGAGCACATCCTCACCACCCAGGCCACAGTCCATGCCTGAGTACCATGTCCTACCACCCTGACCTCGTGGCGCAAAGGTAGCGCGTCTGACTCCAGATCAGAAGGTTGTGTGTTCAAATCACACCGGGGTCAGGCTTTGGAAAGCACTGGGGGCTGTGTGTGCTTTTTGGTGAAGCTCATCTATGTTATATGCAGGGGTTTCCATGACACTGAGAAACTACAGCAAGACCAAGACAAGGCCTCAAAGACGATTTGGAGATGGGGCACACGATATGCCTACGTAGCGTGAGAGAGCTGGATTAGTTCAGTCTGCAGGGAGGGAAGGTTAAGAAGGGATCTTAATTCCCTTTCCAGATTAGCTGCGGTACTGTTTAATGTGGGCTGGGCATTCAGCCCAGAGAGCCCTGGGGCCGCCCCAAACCGTACGTTAGCCTGGAACGGCAGCTGGGCTTCCCATGGAGCAGGTGAGACATCCCCCCAAGACTCCTGTGCAGCTGAAGGGCTGGTGAAGCCACCACCAGCCCTTGCTGCCTGTCCTCCTTCATGGAGGGGTACCTAGCATGGGCACTGCTTCTCTTGGTTGCTGGGACCAACTGGACCAACGCTGCCCTCTCCCTGTTTCTGGGAGGAACAAGGCTGTCATGGGTGGGGGTGGGAGCTAGGGAATGAAATCTTCCTACTTCCCCTTCACTCCCAACACACCCAGCGGGTACAGAAAGTATGGCAGGGGCATCAGGCTGACCACGGGCTGGGGCCAGTGGCGCAATGGATAACGCGCCTGACTACGGATCAGGAGACTGCAGGTTCAACTCCTGCCTGGCTCGACCTTTTCCTGTCCGCAGTCTGGATGTGGTAGTGGTGGTGGGACCTGCTTTCTCTGGTGGCCTGCCCTCACCTGGCTTTCCTCTCACTTTCCAGGAACACCGCCTGGCCTCCCGGGACTTCTGCACAAATCCCCACAGCCCTATCTAGGTCACATTTGATAAGTTGACGGTCTCCCCTGCAGCATCCCTGGTGCCCGTGAGGATGTGCACCAACCGGGAGTAGTCTGGGAGCTAGATGAGTCTTGGCAGTCTCTCCCCAACATCACAGCTCTGGGCCTGACAGGCAGCAATCCCTGTGACACAGAGCATCGGTTGACAGATGGGGCCTCTGTTCCCTCCCAACGGGAGTCTTCAACCATTGCCACTCACTGCCTTATCTCAGTGCACAGGGTCAGGCACATGCGGCAGGGCCAGCTGGCCCAGGGTCCTCCCTGGTGGATCAAGATCCTCCTAGCCTGCACCCATGCTGGGCTCTTTCCCCATAAGTGCACCACTGAGGGCCCACTATACTCTGCAGACAGAGGTTCTGCACTGCCAGCTGTGCCCAATGCCCACCTTAGCCCTCCCTCTGCATCAGCTCCCAGTCCCTCCTGTGTGGCCTGGGGCACCGTCCTTCTCTGGCTGCTGCCACAGTCCCCGCTGGTTATTTGATCCTGGGATAGGTTCAACTCCTGGCTCCAGTACTCTGAATCCTATCTTGGCTAAAAATGCAAAAAGTGACTGCAAGTAAGGTGGAATCAAATTTGGGCTTCCCAGGAGGACTATTGAGGCTGTCTAAGCGCGCAGGGGTGGAATTCAGAGAAGAAAAGTTCATCAGGAGTTAAAATTATCGAAGGCTGTGAAGGGCTGCCAGAAAGTCTTTTATAGGTGCATCAGCAACACAGGGAAGACCAAGGAAAATGTGGGCTACCTGCCCAGGTCCCTCTGTATAGTGGCAGAGTTCAGGTGCGTGACATACACGTGATAGAGGACAAACAAGTTAGGGACCACTATAAGCAAACCGGACGTGCTAAGAACAAACATCTAATTGGGAGCCGCCAGCTCGGATTCACCAAGGGTAGATCATGCTTGGCCAACCTGTTTGTCTTCTATCAAGAGATGACTGCTTCAATGGACCTCAGAGAATAAAAAGAACTTTTGTATCCCGACTTTAACGAGACATTTGACATGATGTCCCTGAGTTTCCTTGTAGGAAAACTTAAGAGCTATGGCCTGGATGGAAGGATTACAAGGCGGGTGGAAAACTGTCTGAATGATTGGAATCAGAAGGCCACACGGTAAGCGTTTGCACGTCCAGCTGGTGAACAGTTACCAAGGGTGTTCATCAGTGTTCAGTTCTGGGGCCGATACTGTTCAATGTTTTCATTAGTGATCTGGAAGACAGGATGGAACAAATCTTCACAAAGCTTGTGAGCGACACCAAATTTTGGGGAGCAGTCAACAGAGTGGAGGGCAAGGCTTCTATTCAGAGGGATCTCAACAAGCTGGAGGAATGGGCAGACAGAAACCTCATGACATTCAAAAGAGACAGAGGCAAAGTCATGATCTTTGAACATAAAAACCCTCTGCAGCAGGATGGACTGGCAACGGAGCAGCTGTTCAGAGAAAGGCCCGGGCCCTCACGGATAACAAGTTGAACAGGGGTCAACAGTGTGCCCTTGCTTTGGTTAAAGACGACCACATTTGGGGCTGCATTAGTAAGAGTGCAGTCAGCAGGTCAAGAACAGTGATTCGCCACCTCTTTTTGGCCCTTATGGGACTGCATCTAGAGTTGTATTCTGTTCTCAGCTCTCCAGTGCAACAAATACATTGACAAATTGGATGGGTCACTGGTGTGTAGTACCTGATGTCCAAGGAAAGGCTGGGAAAGCAGTTTGGAAAAGAGAATAAGGGGTGAGCTAACATGCAATTACAGAGAAGACAAAGCCAGGCTCCTGTGAAAGGTGGATGTAGAAAAGTTGAGAGGATACAAGTTCCATCAAGGCAAATTCCGACTGGATATGAGGAAAAAACAAAAAAAAAAAATCACAATGAGAGTGGTACATCGCTGGGACAGGGGCCCAGAGAGTTTGTGGATCCCTGCAGATATTCAAAAACCAAGCAGATAAGGCGCTGATCTAAATGACCTAGGTTGAGCAGAAATTTGGACTGGAGATCTCCACATATCCTTTCCAATGTAAATTACTGTATGCTTCAATGATTCCTATTTCAATGTTCTTTTGCAACTCAGCTCACACTGGCAGGCCAAACAATGCTTTTGGGCTTGGCATTGCCTTTGTGGTGTCTCTGCTCTGTGTGCGGCATGGAGAAGGAAATCTGAAGCGGGCCAGATACAGCCTGTCCAAGATGAATTGTCCAGCAAGGCAAGACCTTCTTGCTACCCCGGCTCATCTGCTGCCTTCCGTCAACGTTCCTCAGGTGGGAGAAAGTGGACAGCAAAACAGATGTCTTTGAGCTCATCCCACCCCTTGGACACCACCTTGGGCACCACAGCTCCAGACATCCCTAGGCTGCCCCTAAGCCCTATGTTGGTCAGGAATCACAGCCGGGCCTCCTGTGGGGCAGATGGAGTGTCTCCCCTACGGGTGGGTAGGGCAAGGCTACCACGGACAAGGGTGGGGCAGACCAAGGAGATGCTTTATTATGCCCACCCCTTAAGCCGGGAGTGTCGGGCAGGGACGGGGGCCAGTGGCGCAATGGACAACGCGCCTGACTACGGATCAGGAGACTGCAGGTTCGACTCCTGCCTGGCTCAGTCTGTTCCCAGATATCAGAGTTCTGCTTCCTCCACGAGGACCTTCCCTCTCCTGACTTTTGTCCCATCTCTCTGGCATCAGTATCACAGGTGGATCATCTTGCTACTACTCGCTCTGCCTCAAAGCTGTGAGTGTGCTGCCTGCTTCAAAGCCAGCACTCACCCAGTCCCTGCTGACCTCAGCAGCCCACTGCCCAGGACTGCTGGACAGCAGGAGCGTGCCTGAGCGAGCGTCTCTCAGTGTGTGTTTTCCTTGTGGGCCCTGCGTGGTTCTCCTCCCTGACCTCCTTATCACCACTCAACGAAAGCTAGGTGAATGTGACTCGTGCTTGGCTAGCAACCATGGGGGAGTGGAAAACAGGCTGCAACATCAGGCTTAAGGGGTGATGGCTAGAGGCTGGAAGTACAAACGGTTGTTATTTGCTAGTAATGCTCCTCAAGGGTCAAGACGGAAACAGATGCTATTGCACATCTTCATTGGCATCCTCAATGACAAGATGGAATGAATCTCCTGTGAGCCATGGATTTCACCAACTGGGGAGGGGAGCAGTTGAGACACTGGCAGACAGGGCTGCTACTCAGAGGGACCTGTACAGGGTGAAGAAACGCTGGCAGGAATCTCATGAAGTTCAGCAAAGGCAAATGCAACATCCTGCATCTGGGATGGGATAATCCCATGCAGCAGTACAGCCTGGAGGTGACTGTCAAGAAAACAAGGGAGCTTGGGGAACAGCAATGTGGACTGGTGAACAACAGCTTGAACTGGAGTCAGCAGTGTGCCTTTGCACCCATGAAGGCAAACTGCATGCTGGGCTGCATTGCTAAGAAGACAGGCAGCAGCTCAAGAGAAGTGAGAATCCATGCTACACCCAGCACTTCTGAGACTGCTGCTGGATTATGGTGACCAGGACTGGGCTCCCCAGTGCAAGAAAGACATTGACAACCCGGAGTAAGTCTAGCTTTCTCCTTGTCCCCATTTTTCAGCGCCTCTTTGAGATTTTCCCCTTATTAATGTTTTCTAAAGCCCTCCTTACTAGTTTAGCAATTCTGCTGGTAGAGATGCTTTTGCCTCCATCTGTCCAATCAATCTTGACAGCTCCCGAGCCATCTTAATGCCTCAAGGAAGGTCACGCAGTCATAAAAGCCAGAGGTCTAGTGTGGCTGCATGCTGCATCGCTCAGCTCTCACATCATGGCACAAGGGCAATGCATCTGACTGCCGATCAGAAGGTTGGGGGCCCAAATCACATTGGGGCCAGGCTTTAGGCAGCGCTGGGGGTGGGGGGTGGGGGGGGCAGGTGTGATGTCTGTGCTTTTCCATGGGGCTCATCTATGTTATATGCAGAGCTCTGCAAGGCAATAAGAAACTGTAGCAAGCCAAATGCAGTGCCTCAAAGACGGCTTGGGTCTGTAGCACATTATATGCCTAGACAACTTTCAGGAGTATTTGTTTCATAATCTTCATCCGGGCACTGAGCAGAGGCTGACTGGACTATAACCCCACAGATCCCCCTTCTCGGCCTTCTGGAAGTTAGGTCTGACCCTGGCCTTTTTCTCCTCATCAGGAACCTCCTCCTACTGCCATGATCTTTCCCCACAATATGGTCGTTGCACCCACTCCAGAAATCTCCTGGATCGACTGTGTCCCTTCCAGACCATGGGAAAATCCACGTCCTTATCCCCCATGAGTTACAGAACCTGCAGCTGTGAAGCTTCTCCCACTCCCATGGGGGACACTTCATTTCCTCCATCTTCTTGACCAGGCAGTCTGCAGCAGATACCCTTCGCAAGGAAGCCCTCCGTTGGCCTCCCCTCTGATTACAGCCCCTCAGCTCTCAATGGGCACAGCGCTGTCTTTGCGGTGACTGGCTGCAGTTTGTCAGTGCCTTGCAAAGCCCTGTGCCTGGCACAGCCTCACCCCACAGAAAAACGGGGGCAATACAAAGGGCCCCTGGTGCTGAACCACGCCTGACCCCGGTGTGATTCGAACACACAGCCTTCTGATCTGGAGTCAGACGCGCTGCCCTTGCGCCACGAGGTCAGGGCAGAGGGGCGCAGCACCCAGGCATGGACCGTGGCGTGGGCAGTGGGGATGTGCTCTGCATGGGGACCGGCCGGGGGGGCCCCTGTAGCAGGGTCATAGGAGGTGGAGAGGACAGGGGCACCTCCTGAGGAGGGGTTGGCCAAGCTCCGGCTGCTACAGAGCAGCGTTCAGGCTGCAGGATGAACGTGCAAGCAGGATGGGGCTGAAGTGCAGAGGGACACTGCGGGCTCACGGTACATGGGCGAAGCTGAATCCAAAGCGGACTCTGGCCTCCCCTGGGGAGGATGGTGCCCTGGGCCAGGCCAGGCAAGAAGTGTGAGCGTCCTCCTCACCTGCCACAGGGCCTGAGGCAGGCACTGAGCATCTGCCAGGTGAGTGGGGCTTCTCCCCAGGATGTGGTGGCCAGCACCCTCAGGGGAAGGCACCATGCTCAGCACCCTGTTTCCTCCGGGACAGGCCCCGTAGTGCTGCGCTGTGTAGTGCGCTAGAGTGTGCCAAGACCTCTGTGGAGAGAGAAGAGGGGTGGTCTCCCTCGGTGGCCTGATCATTGCATTTCCCACTCCTGCGCTTGCAATCTTGTTCTGTTTCAGAACAAGCGGCATGTCACGGGAGCTGCTTCTACCAGGGTACTGGCACCCAGAAGGAACAAAGCTGTGGGGGAGGGGAAAGCAGTCACAGGCAAGGTCAGGAGATTAAAGGTAAATCCGTGCTACGTTTTGCCGCCAGTCCACCTTGACGAGCTACAGGAACCCCTGCTACCGGGGGGGGGGGGGGGTGCCCAGGCTGTTTGGGGGCCAAGGCCACTGTTGCAAG